>NC_088680.1:55316349-55941349 GCF_950023065.1 Planococcus citri | reverse complement strand
TAAGTATACGTAGATATGCAACGTATAGGTACCTACATAAGACAGTATACGATTCTTATTCATGTTTGAAATATACTCCGAATGATATATAAACTATCCTTAATTAGTATACGGTGTATATTGAAATACAATTATGTAGGTTTATTACACGTACGAGTATGTAGTATAATATAATCTCGTTCACATACGTCTATATCGTATCATATCGTACGAGATACTTCATTCATCTCGTCGTATGTATCAGATTGCAAATAATACCTCATACCATACCACACAGGTAAACAAGTTACGATACAAGACGATGGCAACAATGAATTCCATAATTTCACTTGTTTTTTTATTATCATTATTTACGATCCTGGACGTTTGGTTTTTCGAGCGGAGGCGCCGCGTATTATCCTTTTAAAGAAAAAAAGAAATTTGCATTTGTTTATGTAATAAAAATTACCATCTTCGTATAGGACGGTATAAAGGAGTTATGCGTTGTTTATAAATTCCGCAAGGTTATGACATACCGTACTTATTGAAAAATATTGAGTAATTAAACACCATCCACATATTCATTATTTTTTCTCTTTTCTTATTTGTTTCAGGTAAGCATTGATTATCATCATTTGAGAAAAAATCTCGTACGTGAAAATTCAAAAAAACAAAAAAAAAAAACAGACAAGTAAGAAGAAAAAAAACGCACTAATTTGCTTGAATAGGCTTGGAACTAACAAACTGAAAAGTCGAATAGGAGGACGTGAAAGATGTTTTTCAATACCTCGTCGTTCGAGTGTACGAGATCCGAGACCCTTCTTTTTTTTTGCGAACTCTCATTGTTAAAAATCCTGTTTACTTAACAAAGCGTAAGGAAAAACAAACTATGTAAGCCCTTTAACGACTGAGCAACCACTTAACACGCGTCAATATATCATCCCTTATTTTCTTTAAAAAATTTTATTGCTTTTTTATCATTTTTTTTCTTTGAAGGTTTTTGAAGAATTAATCCGACTGGGTTTTTTTGTTTTCATTTCTTTTATTTTACCGCTTGCATTAAGTGTTGTTTAATGGTGTCGCGAATTGTTATTATTATTATTTTGTCTTCTATGTAAAGATGCACCTGCATTGGTAAACATTTTCAACGTTTTGATTGTTGTTGATTTTTTCAAAAATTGCGAAAGGTGTTAATTTTTAGGATTTTTTCTTTCGAAATGAAGAGCTAAATAACCAAGTAGCCAATTGATTTTTTTTTTCAAGTTCTGAAGAGTTAAACTTGATATATGTTTACGTTTAGAAGTTTGACATAATTATCTTAGTTTGTTATTCATTGACTTTTTGTAAATTTCTGGTAATTTAAAACTTTTGGTAAATTTTTGGTAATTTTTTGGTAATTTTTGGTAAATTACTGGTAATTTTTTGGTAAATTACTGGTAATTTCTTGGTAAATTACTGGTAATTTTTTGGTAAATTACTGGTAATTTTTTGGTAAATTACTGCTAATTTTTTGGTAAATTACTGCTAATTTTTTGGTAAATTACTGCTAATTTTTTGGTAAATTACTGCTAATTTTTTGGTAAATTACTGGTAATTGAAACTTTTGGTAAATTACTGGACATTTTTTGGTAAATTACTGGTAATTTCTTGGTAAATTACTGGTAATTTTTTGGTAAATTACTGCTAATTTTTTGGTAAATTACTGCTAATTTTTTGGTAAATTACTGCTAATTTTTTGGTAAATTACTGCTAATTTTTTGGTAAATTACTGGTAATTGAAACTTTTGGTAAATTACTGGACATTTTTTGGTAAATTACTATTTACTGGTAATTTTTGGTAAATTACAGGTAATTTCTGGTAAATTACAGGTAATTTCTGGTAAATTACAGGTAATTTCTGGTAAATTACAGGTAATTTCTGGTAAATTACAGGTAATTTCTGGTAAATTACAGGTAATTTCTGGTAAATTACAGGTAATTTCTGGTAAATTACAGGTAATTTCTGGTAAATTACAGGTAATTTCTGGTAAATTACAGGTAATTTCTGGTAAATTACAGGTAATTTCTGGTAAATTACAGGTAATTTCTGGTAAATTACAGGTAATTTCTGGTAAATTACAGGTAATTTCTGGTAAATTAAAATTATTTTCTTTTTCTGGTGAATTACGGGTAATTTTGGCAAATTGCAAATTACATGTGATTTCTTTTTCTGGTGAATTACGGGCAATTTTGGTGAATTACGAGTAATTTCTTTTTCTGGTAAATTACTGGTAATTTCTTGTAAATTAAAATTACTGTTAATATTTGGTGAATTTTGGCAAATTTCTGGCTTGGAATTTTATTGGTAATTTATGGTAAAATACTCAGAATTTAGTTTTTTTTGGTAAATTACCGATAGTTTGGTAATTTCAAGTAAAATACTGGCAACTTTTGGAAAATCAACAAATTACAATTGCTATGTCAAACCATTGATGTGTTCATGAGGAAAACTGAGGATTGTGCAAAATTTGGACTTGGAAGTATTTCCAAACATTCCAAAAATATAATGTAACATCGATAAACTTATTAAAAATGCTAAGTGGCCAATTGAGTTTATCGTTTCGCTGTATTTTCATAAATTACCAGTAATTACCGTCAACGAAGGTTTAATCGATTTGGTATCTTTGAAATTACCTTGAACAATTGATATTTCCGTTCGGTGTATTTTCATCGGGCGGTGACAAGTCGCGCGTGATGAATTGTGATTATATACAGAAGACAATCATTCATGTTTCGAAATCATATTACTCAAATTTTCCGAGAAAGTTTTGCGTTATTTACGCAGCTATCTCCTCTACGACCTTCTTCTTATCGGTTTCTCTTCCGATGCTCCGGATTCTCCCCCCCCCCTCCCTCCTCACCTAATGGGCTTAATTTGCTCAATTTGATTTGTCGTAATGTTTTTGGAAAATTATGTTGATCTAATGACGATTTATACATATTTGTTGAAGTCCGGCTTAAATGACGCGTGTCGAAAAAATTGCCTACAGCTTCGTGTCTCCTTCATACTGTTCTAGATCCGAGGCAAATACGCCATCGCCATTGGAAAATATTTGAATTTTTTTATGTATTTATCGGCCGGATTTCCCGTCGTAAATACGAATAAGTCAAATTACTGCATTCAAATTCAATTCGCATAGCTCAATTTTTGAGAAATGAGGGGGTAAAGATGTTTTTTTACTTCTTTTTTTTGGAATTTCGAGATCTACGTCATATGTACGAGTACGAGCAAATGTGAATGGTTTGGTGATTTTTTTACGATGTCGTGAGGAATGACGATGAAAAAATTAAGCTATAGTGGGATTAGGGGATCATCAGTATACTTACGAGTAAGTACATATTTCACATTAATGTGGATGAATTTGGGCATTTCTTTTTGCTGATAAGAAATTACTTTCATATGTTTTTAATTATGAGATTTCGTATGATTATCAGTATGTTGTATACAATTTAGTCGTAATGTTTGCACCCATCTTCAGATATAATGGACTTTAATGTCACTCTCTAGAACAAAAAAGTGATAAAATGAAGATTATTATACTTGGGAAAAACTACTAGGAAGAAAATAAGATAAGGATTTAAATGTGTAAAAATTTTTATGTGAGTCAGTAAATTGTGTATGTGCTATTTTTTAAAGTAGTTTTCACTATTTTCAACACTGAACATTCATTTTCAATTTTTCCTGATGATTTCTGTACGAAATTTTGTATCGAAAGATATAATTTCTGAAACTGGAGGAATATTTTGGAACGCAGTGGTGCTAATTGTTTTCAATCATTGTGACTATAATTTCAAAAAAATTGTAAAATTTGATATTTTTATTTTTTAGTTATTTTTTTTCAATTCTTTGAAATTAGAAATAATGGCCAAAATATTATTAGGAAAAAAAAATTCAAAAACGAATTTCAACTGCTCAGTAGAACTGTAAAAGTGGTTTTGGATTTCGATGGCCATGGCTTTAGTTGACGCAGAATCTCAAATATTATTTTTCGAAACTAGGTCATTTTTTCCAAAGCAGGTTGGCTGGAGCTGGAGCGAAAAAAACAAGATTTTTTCGAAAATGACCTTTTTTTTGAGGATCCATGTTTTCCCTCCACAAACACTTCCGGAGCTAAAATTTTTTCTGAAAAATTTTCAATACAAAATAAAGATTTTTGCTAAATTTAGTCAACATTCTGCGACGTTTTGTTCCCACGGTCCTATCTTACCTAATAAAATTCATGTCAGGCAGGATTTTAAGCTTTTCCATGCTCTTCCTTCTAAAAAATTATTTTAAAAAAAATCAGTTTCTCAAAATTTTTTCAATGCTTTACTTTTAAAGCGAAGGTGAAATCTCGTGTAATTTTTTGAAATAACCAAAAGTTGATGAAATTTTGAAGCACTTTCTGAATATTAATTTGCCCATAGATACCACTTTCAGTTTCAAAAATGAAATATTTTGTAAAGAACTTTTTTAGAGTTCCATGAGGTGTCATTGTGGATACCTGAGGGCTTGCTTGGTCAATAGCAAGCCATAGATTCGTACCTTGAATTAACGATTTTGAATCCGATGTTGTTATTTTAGCTTCAGAGTGTGAAGCTCGATCAGCTCGATGATACATACTTACACTTAGTTAATTTGCTTAATGTATTTTGGGTGCAGGAAAGAGACAGGCAGAAGATGATTGACATACATTAAAGGTATTCATGACCTCTTGTTAAGATCGTGGTTTTCGTATTGTTTTTTCGAAGTAATTTTACAATGTCATAAATAAATTACTCATATCTTTCCCCCCTTACTTTACAAAAAGTGACGTAATAAATGGAATGATTTCAGCACATGTGTGTTAGTATTATTTGTGTTATGATATGAAGAGGAGTTGTACCTCCTTTGAAGGAAAATTTGTGTAGTGTTACGAGCTGATACTTGACTGTACGTATAACATCGATGATTACTCGTATGGTTCCTGGTATCGTTTGTACTTATGTTACTTTCTGTCATTGTGTGGGAAATGGGAACCAGGTTTACTTGGAAATTATGCATATTTACAATATTATTACATATATGCTTACTTAATAATACCAAATGTGGTAGTTTTCATATGTAAACAATTTACTTGGAACTAAAATAAGGGGGAAAAATCACGCGTCAGTTTATTTTGTATATGGATATTGTTTCGTGAAGAGTGTTTTTTTATTTGCAAAAATATTGTTGGTTGATTAACACCAAGTATTTGGTTATACATATTACCTTCTTCTTCTTTAAATAATTTTTTAAAATGAATTCAATTGAAGAGTAACACATATGAAAGTATGAGGTAGGCTGAATTTGTCGAATAGTTTACCTAACAAATAGGAATGATTTTTAAAAATATGGTAAATCGCCTTGGCCTGCAGATGACCATGCGAGTGATCTAATGCTTAAGTAATTTTGGCTAAACTAGATCATTAGGTACATAGTTATGAGTACCTACCTGAAAGAACACCTATATAAGTATTTATTCCAACCAATACGCACTTAGAGTAAAAACTCGGATACTCTGGGTAAATTCAAGGTCTCTGAGGAGGAGTGAAGAGCACACCAGTATACGATTAATACTACAAAAGACCAAAGCTGTAGAAGAATTCAAATCACAATGAAGTCATCCTCGTGTACTTCCATTTATTTTAGTCGTGACGTGGTCGCTTTTCAATCCAAACCAAATCGTCCAAGCCCAAGCCCCGTTCCTTTGAAATAGTTCACGTCTCACACATCGTGTCGAAGAATTTCTAAAATAATTTTTTTTCATTTATTATGTAAATTACTTACAATGTAAGCTGTATAGTGGGCTGGTTGAGGTATATTACAAACGTCGAAAATATTTATACCCAAAAATTGACCTTGGTTTGTACCTATCTCTGTAGGTAGGTACTCGGGAAAAACAAAAATTCTCGTATTCAAAGTACGCATATTGGAAGCAATTTGCGTTCTTTTTCTTTTCAAATTCTTGGGTTTTTTATCGTACATTTTTAAACCGAATTGGTATTTTTACCAACATCTAGCTTTATTTTACGACGAAACCGAAGGTAAATTTTCAAACCATCTGTTTCACCCGTCCCCCATATGCCCGTTTCAAAACTGGTTTATTTTTCGAAAGCAGTTGCTCGATATTTGTACCACTTTGCGAGGTTTTATTACTCTCGAAGAACTCGTACGTTGGTTTGGTACTTTTTTTCGGATCTTTTGCATATGTTGCGAAAAAAAAGTGTTGGAAAAATTCTCACTCGAGTTTGTCACCTCACAGTAGCCTACAGTTTGAGTTACACAAACTTGTATTAGATCAGGGTTAATATTACTCGTATAATATAAGTCTTTATTATTTAGTTAAACAATCGTTTTAACGAATACTTTTATATACACTTACATGGCGTAACGAATGAGCTATTAAAGAAAAAAAAACCTACTATCTCGACACCTATACTATATGTAGATTACGTAACCCTGTTAAAATATTTGGCCAGCGGGATCGAATCGCACTCCCAAATATGAAAATCGCAGCATCGTGACTTCTGAGGCGAGCGACAGGCGACCTGAACCTGGCTCTATAGATGGGGCTAATTTTCGATCAGGTATATTAATTTGTTGCAACATTTTTCTACCTTATTAAAAGGTAATAAAAATCAAACTAGGGTGTTATCGATATCAGCTGTTTTTGAAGCTGTGTGCGGAGGAGATATCGTGTTGATAACTCGGAACACAATCGTTTGTTTGGAAGACTCTTTCACTCCTTCTCTCTCTCACACACACCTATACAGACCATAGGGAATGAAGGAGGTATACTTACCTATAGTATAGGCCAGGTGACTGTACGTAATAGGCATTGACGGCAGGTGGTTACCGTCTTGTCTGGGCCTGGCACACGCCACATATAACACACTACAGCAATTGTACGTATATTATCTACGTAAAAAACACAACAACTACACAATACCTATTACGCTAACGCGTTATTACGACATCTGCTTTCCGCGGCACCGTTAAATTCTGTATCGCGAACGGCAGCCGCATCTTTAACGGCGGCGCCTCTGCCTCTCATACTCTCTGCTTTGATGATGTTTTAGGTTCCTCGTGCGAAGAAAAAATTTTTTTATATCGATAATTTGCGCGATATTAGTTCGTATAGTGATAGATATGTGTTACGAAATATTCTATGTATTTGTATAGATAGTATATAGCTAGGCGTTTGTTTATGTAAACCAGACGTTTCTATTCATAGATCGTTCAATGACTTTGTTTACTTTTTGTTCGATGCTTTTATTTATACATATGATTTTTCGGTTTGCTAGACTTGATATATGTACGTGATATATTGGTGTTTCTTGTCGAATGGTAAACAAGAAGTGTAATGAATGGGGAGGAGAGAGAGGAGGAATTTTTGTATTTTCAATAAGGGGATGAAGGAATCGATGAGCGTGCAAAAATACACTATTAGCCAAAATTTAAGGGACTGAAGTGCGTTTTTTGTTTTTTTTTGGTGAATTTAAAAAAATCAAATTTGGTCCAAAAATAGTGAAAAAATCAAAATTTTATCAAATTGACCTAGAAAGCTGAAATTTGGTATGTACTCTATTTTTGACCCACCAAATCTATTGGAAATGATTTTGAACCGTTTTGAGAAGTTCTGAAGCTTCCAGTATATTTTTGAAAGCTTAAATTTCCATAAAATTTCACCCATTGAAATTTGGAATACTAAAATTTACATTATACCCTGATTTCAAGCTGCTGGGTCAATTGAAGGTGTTTTCAAGCTGTTCTGGAGCCTCCAGCTGTATTTCAAAAATGATAAATTGACCAAAAAAATGTCACAAAAACCATAGAAATTGACTTTGGCACGTATATAAACCTGATTGGAGCTAAAATTTTGATTTTTTTCTCCATTTTTAATTTTCTGGAATTTCCAAAAAAAAAATCAAAAAAATTTTTTTGGCTGCAGATAAATGCTCTTTCCTTTGTCTGATTCAAAAAAAAAATCGCCAGTTGTCAAGTGGTTTTTTTTTGCAAATTTTTAGAACTTCTAAAAATTTGAAAAGGCTATTTTTACAATTTGGCATTTTGTTTTGGTGTTTTATGCAATTTTTCAATTTTTGAACTTGAAAATTGGAGCAGTTGAAATTTCTAGAAAAATTGAAATCTCATTAAGGGCTTTAGAAGGGTTTGGAGATTATTTTTTTCACGCTGGACATCAGCATAGATTCCACAGATGATAAAAGTTTCGAGTAGTTTATTACATTTAAAAAAATCAAATTTACATTTTGGTTCTCCAAGTTATTGATTCAATAATTCTAATAAAACGCTAGAGTTTTTTCAGTGGGGTTAATGATTTAATACTTATAAATGATTCCCCTGAAATTGTGTGATAAGGGCTAAAAACGTTCTGGAGATCTAGAGAGACCCCAGTAAACTCCAATTAAAGTAATGGACGCTCGAGTTCACTTTTGGTCTTTCTAGAGCAATTTGAAATTCCTGAAAAAATTGAGAAGAGCCCAAAAGAGGTTGTTTTTTAATCAAATAGAGTTGAAATGCAGAATTGTTCACGCTGCCAAGTTTCCTTCAAAAAATATAATGACATAAAAAAGTTGAAAAATTTATACCTATTTTTTTTAAATTTTCCAATTTTTAAAAAAATTACCAAAAATCCGAAATTAAACTTTCACTTTCTAAAATTTTATAGTCATTTTTACAACTTACAAGTGTTTTAGGAGTGCTTGTTTTTGTTCAAATCTAGGAATGTATCAGTTAAAGTAGTTTTTCCTTTTTTTTTTTTGAACATTTACCTATCTAATTTGTGGACAATTTTCGTGATTTTTGATTTTCAAATTTTCTTGACTGCGATTTGATAAAATAAGATTGAACTCATTTCTAAAAATACCTACTACTGAACGACCATAAAATATTGCGATTTTTTTTTTTTTTGTTGAAATGTCTGAGAAATCGACGAAATTGTGTTTTTTCTCCCCTAATTTAAAGATGGTAATTTTTTGTAAAAACATTCCCATTATGGTAATATGGAAACTTATTTTGAAATGTTTTTCATTTCGATCAACACGAAGATACGCGTATATTATTAGAAAGTTTTCGTGGTAATGAGACCTTTTTGTTCGGCGCTTTATAGCCTCATTGAAAGGCAAATGGTGTGAAATAAGTCTTTATTTCACGTTTGCTTGGTCGATAAAGGGTTTTGCAAATGTTCTTTTGTCACGAAATTCATTCAATCAGATTTTTATGTACGAGGTAAGGATTACGACCTTTTGTAATTTTGACCAAAAGTGAAAGTACTTTTTTCGCTATTTTTAGTTTTAAAATTTCTCAAGTTTTTGCAGAAAAAAATTGAGATATTCTGTTTCGAAATTGAATGAAAAATCAATTATAATTAAAGTTGATAATCGATTAATGCACCTATCCTAATTTTTTTATAGTAATCTTTCTCAAGTAATTATGTACTTAGTTTGTTACGAATATTTTTTTTTTGAATTTTCTTTTTTTTTTACATTCACGATATTTTATCGTCTATCTACTTATCAATATTTTTCAGAGTTTCAGCCCTTATAACATGTTTTGAACATATCTATATTCGAATGAAACTTCTGACAGCAAATAGAAAAGCTTCGACGAAAATTACATTATAAAGAATGACAGGTGATTGAATTTTAAAAATTCGAAAAACACGTACTTTTATTCGAATTTGATTTCATTTTCATCGAGATTTTTTCTTCTTTATATTCTGAAACCGAATAAGTAAGCTATTTATAATAAAAGTTTTTGTAACAACTTGAACAGGTAGGTATGATGATGATGATGTTGATGATAGTAAAAAGGTGTAAATAAAACACTCAATGCCTATCTTTCATTTTAAAGGAGCTGCCATATTACTTTGAAGTTATAAAGAAAAGAAATTCATTATTTTTATTACCTAGAGTAGACCCATTCATAGCCATTGTGATGTACCAGCTTTTTCGATATAAGTACTTGTAAAAAGATAGACATTTAAATGCATGTGACTTTTTTAGGTCATATCATGAACTTTATTATAATATCGAAACGCTTGAGAATTTCTACAAAGTGTAGCAATTTCCCAGCTATTTTCAAAACTCTATAACCTACCTACCAGCTGTCACGTTTTCAGTTCTAAATATGTATGGACTAATGGAGTTTTCAGTACTTTTCCATAATTTAAGGTGAATTTGAAAATTTTAAAAAATTATGTCAACTGAAAAGATAACGTTTTTATGAAAATGTTCAAATGCATTTTAGACATTGCTTTAATAAATGGACACGAACTATTTCCTTGATTACACAATAAACGTACATTACCGTTCGCAAATTTTTCAAGTTTTTGTTTTTTTTTTTGGACATTTTATTTGTCCACTATACATTTACTTGACGAAAAATTCAAATTATTTCGTCGAAAAAATGTGATAAAGAAAGACTTGAAATTTTTCAAAAAATGCAAAGCATGTTTTAACGTTTCAATGTTGGTATTTTAATTGAATTTCTTTATGAATAAATTCATGTAACTTACCATTGTAATAAAAGGAATTAAAACAAATGAATAATGAAAAAAGAAAAATGTACTTCAAAAAATCCCAAGCTGATATTTGATTTTCTATGTATCTCTCTTTCCCTTTGGCAATCCATTCATTTAGAAAATTTTCCATCATGCAAGTCGATAAATATGACTAAGTGTATGATCAACGGTGCAAATTTCTGTGAAGGAAAAGCAGTAACACTTTTCATTTCTTTTCAAGTCGTTAAATGTACATACAATTTTTCTGAGAAATTACCTCATTTAAACTTTTAAGAATTTGAAAAGATGCTTTTGTTCGAAGGAAATTTTAAAACCGGATTCGCCAGTAAAGTGCCTAATTAAGAATAGAGCCCGCTTTATTATTTTATTTTTGGTAATTTATGCAATAGATAAATATAAGGGTAGGTATAGGGTAGGCAGGTAAATTAGGCTCTTTTATTTTGCAACATCTGCAACAATCTCGTCTCTCGATGTCTCAATGTACCTATTGTATTTTCATTTAAATATATACATATTTTTTAATATTTGGTGATTTGTTATTTGAGTTTTTGAACGTGATACTAGAAAACTTATTTTAAAAAATTAAAAAAAAAACTTTCAAATTATGAATATTTTTTTGAGTTTGATTGAACAAGGAAATGAATACGTAAAAGTACGTATGATAAAAATTAATAATAGAGACTTGAATTTGATGAAAACTTTTTTTTATTTTTGGGAAATGTTGGAAAATTTTTGGATAGAAAAAAATTGTTGACATGAAATTATATATTCATCAATAAATTTTTTTAATAGAGAAAAAATCTATAGAGGTAACTTGAATATCAAAACATTACGATGAGATTTTTAAAAAAAAATAAAGGACCTGAAGCATTGAATCAAAACTTGAGTCATGAGTGAGAAAAATCAAGTCACTTGTTACGTTTTGTCTTTTGATTTTCGAAGATAATTTGAAAACGTTGTGAGAAAAGTTGAAAAATTTGAACAAATAATTTCCTTGCGATCAAAATATTTGGAAAATTTAGAGAAATTGTGCAACAATGGTACGAAAGCTCAGAGAAATTGTGACGAATGCGTATGAACTTCATTAAAAATGTAGAGATAGAAACAAAATTCAGCATAGGTATTTTTAACTGAGCACAGATGAGAACTTGAATTTTTAGTGTATTTTTTTAATGTAATTTTTCACAGCTTTGCTTCGTCTCATCATTTTTGTCGTACAGAACTTTTCATTCAATCTGCAGAGTGCCTCAAAATTTTCAGTTTTTCATTTCTCGAATTTTCCCATAGTCGAAATTCGCATTTTTTTGCCAAATAATTTTTTTTTTTAATTTGATGATTGTATTACAAATTTGGAAAAAAGTAGGTAATACATCTCAAAAAAATAAAGTTTCACAAAAGAACGATTTCCTTTTTTCTGAAAAAATAGGTTAGGAAGTACTTTTAGTTCATTATTTTCATCACTTTGTAATTTTTTCTGTTCAATCCAAAAAGAAAAAAAATATTTATTTCAACTGAGAAACTACATTTTGAGTTATTCTATAATTCAAATTAATTCGAAGGTGAAACGAAGCATTTCAGCTTTCAAGTGAAAAATGCATGTGCAAAGTTGTAAGTGAATGAAATATTCAACGTTCAACATTCCATTTTTCTAAACAGAGTGTTCAATTGTGTAGGTACGTTTTTTTAAATTTTTTTAAAATTATATTTTGAAAAATGCTTCTCGGAGGTATTAAAATTCACTAAAAATTTAAGATGCTGGTTTCATTGTTAAAAATGATCATCAGGATTCCGTCAAAATACAATTTCGTATTTTGTAAAAATTTTCCTTCGTTTCTATGGTCATAATTATTATAAATTTCAATATGCAGCTCCTTGAATTTCACAAGCATACAAAAATATTTACACAAATTGATTTCTGTTCATTTTACTTGATAGGTATTTCTATAAAATTAAAAATGGATTTACTTAATTTATACCTTTTTTTTTTTTTTTTTTTTTGTCGAACTCAATTTGTTTGAGAGATTTTAGACTCGTTTACCCCTTCAACACAACTATTAGACAAATGTTTCTACCACTTATCATAGCCCAAAATCAGTACCATATTTCTCAGTTTATTTAAATTTCGAACTTGCTTTCTGCGATTTCTTCGAAATAAGATCCGTAAATAGAAAAATAAAAATGGATTGCATACAATTTCGGTAAACTACAATAAACATTGTAACTCCATTTCGAAGAAGATCTGTCTGTGATCAGCAGTTCAGCACGACTTATGTACCTACAACTCAGCGATGCTGCATTATTTATTCTTTTGTTGGCGGATACCGCGAAACGGTAATTAAAAATGCTAAAAATCTCAAAACTATGCTTCGTCATTTCAAACAGCGACTTCACAAGAATAAATCACAATCTACGTACATCTATATTGTTTGTGAAATTCGTGTGGAATACAGAAGGGCTACGATGTAACGATTATCTAGTAGCATATTTTCGTCTAGTTGGTCTTGGTAGGTACTAGGTAGCTCTGCATATGCTCACAGAGGTACCTAGAACTTGCATTATAGTGATGAGTCATCGATGATTAAATATAAATTTATTTATCTTCGTATACATATCATCAGGTACCTATAAACCAACTATTTTACACGTCTTCTATATCGAAAAGAAAACTAACCACGAGTGATATTTTTTCGCGGTTTTGCATCCTCGATAACAGAAATTATTCGAGTTTATAGTGCAAATACGAAATCAATAATGTACCATTGCGGTGTAGGTATAGTAAGTGAATTACCTGCACCAGAGAGGTATATTACTCGAATCTAGGTAATTATAACGACGATTAACCTACAAAATGAAAAATAAAGGAAAAAGCGTAATTTTTTTATTCGTATACTTATTTGCATTACATTACAGCGATAGGAATCGTATAAAAAAAAATATACATAAAACCTGTTGGTAGGTAAATAGAACGAAGTAATTTTATTAAGTATTTTTCAATGAGTTTCTCAGAGCGATTTAAAATTCATTTAGAATTTTCCATACAATGGTTTGTTTTTCTTCCATATTTATCATTTTTGTTCGGTTTGTATTCGTTTTTTTTTTTATTTCGTAATAGGAAGGAACGTTAATTTAAATAATTCTTTATCAAAGAGATGCGTATACGTTTATAAGAATAAATATGAAAATGGAACACGTAAATTATGGTAAAACGTGAGGAATTCGCACGAAAATAAATATAATTTTTAATTCGAAAATTACTGCGACTCGATTGTACAGTTTTTAATTCGATTTACGAGCCAGATAATTGAGGAACTAAACTGACTGCGTTTTTGAAATTTCAATGTTGATTTATTAGCTTTCTTTGTGTCTCTGTCTTTGGTTGGGCACGTCTTCGTCGTCGTCATCAGTTGGTCTGTTTAGTGTCAGAATCATCACGTAGGTACTTACGTATATTTCAGCGACCAACAACGATTCGAGTCTTGAAAGCTGTTAAATGATGACGATCCGCGTAGATGACCAAGATCAATCGTTTATTTTGCTCGTTTTTCACAATTTACGTCAAAAATGTTGCGGTTATGACGAGTTTGGCCGAGTCGAATGAGTATCACAACTTACACAAGACATCAAGGCGGATAACGTTACTTAGATACAGACGATTGGTTTATCAAAGTACACCAACATAGAACTAGTTTGAAGGTTTTTTATTGTTCTTTTTGCTTTTTTTTTCTTCTTTCGAACCCGAGATGAAATCTCGGTTAAGGTAAAATTAAACCCGGCTTTAACACCTAGGATTACACTTTTTTTCCTCTAATAAAAATTTATTTCTAGCAGAGTCGACATAATCTGTGTTTTAATTTTACCTACCTAAACGTTTCGATCAATTTTATTACGTCGGCATGACTAATCACTAAAAGGGTGATTTTTCACAAATTCTCTTCCTATTCTTGATTTCCTTGATCGACGTGTTGTTGTGTACATTTTATGTATGGAATTGGTAGGATAGTCTGAATGTTGTAAAATTTTCAATGTGTGCTCTGGTCTCCAGTATGTATTAGGTAATTTATATGAATTATAGGTTATTTAACGATATTTGATGACGTGATGATTACCTTATCAAAAGCAACAACCAACGAGTTTTCTATACATAATGAGATATATTGTATTATGAAACTCGACGTAGGTACAGAATAAGAGATTTTTTTCTCTCTCATATCGAAGTTTTTGTACCATTCGCGTGTGATTTTGTGAAAAAAATTTCGCTAACGAGATACTTCACAGTGTTACAACTCGAATTTCGTTTTTTTTTTTTTTTTTTTTCGTAAGTATAATCGCTCTAATAAAGGCACAATTGCATGGGAATATCAATTTACCAGTGTTGTAAATATAAATGTAGGCAGTAGCTGTTGTCTGTTGTACCTCTATACTCGTGTATTGTAGGTAGATATACAATTCTCGGTGTGTTTTCAAGAGGAAGTTTACTTTTACATTTTTATCATGTTCACTCGAATTATGACAAGGTTAGGTACTAAGGGTTTTTGATGGGAGTACGTTTTTGTATCAAGTATAAATACGTTTTACCTTGTTTAACGATATGTATTTTAACGCATTTCTTTGCCGAATTGATGTGATTATTTAATTTGGAAACGAAACGTAGGTAGGAAAAATGTAAAATGTAATTATTGTTGAGATAGATTTTCTCACCGACCAAGGACGAGTTTGAAAATGATTATTTTACGAATTGAGTAAACCTAATGTTGTAAATGCTGCTACTGGTTTTATCGTTTGGTGCCCTGATGAATGGTGGATGAAATTTAAAACTTTTTTAGAATGTTTGTAAGGGTTTTATGCAATTATAGAGTGAAATTAGTTTTTTTATTTTTTTTATTTTCAAGAACTTGATGTACAGAAATCAGTAAAAAAATCCACTCTCAACAGGTCATACAAGTTCAATATTTTTGTTATTTTCTGTATTTTTTCTTCAATCAGGGGAGGGGGGTAGAAGAGAAAGGCGTCGTACGTATTCACGAAAACACCCTCGAAATCTATAGAAAAAAATCGCCAAAAGTTATTTGAAAATTTTGATCATTGTTTGGAATTAATAATTCAGCTAAATAGGCTCAATTTTTGACTTGACCTCTCAAAAATAGTCCTTGGCTGATTTTTCGAAAATTTCTGTGCTTAATGGTGTGGTGATCCCTTAAACGACATGCAGAAGGCTCCACCCTCCTGGGGTTGAACTTTTCTTGGGAGTAGGGAGTCAAACCGTCTCAAAAAGGGGGTTTCACTTGTATTTTCGCAGGGGTGCATTCTACGAAAAAATTGGTTAGATGTTCAAAAATATTTCTGACTGAATTTCCCATCCAGAGAGTTCAACATTTTTTCAAAAAAAAAAAAAAAAAATGCTGAATTGAGAACAAAAAATGTGAGGTTTTGTAATTTTTCAATTCTGAATTTTTTCATTCATTTTCATCTTTCGAAAAAATTGATGAGAACCAAAAATGCTCCTCTTGAAATTTATCATTAGGTGAGTTGAATAGAAAAAATTGGTTAGATGCTCAAAAATATTTCTGACTGAATTTCTCATTCAAAAAGTTCAACATTTAAAAAAAAATGCTGATTTGAGAACGAAAAAATGTCAGGTTTTGAAATTTTTCGATTCTGAATTTCATTCATTTTCATCTTTTGAAAATATTGATGAGAATCAAAAATGCTCCTCTTTAAATTTACTCCTGTGTGAGTTGAGTTGGATGCTCAAAAATATTTCTGACTGAATTTCCCATTTTATCGAGAACGAAAAAATTGTCAGGTTTTGAAATTTTTCAGTTCTGAATTTCATTCATTTTCATCTCTCGAAAAATTGATGAGGACCAAAAATGCTCCTCTTTAAATTTACTCCTGGGTGAGTTGAATAGAAAAAATTGGTTAGATGCTCAAAAATATTTCTGACTGAATGTCTCATTCAAAAAGTTCAACATTTAAAAAAAAAATGCTGAATTGAGAACGAAAAAATGTCAGGTTTTGAAATTTTTCAATTCTGAATTTCATTCATTTTCATCTTTTGAAAATATTGATGAGAACCAAAAATGCTCCTCTTAAAATTTACTACTAGGTGAGTTGAAAAATTTATTCAAATTGACCCCAAAAAGGAGGCTGTTCTGAGTTTCTGTTTTTCGTGATATTTTTAAAAACTTACTCTTCTTTCCAGGTTTAGAAAATTTTAGAACAAAGTGAATTTTTTCTTGGGATACATCCCTGCAAAGATATGGATTAAAATAGAGATGAAAATGAATAAAATTCAGAACTCTTGAAGATTTTAAAAGCTACAATTTTCTTCTTCTCCGAATTAGACGAATTAGCCTTTTTTTGAAAAAGTTTTGAACTATTTGGATTAAAAACCATTTTACTGAACTGAGAGGCACTGATGAGTGCATATGGCTGAGCATTATGAAGGAAAAGCAAAGGAATTGGATTAAAAAAAAAAAAAAAAAAAAAAAAAACATTCCCATCAAAATTGAGGATTTTTGTATCCAAAGATCAGTTTACGAAATTTTATAGAGGAAAAAAAAGAAATTCAAAATTAGTAATTCAAATTTGAATACGTACCTTGAAACTGAACTTTTTGAAGGTGTAAATCTCAGCTAAAAATTGAACTCTAAAATCTAGAATTTAAAAAAATTTCTGATAGAATCTATCACCTTTTTTTACAGCAAGCTTATTCATAAGATGGTTCCTCAACAGTCTTAGGAGCACTAAGGCCCTCAATTCTGACCATTCAAAATTATTATTCAAGAATAAAGTGCCTAGCGTGTGATTATGGGAAAATAATTTGCGTACAGCTCCTATGATTTAGTTGATAGGCAATTTTTATATCTTCAAAGCGATGCCTGCATTTCCCTGTATCTAAATCTGATATCGAATGACTTTTTCTCTCTTTTTTTGAAGTATCAATTAAGTAGGTACTGTTTGAAGAGTGTTTCCATTGTTTTATTTTCTTTTTTTCCAGAAAATTATTTTGTTCGCAATAAAATGGCTTTGATTTTCAAAATATGAAATTTTGTGAATCAATCTTCATGTCAGGAAGGTTCATATAGCTCTGCCCTTTCAAATGAAAATTAATTATTTAAATTTTACAAATTTTAGGCTCTCAAAAGAGAAAAACTTTTTTCGCAGTAGGTAACCTATCTTTACCAACGACCCATCTCATGTTGATTCTTTCACAAGTGAAAAAATAAATATTCGAGTGCCCAAAATGATCCCTCAAATGGATAATATTGTAAAGAAAGAAAAAATACGTAGGTAGTAGGTATAGGTACCTTACCTTTTTTCACAATTTTCTTTCTCACCTATGTAAGGTTGACATTCGAGTTGAATAATTATTCATGAGAAATATTCGCCATATCGTTTCGTTTGTGAAATATTTTTCTTTGCTCTTACAAAGATTAGTTTTATTACACGAGAAGGTATATTTTGACTTTGTAATAATTTACATTGCCATCAGAATGGTCGAAAAGAAAGTTCGAATGTGTTATATTTGATATTCGTGCTTTTTTTTTCTTTTTTGATGTGAGCAATTTTCGTTCCATAAAAATTGTAGGTATTATTTGAACAGAAAGTTGGCACGAGTTTGCTCTAAATTTTCATAGGTACCTATTTGGCCAACAAAAAAAAGTTGATTTACGAAATGGGGAGTATAAAGATATGAACTATGAAGTACGTACACGTTTCTTTTATTCATTTTTGCAGCGTGATGAACTTTAGAAAAGGTCATTTTTGATTTTTTTTCTGCCCTATTCTCTTTTTGATAATGGATGATAAATTAAAATCCATCTGTATTAAAGTCGTACGTAGGGTCTCTAAACACATTTTATTCAAAATTATTTCGATATTTTCGAATATTAGACTCGATACTGGTTGAATCTTTTGGACTTTTGTGCAAATTCAATCGTTAAAATTGATATACGACGAGACGTAGCCTTCGTATAATTCGAGTTATGAATCATTAAAAGCTGTTTTGATTCGATAAATCAAACGAATGATCGAATACACAACTCTAGGTACTGATGTTTATTCGTAGACCATGACATCATTATAGCCTATCTATGCCTAGAAATTCGCAAATTATTCGAACACATGACGAAGTTCCCTAAGTAACCCGTGCTTAGCTTAGATTGCTAATTCTATTCCTACTAAACGCAATTTTCGAATAACTAATGGTAAAGAGTAAGCAGTATAAGCGTAATAAGCGAAAACAAAACACGTTGTTTTTGAATCGTCGATGTAAAATTCAACTCCTCATCGTACAGCACGTAGAATAGAATTGTGTAGTTTTTTGAGAAATTACGTTATTCGGTACCGTAGTACGCGGTATACTGTGACGTCATCGATAATAATGTTAACGCCATTAGGAAGATTCTCGCGTTTGTACCTACCAATCCAAAAACGCCCTTAAGAACGTCCAACCCACGTTACTGGTGTTTTTGCCGCTTGCGCAATTTTATATATGGCAATTTTAGCTTTTTAAAACCTTACCAGTAGTATATGTAACGTATATTACTCCTTATACGACTAAGTATTTTTTTATTTCGCACATTTTACGGGGACCGAGTACATTTGCGAAAATATTTACCGGCTAATTTTCCTCACTAGGTATGGGAATATAGGCGCAGAGCCGCAGACGAGCCTTTAGCTGCGGAAAAGACGCGTGCACGTGTAGTCTTGTCGTAAAAGCGTGTTTGGACAATTTATTGATCGGTGTGCGTTTTACCCTACGACAATGTAGATGGTGAAAAGTTTAAAAGCAGGTTTGTGGGTTGCATGTAAACCGAGCTGGGAATGTTTTTTTTTCGATGAAGAGGATTTTAGGTGGAATTATTTTAAATATTGTCGATTGTTGAGTTGGATAGATCGTCGTTCATCGTTGGGTACATTTATCGAAGAATCTGGTTAGTAAATAGATTAGGTGTGAAAGTGAATAAGGGCGTAGCTGGTAAGCTGATGGTTTATAGGTGCCGGATTTTTTCGGTGTGAGAATGTTTTAAATGTTTCAACTCTACATAAGCCGTAGATGAGAGAAAATGAATGATCTAGGAGCTTAAAATATTGGGACGATTTTGTATTTTTCAGAAAATCAGAAAATTATGTGAAAAATAATTGAAGTTGGGTAATAAACTAGAAATTTAAACTCAAATGAAAAAAAAAAATTATACCTACTTATTAATAAATTAACTTGAACCTTCGTTTATTGATAATTCCAACTTCCTCACACTAAATTCAAATGAATGCCGGAACTGCAAAGGGTGCTATGTGCCAAAACGAAAATTTTACAGGAGAGCGAAAAACAGGTTTGCAATGTGTATTTTATCAAGTTAGAATTGTACTGTTTCATCGAAAGTGGTCTGGGTGATATTTTTGGTAACACTGCAGCACTCACAAAAGGTGCTAAGTGCCAAACGAAGTCTGGAACGCATTTTTTATGTCATTTTCATCTCGAATCGTCTTATTGTTATTACCAACACCATTTTCTCCGAACCTACAAATTTTTTTCTGAAAATATACTAAAATAAATCAACAGCAATTGAAATACGAGATTTATTCACGAAATTAAACATTACTCTTGCAATTAAACTTGGAAAATAACAACATTTTCGGACTTCGGCTAGTAATAAAAAAAATCAATCACTATTAACACTATCGCTCAGATCAGCTGTTTCATGTAAATTGGCTTGCTCAGTGAAAAGCTCTTCATAAAATTTTCGTTTCTCTTCCGGCAAATATTCGACATATTTCATCAAATCTTTCAATTTTTCGGCACTTATCTTCGGAATCTCAGTAACAGCAGTGATATTCAACAAGTTCTTCTTGAAGTACTCATCAGTTAGGCCCTATTTCAAAATTCGAACTTTCAAAAACGATTCTTTTAAATCATAAGTTTTTTTCGTTAATACAGAGGTAAAATCTGAATTTTGAACCATTTACTCTGATTTTTTTCGAGACAGCTCTTCGATTTCCACCTCGACGCTCAACGAACATGGATTCACTTCGCTTTTTCATAGTTACCAGATTCTGTACTAATTTATGAGCGAGTAAATTGTGTTTAACTATAAAAAAATACGAAAAAGCAAATTTTTTCAGGAGTTGTACAACTTTGACCTTTTATAACTTTTTTTCTATAGCGCGGAAAATTTTAAAACCAACTCTTTCTTCCCTAACAACCAAACGATATCGTTCCATGTCTTATGCAGAACGATGTCATGTCGCTCCTATATCTATACAATGGCAAAATGTCCGCCTATATCGCTAAATCTCTGTAAATCTGTCTATATCTGAACTATATTCAGAGACATTCAGAAATCTGATGAGCTATTTCTACCAGACATCGTACTGCTTTACTATATACCACATAGATATCTGAGGGATATAGTTTTGATATCCAGGGTATATCATTTGATATATCGCAGGATATCTAGCCTATGTCTGTAGATTTCGTCAGATTTCTAGTTGATGTCCATAAAATATATCGTATGTATATCTTTCTTGTGAATTTTTGTATAGAATTTTTAAAATCACATTGGTAATAGAATGTAAGTCTCAAAGAGAATACAGTGAGTTACAAAGAGTAATGTTTGATTTATGAAAAGTTTTTTACACTAGTGATATAACAGATAATTATTCACTTCAGTAGCTTTTCTTTTAAACAAAATTATTCTCTATAACTCACTGTATTAGCTGAAAGACTTGCATTCTACACCAATACAATTTTAATAATTCTACACAAGAAATTTACAAGAAAAAAGTACATACATACAAATTATTTCAAGAAAATCATATCATTTTTGAAATCAACAACCTCTCTCAAGCCTCTCACACTCGCTTCACATTACTATAGCCAAAAGGTTGCAGAAATCCAGCTCACTAAAAACCTAAAAATCAAAAGCCCACTAGCCAGGGACCCTCACTTAGGGGCACCACCGGCCCAGAGAGGAGGTGCCGGCGATGAATTATTTATTTCTTGTGCCAAGTGGGGTATTATGAAATAATTAGTTAAAGTAAAATAAAGTACCTCAATGAAATCAAAATTGTAGTCTAATTGGAATTCACATTAGTAACTTCATTTGGTTCCAAAATTCATGATTTTCACATTTTTAGTTACACAATCAAACACAAACACACATACACTAATTTAGAAAACACATCTTAAAAATTCCAACATCTTTAAAAAACAAAAAACGGACACACTCATGAAACACCCAGGTGAACAGTTTGAAAATAAAAAACCATCTTTGTCACTTTTCAGCCATCTTTGATAATAATTTATCTCTACACAAGGCACAAGTTACAGAAAACAAAAACAAAATTATAGAAGAAATCGTTCTATATCTTGGGAAATCTATAGGATGACCCTACTTTTACACAGAATCATCACAATATAGCAACAATAACCTGGAGATATTGCAAAACATATATCCTTTTCTAGATATCCAAACGATACCTACAGAAATCATGATAGAGAAAAAGGTGTTGAGGATATCAATAGATATACCTGCGACATAATCGATATAGGCAGACATACATACGATGTCATTGTACAAAACAGAATTTCATAAATCGTTTGTAAATCGTGAAATGCTATTCAGATATCCTAGTGACATAAAAACGCCAAGTTTGGTTTGTTAGGGTTGTAGAGAATTTAACGTAGATCATTTTCCTTAGATCAAATACCTATGTCCTCGATCGAATTTTCGAGTAAATTGCATTCAAACACGAGAACACAATATTTTTCCAAGGGTTTTACAATTTTGCACTTTCATAAACATTTTTCTATAGCGCGGCAAACTTTCAAACCAACTCCATCTTAACGAGAATTTAACGTAGATCATTTTTCTTAGATACCTCAAATACCTATGTCCTCGATCAAAATTTCGAGTAAATTGCGTTTAACTATAAAAAAATACGAAAAAGCAAATTTTTTCAAGAGTTTTACAACTTTGAACTTTCATAAATATTTTTCTATAGCGCGGCAACAGTTTAAACCAACTCCATCTTGTAGAGAATTTAACGTAGATCATTTTCCTTACCTCAAATACCTATGTCCTCGATCAAATTTTCGAGTAAATTGCATTTAAACACGAAGAAAACAATTTTTTCCAAGGGTTTTCGGAATGGCACTTAGCACCTTTTGATGAAATTAAAAATCATGGACATACACGCAGCGCTATCTTTGAGGCTAAAATTGAACTACTTGGAGGTGGTTTGGGAAACAGCTGATTTGCTGTGTGGATGGGCAAGTGGACATAGCACCTTTTGAGCCAAAAAAACGATTTTCAATTTTTTGGCACTTAGCACCCTTTGCAGTTCCGGCATTCAAATCTATTTTTCAGACTCCAGAGTGGATCTTTTCAATATTTCTAAAAGTTCAAAACGATAAAATTTGAGATAAAAATAAATTCTTTTTGAAAATATGTGACATCTTATTGAAAAACATCAAAAATTACCCAGCTCAACGGGTCCAAAATTTCTTCTCAACCTTGATACATCGTGTAGCCAAATTTTTCATCTAAAACCCCCAACTTCATTCTATCAATTAAGTAAAAACTAGCGCAGCTGTAGCAGTGTGCGTAGCCTATGTTGTTAGGGAAGCACAACATGATTTTGAAAAAAAAAACAATGCTATCTTGGAAAAAGCACAACACAATTTTGAAAAAACAGCACAACACGATTTTGAAACAGAAGCACAACACAATTTTGAAAAAAGCACAATGCGATTTTGGAAAAAGCAATCTGGATTTTGAAAGCAGAACGCGATTTTGATTTTGAAAGAACGAGACTTCAAAAAAAGCACAACGCGATTTTGAAAAAAAGCACAACACGATTTTGAAAAAAAAGCACAACACGATTTTGAAAAAAAAGCACAACACAATTTTGAAAAAAAAGCACAACGAGATTTTGAAAAAAAGCACACAACGCAATTTTGAAAAAGAAGCACAACCCAAATGAGACAGATAAGGGAATACAGTGGATCATTGAAAATTAATTTATTTTTCTAAAGGTTGTAAATCAATCAAACTGACGTCAGCTTTGCTTTTGATATGGCCCTTTCCCCTTTGAAATTTTTGAAATTGAACAATGCAAAAGATAACACTGTAGATAAGAAATTATATTTCTATTGCGCATTGTGTTTGCCGATCTACCTCTTTTATAAGTGTAACACCACAGGGGCCACATAACAAATTTTCAAATTTTATGTAAAAGTTTTCTATGGCCTATTGTGTTTGCCGATCGGCATCTTTTATAAATATAACACCACAGGGTCATGTTTTTCATTGTACAATTTTGAAAAATAAATTCAAAAATTGAACAATGGAAAAGATTTTACAACCCCCATAATGTTATATAAATTTTGAAATTTAACTGAAGTCGGCTTCACTTTTGATAAAATCTTTTCCATTGTTTAATTTTGAAAAATAAAATCAAAAATTAAACAATAGAAAAGATTTTACAACCCTTGTAGTGTTACATAAATTTTGAAATTTAACTGACATCGGCTTCGCTTTTGATAAAATCTTTTCCAGTGTTCAATTTTTAAAAATAAATTCGAAAATTGAACAATATCAATTTTTAAAAATAAATTCAAAAATTGAACAATAGAAAAGATTTTAACTCCTGTGGTGTTACATAAATTTTGAAATTTAACTGACGTCGGCTTCGCTTTTGATATGACCTTTTCCTTTTTTTATTGTTTTTTTAGTACAAATTTTCGTAATTAATTGCGATTACTCAAGAAGCTACTTGAATAATTACACTTAAAATTTTGACATTCCCTGCCTCAAGTCAAGTTAACCTTATTGACAAAATTATGCTTAAAAGCATGCGTAACAATGCGTGATTTTGGACTGGTGTAAAAGGCGAGCATTATCGTGTTATGCGCATTTTCGTGTTATGTGCATTTTCGTGTGCTAAACAGAAGCAATCTAGCAAACAAGTATTTTCTAAAATGCACCAGTGAGTAAACATTTTTATAAGTCCAAAAATTGATAACATTTATGCAAAAATAAACTCTAATCTAATAAGCTGCGAGGTGGCCAAGTGGGAGATCAATCCCGGCACGAGGCGGAAATTTTTCATTTTTTTGAAAAAATTATCTATTGGAATGTCTTAAAATTCACAATTAATCGGTAGATAGTATTGCCTGTGAGTTATGAGCAATTTTTCTACTAAAATTTCCGCACTTTTTGTACATACTTTTAGTTTACCTAGGTACTTTTAAGCATGCTATTCACCGGCTGAAAAGCATGTAATTTTTTGAAAAAATCCAAATTCACGCATGCGTGTGATATGCAAAAAAGCATGCATTTCAGCATGTTGTACGCCCAATTTTTGTCAATAGGGAAGCCTCACCTACGTATGAAAGATTCAAAAAAATTGACCCATTTATCTAAGAGAACATTCGAGCCAAAGAATTTTTCAACTTTCAGAACGAAAGTAGGTAATAGTGTGCTACACACACTAAAAAGACTGCATTTATGCAGGCAACTTTACTCATACAATCCCAAAGATCAGAGCCAGAGCACTTGAGAGAACCACAACAAATTGAAATATTGAGTAATACCTCGTACTACGCCTATGTGAGCATTGTAATCATTAGTCAATAGTACTTGTATAACCTATAAAAATACCCATACATTCCATGGTTAAATGATTCCTCCTCCGTTGAACCGATGAACGTTGTATAGTATGATTGTGCAGTTGCCTCCGTATATGTTATAAGCAAAATAACCTTGCTTCGAGAAGAAAAAAAAAATTATTCGAATTATCAACAACTGTCGCGTATACACACAATTATAAAATAATGCAACAGTCCGCGCCTCGTTCATGATCTTGTGATGCTTATACTCGTAGAGTGTGTGCCTCTGCCTACCTACGCGGATCAGGACCAATAATTCCAAACCAACCATACGTGTTTCTATTGATTAATTATGAAATTAATTTAGCGTTAAACGTTTCATTTAAAACATCGCTGGCAACAGGAAAAGCCACAGACGCGTTGCAGACTGCAGTAGCCATTCTAAATGAGAGTGTTCTCGTTACTTAAACGAAAGTTCGTTTTTCAAACACCGTGTACAATTTTTCAAAAAAAAAAAAGAGAAAAAAGTCAAGTTGTGAGTTAGTTTTATTTGGATCTTGCCTTATGCTAGGATAGCTGTTATCTGACGTACGAATCTATTAATCTGAGGCAGAAATTTTGGACGATGCGACCGTATAGGTGTCAGCTTCATCGTGGATTATATCCGAGTCTAATTATCGTTGGCAAATTAATTATAGTGTGAAATGATTTTTTGGCTTTTTCATTTCACGTGTGCTGTATGATTAATATCCAACTCGGCGTTTTTTATTTTCTATGATTATATAAATTTTTTATTTTCTATGATTATATAAATTGATAGCGTTTAACCTTATTAGCGACACATTTTGACGAATTGAACGGTATGTACTTATCGAATTTTAGACGATTTTACGTTTTTTTGATATTATCTTCTCGAATATAGGTACAGTATTCGGTAATGATGCCATTTTCATCGATGTATGTGGATTTTTTCAATGAGAGTTCTATCAGTGATTTGTTTTTCTGATCGAGAATGGCCTTACTAAAATAAATTTGAAGGAAAGCGGATCCTCGATTTTGACTTTGGAAATGGTTTCCTGGTTAGAAATTCACTCTAAATCTCGTATTTTAAAAAATTTTTAAAATAAATTCTAAATACTGTGAGACATAAAGAATTCTGCCTTCATTGTGTGAGAGAAAGGATAGGAAATGAGAAAATTTTTGTGTGGAATTTTTTTGATATCTAGCTCTTCAAATAGTCAAGACATTCTAACTGATTTGTTGAGTAATTAATAAAGCTCTAGTGAGAAGGAATTTTATGCAAAAAATTCTCGGATTTTGATCTTCAAACCGAGATGATGAAGGATGCAATAAACATTTAACACAGTCATTTGATAAAGAATGTAGACCTAATTAAAGTTACCTCAAAAAGTCGAAGAGAAAAAAATTATTTGATGAAAGCGACTCCAATTTTTGTTCTTTATAGTTTCAATTTTCCTAAAATTTCGAATCCTCTTCCCAATTTTCCTCTCATTTTAAACCTTTAAAATTGAGCGAGCATATTTTACAAGGGAAACTCTCAAAGTGTTTACTTCCAATCTTAACGAAGCCGCAATTTTCAGAAAGCGTATGGTCAGAAACCCCCTTCACTAAAATTTCAGTGGCCTGAAGTGATTTTTTGATTTTTGGTGAATTTTTAAAAATTCAAAATTGCCCATAATTATGATTTTTTTGTTGAAAAAACGCATATATTTTGTTATAATTATATTCGGTAGAAATTATGAAAATCAGTCCCGACATGAAACTAATTTTAACTCACTCGAACCAAATTTCAACATTTTCAGTCATTCTGGAGCCTCCAGCGAAATTTTCTATTTCTCCAGAAGACGTGAAAATCAATTTAGGGTGCTAAAAATCGAGTTGTGGGTTATCCTCGAACTGTTCAAAGAATTTATTCACATTAGAATTGATTTCCAGACAGACACCTCACGTGCGTTTTTTTGACCATAAATATTTTTTTGAGGAAAAAAATTCAAAAAATCAAAAACTTGTCTGTTTATAGGAAAATTTTTGAAATTCGCACGAATGGCTATATCTTGTCTGAAACTAACCTCTCTGATCCGAATTTTGCAATTTCGAGCCATTCCGGAGCCTCCAGCGCAATTTTTGATTTCTCCAGAATCGTGGAAATCAATTTAGGTTGCTAAAAATCGAGTTGTAGTTTATCCTAGACCTGTTCAAAGAATTTATCCACATTTGAGTCGATTTCTGGATGGACACCTCAAGTGCATTTTTTTTTACCAAAACATTTATTTCTTATGAGGAAAAAATTTCAAGAAATCAAAACTTTTCTGTTTGTAGGAAAATTTTTGAAATTTGCACGAATGGCTGTATCTTGCCTAAAACCATCCACTCTAAATCCTAATTTCGCAATTTCGAGCCATTCTGAAGGCTCCAGCATGATTTTTGATTTTTCCAGAATTCCACAATTTCTCCAAAAGGCGTAGAAATCAACTTAGACTGCTAAAAATTGAGTTGTGGCTTATCCTCGACCCGTTTAGAGGTTTTATCCCCATTTGAGTCGATTTCCAGGTAGACACTTCAAGTGCTTTTTGTTTTTTACCAAAATATTTTTTATGAGGAAAAAATTCAAAAAATCAAAACTTTTCTGTTCGTAGGAAAATTTTTGAAATTCGCACGAATGGTTGTATCTCGTCTAAAACTAACCTCCCTGATCCGCATTTTGCAGCTTCGAGCCATTCTGGAGCCTTCGGTGTGCGATTTTTGATTTTTCCAGAATTCAAAAATTTATCCAGAAGGCGTGGAAATTAATTTGGGTTACTTATCCTCGATCTGTTTAAAGAATTTATCCAAGAAACAGTGAAATTTTACTGTTTTAAGAAGACAATGTCGTCACTGAGATAAACAGTAAAAAAGTACTGCTAAAGTCAGTCATTAAAAATTTTTTACTGATCGATACACCAAAATATGATTCATTTTTACCTGATTAGTGATTACCTACCTAATTCAGTAAATAATGCACTTTTAGCTGATCAGTTCACTAAAATTATTATTTACTGAAAATCCAGCCAAAAATTACTGTTTTTTAAAATTCAGAATGTCGTCAAATCCTACTTTGAAGGAGTGAAATTTGACTGTTTCTTTAGAGAGTATCAGGAAAAAATTCAAAAAATTAAAACTTTTTTGTTTGTATAGGAAAATTTGTGAAATTTGCACGAATGGCTCCATCTTGGCTAAAATCAACTCTTCTAATCCAAATTTCTCATTTTTTTCCTGTACAAAAATTTCTTGAATCATCACTAATACCTATTGCGATTACACCCAGGCACAAAATCTCATCAATGATGCAATCAGCTCACCACACACCACGTGTAACTACAGCTCGACGTTCGTACATTTGAATGAAAATAAATTCAAATAAGCGCATCCGTTTGTTCAAAAAACTCTTTACATTTACATCAGAAAAACAAAAATAATTAATAATTTATTCCCTCAAAAAAAACACGCCACCCATTCAACCGTACGTACATATAATAGGTAGTTGGAATTTTCCAAACCATTTTGGAAGGTCGCAACTACGTTAATTTTTTCCTACATTAGCAAAAATCATAAAAAGATCTTTTCATTTAATTTGCTCCGCAAATTTATTCTAATTAGCAAGAGAGTACGAGCTTAATATACTCGTATCATATTAGACAGGTAACAATAATACATTATTTTCAACGTGGATGGCGTTTAATTTCATAATGGAAGACCCAAAAATGAGACAATTTTTTCGCACACACGAGACATACACTACCTATTTGAAAGTTCACGACTCATTTTCAACACGTCATTGTCATCAAATGTAGGTACTCGTAAGACCAGTACAGAGATAGATCTACCAACGCAACGTGAAAAAATACACGTAGGTTGATAAAATAATTTTCGAAAAAAATGAATAAATATACAGGAAAACTCGAACGAAATAATATATCGCACGTTTTAATCAATTAATCCAAGGTTTTCACGGACGAGATTGTGTATATTCAAGCATACAGATAGATAGACTCTATCTTCAATATAATATTAGGTACACTGCTAGTATAATGTACAGTGTGAGGTAACTTATCATTACATACGCCATGCCCATCGATCTTGATACTTTATATAGTATGAGCTATGAGTGTTAAACTTGGATGATTAGAAAAGTTTCGCGTTATTAGGCTTCCTACACACGTGCGTTCAAGTAGCATATCGTATTAGATGGGCTCGACATGGTGCGAATTTTGTATTTAAAAACCCGCACTAATATCGCAGGATCCTATATAAGTACTACATTTATACTACATATATAGGTTGAACACTATCTCGCAGCACAGGATACACTTTAATACGAGAAAATAACCTGGAGAAAATAATTAATGCCATGTTAAAGGCAAATCGAGTAATTAATTATTTATACACTTGCTTTTGTAGTATGAATGAGCTCAGTTCATTGAACATTCTGTACCATAAAAAGGGTATCATACAAAAAAAAAGGGGAGGGTGCGTATAGCAAAATAAGGGGATGTATTTAAAGTGGTGACAAGTGTACCTTGACACGATAAAGGCTAAGGCCGCTATTCAACTATAGACTACACCCTGTCATACCGTCAAACTGGCGAAAAATTATATACGAAATCTCCCTTCATCCTAATCCAAAGAATATACTTACGCATACGTCGACACGTACCTACCATTCCATTCCTTATAGTTCGGTGTGTTTGGCTCGCCATCGAGTATTCTTCATTGTTGTACTCGCGAACTCGTTAATAAATTAAGAATTTCCAACGATTCGGTAGCTTTTAGAGAGCCAGGCAAGTGGCAAGGTAGATGTGGGCATAACCATAATCCATAAACTCTACAAGCATGCAAAAGCGTTGGCGATACACATGTTGCTGGTACATTTAGCAAGGTGAAATAATCTCTAACGAGTGGTTCTTTTTTTTCACCGATGAACTTTAATAATGACAACCAACAATTCGCCGTTGATTAAAGAGAGATATACCCTGTCAACCAGTTCGAACGTCAGGCCGAGCTGATTTTATTCCGAATTCACCGAAGCGAAACTCCTCGCTGACGAATTCTAATTATACACAAGTAACAAATAAAAATTTATTTTAACAATAGACATCCATTTCCTGCATCCCGGATGTTACCTCCTAAAATGTTATTGCGTTGTAAAATGGAAAATGGGCGCAGAGTTTCCAATTATCGCGGCCAAACTTTGAAATTTCATTACATCATAGGTATGGCTGCGGCTCTCAGGGACTGTAGAGTTTTTCTTTTCATCGCCCAAATTGACACACCAAAAAACACACCAAGGTATATAGATTTCTCTAGCTATACAAATCATAACCTATGTACGACTTGTATGTGCTCTGCTCACGTCAACGATCCACACCCAATAGGTGTTTTTTTCCTTTTCAAATGACCAATCGATCGAGCAAACTGCCAAATGTAATTTTCTAATTTCACCGCATCTATTTCACGTTATACAAACGTGTATAAACGTTACAAGCGTGAATATTAAACCCTTAAAAGGTCACAAAAGTCGTAATCGTAGTCGAGCCCAAACACTTCTGACAAAAGTTATAAAGGCTACCACGACGACGACGACGACGACGACGTCAACCTGCGAAACTATATTAAGCTCGAACGTTAAACGAGTGAAAGCAATTAAGTTAATTAACAACGTTAAAAATTACATAGTTGGAAGAATTTTTACCATATCTGGTTTTACTATCAAACGTATACCATACCTATACAGTATTTGACTGTATGAGTAAGTACGAGTATTTTTGAAAAAAAAAACTTACGCGCCATTGTCGTCGACTGTCTCTCTTAGAACGTTAATAAATTTTATGACGCTTTTTGCACGAAGACGACGACGACGATACCGACGTAGAGGTAATGAAATTAACGTCGTCTTTCAGTCTGCACATAATTTTTAAGGTGTATGAAAAAACATCGCTAACGTTTTTCAAATTAATTTTGATTTACCGTTTGTAATTTTTTTTGATCAGCTTGGCGTCACGATGTCGTTCGAGTTTTAGGTCGAGGTGTACTCTTAATAGTTTGGTTTCATGCGATAGGTACCTATACTTAAGTATACACGGGTTTAAATTACGTCGCGAGTTCAACATAAAGGTGTAGGTAGAGTAAAATACGTAATGCTGAAAAAAAAAACGTCAAAAAGCACGACTTTTGCGTGACATTTGAGAAATGAATTCATCACGCTTAGTTATGGGTCTTTTTTTTTAAAAAAAATCAGAGTTCTTTATTGTGCCTTGTGTTAGCTCATTTCAGAAGTACGTGTGCCCCTAGTTACGTATTTACATGCATACAAATATTGCTGGGGAAGTAGGTAAATATTTTTGAAAGATTACAATCCATCAAAATAAGAAATTAATTAATTTCGTGCCGAATTTGTTTTAAAAACTGGATCAAAGTTATCATTTTTGTGAAAACGTTGATAGAATTTGAGCTAAAATTCAATTTTCAGGATCTACAGTAGGCTGAATTGTGAATTTTGATCGACTTGATTAATTGAGGGGTTCCATGGGAAAGGGGCTTTAGTCAATTTTTTTTGTTTTTCTAATTTTTATTATTCTGAATACATACTTACATTTAAAATTATTTTTTAAATTAATTTCACCATATTCAGTGACATTGAAGTGTTCTTCTGTGGGAAAAAAACGAATTGGGAAATGTTTGCTAATAAAAAAAAATTCAATTTTCAAGTCTATTTGAACTTGTAAAAATCAGTAAAAAAAATTGACAAAGGCCTCTTTTCTTTTCTATAAAGCCCCTCAATTATTTTCAAAATTTTTGAGCTAAACCCCATTTTTTTTTTTTTTTTTTTTTTGAAGTCATTAAGCTATAAACAAGACTTTTATATCACCTTTTTTTGAATCCTTATTCGAACTAAAATTTAGCCATTTTAATCTTCCAGCTGAAAATTGACATGTTTCGGTTCAAATGTATCCATGGGAGGAGGGAGAGGGGCGAGGATCAACAAGTCATTTTCTTAGCTTGCAGATTTGAAAAGTCATTCTTCAGCTTGAGACAAGTAACAAGAAATTGAGAAACAACTTTTTAAATCCTCGAACTAAAAACGTGACTTGGTGGTCTTTCCCCCTTTGAATATCTCTTCACTAAAACACAAATCACAATTTTTAAATCTTCAATCCAAGCCCATGATAACAGAATTCGTGTTACTTTTTTTTGAGTCAAGAAGAAGAAAATTCTTAAAGCTTCAGGTTAAAAACATGGTTTGCTGATTTTTTTCCTCCGGATGAGTAAGTATAATCATTTGAATCAAACAATTGAATTCAATCTAGGTAATTTTGATAAAAAACATGAATTTTTGCAACAAAAAAAAAATTCGTTGGTACCTAATTTGGGGGAAAATCTATTTTTTTTGTAGTTTTGATGAAAAAAAAAGGACACAGATTTTTTGCAATGAAAGACTTTCTAGAAATTCTGACTGAAAAATGAGTTTATTGTTCTACGATTTCAGCAAAAAAACAAACACGTAATTTTGATTTAAAAAAACAGGTCTTTTTGGAAGATTTTGACCAAAAATTCATCTTTTTTACAGTACGTATATTTACTAAAAAGAGTGATTTTTTGGTAATTTGGACAAATAAAGCAGATTTTTTGTGAAAAAAAACTTGAATAAAGCAAGACCTCTTTGAAAATGTGGACTAGAAATTTTCAAAATTTTGGCAAAAAAACGACTTTTTGTCAATTTTGACAAAACGAGGGTCTTTTTTACAATTTTCACAAAAATGCGGAACTTTTGCAATTTGGAAAAAATTTTTGGTAATTTTGGTAAAAACAAATTTTTTGCAATTTTGATTTAAAAAACAAGTTTTTGACGTGGAAAGACTTTCTGAAAATTTTGAACTTACAAAGAGCTGGGATTCCACAAACTTGACAAAAAACAACACTTGACCGCAATTTTGATTTTTAAAAAAAAATTGGAAATTTTGACCAATAAAAAATCTTTTTTCATGCTTTATAAACAAGTTTGATTTTTGGGAATTTTTGGCGAAAAAAGTAAAATTTTTTGGCTGGTAATTTTGATACTTAGTTGAAAAACTGATTTTTTTGCAATTTTGACGAATAAGTACTTACCTAATTAAAGCAGATTCTGTTGCGACAAGAAAATAAATTCTAGTTTTGACTAAAAAACATCAATTTTTAGCAATTTTGGCAAAACGTGGGTCTTTTTAAAATTTTTATTTTCTGCACTTTTGGCGTAAAAAAGACTTTTTGTAATTTTTCTGAATAATTATAGAACCAGTAATTTCAATAATTTTGGCAACAAAAATATTTTTCTTAAAAATTCTGATCAAAAAAGTGTTTTTTTTCAATTTTAGCAAAAAATGAAACTTTTTGGAAAATTTGACAAAAAACTATTTTTTGCAATTGATGTTTGAAAAAAAACAACAACAAAATCTCGTTCATTTTTATGTACCTAATTAGGGTAATGAAGCTCGGGAAAAATAAAATTTGAGAAATGATCATTCAGAAAAATGGCAATTCGAGATTTTTCCTTTCGGGGGAATGTCCGAAAAAAACTCCTCTGTATTTGATGATTTTTATATTTTTCATGATTTAGAAGAATTCTGACATCGCTGACGTTCAATTTTCATGGAATAATCATTGTATTGTTGAAGAATTTTTAGAAAATTTTCTTAAATTTCAATTTTTTTGTACTTAAAACTTCCTTTCCGTCTTCAGAGATCATATTTTGCTCCTTCTTTGGATAAATCCTGGCTCGCCACTGCACTATGTTGAATACCCTCCCCCCTCTCCCCATTAAGAAAAAATGATGACAAGAGGGCGTCTTTTTTTAATATATAGCTGAGGGGTGAAATTTTTAACGCGCCTCTGATTGAAGAAGCTGAAACAGTATGAAAAAATAAATAGAAAAGAAGCCAGCAGAAGAAATTAAAAACAAATCATTCAAATAAGCACATAAAAATATTGCCCTTTTGATTAGAATCTAATTTCAATAGGTAGGTACAACCCACAAATACCCTACAAGTGCCCGAAATTATCCGCTCAATTGCACCTTATGTATATATCGCTATCGCTTCTCCATCATCCACGAAAAAACCCACCCCTTATCGTATGTAGGTACTATAAATGGCAAAAGGTTCATACGCTTATCTCCTCGCGAGACTATTGCGAAAGGTCGGAACACGGAATTAAAACGTGAATAGAAAAAGGATGAGCAACATTAGAAAAATTACATTCGTAATGAAATTAGAATATAATGGGTGTAAAAATCCTTCCGTTGCGGATCCTTGCTTCCTGTCTACCCATAAAATGTGTATACGTAAACTACTTCAAAGGTTCAACCTAGCTGATAATTTACATAGTTTCGTGCTATCTCTATAAGGAAACGCTGGCGTGTAACGCGTAAAATTAATATAATTTTTTCTTTTGTTTCAGGTAAGAAAAGCAATGAGTTACAGACTACAGTTCTTGAAAAGTTGTTGCCTTGTGCTTGTAGTATTTTGTATCGTCCTACAAATTGAAGTGCATATGGTGAGATGATGAAGGCGAAATTCGTGAGTATTTTAGCGGCTGTATTAATTTAACGTCGTTATTTTCGTAGGTAAGTCGAGCTTTTAAAAATATAAGCCCGAGGGGATTAGGTAGGTAAAATAACTCTGGCTACTTTGAGCAGCGAGTACCTAGACCTGTGTACTTGAAGTACCTAATCATCGAGTAGGTACATACTTGAGTGTGAGTCATTGGAAATCGTTATCGTGCAAAGTGTCTACTGGTACCTGAAAACCAGTTAGATTGCGAAATGCTTCAATTTTGGGGGGGGGGGTCTTATTTCCTCCATTAGGAGCGTCCATTTTAAAAATGGAATAGTTTCAAAATAAGTAAATTTTTGTTGGTACTTGCATGTTTTTTTTTTAACACTGCAAAAGCATTTTTATCCATTACAAATTACAATAATGTACTTAGGTATTTAGTTTGAAATTTTAATACGAAATTACCCATTTAAATTAATCCTTTGTGGATTAGGTTTGACAATCTTTTAAAAAATAAAATAACAAAGTTAGATTTATATCTTCGATGGTAGGACGACGTAGGAATATGGTAAAACCTCTTATGAAGTTATAGTAAGTCGAGTCATACGTCGTCGTCAAGGTATACTCTGTTTGTCGTGCATTTACTAACGTGACTTCAGTCACAATTATTTAAGAAAAAAAGCCAGGTGGTTGGTGAGGGAGGGATGAGAAGGGCATCTGAAGAAATATTTTACCTTATATATTTTTTTTTGTGTGATATAGTTTTCGTGTCATATTCCATTTTTTAAAAACCCAACGTCGACTGCACGCTTGTGTTTTTTCTTCGTATATACTGGTACCTAAGGTATATACTTTATTGATCAAACGGTAGCGTGCTCCTCGCAACCGACGTCAAAATGACCTTTAATAAATTATTTTCAATTTGTTGGTATGGGGGTTTCCATGGTTATAAGACCGACAACAATTCAAATTCAAAAGGTTATAAAACGCGAAACGAACTATTAGCTCGGAGAAAATTTCAACTTTCCTTAATTTTAAATGCCTTTAAATTGATTAATGCCGCCCAACGATGTAAAAAGTGGAACAATAAAGGCGAGTAAGTGTAAACAAATGATTCGGCAAATAGTGCTCGAGCATCGACGATGCGGCGTGTTTGTTTATCATCGATGATGATAAAAAAAATATGGCGACATTGTAGAGTGTAGACTCGAAGTGATGCGGCGGTTGCCTTTCAGGTAGGTATAGATAAAGAGCTTTCGATAAAACTTTATGGTCGATGTGTAGGTGACTAAGTATATAAGAAAACGATACTTTGGCGGACAAACGTATTCGTGTGATAGGGTAGGTGGGTAATTATTCGGTGTTTGTAATTTCGAATAGGAAACAAAGCTGGTAAAAATATATATATGAGATTAAAAAGGTCACCGCGCGAAATATGTAGCTAATGAATTTTAGCTTCATATAGGAACGCGTCTAACACACAAAACCGAACCCTTAATGGTAATTGTGTTTCTTCGATATTCGCGCAATGAGGGTAGTGAGCAGGAGCACGAGAAGCATTGAAATAATATACTTATTAAACCCTTATACTTATCTGATTACGACTTCGAATTCCTTTGTGGTTCGAATTTCCTTTGTGATTCTAGCTGCTATATGGCGCGATGCCGATATATGTATGTACTTGAAAATGTCATCGTTTACGAGCAGGCACCTTAGGGATACTTTTTTTGACCGGATTTTTCTGCACTTGTGCAGCTTTCCTTTATGTACATATGTATGTATTTGATGGGTTAAATCGTTTCAATGCTCGCCATGGTTTTTTTTTATGAATGATGAGCGATGACGAGTCGTTCAAATTGGCGAAATCCGATTAAAACAACACGTCTTTTTGTGAGGGATTTGCGAAACTTCAATGCGTCTATGATATATAAGAGCATATGTTTGCTTTGTAAACTGTGTTTTTGAATTTAGTATATATCGTGCTAATAGAGTATAGCTATTTATAATTTAGGGGAAGAGTAAGAGGATTGGAAAAGGGGGTGTTTGTATGGTAAATGTCTGGTTTACGTTAGTATAACGAAAGTGAGAGTGTGATGTGTGAAATTTTCAGCTTATGTATGAGACGTGGGTAATTACGCGTAAATCTCTTTCTACAGGTCGTAAAAAATTACTTTATTAGTGGTAATTTCAACTTCTTAAGAGCTGAGAATAATAAAAACTTTTGAAATCCATTCGTGTGATGCAGATATTAAAATATTGTCATTGCCCTCTTATTCGGGTGTTCTCAAGTTCACTCATTAGTCATCGGAGTGGATTGAGATTTTTTTGGCTATTTTTTTTGTTTTCCTACTTAGTTTGAGGCTTGAAAAGGAAGAAAGTTTGATTTTCAAATGTTAAAATGTATTTTTCGATTTTAGGTGAATTTTTGAAAATCTTTGGGTCAAAAATGATGAAAAATCAGAGTTTTACCAAATTGAACTAGAAAGCTGAAATTTGAAGTATACCCTATTTTAGACCCCCTAAATTGATTGGAAACGATTTCGAACCGTTTTGAGCAATTCTGACGCCTCCAGCAGATTTTTGAAACTTGCAATTTCCACAGCATTTTACCAAATGAAGTTGGAAAGCCAAAATTCACACTGCACCTTAATTTCAACATTTTGAGTCGACTGGAGGTGACTTTAAGACATTAAAGAGCCTCCGTAGACTTTTTGGAAATTCCAGTTTTTCAAAAAAAAAAAAATTGATAAAATCTGTTCAAGTATTTTCAAGAAGATTTGGCACTTGTTTGTGACCTACTTGCCTGATTACAGACCATTTTGCCAAAATTGATGCGTTTCAGTTCGAAGCCATATTTTTGTTCAGCGGTTTTATAATTGAAAATTTCAGAAATTCACCCATTTCTCCAGGGTTTGACGTGTGAATTGCAGGTGCTTTTAAATCAGCCTCCAGTGACTTTTTAGAAATTTTAGTGTTTCAAAAAAAGCCAGAAAATCTGTCCTTTCTATAAGTGCTGGTTGGTGACCTATCCTTAAGAATAAATACTTATACGTGCTCAAGTTAATTTGGACAAATTTTATTTAATTTTTTGGAAAACTGGAATTCCAAAAAATGTTGCTGGAGGCTCCAAAACGGCTTGAAACCACCTTCAGTTGACTCAGCAAGTTGACATTGAGATGTAAAGTGAATTTAGTCTTCCCAATTGGAAATTTCAAGTTTGAAAAATTTGCTGGAGGCTCCAAAATTGCTCGAAATGGTTCGAAACAATTTTCGATCGATTTGGCGGGTCAGAAATGAGGCATGTCCTAAATTTCATCCTTCTAGATCAATTTCGTAAAATTTGAATTTTTTCTCGTTTTCTGGCTCAAATTTGATTCTCAAAAATTCTCCAAAAATCGAAAAATGCACTTTAGCCCTGAAATTTTGGCTGGTTAAAATCTAGCCTTTTCCGGTTAAAAAATTGTTGAGCTAGTTTGGATAGCTTTTTTGTTGGAAGAAAACTACTTCATCCAAATAATCTCAACTGAACTTTACCTATCTAATGAAAATTTATCACGTTTTGGAAATTTTTTGTTGAATTTTATAAAAATAGTAGGTAGGTATATGATAAATAGATTGTTTGGATACTTACTGATGAAATATCTGTTCAAATTATAAATAACTAATTTCTCATGAAAATGAAAAAAAAAATAGTAGAATTTGCTCAGTTTTGTAAAAATTGAAAAAATATCATTAAAGTTGTGAAAAAACTTCCAAATTTTCTTTAAATATCACAACGATAATTCAAAATTGTTATAAAAAGAATAAAATTTGAATAATTCGTATAACTTTCGAAAACTACGCAAAACTTGTAGACAGCCCAAAAAATTGATGAAAATCTCATTAAAATAGGTACTCACCATACTTTAAGAGTTCATAAAGAATTTCAAGAAATTAATTATTTCCCAGAATATTTTAAACAATTTCTTCAACTCTTTTTTTGTCTAAATTTTTTTTTCATTTTTTTTTCAATTTTAGCAGAATCCTGTTAATTTTTAAAATTATTTTCTGGTGTTTTCAATTATTTTCAAAAAATAATGAAGAATTTTAAATGTTTTCTTTTCAGAATGATTTGATAAAATTTAATGTTAATTTACTTAACTGTTTTTTATGAATATTCCACCGATTTCAGTGAATATATAACTTCAACTTATGATATTTTTTTCCAAAGTTTTGGCAATTTTTATGTTTATTTTCACACGAACATTTTTGTCAACTTTTTCTGTAATTTAAACAAATTTCGTCAAATAAAACATTTTCTGGGCATTTAGTTTTTTTTTTTTTTTTACAAATTTATTATCTATTTTTACAGCATTTGAAACAATTTTAATTCAGCTTACCAACTCTCAAACTTTTTGGAAAATCTTTTATGCAACTCTAAAAGAAGTTTCATTTAATTTTGCAAATTTTTTTGGAACTTTCAGAAACTTTCTTGAGGTTTTTTAGAATAATTTCAGTGAAATTCGCTCTATTTATATGTTTTTTTGAATATTTTTTTGCAATTTCTGTACATCATTCGAAACAAATTTCATACATTTTTTCAAAATTTTTGTTCAATTTTATCAGATTTTAATATGGCATTTTGAACAATTTTAACAGGATTTTGTAATGTTTCATGCTGTTTTGAACTAGGTTACTAGGTACTTCAGTAATTCAAGCAAAATTTCACATAGGTACTTTTTGAAACTTTTTTTTTGCAATTTTATGAATTTTTACACTATTTTTAATAATTTTAATATGTAGAATTTTATCCACTGTTAAAATATATTTCTTACAATTTCATTCAGTCTTACAAAATTTTGATACTTTTTACAAGATTTTGATTTACCTGGGCCTCTGCACTTTATATTTTTTAAAAATGGGTTTCAAATGGTTTTTGTGACAAATTTAGATAAATTTTTCAATTACTGTATTTTTTAAATGTTTGCTTAGGTATTTTTAGTGATTTTTTACAGAGTTTTGACAATACATACTCTCTGCCACTTCCACACATTTTATCCCCATTTTTTTTTTTTTTTTTTTGAAATTTCAATCATTTTAATTTTTTTTTGCAATGTATAACAAAAATTGAAGTTTGAAAATTGTTGCCATAGACACTTTCCTGTTCATTTTCAAATTTTTAAACCAAAAATATTCCGTTTTCCTTTTAAATTCCTACTCCTTGCAAACCTGGCGAAATGCAACTTTCAAGGTACAAACGCAAATCGAGCTGCGTATGGTGTACGCTACGCAAATTAGATTTACACAAAATCGAATAACACGGGCAGACGATTTAGCATGTTAAATAGATAATGACTCACACCATGCGCTGTTCGGTTGTCCTTGAAAGAAAAATAAAATCTCGCTCTCGTATCCAGTTTTGAAAACACGTGTATAGTAATTTCATTTGCATGGTAGCGGTGGAAATTAATTATTAAAATACGAATAATCCGAACGTCGAGAAATTCCGGCATTGTATTTAAATAAATACGATAATTAGATTATACAGAGTAAAAGTAAACTGAAATCGACGTGGTATAAGGGTCTTCACCCTTTAATGGTATTATATTTTATTAAACCGCGTATATATTCTACATGTACGTAGAGACGTACGTGTAGTATACATTTATACGATTTAGGTGCCATACAATGTTGTATGAATGTATGATGACGGTGATGGTGGCGGCGATGACGCCTGTACAGTTCCAAAAAGTGGAATTTTTTTCATATTGTTGTACACTATACCGTGTATAAGTGTAGTAAGCCTAAAGGATGTATAAAAAGTTACTATGTGATGTGGTGACGATGGATGCCGCAAAAAAGACGCGTATTTAGATTTTTTTTTTTTTTTATTAGTATGTTCATAAAGCGTTTCAACTAGGCAACCCTCTTGTACATAAGCTACCTTATACTCTATGGTGAGATGGTACACATCAAATAGAGTCACCCCTTTTTGAAAATACTCGTTCTCTCGATGTTTTACACTAGGAACATCTTCGACCACCCGTAAATTCGAGTTGAATAATGTTGTATCAACAACGCGGGGGTTACGAACAATACCAGCCGAGTGGTATATATTTTTAATTTACCGTGGCCCATTTTTCTTTTGTCTCAAGTGGCGACTTTTTTTTTCTTCTTTCCTATGCTGTGATTTAATTGATGCGCAGATTTAAACACGAATAGATCTATGTTTTCGGGCTATAATCGTCTGTGGTGTGTGAACCGACGACGCTGGAATTATGGTGGAGTATTCCCATCTTAAGTTGGCAAATGATGAACGAAAAAGTGATGTTAATTTGCTTGATGGGTGAACTTATTCGTGTGAGTGAATAATCTCTCGTAAGGTCAAAATTGTTCTTTGAAGTTCGATTTTATGTTTTTCGTCTGTTTTTTGGGGTCGAAGATGTCTGAAGGATGCTAAAATGGCTAAAAATTACTAAAATGGGGTACTAATGTTCAAAATTTTCAGGCATTTTACTCCTTTTCCTTTGGGTTTGTCTCAAAAGTCGGGATTCTGATGGATTTACTTTGAAATAGGTGCACATTATTCAAAATATAAAATTCGATAAATTCGCTAATCGACCAAGATTTTTTATTGACTAATAAATCGATAATTTATCTTCACTCCTTCAGCTTGAATTTGATCGATTATCGATCAATTGATCCTGATCACTAAACCGTTCAATATTTGCAATACTACTCGAGGTGCTGGCTGCTTATCAAATGAAATATTTCGCCTACTGAGTATGAGATTGTATCACTCGAAATGCACCTGTACATACGATTGCGATAAATCATGCTTACCTGTATCGCTCGTTCGTACTCGTATTATATCGACTATAGACAATGATAAATTGAAATTCCGTCCGGTACATCCGTCCTGCGTCGTTGATCGTCGTGAAAGTAAACACTACATATTATAAACAACGCACGGTGCGGTGGAATTTCGACGAGTATGAAATTATAACCTTGCTGCGTTGAAAATAAGATCGAATTTCTACGAGGTTTCGAATGTGGGACTATTCCCAGGTGTTAATTAGTTGCGGAGGTGTTTATGGCGCGGTTATACCAACGGTATTATGTCATAACATTGTAGTGCACGAGTATTATAAAGTCGCCGAAACCGAACTCGAAGGTTACTACATATTATCATCGTGTGCGACTCGACATTATAGATGCCTATGTATTTTTTTCAGTTTTCTTTCTACGAGTAGGTCTAGGTATGTCTTTAAACGTACGAAAATTTAACCATAATTGAGTCGAGTCGCGTGCAAATTTACCTATATTATTTCAAGTTAATATGGTTGCCTAAAGGTGGTTAGGAAGGAGCAAGGCGACGAGTATAGGTATGAGAATGGCGATGAAAGACGCTACGCACGATGAAGGTACCACCGGCACCATCCATCGACGACGTCAACGTGTGCGATGAAATTTGAGCCATGTAGAGGGAATATAGCTTGGAAACCACTCAAACGTCATCATTTATTATTAAGAGAAAATATAACGAAAATGGAGGGTATAAGAGTAACGAGAATTTATAAGCATAAAACAATCAAAAATGTAAAGAAAACCGTTACCGAAGGGTGATATTTTCAATTTATTTTGATGAGTTTATGTTACAGTTAGAATATTATACGTACCTACCTATAAAAAGGTAATCGTTATCGTGTAGGTAGGTACCTATTCGATTATTTGTCAGTTATTGAGTTATACCTATACGTGTGTTATTTCGGTATTATTATAACTTATGCATGACAAATTATTTTTTTAACGATTGGGTATACAATAAATAAGTTACAGAGGTATTTACTTGAGTACTTAAGTAGATATGTGATTAACTCGATATTTTGATTTTCTTGTTTTATGTTTAAAGTTGATCAAAATTTTATAAAATTTACTTTATGTGCTGATTTTTTTCAATTTGAATTCTACTATCAATTTCTTACAAGTTCTCACGGTAAATTACTAGGAATTTTCAGTTGATTACTGGAAATTTTTGGTAAATTGCTGGTAATTCTTTTGGTAAATTACTGCCAATTTTTTGGTAAATTACTGCTAATTTTTTGGTAAATTACTGGAAATTTTTGGTTGCTGACCACTGGACACTAAAATCTAATTTTTTGGTAAATTGTTGGTAATTTTTTTGGTAAATTATTATCTAGTAATTTTTTGGTAAATCACTGGTAATTTTTTGGTAAATCACTGGTAATTTTTTGGTAAATTACTGGTAATTTTTTGGTAAATTACTGGTAATTTTTTGGTAAATTACTGGTAATTTTTTGGTAAATTACTGGTAATTTTTTGGTAAATTACTGGTAATTTTTTGGTAAATTACTGGTAATTTTTTGGTAAATTACTGGTAATTTTTTGGTGAATTAATGGTAAATTTTGGGTAAACTATTGGTAATTTTTTGGTAAATTACTGGAAATTTTTGAATAACCACTGGTAATTTTTTGGTAAATTGTTGGTAATTTTTTTTTGACAAATTATTGATATTTTTTTAGTAGATTATTGGTAATTTTTTGGTAAATTACTGGTAACTTTTTGTTAAACTACTGGTAATTTTCAAATTCAAATTTATTTCATTTTTTCATTTTAAGAATACACAGTAACTCATACACAAATTAATGAGACCCCTATGCTTGGGCGAGCGGGGCCCAATAAACTACAGTAAACAATTGGCGAATTACTGGTAATTCTTTGATAAATTGTTGGTAATTTTTTGGTATATTACCGGTAACTTATTGGTAAATTACCGGTAACTTTTTGGTAAATTACCGGTAACTTTTTGATAAATTACCGGTAACTTTTTGGTAAACTACTGGTAATTTTTTGGTAAATTACTGCTGATTTTTTGGTAAATTACTGTTAATTTTTTGATAAATTGAAATTACTGGTAAGTACCTAATTTTTCTGGTAAATTATTGGTAATTTTTTTGGTAAATTATTGGTAATTTTTTTGGTAAATTACTGGTAATTTTTTGGTAAATTACTGGTAATTTTTTGGTAAATTACTGGTAATTTTTTGGTAAATTACTGGTAATTTTTTGGTAAATTACGGGTAACTTTTTGGTAAACTACTGGTAATTTCTTGGTAAATTACTGTCAAGTTTTTGATAAATTGAAATTACTCGTAAGTACCTAATTTTTCTGGTAAATTATTGGTAATTTTTTTGGTAAATTATTGGTAATTTTTTTGGTAAATTACTGGTAACTTTTTGGTAAACTACTGGTAATTTTTTGGTAAATCACTGGTAATTTTTTGGTAAATTACTGGTAATTTTTTGGTAAATTACTGGTAATTTTTTAGTAAATTGTTGGTAATTTTTTGATAAATTGAAATTACTGGTACTTAATTATTTTGATAAATTACTGGTAATTTTCTTGTAAATTCGGTACCGATAATTTTTTTGTAAATTACTGGTAATTTTTGATGTTTAATTAATAAATTTTTGATAACTTGTAATTTTTTGTGAATAACTGATAATTTCTAGTAAATTACAATTTTTCTGGTAATGTTTGGTAAATTATTGGTATGCTTTGATAGAAGAAAAAACAACATTTTCTGAAAGAAATAATTTTTTAAAATAAAGAATTGTGATTTTTTTATTATTTTTGAGAAATTTTTTAAAAAATGATTATTTTAAAATAGAATTTTGATTTCTAAATCAAATGAGAGAAGTAGTAATTCCAAGCAAAAGTATACAATAATTAGCATCTTCTGGATCAAATTTTCACTCTTACCTACTCCTTCTTCTTCTGATGTAATTTCAATACGTTATAGACTTAGGTATTTTAATGTTCGAAAAATTTCAATTCTTACAGTCCCCCAAAAATGTAGTTGTTTGTGGGTTTGTGTGATATACGAGTATATTGCAAATAACTTGATGATAATTTTAGTTATTGGAAATATTTTGAATGAAAAGAGAAAGGAAGAAGTAATGAGAAGATCCTAATTTTTCCTGCTTTTTTTTGGAAAAACTGTTCTAAAAAAATGGAAAAAGATTTTGAAAAAGTTCTGCACTCATTTGATTAAAAAATTCTACATTTTCCTTAAAACTAGTACAAAATAACGAAATCGAGTTTTTGTAAAAATTCTACATTATGATTTGATAATATGTATTTGTTGCATACAAAAGATTGATGAAGGGATGAGTTGAAAAACGAAAATTATTCTTGAATTTTTGCAACTTGGGATTCATTTCTCGATTTTTTCCACCGAAGAAGCGATTTCACATTAATTTTCAAAATAGATTTCAGTTTTTACGTTTTTCAAAGTAGATTAATTCCGTTCAAATTTTTTCAACATTGAATCCAATTGCTTTGAATCTGATATCTTGTGAGAAAAAAAATCAAAATTGAAATTCTTAATACGTATGCTAGCAATAATGAGATGAAAAAAATTATCAAAAATTTCACTTTGAGACAAAAAATTAGGAGAGAAAATGGTAGCTGTATTTCAAGTTGAAAATTCAAAATTTGAATTTTGCAAAATGTAGGTATCTTCAATCATTTTCTGTCGACTTGCCTCCGTTGAAAAGGCACATTATTGATTTTATTTCTAACGTCACAATTAACTGTGTACGTATTTTATGCGTTCAAAATTAAAAATCACATCAATATTATTGGAGATGGAGGAGGAGAAAAATACTTTTACTTACATTTTAAAATTTTCAAGAGGGAGGTTCCAGTGCAATAGAAATTTAGTTCCTCGATCATTCCCTGTAACTCTCGTGGAAAGTTTTTATAGTAATTGAGTTAAAAATTTATCGTTGGGCCGATTTCAAGTTCCTAAAATTTAATTTCAAACACCTACTTGAAAACACTCTTATTTTATTCGTATTATTCGAGTCTGAAATTTTACAAATTTTCAAGTCATCCATTGAAAAGGTTTTAGGTATGTAAGCATCCAAGCATCCATTAAAAATTTTCTATCTTTCGTGTTTTTCCTCCGCCTTTGTTATAAATTTACATCTTTTCTGTGTCCTAATTAGTTTATAGGCTTCTTTTTTATTTAAAAATTCCGGAAATTCGTAACACGAAACATGAAAATTTCCAAATTTGTGTACCCAGCTCTTTGCTATGCTTTTAACCTGAAAAAAAATAACGAAATTTTTTTTCGGCCTTACAAGAGTGTTTCTCTCCGCCTCTCCACCCCTCTGCCCAAATTGGTAAAAAAATAACGCTGGAAAATACTCTTGTAAAAAAATAAAACCCTTTTCCAGGTGTACATAATAAATTTTCTTTTTTTGAACCGTAGTAGTCGTATTTATATTTCAAGACGTATACGGCGGTAAAATACGCAATTTTCTTCGTGTTCGATAAATTGCGAAAAAACATACTGCAGAGAAGACGACGGACGTTTTGCTCGAGAGACGAGCTTTATGAACGATTTACAAACAGCGGCGCATGCATGCTACTGAAATGTTTGGAAAAGTCGTTTAAAAAGGATGATAACGTAGCGAGCGAAAACAACAGTGTTGCCGTATTTGATTCGTTCAAAAAATACGGATGTATAAGATTGGGAAAGTGTCAGGATTTTGAACGAGTGTATGTATTTATTTAAGTAGATGTCACATGAGGAAATCATTTTGAAAAATTTTCACGTTGATTGTTTCTCGTTATACGAATAGAAAAAAAATAATAATTTAACAATGGTAGATGAAAATTTTATAATATGAATATAATGTATTAAAATATATAAGATGAAGTTTTTTAATTAGATTATAACGGATAGAAAAATATTCCAGGTATCGTGTCTCTGATAGAGTAATCATAATGGTATTTTATCTGCGCCAAAAACGAGATATATATTTTTTTTACAACGTCGGTTATAAATTTAGCTTTTAATTTACTAAAACGAGTAAAAGTTGATAAATTTTAATACCCGGTTATTTAGGGAATTCGAGGAGGGCCTGCTACGAGGATATAAATTCACTCCAGACTGTTCGGCGCGATCGTGACGCGAAAGCTGAAAATTTGACCGGCCTAACTACCTACCAAAGGCTGGAGGAAAAATTCTCGTACGATAGGTATAATTTAAAAGGCACACGTAAATTAGGCTCGTGAAGATATTCGATATGTTTGATAATAGGTAAAAAGATATATAAACGTGGAGGAATAAATGGTGATGCGAAACGTGCGGTTGTAACGTTAAACCGACATATTATCTCGTAACGATGAAGAAGAAATAGCAAATTGATAAATTACTTTCGGTGTATGGTAAACAACGACCCTCGATCGGTTGGATTTTCTTGATGGGGTGAGCGTCAGAGTTGGTCAAAAAGTCTGCCTAAACGATCGACAGGGTATGTAGGAGGATGGCGCCCAATTTTCCGAAAAATCGTAATAATAATTTGAGATGGATGTGAAAGATGACGAGTACCTACGATTATTCGTGTATTGAGCCAATAATACGATACTGAGATACACCTCGAAAAGAAAGGTAGGTACGACTAGAAAGAAAGAAATATATAATGATGATGGGAGTTGGAGGTGACTAAGTTTTTACCTTTATTGATATTAGATTGATTGACCAGATAACACAGGGCTGGCAAGTTACTGTTTTTACCCGATGAATAATGTAATGAAAGTCGCTCGCCGGCTGTCAGTGTTGCCGTGTGCTGGTGTGTACTTTTAATACAGGTTATGGATATTATTAGAGGGGTAGTGGCGTAAGAGACGAGGTCCCTAGGTGGGCTCCGTATCGATCGGTTCCAGAAACTTTCCTGCAGGTCACAGGCGCCTAACCGTCGTACAACTGCGACTCCGCACTTCGTATCTTCGCCCTCTTTTGGAAAATTTACCGTACCGTATACTGCACGTAACGTATATACGAGCATTTTGGCCCGCACGTGATTCTCACGCGCAAACATACGCGATAGAAGAAGAATTTGTTGCAGCAAAATGTTAATTTACCTTACGCATTTGCCGGCTCTGGTTCTATATCTATGTACTCGTATACCACCAACAACGTCTAAATATATAGTATTCCTATCTACTTACTTGCCCATCTACCTACCTACCTTCCTTCCTTCCTATCTGTAAACTGCTATGGTTAAAATATAAACGAATATGTGCACATGTACGTACAATTTTAGGCCAAAAAATAGCGTTACATTTTATATAGATATACTCATACCATGTGCGCGTCTACAAAGTTCAGCTTCAGCAGCCCTCGCTTGTCGCGAAATTACCGCTTTAATATTTCAAAGTACACACTACCGTGCGAATACCTATTATGAGTATTTTATCGCTATATTTATATTCGCTTTAGAGTTAAAATAATGAAATTTTTTGCTCGAATTGTACACCGAGCACGTGCATGCCGGGTCATGGAGGGGGGGAGGGGGCTTGAGGGAAAAAATTCTAGTTGGTTGTTGGGTTAGAATTTCGTTGTGTTTTAACGACGACGATGCGATTTTACCTACCTATGTAAACGAGCGACGAGCGATGATTAAAAAATTCAACATGTTTCTCGGCGATCGTGTAAGTGGTACTGAAAATTCATATCTCTTAATGAACGTTTTCCTCATGGGTGCGTAATACTGTACCGAGACGGTCGTAATTCGAAAAACGAGCTCGTGTTTCTGAAATTTTCATACGTTTACTATATTATAATACGGCGAATGTCCCAATTTGGATTCGTTAATTCGGAAAGTTAAATGTCACAGGAGAGAAACAGTCTTATGAGAGTGTTTTTTTTTGGGATGAATCGATTTTGATATTTTTTTGGGCCATTGTTGGAGCTCATGGTGTAAAAAGTAGATAATGACGTACCTAAAAATAACGTGTGGTGCACATTCAAGACCTTGATGGGTTTGGTCCTCAAGTTATTTAATTTATGTACTTGAAGAGAGTTTGAAGTTTTTCTTCCTTTTTAAAAATTCAAATGATTTCAGAATAATAAATAAATGAAATAATTTCAAAAAAAAAACATTCTTAAAGGGAGTCTGGAGAGAAAGTGAAAATCTGAAAATTTGTATTATGATTGAGACCAACATCGAGTGTCCTTAAAAATAATTTCAGGCGAATTAACCTATTATTTAAAAATACATGAAAAGATGAAAATTTTTTAAAATTTGAAAATATCAATTTTTATGAAATGGTAGTACTCATGGTCCGTCATTATTTTCAGAGATCAAATTTTTCTCTCTCACAATATCGAAACTAAAATTTTGAAAAATTCATGTATTCATGAAATCTTGTCTCGTTGACTGTTTGAGGATCCTAAAACTTGAGAAATTATTGGAGATTAACATCAGAATGTATCAATGTATATTCATTGTTTTTTCTTTTACATAAAATTTGATTGACTGCAACAAAAAAAAATTATTGAAATTGAATTAAGAATTACTTACCTACCCACTAAATAAAATTTTAATTTAAAAAAATTGAAAAGAAATATTTTTTTGACTTTCCTAATTTTTTATTAGGTACTTTTAATGCTATTTTTTTTATTCATTTTTCTTTTCAAAAAATGATGGCTAGTTAAATGCATAATAGGTAAATAGGAAAAATCTCAATTTTTCGACAGTTGGTTTTTAAATTTTCAAATTTATTCGACATTTTTTTTTTTTTTTTTTTTTTAATTCAGATGATTATGAATTTATGATCCTTTAATGTCTTTAGTATGTAGATAGGTACTTGCATATTATCACCACATGTAGGCCAATTAGAAAAGCTCAAAGCTCTAAGCTCAAAGCTCATTTTTGTCAGTTCAGGAGTTCTCAAAATGATTCTAAATTTTTTCTTAAATGACAAGATAATTTTGTGATTATTTTCTCAAATTATGGTAAAGTTAAAATTGAATATCCAATTTACTTTCATTATACCTACACCTAGCCTACAGATGGACAATAAAATATCATTCCAAATAACAAAAAAATAAGAAACAAATTCAAAACATGTAAAAAATATTCAAATTCTTGAAAATTTTGAGCTTTCATGAAGAGAAAACGCAATTTTAGGAGAGCCGAACATTAACTCAGAAATTTAATTTTTTTTCCACATTTTACTGAGGGAATTTGACTATAATTCTAAACGATTTTTAATTGAAAAAAAATTAACTTTTAATTTTTGGTATTAGATATGCATTATCGACATCACAAAAAAAAACTTCTCAGGTGAGGAGTTACGTGCCCCAAAAATGTTAGGGGGTTCTGCGCCAGGAGCATAAGACTCCTGGAATCTCAGAAACTATTGAATTGAAAGGATTTTTACGCCCTTCCTGTTTTCAGAACAGTACGAGTTGGACTGAATTTCCCGCAGTGAAATTTCTAAGGAGCCCCATGTTGAACATAATTTGTATTTCATTAGGTATCAGATGCATTAAGCGAACCTCAGACAATAATCTTCACTTCGGTTGGAGATTTTTTAGGCGAGAAGTTATATGCCTCAAACATTTTTTTAAGTGGGGGTTCTGCGCCAGGAGCATATTATGTGATCATCGACAGGTGGCAGGAATCTCAGAAACTATTGAAAGTTTTTTTTGCGCTTTCCTCGTTTTCAGAACTGTACGAATTGGACCGAATTTCCCTTTCTGAGAGGCTTCATGTGTTGAAGATCAATTTTATTGTCTTAAAACACATTTAAAGAAACCTTGGACAATAATCTTGGCTTCATTGGAGCTTTTTATGCAATGAGATATTCTCCAAAAAAGTTTAAAAGGGAGGGGGGTTTCTGCGCCAGGAGCATATCAAGTAATTATCGATAGGTGCCTGGAATCTCAGGAACCACTGAGACGATTTTTTTGGATAAATTGGTTACATCAACCACAGATTGAAGGTAAACTTGGCCATTTGAAGAATTCATATTTTATTTTCAAACAATTTTTCCACGTTTACGTGTGCTTTCCTCTTCGAGTCACCTCGGGTTTTTCATGCTCTAATTCTGTTTCTAAAGTACCTTTTGAGTTTAATTTTTAAGGTAAAAAAATCTCATACATATTTCACAATACACTATTTTTATAAATTTTAGGACACCTAATGCCTCCTAAATCAGGCTCAATGAGGTTTAAATTATGCTCAAAGGTTTGCTTTTCATGTATTTTATGATTTTAGGTTCAAAAAATATCAAAGAAACATAAAATGTGCGAAAAATGGTTGAAATACTAACTCTTCAAATTTTGGGGATTTTTAACCCTTCCCCCTTCCCCTTTGATGGTCCCAAGACTCTCATGCTTCAATGTACAAGTAATTGAGAAATTAAGAAATTAATTTCATAGTTTAATCAACATTCTTCAAGAAAATTTTGGAGTTCGTGAACCCCTCTCCCCCCTCTTTGTAAATTGTCTCTTGAATGAAGTCAAATATTTCCTGATGTTCACCTCGAAGAAATTCTCAAGTGTGGAGTTACAAAAATCAACGAGACCACAATTTATCCATGAATGATTTTTTCCCATCTTATTATCACAGAAGTGGGGGGGGGGGAGAGGAAGTAAATCCTATAAAATTTTCATCTATTTGTAATTCGATGAACTTTCTTGAGAAAATGCGAGAATTCGGAAATCATAATTCATCATGCTCAATATACTCGTATGTTGAACTTTGAGGGCATTTTTTTCAACGAATTTTTTTCCAAATTAGTCTGGTCTAAAGTTTACAAAGGGTTTTCTAACAGTTGCCAGTTTGTCATCTATTCTAAAATAAGGACACCCTGCTGGTATTTAGCTAGTCTCGCTTGCTCTTTAATGCATGTAGGTAACATGCAAAAGTTCTTGCCTGGATATACGTAATAAAACAAACAACCAAGCAACTTTTTCTTTTTTTTTCTTTTAAAAAAAAAATAGATAAAAAAAAGTAGGGAAAAAACATTACAAAAACCACGCAATATGAATTACTCGCGAGTATAAAACTAAAAGTTAATTTCTAAAATCGATTTGAAAAGTGGCATTTAAAATTTTTACTCTTTACGAAATGGCAACTTAGGTAGCTCCTAGCTCCTAGTTCGTATAGTTATAGTAGTGAATCTATATAAGAGAAAAGTGCTCTATATATTACACGAATTGGTACCATAAATCATGAATCCATTTTTAAACCAACGTCCCAAAGTACTTTGGTTACGTTTACCACATCGAGTAAAACCGAATTCGTGTATAAATCGATTTATAAAAATGGAAAAAACATTTTCTAAGGTAAAATTGGATCAAACACTTAGCACGGCAGACTAACGTTAAACATTTTTCTTCGCATCTTATATAGGTACTACTATCTATATGTGTATGGTTCTCTATACAAGCAAACGTGTATTTGACTTTTTTCCTCTTTTTTTTTCTATCTACGAACTAGCACCGTGTGATGTGGACGAGAGAGAGAAAAAAAAAGGGAAAAAACTTGGGTAATATGTATACTCAGAGGAGACATAATGCAGTTAGCTTTTCCTCTATATGTTGAATATTTTGGTAGATTCGCCGTTCGTACCTACGAGTACGACTAAAATAAAGCAACGGTGTTGCGAGAAATTACGACTACCCAATGACGAATAAGATAACGCTGTACTGGATTTTAATTGTGATTGAAATGCTTAATGTGGTTTTTTTTCCTTTGCAGGTTAGAACGTTATTCGTTAGCGGACTCCCAATGGATGCAAAACCACGTGAATTATATTTGTTATTTCGAGCATACGAAGTGAGTATTCGATCGCCTTTTATTTTTTTTTAAATGTGGGGTTTTGTGCTGGAAAAATAGGCTTGTGTTTTGGTTGTTTTACTGATTTTTTTACGTGGCTGGAATCGTGCATATTTTTATGTTGACTGAATTGAAATCACTGTTGTTTATTTTTCCAGCAATCGAATCTTTTGATAGAATATAGAATTTATGTGTTAAATACTAATAATCTCTGTAGATCTGTCTGTTGATCTATATGGAAAGGTAGGGGTGAGAGGAGGATAGGAGAAGGATTTGCCTTTTGAAAATCTTAAATGCAAAAAACTTTACACCAGCTTGTTGAGGCACATATTTTATTTTTTTGAAAATTTTAGATATTTTTTTCATTGTTACTTTTTATAAATTTTGGAGAAATATACCTCCATTTAAAAATTTTAGCTTTTCTTTTTCCCATTGGTTTGTTTTTTAAAAAAATCCTACGGAATTGAAAGAATTCGTCAAAGATGAGCAACAAATTTGAATGAGAAAACATGTTTGAAGTGGCTTAAAAGTACTGAAATGACATTAAAATCATTAACTAAAAAATTAGGCACAAAAATACTTTAAAATCATTAAAATTATTGAAAATTACAAAAAAAGATAAAATTTTAGTAAAATTTGGTAAAAATCTAATGAAATAAGGAACAAAACATTAAAAATTTGTAAAAAGACATTAGAACACTCAAAAAGCATTTGAATAATTAAAAATTACCAAAAATTGATAAAAGTTTATCAAAATTTGTCAACATTATCAAAATGTTTGTACATGTAATAAACACCCCCCCCCCCCCAAAAAAAAAAAAAATCATGAAAACATGCTCAAAATGACATCAAAATTAAAAACACTCAGAAAAATTGAAATCCTTGAAAATTTTACAAAACTGATGAAATTTTAGTCCAATTGGGTAAAATTTAAGTATGTAGTTTTTAAAAATGCATTAAATTCGTTAATGAAAAATGTCTTTAAAAAAATTATAAGACCCTTGAAAATTACCAAAAATTGATAAAATTTCATCAAAAGTTGTCAAAATTGAGAAAATTATGCTTGAAACATTCTTTTTAATGTTTAAAATTGCTTAAAAACATTTTAAAATTCTTTAAAATAATCAGAAATTAAGTATAAAAAATTGACGAAATTTGGCCAAAATCAGCAAAAATTGCATACAATTTTATAACGATCTATTTTTTTGTCATTTAAACACAATTTTTACTAAATTTGGCAAATTCATCAGTTATTGATCATTTTTATTGATTTTAATACCTACATTTTAAATATATTTTTGGGTGTATTTTCAATTTTTAAAATAATTTTACAATTTTTTCATTTTTAACAAATTTCAGCAATGTTTTGTACTTTTTTTCTAAATTTCGCCGAGTATAAAATTTTTGGTGATTTTGAATGATTTTGATTTTTTTGCATAAAAATGTTTTAATGTTATTTTTGCATGTTTTGATCACGTTTTAGGAAATTTTATGCAACTTTTGATAAAATTTCCATTTGTTTTTTCGCAATTTTCAATGCTTTTAATATCTAATATTTTCGTGTTCAATTATCACTTTCATTGGATTTTAACCATTTTTTATACAATTCTGTGAAGTTTTTCCAAAATTTACTGAAATATCATCAGATTTTGGTGATTTGAATGATTGCAGTGCTTCTCTGAAAGTGTTTTTTTTTTTATGTCGTTTTCAACATGCTTTAATGTTTGATGCAATTTTCATTGAATTTTGACAAATTTTGCCAAATCTTTTGTAGTTCAAATTGAACATATTCACTCTCTGAGAAAGTGTGGCTATTTTAAAGCTGTATTATGCACATGTAATACAGCAGTTAAACTTTGCTTACTGCACTAAACAGTTTTATAATGAAATTGAACATCATTTTTTTTTTAATTTCTGCAAAATCAGTTCAATAAAACCTAGTAAAAATTGATAAAAATTACCAAATTTAAAAAAAAAACAATCTGATTAAGTTACTTACTATCAAAAATGTGGTTGGTAGGTATTGAAAATTTTATACATATTTTTCTATTTTGAAATCAACAAAAACAAAAATTCAAGTTGCTGATCATTTTTTATGATTTCAATATTTTTTTAATTGAACATGAAGCAATGTATAAAATTTTCTGACTTCCCACTGAGAAATTATTATTTTTTAATTTTTAATCGAGAAAAAACTTACGACGTAGCCATATTATTTTTAATCAATTTCAGGGTGTCTAACACTCCTATTTATCCTACAGAAGTCCTTTTTTTTGTCTATGAGACCTTTTTGTCCTTTTAGTGTCCTTTTTTTCAACAATTTTATCCACAAGTCCTTTTTTTTCCTAAATGACTTTTTCACATTTTCAATTTTTTCCCTTTTTTTCCGGAATTTTGAACTTGTAGAAATGGGCTCATTCGTTGACCTTTTTTAGAACTTGAAGACACACATTTTTGTGAGCTTCTGCCCTCGCTTCGCTCGGGCTGTTTGCTCTTCTTTTTCCGATTCAGTGACTTATTGTTCAAATTAAAGAAATGTTCAAAAATAATTTTCTCCTTCCTTACAGATTTTTTTTATTTGTACTTCTCAGCAAAACATTTTTCCAGTTTTAAATTTTCAAAAAAAAATCATAATTCAAATTTTAAAATTTTGATGCAAAACACGAATAATTCGTCACACATACAAAGATCGTTTTTGTATCTCTTGAACTCGAAATGATGATTTTAGAAGGCTTTTGCCCTCGCTTTGCTTGGGTCCGTTAGATTTTATTTTTCGGATTTTAAATTTTCAAAAAAAATAATTATTCGAATTTCAAAATTTTGAAGCAAAATAATATACCTACTTAGTAACTCATTACACAAGATAGCATAATTTTTTATATCTCCCAAAATACCTTCTAATTTTTGAGAGCTTTTGCCCTCGCTTCGCCAGGGCCAGTTTGTTTCTCTTTTCCTTAATTAATAAATCTGAACTTGACGGAGAAATCTCGCCCACTCCCACCCCCTCATAAAAAATCCCAAGTGTTCAAAAACTGTCCTGTTAAAATTCCTTTGGCTAAAAACTTGAATGAAAATTTTGAACCTCCTACCTTGAAAAAAAATGTTCGACAACCCCCCCCCCCCCCCCTACACCTCAAAAAATTCCATATGTGCTCGAAAAATGACCCACTAAAAGTCCTTTTTTTCATTTTGAAATAATGTTGGACACCCTGAATTTACTCTCATGAAGGATCCAAATTATCGAAAAATTTAAACTAAAATTTTCATAAAATGCATGAAAACTCCTATTGTCGTGGCTTTAAAAATATTTCTTAGAAATTTATTTTCATGACTTCACTTCCCTAATGCCAAACTAATATTTTAAAAATCAACTATCAAGTATTTATTGGCGGCTTGCTTCTATATTCAACCCATCCAAAACGCACCACATATGTAAATGAAAAAAAATATATAGGTATATTAAAAATTCACAAACAAATACAACAGTTACGATAAGCTGGTAATTTGAATTAAAAATTTTCCTCTCGCAAGTCGTAACCGCAAAAGAAACGAATTCAATTTCTTATCTATTGTACATCCATCGTGTCATTTTACACAAAAGCAAATTTAATCCCAAAAGGCGGAAAAATGCTGTAAAAATGTTTCCAAGATAACAAAACCCTAAAACAAAACAGTGCAAAAAAAAAGGTGAAATATTTTCCAATTCATCTACATAACAGATATTGCTTACCAGACCGGCTCCTAAGTGGTATCACGTAGCCGACTCACCCGCATATCTTCATTATCCGTTTGGCTTTACTCTAAAACGATATTTTCTTTCATTGAAAATAATTCTTTCGCTAACTAAAGAGCGTCGTACTTAATCCTGCTTTTTTTCGCATCTTTTAACCCTTTTTCTTTTTTTTTTCGCTCTATGCTTACTTATGCTTGGTGCTGCTGATGAGGAAGCACGTGGTTAGGTGGTAAAATAATAGGAACCCCAACAAGCCCTTTTTGTCACGACTGTGTGCTACACCGCGAGCAGAAGACCATGGTAACAAGGCGCGTTCATTAAAGCCCAATAAAAAAAAATACGTATAAAAAGGCGAAAAAAGAAAACTTTGCGTCGCATTAATTGAGTAATTCCTTTGTATTACACGCAGCATTATGCGTATTGACTAGGGTTGTCCACATTTACACAGCAAAACTTTTTTTGTTAGATATTCACTGTCTCACCCACTCATTTTTTTCCTTTAGGTGTAGGTAGTTCACAAAAAAAATTTCAGCCAAATCCGTGAAGATTAACCCGTGCCCCGGGGCCACTCAATGTCCTTATGGGAATTAACATAGGATTGTACCTGTAAAAAACACAAAACTTCAGTTTTGACCGATTTTCTTTGAAATTGATGGTTTGGACCTTAAAAAGCAATAGTGTAAACAACTTTAAAGTGTTTTGACGAATTTTCATTTCCGAGGGGTCCATTATTGAGGAGCCACAAACCCCCAAAAAACGCCAAAAACCGCAATTTTCACAATATTTGGGGGTTTGTGGCTCCTCAATAATGGACCCCTCGGAAATGAAAATTCGTCAAAACACTTTAAAGTTGTTTACACTATTGCTTTTTAAGGTCCAAACCATCAATTTCAAAGAAAATCGGTCAAAACTGAAGTTTTGTGTTTTTTACAGGTACAATCCTATGTTAATTCCCATAAGGACATTGAGTGGCCCCGGGGCACGGGTTAATCTTCACGGATTTGGCTGAAATTTTTTTTGTGAACTACCTACACCTAAAGGAAAAAAATGAGTGGGTGAGACAGTGAATATCTAACAAAAAAAGTTTTGCTGTGTAAATGTGGACAACCCTAGTATTGACATTAGGAAAAAATATGCTGCTGTAACGTGCCGAACCTAATTAACAATCATAATAGCGTGTAAAATATGTCGAATGTAGAATAATGCCTACCACCCTCACTCTCTACCTATCTGTATAGAAAAATATGGTCGTATAGAGTATATAAGAGAACGCATACCAAAGGATGTATAATAATTCGAATTTGTTTATTTTTTTGACAGGGTTATGAAGGTTCCTTATTAAAAGTTACGAGTAAAAATGGAAAAACAGCTTCGGTGAGTATGTAATTTATTCAAACGAACCGTTCTTCGCGTATTTTTTCTCATTCATTTACATACTAAGGTGGTCTTCCGAGTCGTTTCGTGACTCGCAACAACAATGCAATTATTGCATCGAAAAATAAGAATACTTTTACAAATTAGTATTGAAATGGCAGCGGCGAATAGGTACTCTTGGAAGTAAAAAAAAAATCACAATTGTACGACGCTGGCCATTGATATAGTTTTACTCTAATAGATGGAGTATCACGATCGAGGAAATAATTACGTAATTACGTTTTTCTTTTTTTTTTCCATTTAGCCGGTCGGATTTGTGACGTTCCAAACAAGGGCAGGAGCTGAAGCAGCTAAACAAGATTTACAGGTGTGTTATCGTTATTGTTACACGCTGTCAAGTGAATATAGCGCGGCGTGTACAGAAATGTACGCGCGGCGCTGTGGCGATTACTCCCACAGCGAATTTTTAATATTTTAAGGTTACGTAGTACTTTTCTACATTTGGTAATATTTGAAGGTCGCCACTCCAGTAACGTCGTCGTTCGTCCGTTCTCCCCTCATTCGATTCGTTTTCATATAATCGAGGTATACATACAAATATACGCTGCGAGTTCGCGTGTAGTGTATGATAAATTGAAATTAAATATAGATAAGGTGGGTTTACGTAGAACGATGGCGATGGCGAGCACGAGTGCTACCAAAATCAAGTACTAAGCAATGTTCATATGCCATCCGGCGAACGTCGCGGCGTATTAAAAACATGGAGTAGCCACTCGCATGATTGGCAGTTACGCGGAAATACACTCGCGGTCGAGGTACAAAATGCATTACTTAATCGTGGCTCACCTATATGACCTAGTATTGTATTTCCATGTACTGTACTGGTAACTGGTGATCGCCTAAAGTAATCGTAGTTGACGAGAAAAGTACTATGTATTGCGAAGAATGACTAACCCAACGTGCGTCTTCAGGGTCAAGGGGAAAATTTAGCTTTGAAAGGCCGCGGTAGCTTTAGTATAATGGTGATTTACTGACTCTTCGACTGAGTAGAATTTTCAACTGGTGATCCTCGGTCAGTATAGATGAGTTTGGTGCTGATTGAGGATGCTGAAATTATAGGACCGATTTTTCATCTCGACCTTGCGGGCGGGAAGATTAAGTACTGGGTGACATTAGTTGATGATTGTCAATTATTAGAGTACAACTTGAAGGGGATTTTGAGATGTTCGCTTTTGAACGCTATTAATTTTTTTTTCAAAATTCATCAATATTCAAAAGGGTGCCTTAAAAGAGTTCATCTTTGAACTTGAAGTTTTTTTCAAGTTGAAGAATTCATAGCTCAGAAGAAATCAATAGGATCTGATCACGTGATCAGGTTCAAGTTCAACAGTTTTGATCCGATCAAAACTCTGCTGATTAAATGTGTGGTCAGATGTATTTAAATCTAGTCAGATTCAATCAGGTCTCCCTATTAGGTCTGAACAGATCTAATCCGATCAAAATGCTGATCTGATTATGTCTGGTCTGATCCTAGCAGGTCCTCTTTCATCGGATGTTATCAAGTCTGAACAGATTTAATCTGATCAAAATGTTGATATGATCCGTTCTAATTCAGGTCAGGTCATAATGAATCCATGAAATGTCTAGATCTGATCAAATTCGATCAGATTCAATCATTTTTCACTTGAATGTCTGGATTTGGTCAGATCCGGATATTCCATGCGTCCAATTAGATCTGATCAGATCCTATAGGGGCTCCCTAATAGGGGAGGTCTGATTGGATTTGACCCGATCTGATGGAACCTGATTGATAATTCCTGATCAGATCTGATCAGAACGAAAAATTTTCCAGATTTAATTTTAGATCTGACCACATCTGATAGGAACCACGTTTTGGTTGAATTGGATCTGTGTTGACCTGATGCACTCCAATGAAGGAGACCAGATTTGATTCAACCAAATCTGATGAGATCTGATCAGACCCGATCACACCTGATTGTGTTCAAACATTCTTCAGTCTAATCTGATCTGACTAGTTAATGGTCTGATTAATTAAGTCTAATTTGGTCTGATTTGGTCTGATTAATCAAGTGTAATATGATCTGATCAGATCTGAAGATTCTCCTGATGCAATCTTAGATTTGACCCTATCTAATTAGATCAACGTTTTGATAAGATTAGATCTGTACTGACCTCATGACTCATGAGATCCTATAGAGGTGATCTGATTGGATAATTAACCACATTTGATGAGATCTGATCAGACCCGATCGGATCTGATTGTGTTCAAACATTCTTCAGTCTAATCTGATCTGACTAATTAATGGTCTGATTAATCAAGTGTAATATGATCTGATCAGATCTGAAGATTCTCCTGATGCAATTTTAGATCTGACCCTATCTATTTAGATCGACGTTTTGATAAGATTAGATCTGTACTGACCTCATGAGATCCAATAGAGGTGATCTGATTGGATAATTAACCACATTTGATGAGATCTGATCAGACCAGATCGGATCTGATTGTGTTCAAATATTTTTCAATCTAATCTGATCTGATCTGACCTTAATGGTCTGATTAATTAAGTCTAATGTGGTCTGATTTGGTCTGATAAATCAAGTGTAATGTTGTCTGATAAGATCTGATCAGATCTGATCAGAACTAGAGATTCTCCTGATGCAATCTTAGATCTGACCCTATCTAATTAGATCGACGTTTTGATAAGATTAGATCTGTACTGACCTTATGAGATTCAATAGAGGTGATCTGATTGGATAATTAACCACATTTGATGAGACCTGATCAGACCCGATCGGATCTGATTATGTTCAAACATTCTTCAGTCTAATCTGATCTGACTAATTAATGGTCTGATTAATTAAGTCTAATGTGGTCTGATTAATCAAGTGTAATGTGGTCTGATTAGATCTGATCAGATCTGAAGATTCTCCTGATGCAATCTCAGATCTGGCCCTATATAATTAGATCGACGTTTTGATAAGATTAGATCTGTACTGACCTCCTGAGATCCAATAGAGGTGGATCAATTGGATAGTTAACCACATTTGATGAGATCTAATCAGACCAGATCGGATATGATTGCGTTCAAACATTCTTCAGTCTAATCTGATCTGACCTTAATGGTATGATTAATTAAGTTTAATGTGGTCTGATTTGGTCTGATTAATCAAGTGTAATGTGGTCTAATAAGATCTGATTAGATCTGGAGATTCTCCTGATGCAATCTTAGATCTGACCCTATCTAATTAGATCGACGTTTTGATATTGACCTCATGAGATCCAATATGAGGTGATCTGATTGGATAATTAACCACATTTGATGAGATCTGATCAGATCAGATCTGAACATTATTCCCACAATCCAATGAGATCTGATCAAAATTTTGATAGGATCCGACTTTGTACTGATCTGATGAAATCCAACGGATGAGTCCTCATTGGATGTGATCAGATCGAAACAAACCGGATGAAACTTTATTGGTTAGATAGAATCAGAATTTAGATATGTTCACTCAAGGTGTCTGATCAGGTCAGACCAGATCTACTTAAATTGGATCAGTGAAATGTACTTACCTGGTCAGATACATTCCGGTCTGGTCAGATCCAATAAAATTTTCCCTATGGGATCTGATCATTTCTGAACAGATCTCAAAACATTTGATCTTACTAGATCTGATCTAGTCAAACTGGATCCATGGAATGTTTTGATCTGATCAGACGTGATCAGGTCCAACAATTTTCTCCTGGACAGATCTGATTGAATTTGACCAGATCTTAATAGACTTTTGATCTGATTTGATTGACCAGGACAGATCAGATCTGATCAGATATTCAGATTAGTATAGAATTAAATACCTATCTCTTCAGACGTAATCAAATTCAATCTTTTTCCTCCATGAAAATGAACTAGGTACATATTTTATTTGGCAGGCTCTAATTTGACAGAAATCAAGTTCGATCAAACGATTGAAGGAAATTAAAGCCTCCGTAGGTAGATAAAAATTTTTGGGTGCTGAAGTTCATCTTTGGATTTTGGGTGAAAATACAAAAAAAAATTGCTGAAATTTATTTAAGGTGAATTTTGGAAATTTTCATTGATGAATAACTTATTTTATTTTTATGAAACGAACCAATAGGAATAATTATTCAATTTCAAACTTACCATCTCAAAAACAAATCAGTTTTGAACCATTTCAGAACCCCAGAGAGTTTCAAAATAAACTTTGGTCTCCTGGTTCGTTACTTTAGGAAAAAAAAAATCCATGAAAAGTTGACCGTTTTGCCATCAACACAAGGATATCGAAAAAATTATCAAATTCTCATCCACCCCCCCCCCCCTCCCTTCAAATACTTCGAAGCACCTACACTTTTGGTTATGGGGAATTCGAGCATGCCTTTAATTCAGATTAGTTTCATTGGGACAGGAGTGCGGCAATTTTGTTCTGGAAGGTGTTAATAGTCAATTTTCTCATGCTCCAAGAGACTGAGAGTGATTGTATCAGTCAAATTTTTGAAGTTTTTTGAAATCCTCCTCTTCTGAAATCTGATTATCTGTTTATTTCTAATTTTTTTCAAAATTCATTATTGTAGGTTGAAATTTTCAAATTTTAGTCAATTGAATGAAAAATTAATTTTATTTGAATGCACGAATTGAGATTAATACACACCTGCTTACTAAAAAAATTGTGAATTTCGTGAAAAAAATTTCAATTGCAGAAAATATTAAATCATACGAGTAATCAAAGTTTAAGATTTTTGAACTTTTTTGAAGAATCCACATTAATTTTCAATGACTGACGTCTCTTTTCCTTAATGATTGCTTCGATCATTCAAGAGAGTAGATACTTACTTGGTCAGAAACTAGCAGGAAAAAAATTTCAAATCACGTTTAGAAATTTTTTTTCAAATATCCTTCCCACGATTCCACGTAAATCAATCAAACGCTGATAAAGAATCTTAAAACCCACTCTATCCACTATAACTGCCTAGATCGAGGACCACCGTTAAATTGAAAATTCCAGTCAAAGGTCAAATCACCTTACGTACTTATCTCACAATAGTATTTCGTTATAGCCATAACCTTGGCGGTAAAAAAAAATTGTAAATATTGTCTTCCTAACCAACCTATAAAGCCGAACTGAGGTGTTAACGCGAAAATAATGTTTGTTCTATTGTTGATCTGTGGTGTTTTGTTGACAGCAGGGAGTGCGATTTGATCCAGATATGCCGCAGACAATTAGACTGGAATTTGCCAAAAGCAACACCAAGGTTAGCAAGCCTAAACCTACAACAAACTTGAACAACACTCACCCAACTTTAATGCACCCTCTCACAGGACGTAAGTATATTGCTCACACTCCCCACACATTACCCTCACATCCTACTTCGCTTTGTATTTAACGTGGTGTACCTAATTTCCAATCTCTCCCAATTTGAGAGAAACAAAAAAAAATTTCTCTCAAACATCTCAGGCTATAAACTTTCGACTTGTTATCGATATGACGAGTCGGCATGTTCTCTTAGTACCCCTTACTCTTACCCAGCTAACTCGCGTCTAATACATGGTTTACTAAAAAGGGGTGATGGTAGCCGTAGATATGACACGTTCGCTCTAACCCCTGTCTTGAGTAATTCGTCATAGATACGGTGGGCTTGGGCTAAGTATATATGGCCACAAACGTCTAGATCGGTTCGCAAATACGATTACATTATGTTTTGACTAATTCTTCCTCCTCTTCTTCTTCGTGTGGCTATTCTCGCGATTAATACTTACCCGTTATACCAAGGTAATTAGACGAGTGAAAAATTACCTACCAGATCAGAAGTCACTAGCTGAGTGGCTGCGTCCTTCACGGTGACAGTTTACATAGGACTAAGTACCTTACCTATATACATAATAGGTACACCAAGTCGCTCATTTTCAACGTTAATATTATACGGATCCAATTACTTCATTACCAGATTATAGTATGTATTTGTATTAAACTTATACAATCTGCGAAGGCGAGAACTCGAAACCTTGAACCGATACACTTTAGATTCGCAGCCCTATTTTTTTGAATTACCATTTTAAGATTATTCGTGTAATTAGTTTTTTTTTCTCCTATTCGATTTGTATAGTATCGGAATTGATGCGGGGATTTCATTTTAGGCTGTGGCTGCCTCGTAGACTAATTCGTATTTTATTAATGATTTACTCGCGCGATATTGCCAAATAAACGTGGGTTTTTGAATGATTTCGTTTTCTCGATCGATTATTTTGCAAAGTGTTGTATATTTTTTTTTCTTAATGGAATTTTTTGCTCGAATTAGAACGCGGAGGTTATTTTTGGTATTGTGGTTTTGAAAATTATATGTAGTAGACTGAGACGAGTGTGTTGGATTAGGAATTAGGTAAATTGTTGTTCGAAAATTTAACGCGAATTGCTTGGATTTTGATTTGATGAGGGTGCAGATTTTTCAAAGTGTTTAAATTTCTGAACAGGGTGTCGTTAAATATGGAAGTGATGAAAATCATTGCTAAAATTATAGGCTATAAATTCATTTAAAAAATAATGATTACTAAAAAATAGTTTTTACCCCCCCCCCCCATCACTTGAAACATCTTTTTGCCAATTTTTTGTGAAAAAATTTTGGAGATCGAGCACAAAAAAAATTTTATTCAAGAAAATAAGGTTGCGTTTTTGAAGTCAATATTTAAACCTCCATTCCTCCCTCACCCTCCCCCTCTTCTGGTGAAAAAAAACACAACGTCTCAAAATTATCAGTTATTTTTTCAATTTTAAAAAATGTTATATTAAAAAGCAAAATTACCGCCAACCAAAAAAAAAAAAAAAAAAAAAAAACTTGCAAAAGGAATTGTCAACAAAAATTTGTTCATTAAGTAACTTTAATGAAAAAATTCATGATATCAAAACATCGCCAAGCAATTTTCATTCAGCAGTTGTGATCAGGAATTGATATGGAATTTCAAATTAATTTGGTACTTACTGAAATAAAATATCCATAAGTTTGAGAACTGAATTGAAAAACCGGACCGATAAATTCCGCCGGCGCTTGGCCCGGTTTTTCAATTCAGTTCTCAAACTTATGGATATTTTATTTCAGTAAGTACCAAATTAATTTGAAATTCCATATCAATTCCTGATCACAACTGCTGAATGAAAATTGCTTGGCGATGTTTTGATATCATGAATTTTTTCATTAAAGTTACTTAATGAACAAATTTTTGTTGACAATTCCTTTTGCAAGTTTTTTTTTTTTTTTTTTAATGTGTATATATTGTAAATTGTACTCCAAGAAGTTTAGAATATCAGATTTTTGTTGACAATTCTTTTTGTTTTTTTGTAAGTTTTTTTTTTTGGTTGGCGGAATTTTTGCTTTTTAAAAGTATTTTCGATTGATATCACGACTTTTTTTTTTTTTTAATAATGTACATTATCATAAATTATTTTTTTTAAATAATGTACATTATCATAAATTATTAATGGGAATTCGGGTACACTCCAAGAATTTTAGAATATTTTGTTAATTAAATCACAAAGTTTCTCACTAGAAGAACACTACCGAACCGATATGAGTCAAATTTCGTACATTGATTTAAATTAGGGTATTATTTCAAAATATAACGTTGGTTATTTAAAAAAATCATTTTTGACTCCCTTTTTCACAATTTTAAAATTGCTTTCCCCCATAAAACCCCCCAAAATTGAAAATTTCTCGTTTTACCGTAGAAAAGGGTCATCTACATTATATTCGGTATCATTTTGCAAAATTTCCAGCAAATCGGTTCATTTGGAGAAGCTGTAGCCTTGTCAACGGAAATTTAAGCATCAAATTTCATGAATATTTTCATTTTTCACTCTCAATCACCCTAAAAATAAAAATTGTTTGCTGTACCATAAAAAAGGGTCATCTGCATCATATTTAATACTACTGTGCAAAATTTCAAGCAAATCGGTTCAATTGGAGGAGCTGTAGCCTTGTCAACAGAAATTTTCATGAATTTTCATGCTGAAATTTCCGTTGACAAGGCTACAGCCTCTCTTAATGAACCGATTTGCTTGAGATTTTGCACATTGATAGTGAATATGATGTAGATGACCCTTTTTTATGGTACAGCAAACAATTTTTATTTTTTGCGTGGTTTAGAATGAAAAATGGAAATAGTCATCACGAAATTTCATGCTTAAATTTCCGTTGACAAGGCTACAGCCTTTCCAAATGAACCGATTTGCTTGAAATTTTGCACAGTGATGGCGAATATAATGTAGATGACCCTTTTCTACGGTACCGCGAAAAATTTTCATTTTGGGGGTGTTTTAGGGGGGAAAGAAATTCTAAAATTAAGAAAAAGGGGGTCAAAAATAATTTTTTTTCAAAACTGACGTTGTATCTAGAAATAACTCATTAATTTACACCAGTGTACGAAATTTGACTTGAATTGGTTCAGTAGTTTTCTCTTGACACGAAGATTAGTGATTTCAAAAATTACCCCAAAATGCTAACTTTGGGTATTTCAATCTACATCATTTTTTACCGTAGAAAGTTTGTAAGTATACCAAATTAAAGCTCTCGTTGATGTCAACAACATATCAAAAAATCAGATTCGTGCGTTTTTTTATTCGCGAGAAATTCATCATCGAAAATACGCTTAGTTGTTCAGGGAATGTAAGCAGTAAGTGGCCGGACTGTCATCGCGTTTGGTATTATCGTTTTTGGTTTTTTTTTTGTGTTCGTTTTTTTTTCTTGCTTGGCGGGGCAGTCCGACCGGACTGCTTGATTTTGAAAGACTCAAATGTTTTTCAAATTTCGATAATTTTCTATTTATTCAATTTTTGGAGGGGAGGGGGGGACAGGGTCTTTAAAAATGTAACTGTTTAGTGCTGATTTTTAAGATTACTAAAGTAAAGAATGAATTCATTTTAGTTCATCAGAAAACATTTTAAAATTTTTTATGAACAGCTTGAAAATAAAAATGTGAAAAATATGAAGTGTATAAATTTTTAAATTTTTTCCACGAATTTGGAATCTTGGAACTTTTGTGGAAAATAAAAAGGATAAATTTTCAAATTTTTTTCTCATCGTTTTGGGATTATTCAACAAAAATCGTACTCCCTTCAAATTCCATCCTTCATTCTACGATTTTTTAAAATTGTTGTCCAAATTTCGATCTTCTATCTCAAAATTTTGAGTGATGAAATAAAGGGGAGAGTGAGGAGGACTAATAGTTCCTTTTTCTTTAATTTTGTACTTGGTGAAAATGTTCAATCTCATCAATTTTGAACGCCTTCAATGAGCTTCTTTTGAAAAATCGAATTTCAATGTTTACTTTTCCCTACTTCCCCTACTCTTCTCACTGTTCCCTCTCTCTCCCCCTCCCTCCCACTCCCTCAAAATAATTTTAAACAAAGTTTTACTTTTTTTTTAAATTTTAGGTAAAAAATATGCCAATATTTGGCAGTTTAGCACAACTAAATATTTTCTTACAGAATTGCCATATTTTGGTTCTTTTATTCTGGTCGGATTAAAAAAAAAATAATGTAGAAAGAATTTGAAATTTTTCAAATTTGATTAAAATGATTCAAATTTTTGAAATCAATGTAATAAATACGGTCATAAAATATCAATATGAGTAAAAATTATTTTTTTTAATTGAAATATTTCTGAAAAATGATTCCAATGTTCCAAGCTTTGATTTTTACTTACTTACTCCCCCCTCCAATCTTAAAAAAAATCAAAAATCCTAACCTATGAAAATTAATCTTTGATTTCAGCAATTTTTAAATAGCCTAAGTATGTCAAAACATGCTCGTCAATTTTTTTTTTTTTTGATACCAAAAATTTGTGATATTTTAGCTAAAATTAGCAATTAATGAAGGGAGAGAGGAGAAAGGAGAGTGAAAAAATTCAATTTCAATTCACCAGGAAATAAAATTGGTCTTTTTTCAGATTGTAATTTTTCACAATTGCTCTTCTCAACTTTGCTGTATAATTTTATCCAATTTTTCAGAATTTTCAAAAATAAGTTACTTAATCGAGAAGAAGAGGAGAAAACTGAATTATTTTTAAATTGTCACCTTCCCTATCTCGTTCACCCTCATTCCAACTAAGCTACCTAATCCAAGCCCTGGTATTTTTAAAAAAGTAAAAAATTTACAAATTGAAAAAAAAATACATGTTTTTATTAATATAATAATCAACGATGTCCGTATTTTAATTACCTTTCCGTATTCAGAGAAAAAAAATCAAAAAATTAAGCAGCATTTTTGAAGATTGATTTGAGAAAAAGAGATGGAATTAATAATGGAACAATGCCTTTGTATTTGTATAATAAGCTATTTAGGTACCTACCTACTTAGCATTCCTTATAAAAAATATAAACGAAAAACAAAACTAAAAAAAAAAAAAAAAAAAAAAAAGGAAACTAACTGAACCGAAAAATATGAACTTTACCATCGTAAAAAATATGCTTTAAAATGGCAGGAAAAAAGGGTTCGTTTGGTTTAAATTTTCATTAGAATTAATACCTACAGCATAGGTCATTAACTATTCAAATGACTTCTTCCCGGCAGTGTGATTTTTTCGCTGGATAATTTTCGCATTTTGTTTAATAATACATACTTACCTAGCTAACTGATTAGAGGATTAAAATCCGACGATACCTACGTACTTATATAGTTTTAAGCGCTTATAATTAAACATTAACCAAATAGGCCTACTAACATTGTAAGTATAATAATAAGGTATAATGCTTGGAGACAAACTAACATATAGTTAACCTTCGATTTAATTTAGATTTAGCTGGAACGATGAAAATAATGGAATACGTAGAGCTATAAGCTAAAAGAATACGAAATGAAAAATGCACATGTGTAATCGGCTCACATTACCATGCATTAACTTTCATGGTAATACGATGTATTGTTGAAAATGAACTCTGGGACGCTGACATTATATTGTATTCGTATATTTTCGTTCGAATGATTTATTTATAATTTTTCAAAAGTATTGAAAGGTTACCTATAATACTGATCACCGTTGATGTGTTATGTGTGCTTTTTCACATTCTGGTCTGATATAGTCTACCTACAATCTACATAAACTCACGTTAAAAAAAGAAAACGAGTAAAAAAAAATTGCACTTAGCGTACTACGATGAAAGAGATAGCGCAATAAGATGGGTAGGACTTGAGGTGTAGTGTACGAGAGATGTTGTTAGATATGATAAAAATCGGTGTGTGAGAAATAATACGTAAAAACGACGCCTGCTTATCACACGAAAAATCTTTGTTGGAATATCAATATTGAAATTTTTCTGCATGCACGTGTACATTCTGTCTTCCAAACACTATCACGGTTTTTACAAATGAAAATTCTCGCTATAATAGTTGTACCTACACTATGACTACCTATATACTTATACTCAAATGTGATATGGTTTATTACGATCGAGTAATTGTGAATTTTTTTCTTTGCAGATCTGGGAGCTCCTTTCTTTCCTAGTGGTCCAGAGCTTTGGCATCATCCTTTGGCATACGCTACGGCTGCGCAGATACCAGAATCAGCATTACAGCATGCGACGCTAGTCCATCCAGCTCTACATCCACAGGTCCCCGTACGTTCCTATCTTTGACTATCTGCAGAAAAACCAGATACCATCGTGCCTCTTTCCTACAACCACCATGTAATTACGCAACTTGCTTTAATCGCCACTGTCTTTTTCCTTTTTCATCCTGCCTCTTTGGTTCAGCACATTGGAATGTTTTCTAAAACAAAAAAAAGCAAAAAAAAAAAGAAGAAAAAATTAAATCACGCGACGGCGACGATTCTTGAAATCGTGAACGTTGTTACGGCTACGTTTCGGTTTTACGGTTTTTTATGTGTAATCACGATGCTTTCAAGTTCAAGAATCGTCGTCTTGGTTTTTTGATCTCTTTTTATGGCATATTAATGTTGTACTTATATTACGAAAGAATCGAGGCAGTGAAGCAGTATCACTATTGTAGTGTTATTTTTTTTATATACGTATCGAAATACTAGACTAATACGCTTTAGCAAGCACGCTGTTTGTGTTGACGTATTTGCTTTTGAAAATGCCTTGATTTTAGCTTATTTAATTTTTTTTCTCTTTTTCTCTCTCTCTCTTTCTGTTCTCGTTCTACAAGTGGCAGTGGCGTAACCTGGTTCACTTGCAGTCGTGTCTGCGTTGTACTGTTTTTACAACATCGACGTGAACATAATATAATACTAAATACGAGTATTAATTGCACATTTGTGGGAGTTTTAGTTATCTACGTCGAAACGCTGAATTTTATAAATACTCTACCTATAGTTGATTCTACTTCAGAGTGTTACATTCGTAAAATTTATTTTTAGCCGGGTAAAATCATGAGAATGAGATTTGTAGCCTAGTGGAGAGGGCTCATAATTTTCATTCATTTGTGTTTTTTCTGTAAAATTGTCAGAAGTTGAAGGCTCGTATAGTTCTAGATCTAGATTGGTTGAACTCAAAGCATTTGACAGATTTTTAAGAAAATGAACAAAAAAAATTGAAATCAGTCTCCTACCTATGCAAGTTTTAAATCTCAAAAGTGACATTTTTAATAAAAGCTCAAATTTCACATTGAGCTCAAATTGAAAGTCAACATATTATATTTGATAAAATTACCTCCTGACATGGCCTTTTTTACTTCATGATTAATAAATTAATTCTCAAAATAGGTAGGGTTTCACGGTACTCTTGAGGATACAATGGCCAAATGGCCTCCAATCCCTCTATAGATACACCTACATGTCAAATTTCACCCTCCTACATCAATTTGGAAACTGGAAAGGTTCCAGAAATGAAACAAAATTGGAACCTTACAAAAAATTGCAATATCCACTTTTTTGTAGTTGTGATGGGATGAGGTGGGTGAGGGGTGAGGGGGGGGGTTAAAAATAGAAATCCTTAAAAAGCACATCTAGAACATCCTCCAGATGTAGTATGCCAAATTTCAACCTCCTACCCTACTTCTAAATCAATTGGAAAAGGTTCCAGTGATAAAACAAAAACAAAACCCGATGAAAAAATGCATGTGCAATATCCACTTTTTTGTATCTGTAATCAGGGGGAAGGGTTGAAAAGTAGAAACCATTAAAAGACACGTCTAAAACAGCCTCCAGGTGTACAATGCCAAATTTCATTCTCCTACCCTACTCCTAAATCATTTTGAAAAGGCTCCTCCAGTGATAACACAAAATCAAAACATGGTGAAAAAATGTACCTATGTACAATATCCACTTTTTTGTATCTTTAATCAGGGGGGAGGGTTGAAGAATAGAAACCCTCCAGATGTACTGGCCAAATTTCATCCTCCTACCCTACTCCTAAATCAATTTGAAAAGGCTCCAGTAATAGCACAAAATCAAAACCCGATAAAAAAAATTGTTTGTGCAATATCCACTTTTTTGTATCTGTAATCAGGGGGATGGGTTGAAGAGTAGAAACCATCAAAAGGCACATCTAGAACACCCTCCAGATGTACAGGCCAAATTACAGTCCATTTAGTTCAATTTGGGAAAGCTTCAGAGGTGAGGTGACATGGAATCAAAAACCGTTTAAAAAAATATATTATGAAAATCCACTTTTTTGCAGTTGTAACAGGGAGGGGAGGGATTGTAAGTTCTCCTCTCAAAAATGACATTTAGGACACCCTTCAGATGTGCTTGGCAAATTTTCAGCCTCCTTGGTCAATGTGGAGAAGCTCGAGTGATAACTGAAAATTGAAACCCGGTAAAAAAAAAGACGCAATATCCACTTTTTTGTAACCAAAAGGGGTAGGATAGGGTTGAAAAGTAGAAACCCCCTAAAAGCCCATCCAGGACACCCTTGACCCTCCAAGCAATGTACATGCCAAATTTCAGCCTTCTAGGTCAATTTGGGAAGGCTCCTGCAGCGATGGTACAAAATTAAAACCCGTTAAATAAGATGCAAAAATTCACCTTTTTATAGTGTGTAAAGTGGTGGGGAGGGTTAAAAAGGTGAAACCTCCAAAAGGCACATTTTGGGCAGCCTCTGGATGTATGTGACAAATTTCAGCCTCCTGTGTCAATTTGGTGGGGTGGAGGGTGTGGTTTAAAACCGGTTTTTCAAGGTCAAAAATATTTGAAAAAACCGGTTTTCTCCCCTCCAAATTGCTATGAGAGGCTTATTTTTGGATACGTAAGGCAACTTTTGATTTATTATTAATCAATTCCTATTTTGTCCTTTTTTAACCCTCTTCACCCTCTTCAGCTTCTCCTGAAAATTTAGACACTTGTGATTGTCAAGTAAAGGTCATCGCTCTCCATTAAGGCCCTTTCAATCCATCGCCTAACGAAAGCAAAAAATTATACTGAAAACGAAATTAAAAGTGAAATAGAATATCAAATTGTTATTAATTTGAAGATGATAATTTTAGAAAGTGACTTAATTTTTTGATAAATAGCCCCTTTATAAACCTAGTTTCTCACCCAATCAATCCAGTTGATTAGTTTCGATTTCAAAATATTTCCAATTTGAATATTTTGAGGGATTATGAGAATGAACAATGAACATTATTTTAAAAACCAAGTAAATTTTCACTCTGATGAATTTTTACATTTTTGAAAAAAAAGTTATATATCTCAATATTTAATTGTAAAATATTCCTTCTTATGTCCATTTCATGTGGAGAATTACATTTGAGGCAGGAGTAAAGAAGTATAGAGGGATTTTACTCTGAATTGGAATCAACTGTAGGTATTTTCAAATGAATAGGTAGGAGGTTTTTACAACATGTAAAATTATAACATTAAGGTGGTTGTGTTGGAAAATCACATATTGTAACATTTTAAAAAGAAAAGAAAAAAATGTTCGGGATATTTAAAAGCTTGTCGAAGAACATGATACATGAGTGAAAAGTTCACATGTTGAAGTATAATTTATTTTGTAGATATTCCAAATAGGTAATTCGTACCTTTCACTGTGGAAATTTTATATTACCAAATGACACGCATTGTGAAAACTCCCTTTTTTAGTCAAAAAAAAAAAAAGAGGCAAAAAATTCGTATTATAACCATAAATAAACTGTATAATATTTCCATAAAAGCTCGAGCTAAATTATAATATACAGTTGTGTCCTTGACGTAAGGATATAAAAATTTTCAAATCCTGATCCTTGAAATCCTTAAAATTTGCAGTAATCTGGTGTTCTCGTAGTTTTTCAAAGCACTTTGTATATTTTTCTTCACACGAAAAATATTCTCACTCGAATACTACGTACGTATTTATTTACCCGTATGTGTGTTTTTTTTACAGCCTCCCTTATCGATGCAGCATCCTACGGCAGCATTGACGGCGATGCATGCCGCCTCATTACCACATTTTATGCCATCACCAGCGTTAGCATCTCCGGTTGGATCGACTCCTCCATCGCAACCAACTGTGAGCATCAGTGCCGCGCCGTGTTCGACGTTATTTGTAGCAAATCTCGGGCAATTTGTTTCCGAACAAGAATTAAAGGAAATATTTAACAGGTATGTAGATCCGTCTACATGTAATGATCAACTTAGTATGTTAAGAATATCTATAATTTTTACACCTTGTGACTGTTTTGTACCATGTACAAATGAGCACGGCTTCTTCAGGAAGAAAGGGAACAACGAGCACGGTTTGCGTTGCATTTGCACACGTTCTGCAGGTGGTGATGGGAGTAAATTTCTTTTCACTAAGTGCCGGTTAAAAACTCCAATCTTGTGTATTTAAATAATAATGGGTTTCGGTATTAACATATGTGAAAATAACGTGCCAAAAATTCTTCCAATTGGGAATTACCTATACGAATGCATTGTTATTTAAATTTTTAAAAACTGCGTTGTGAAATTCGAAATGATTTTTTTTTTCGAGTGTTGGATTTCTTTTTAGATTTTTTTTTTTTTGAGAAGAGAATTGCGTTTTATGGTGTTACGAAATAAGTACCTATCTTATTATTACGTGAGGTGGAATAGCTGAGGAGGTGTTTCGTTTGAAATAATAGCTGGTCTGATTAGTCTTGAGCATAAAGTGTTGCTTATTAGATTTACTTAGACGATGATGATCTAAATACCTACAGCAGTATACCCGATTTACTCATCAAAAAGCTAGGTCATTTCATTTGCTAGGTGAATAGTTCTCTTTACAGCTTCTGCATTAAAAGGGTTCATCATTCGTACAATTTACTGCAAAGATTTCATCAGATCTGGTCAGAAAAAATTTTTGATCGGATTAAATCTGTTCAGACGCAATAGGAGACGATACATTGAATCTGAGTAGATCTGAATATAGACTTGATCAGGCTGGACCTCTCGATAATCTTTGAAAAAAGCGATCACTCCTCAAGATCGAAATCGAAAATGTGTTTTCAAAAGATCGACTTTAGGAAAAAAAGGTAGGTACTTTCCTAATTTTGATCAAATTTTTTCAAACTAAAATTAAAGACAAATTTGAAGAAATCGATCACTCTTCATGATGAAAATCAATTATTAAAAAATCGATTTTCAAGTAATTGAGGATTGAGAAGAAAATCCTGTAAGCATTTTGGTCAATTTTTTCAAACAAAAACATTCATTTTCTGGATTCTATAGATGAATTTATTTTCGATCATGATCAATAATTTTTGGCTAAGAAATCTATTTTTGAGCCCATTTCTCTTTCATTTTGAACATGATTGTGATTGATCATATAGGATCAAAAATCGAAAATAAATCGATTTTAGGGGTCAATTAATCGATTTTTAGATATGACAGAATTTTGGTCGGGAAGTTCATCTTTGATGCTGAAAATTGATTCTTCATTATGAGCATGATCCACCATATTATAGGGTCGAAAATCGAAAATAAATCGATTTTAGAGTTCGATTAATCGATTTTCGGGCATGAAAGGTTTTTGGTCAGGAATTCCATTTTTCACGCTGAAAATTGATTTTTCATAATGAGCATGATCGATCATATTATGGGGTCGAAAATCGAAAATAAATCGATTTTAGAGTTCGATTAATCGATTTTCGGGGACAAAAGGTTTTTGATCAGGAGGTTCATTTTTCACGCTGAAAATTGATTTTTCATTATGAGCATGATCGATCATATGTATTATGGGGTCGATAGTCGAAAATAAATCGATTTTAGAGTTCGATTAATCGATTTTCGGGGACAAAAGGTTTTTGATCAGGAGGTTCATTTTTCACGGTGAAAATTGATTTTTCATTATGAGCATGATCGATCATATTATGGGGTCGATAGTCGAAAATAAATCGATTTTAGAGTTCGATTAATCGATTCTCGGGCATGAAAGGTTTTTGGTCAGGAATTCAATTTTTCACGCTGAAAATTGATTTTTCATTATGAGCATGATCGATCACATGGAGTCGAAAATCAAAAATAAATCGATTTTGGGATTCGATCAATCGATTTTCTGTGACTAGAAATCGAGGTCTTGATCGGATTAGACCTGATCAGTGATCAGATCTGATTATATCTAATCATTTTTCTTTTGGAGTGTTAATCAAAATTAATAATGCAGCTTTTCTACCTTTTTTCCAAAAATTTTTCAACCATTGCCACTCTTTTCATTTTTTTGTGCAAAAAAACATGCACATTTGAAAATTTGTTCAGCTAGAACCTCATTTTCTCAACCTGAAGATCAATTTGCTTGCAAATTTTTCTAGTTTTTTTCATCGAGTGGAATTTTTTTGAGGCAGTCCTTGAATAAATTGAAAATTCTCTTCGGAAAATGATCGGATCTGATCCGGTTTTGACAGATCCAATCTGCCCAAAATTCTGATATACCTAATTGGATCTGGTCAGGTTATAGATCCATCGAATGTCTAAATCTGATCAAATCTTATCAGATCCAATCATTTTCCAGTGAGTTGTTCAGTTTTTACTTTTTTTTTTTTTTTTTTTTTCATCTTATACAATTGGTGCCTAATTTTTCTGAACTAAAAATAAAATAGAGAACCGTATTCATCTTAGTTACCTTCCTCGATAATGTTTCAATTTTTAAATCCTCCCATTTGAAATTCATCAACTAATACATTAAGCACAGAGACTAACTAAATTACCGAAATCATCTTGCAGAAATTTTTCTCACAATATCTTACATCCATTTCACACGAAATCATCGTCTTCCAGAGCATCTCTGCCTTCCAAGACCACCATTATGCAAACCTAAATACACTCTCGTCGGTTATATTGCCACAATCAGAACAGCTACGACGCTATCGTAACACAATGAAAATTACGATTTCATCATAATCAAAAGGGACGCGTAATACAACGCGATGAAAATTTATCTCGTCGTAAATTACTAATAATTTGTAGTAAATTATCACGAAGCTCGACATCGTAAATTTATTCCAGTCTCTTGTGGGAGAAACTATGAAAGTTTAGTTTGTTAGCCAAAGTTCGGCTCTATGGTACCAGCCTATAAGAAAATCATACACTCGTTCGTATAGTTCTCTATACGCAGATACTCTTGAAAATTCAATTTCGTCGAGTCTACGAAGTACCAAAAAAGCTCGATAAATTTTTAACTACAAATGCGTTAAAATCGAAACCCATTTTAGAAAATTTTCAAATCAAAATTAACTTACTCGTATAATTTTATTCCCCAAATGGGACGTTTTCTTTCGAATAACCGATCGTTAAAAAATTACAAAATTTCGGCATGAATTTGATGGTGCGTAAATTATACATAGAAAAAAAATGTAAGCTGGAAAGCTGTATTAATATTTATAAGCTGATCTTGAGTTACCTATCGAATAAACTTACGCTCTTCTTTATTCTTTATAACTACCTATTGTGTTACCACTTAGCACTTTAATATGCATTTTTTTCCATTGCTGCTTCGATTAACTGCGTAATTTTTTTTACACTAACCGAATATCTGTTCTGTATGCTTTTACGACTAATATGGATGTGATGAAGGGGGGAGAGGGGGGAATCTGACAACGAGAAAACTGACTCAAAAATTGATTTTGTTCACTCTATATTACTAAAGCTTTTGTGAGAAAAAAACCTAACCCAATTAAACGTACCTGTACTTTCACTTATATCAATGATACATATAATAATGTTGTATAATTTTCAGCAAAATATGCCCCTATGTGTAATTATAGGAGTATTTTTGAAATTTAATTTCTGTGCTCATGGCGATGAGAATGATCGCGCATGTGAAAATTATAGCAGGATCGCAGCAGCAAAGCACTAGGGACCAACTAACGTCTTCGAAGGCATTTGGTGTAGTTGCACAAATTTAGCACACTTTGTTAAATATGCACAGTTTCCCAGGCTTCTCTCGCCTACACATGTACTCCAAAGGTGGTTATCCTGTAGCGTTTGTAGAATTCACGGACGCCGCATCCGCTATTCGAGCGATGAACAGTCTTCAAGGATCTGTGTTGTTTACGTCTGACCGCGGTGGTATTCGTATTGAACAGGCCAAAAGCCACACAGAGGTTCGAAATAAATTAATCGTTCTTTCTATATTATATTTTATAAGGAATGATTATTTTTTTTTTAGTATTGTTTCCTTGGTTTTTATTATACATCTATATGCCATATTATATACCAACCAAGGGAAGAAACAGAGTTACTATAATTAGCCCATGTAGAATTTTTGTTTATTATTTTTGTTTTTTGATTAATTTTTTCCCATATTTTTTTTTTTTTTTTTGAAATTTTAATTCGAACGAGGCTTAATTTTCTACGTGTTTTGAATTATTTAAAGGTATGCGTCAAACTTATGAAAATCGATTTATGGTACATTGCAATATTCATTCATTTTTATGTATGGTGCGAATGCGCAAAATATGCATTCATCTTATTACAGTTGCATCGTAGAATATCCATTATAGGTAAAAATGTTGGCGGTAAACACTGATACAATTAAATACGGCACAGTTTTTGCATCACTGAATTTGTAGTTAGAATCACATGATCCACTGATTTTTTTTTTCATTATTTTTTTATTTTTTTTATTTTTTTTTTTGTACTAATATACTTACTCACTTTTTTTATACGATTGTATTTTTTTTTTTTTTTTACTAAGAGCAGGTTTTTTTCTGTGTCATTATTTGGTATATCGTATTTTTGTTTTGTTTTTTTTTTCACGGAATTACGTGTATTTGTGTTTGTTGACGAGTATGACGATGTATCTATATGTACTCAATTCACGGCGTAGATAACTAGATATGGTCTAGATTTTTATTAGATTAGAATCTATCGTGTTTGGCAGCACCTTAAAAACACGACTGATCGAATAATATAAGAGAAGTTTGGTCGCGATGGTCACACGTAGACACCATTAATGATGAAAATGGAGGGTTTTTTTTCATACTGTAAGGGTGTTTTGATAAGGGTAGGTACGTGGAAGGTTTATATATACAGGCGCCGTAAGTCATAAAGGTATTACATCCTGAAGGCCATACGTGGATTAATCTCTTTGCTCGAGCCCTTCATAATTCAAAAAGGATATTAAGTTGATAATTTGATATGGTGAGGTTGCTATGCCTGCTAACTGCTGTCAACCAAAATGTAAAAAATTTATGGTTTAGTTCCGCAGCTGGATAAAGTTCCACGAGTTGGTGGTGAGAGGTGAGGGGGGGTGAGGCAAAAAGCATTAAAGTTGTGTTGGCGTTGGTTTTTTTTTATGTTTGATTGTTTAGAATTACCTTATAGTAAGGCTGTGCGAAGTGTGAGACGCCAGGGTATACCTGGAAGATTTAAAAGCAGTCTAGCCCCCCTATTTAATAAAAGCTGAATAGGTAAATTTTTACTTTTAATTTATTTTATAGGTGTTGGAATCGCCTATAAAAAGGAAAAAGTTATGTATGGATGGATAAGTGCGAATTGCATATTGAGTTGAGGGTGTTTTTCATTGATTGGGATTTTTAAACGTTATCAGGCATGTTTGATACGTCGTCGTGATGAGCATGAGCAATATTAATGTGTTGATACATAGAATTTTGAGGTAAGGTACTCTTATTGGTCTCTGATTATAATTTAATGATTTGAATTTGTGAATCAAGAACTAAAAAAGGTATTTAGCTGTTGGTCGATTCATTTTAGGTGGTGACACCTTCTTCAGTGTGCCAAAGAGATGAATGTTTGCTCCATTTCGGACTATTTCAAAAATAAAGTGTGATTTTTTGAAGAAAAAATTGATACCAACTTATTTCACTTCAAAAACAAAAAAAAACAAAAAAAAACAATTTTTATTATAAATTTTGAAATTTGAAACCGTAGTGAGGGTTTGAGGGGATCCAACATTTCTTCTACAATCTTTTGATATCTGCCTGCAACTCTTTTTCGAATTCTTCCTTTAAATTTTAGAAAAACGACGAAAGACGACAGTCTGGTTTATTTGAAAAAAAATTAGGGAAAGCGTAGATTCGTAATTTGATTGAATTTATCGATCATTTTAAATAAATTTTATTGCATCAATATTCGAGGTAGAGTGAAAAATCGTTCAGGCTTGTTTTTCTGGTAAAAATTGTTTTCCGTCTAAATATTCATTTTTGAGCTTAATTATTTTTTTTTTAATTTCTCAAATATATTTTTTTTTTGACAGTTCTTAATTTTACGATTAATGAGATGAGTGAAATCTTTTTAAACAGTTTAACAGACGACTGACATACTCTTAGCTCTGAAAATTTTTTGAGTTCTCAATTAGAAAATAAAACTATCAAGTTTCAAAAGTTAACTGAAATTCTTCAGAATCATCGTAAATTTTTCTTGCAAGGAAATGGGGTATAACTTTTAAAAAAATCAAGTTTGCTGAATATTTCAACAAAAAAACCTACGAATGGATAAAATAAAAATATGGTAAAAAAAATGAAATCCATAAATTTCAAAAAAAAAAAAAAAAAAAAAAAATGAAAAACATTGTATCTATACCTGCATATTAATCTGTTCTTTATGAATTATGGACATTGGTCTCCTTCTTCCGAAAATGGTCACGAAACAATAAAAATGTCTAGCAAGCCAAATTAGAAGACAAAAAACTTCAAGTTGCTCAAGATTTTTCAAAAAAAAAAAAAAAAAAAAAAAAAATGAGAAAATTGTCAGAATTTAAAATAATTTAATTTTGGTTTTTTTCGGATTTTTCAACAAAAAATAACTTTTTCAAAGAAATGAAAAGCTCCAAAATAACTGAAATGTTTCATCAATAACAAGATAGAAGTAGATACTTGAAAAAATATTAATGAAATGATGAAAATTTCCATTTCAAATTTTCTGTCTTTACTGAAAAAACCTTTAGGTAGGTATTAAAGATCATAAAATGTTTAGGTAACCTGATTTTTTAATTTAAAAAAAAAATGGCTGGTGATCAGAGATGAAGGTCAGGGTTTTACACGTTTAAAACAAATGAAAAAAAAAAACAGAACAATATTTTAAACAAAAAAAAAAAACAGTTTGAAACCGTTTAAAACAGTGTTTTTTTAGTTTTAAAAGTGTTTTTTTTCCAACTCCAATTTCCTAAAAAAAACACGTTTTTTTTTTAGTTTCTTGTTGAAAAAAAGTGAAATTGAACAAACTGTATTTTTAGAGACAAATTTTGTGTTTTGATTCCAATTTTTCAATATTTCTTGAACTTTATAGCTATTTTATGACGTCACATCTTAAAAATTGATGTCTGTTGAATCCAAAACAAATGAATTTGTGTTTAAAACATATTTTAAACGTGTTTTAAACAAGAAAAAAAGCTGTTTTAAAACAAATTTTTTTTAAAAACACGTTTTTTTTGTTTTTTTTTTTGAAAACACGTTTTTTTTTGTTTTTTTTTTAAAAAAAACACGTTTTTGTACAACCCTGATGAAGGTAAAATGTGTAAATTTTTCAATAAAATTTAAAAAATTGAATTATTATAGCCGTTATAGGTACCTAAAGTATTTGAATTTTTGAACTATGATTTCATTTTAAAGAAAAATTTAACTTGATTTTGTCAAAAAATGAATTCATAAAAATACAAGTATTTTACTTTCATGAATTAAAAAAAAAAATAATAAAAAAAATAGGCAAATAGTTGAAATTTCTGATTTTAATAAAAAGTTGAAAATGATAAATTGTTTATTCTGATCTCAGTATATTTCTCCCTAGAAAATTCATATGAATAATTTTCAGCCCATGTAAAGAAGAGGAAAGAGGGGAAAATGGAACCTCAAGGGAAAAATGATTAGTTTGATCAAGTCCGAACAGAAATTTTCATGAAGCATTTTGTTTGTCAATATAGTTGGACTTTTTAATGCATATAGAATATGGATATTTGTTTAAAAAATTGAAAATTTCACACCCTGTCTTCAATTTTTTTATTTTATTTTTTTTCTATATCTGACCTCTTACTTGCCTCTTTTCAAACTACTGATCTATCGATAACGATAATAGTGTTTTTTTTTATACGTAAGTAGGTGCCTGTCTTGATAAAACGATCATAATCAACGTAATACGTATTAATCTTTATCATCTTTCAATATCAGTAAACAACATTCACAAATAGACGTAATTTCGATTTAAAAAATTCAGCCATTAGAAAATTTCCAACCGCGAATGATTTGCAACTGAACTGCAAAGACGTTAAAACACAAAGGCACATATTGACGCACTGTTTGATTGAGAGATGAATCACACGCTTATGATTTTTTTGTATTATTATACGTTTCCAGATGTGTAAAAATTTCGCACCTTTGCAACGAAGCTACAGAATGAAGAATCACCTTTTACATACCTATTACCTACATAGATAAACTACATACTTAAATAGGCTACTAGATAATACACGCACAAAATCAACCACAATGTATAGAATTATAAGATCTCGGATCAATTTATTTAATCGTAATAATTTATACGTACGAAAATCTATATATATGTGAGATGTATGAGATAAATACAAACGTACGAGTAGGTGCGTTATTTAATATCTTTGTACATCTTATATATACTTATTACTTATCCTACTTACTAGGATCAGCGTATTGGCCAGAATTACGCTGCGTTCCACTCTGTGCACTCGCTTTATACATTTTATTAACATTACGGAGCTTGGCGTTGATATGAGAATATGATTACATTGCACTATATTTTTTAATAACCATAGAATGACTAATATTTTTGCAAGCACCGAACGCACAGTTTACGCACCAGTCAGTTATACATTAAATTTTACTCGCAAAATATATATTTCTTATCGACACCGTGTGTGTGAAGTATAACCATCACTGCACTATCGTACAACACCGAATCGAATTTTTGATTTTTATTTTTCGCAAATTCGGGGACTGGGTTAGGAATTGTAAACAAGGTTGGAGATTTAACTCGAACGCTTTCTTAATCCGGTCCTATCGATGAAATCAGAATACCAAATAGTGAACGATAACGATAGCTTGATTTTTTTTTTCATTAAAAAATTACACTGCTTGAATTTGTGTATTTTTCATTCGAATTTACTAAAGTAATTTTTTATTCTCTTTTTCTCTACAGGGAATGCCAAGGACAGAAGAAACCAGAAAATGTTAACTTTACCTATACGCATATGCAGTTGAATAACACCTGACAAAGTCCGCTTCTAGTCAAAGTGGCCGAAACTTAGCCCTATATTTTTCTACTACCAAAGGATTAACAAATATATATAAGTTTACTAATTTAATTGTTATACGCGAGTTGATTTTTATGAAAATCATCCATCATCCCAAGAGGAGAAAAAAAGTATTGGCGTAGTTAGCGAACCTATTACAAGAGATACCTAAGTATTATGTTTGAAAAAAAAATGAATTTAGTTAATTTTTTTTTTTTACTGTGTAAAACCAAAGCGTGTACTTTTTATCAACTACTTATAATGCTAATAGTTGAAAAATGTTGTTATTTAGAAATACTATATATTTTACTTGTTAATACGATGTTATGTAGAATTATTATTGGCGTAGTGTTTGAAAATTTTATGTCTTCGCAAAAACACCTCGAATATTTTCGGGTGCTTTGGTGAAAATTTTTTCGGCGATTTGTTAAACGTTACCAGTTTAGACGTATTTAAATGCTGTATTTCCGATCATGTTGCGAAGAATCTCATAGATATTAATTTTAGTCATTGTTCGTTTTCTTTTTCTCTCTCTCTCTCTCTCATCTGTTTATTTTACCCCTTTTATCTTACATACCCGATCCCTTTCCTTGATCCCGGTTTTACCCTCAGATTTGTAATGTTTTTTAGAACGTGTTAGACAATCTTGTTTCTTGCTTTCTCGGACGAATCGGTGATTATATACCTATACTTTTTGTAAGCTCATTTTTCTAAGTGTCTTTCAATGAGCGAATTTTGTTTCTTTTTTTCTTCTTTTTTTTTCACTAAAAATAGGTATACTGTTTTGATTATATATTCTAGCTTGATAATGGATTACATTCCAATTTACGCGAACATATTACAATCTGCCATGAGGGTGTAAAATATTCATTCCAAAAATCACTATACGAGGGATGTGTAGTGTAATCGCAATATTGTTTTTATTTATTTTATATAATAAAAGTCAAGAGGCAGTAATCACAAATTGAAATGAGCTTATGTATTCTATAAAGATAATTTAAGATTTTTCGTTGACTGATTTATTTTTCGTTGTTTCAAAAAAACAAAAAAGTTACTGTTTAATTTTGATTCGGACGATTGTGTTATTTGGAAAGATTATATTATTGTATTACTTATACTTTAACGTAGCAATAATTTCAGATATTTTGAAATCAAGCAATATAACGACGCTCGTTTCAAAAAGGTATCGGTGTACCGAAGGGACCAAGATTATAATCGGAATACCTTGGAGTAGTCAAAAAAATACATATCAATTTGAAAATTTATATCGTTTTTATTATAATTATTATAGAAATCCATACAAGTTACTCTGGTACCTTTGAAACGATGCGAAAGTATGTAAAAAAAAAATGAATTACGATTTAAATGTTTGAATTTTTATGTAATCGAACAACACAGGTGATAATGATTTTAATCAGTTTTCATACTTACCATAAATTTTTAAAAAATGGGTATTTTCAATTTCAAGTACATATCAACAGAAAAAACAACATATCAGATCAATGCTTACATTTTTACTACTATTTTTACCTTTTTTTTTTTTTTTTTTTTTCTATTAGATAATTTACGTTTTTGAAATTTTTGGATTAGATTTTAAGTATACTTTTTGTATCTTGAATGATTTGAGCTTATACCAAAAATTTTTTATCATTAGGATTTTCTTGTTTAGAAAAATCTTTTAAAATTATTGATTATTTTAGTAAAATTTATGTTATAATTTGTAAAGAGAAAAATATTGCTTATTCGTATGTGAAATTTTATTATCAGTATTTTCCTTCTTTAATTTATTGTTTGGAATAGACAAGGTATTGTTTGTTGTAAGCTTTACTGTTATTTATTATAAATTAATATCTAATCATTGTTTTTAATTCTTAAGGCTATTTATTAGGTGCTGTATGAACTAAATTAATCGTAAGCAAGTTTTTTTTTCTCGATAGTTCTGCGAATGAACAAATGAAATAAACTAAAAAAAAAGTTCTATAAAACGAATAAAAAAAAATCTATATAAGAAGCAAAATACAAAACAAAATACCTAATTGGCTGCTTTTAAACTTTCAATTTTCAAAATATCGAAAAGTATTTACAAACTCACCTTATTATGAAAATTCGTCGTTGAAAGCGAATTTTAATATTTTTTATTGTTTTTTTTCTTTTTTTGTTTTTGTTTTGTGTTGTGTAGATACTTAATATAAATATTTTTTTTGCCCGTATATAATTTATTGCGATATTTTTTTTTTATTTTTTAGTTATTTTTTTTTCAAATTGCTTGTGACAATTTATATGATGTTTGTTAATTTGTTTAATTTTTTTTAAAACATATTTTCATTTTTTTTTCTTTGCTTGTATCATAATTCCGTTGTATCATTGTACCTATTTAAAATATTGTACGTTTTAAGTTTTATTCTCTAGCTTTATCGTTACTGTAAAATTTAATTACAAATAAAATTGTCATATTGAATGGGTAGTTTTTTACTTTGTTGATGGTATAAGTAAGTACGAGTAAAGTTGGAGGAGGATTATTCTGATCCATTGCAAATATGAAAATAATAACACGAATTAACGTTCAAAAAATCCGAGCCGAGCATACTTCGTCGAGTGATAGTTCCTGGTTTTATGCAAGTTGTGTGAAAAATATGTTAATAGATTTGCATAACCAGTTTGCCGTAAATACGAAGGGGACTCACTACGAGATCTGCTCTACACGTCAACTTGAACTAAAAAATGAAGACTGGTTGTTCGTTTCAGCTCAATTTTTCTCGAATGGATCTTCATGTGGTTTTGTAAAATAACCACTTTTTCCATTCTGAACCTCAACGGGGTTGGGGGGGCTCGTAATTAACCCGCATTGTTTGTGATATCTTGCAAAAATGTCAACCTTTGAAGACTTTATACTTCGGAATTGATCACATTTAGAGCAAATCTGTTTGCGGAGCTTTAAAGAAAATGGAGAGGAGATTCAAAATCAGTAATTTAAATTTTGAAAAAATCGAAATTGAAATTTTAATGATAAATACCGAAAACAAAAATTGTAGACCACCATTTAAATATTCAAAAAATTACATTTTAGACACTTTTTTATCCTTTTTTTTTCTCACAAACTAATTTTAAAAATAGAATCTTTGCGCCCCATGGGAGTCAAATGGTCCACATTTTTGGTCAAAATTGAAAAAAACTTTAAAAATGAAGTGACATATTGAGATTCTGGATTATCTAATTCATTTTAATAAGACATCTGCCTTTTTCTCAACATTTTGTGGCTAGGTAGTAGGTACCTACTTAGTCGGGGAGCCCGCATAAGGATCTATTGCACCCCTGTCGATCCTCCGGGACAACTTTTTTCTTAAAGGAATAGTCCTAAGGAACATTTCTAGCCCTTGTACTCAAAAAAAAAGTGACCCTACTTACAAGATGGCGGCCATTTTGATTGACAGGTCAGCCGAAATCGCAGATTTTGCATTCCAGCATGAGAGACTTGAACGAAATTTTTTAAACCGTACAGAGGTAGATCGAAAGATCAGGCAAAAATTTATTAGCTGTCAAATTTTCAAGCACTAATAGTGCTTTTTTCAATTTTTGGTGAATTTTTGAAAATCAAATTAAGCCAAAAATGAGGGAAAAATCAAAATATTGTCAAATTGACCAAGAAAGCTGGAATCTGGGACATACCCTATTTTCGACATGCCAAATCGATTGGAAACTGTTTCAAACCATTTTGAGCAGTTCTGGAGCCTCCAGCAGATTTTTGAAACTCTAAATTCCCACAAAATTTCATCAAATTAAGTTGAAAACAACTAATGTCTTTTGGAGCCTCCAGCAACTTTTTGAAAATTACTGGAGCCTCCAGTAGATTTTTAAAACCTGAGATTTCCACAAAATTTCATCAAAAACATTTGGAAAGCCAAAATACATTTTGTGAACTCATTTTAATAAACTATGAAGTCGACAGCAGGTGGATTTCAAGTCATTCTGGAGCCTCCAGTAAATTTTTAAAACTGTAAGTTTTCACAAAATTTCATCAAATGTTGTTGGAAAGCCGAAATTTATTCTGTAAACTAATTTCAATACGCCATTAAGGCAACTGCAGGTAGATTTCAAGTTATTTTGGAGCCTCTAGGGAATTTTAGGAAATTACTGGAGCCTCCAGTAGATTTTTGAAAATTGAAATTTCTACAAAACTTCAACAAATTTTGGCGTCTCCAGCGACTTTTTGAAAATTCTTGGAGCCTTCAGTAAATTTTTGAAACTTAAAATTTCCTAAAATTTCATCAAACGGAGATGGAAAGTCAAAATTTACTCTGCACTCCAATTTTAACACCCTCTAAAGACGACTTCAGGTGGATTCAAGTCATTTTGGAGCCTCCAGCGACTTTTTGAAAATTACTGGAGTCTTTCCAGATTTTTGAAACTTGAAATTCCCATAACATTTTATCAAATGAAGTTATGCATGATGGTTTCAATGGTTTTGAAGCTCCCAGCAACTTTTTGGAAATTTCGAATTTTCCAAAAATCGCCATACAACTTTTCAGAAAGTCACTGGAGGCTACAAAACGACTTGAAATCTACCAGCAGTCGACTTCGTAGGGTATTGAAATTAGTTTGCAGAATGAATTTCAGCTTTCCAACTCCATTTGAAGAAATTTTGTGGGAATTTCGAGTTTCAAAAATCTGCTGGAGGCTCCAGAACTGCTCAAAACTGTTTGAAGCAGTTTCCAATCGATTTGGCATGTCGTAAATAGGGTATATCCCAAATTTCAGCTTTCTTGGTCAATTTGGTAAAATTTTGATATTCACCTCATTTTTGGCTTAATTTGATTTTTTAAAATTCACCAAAAATCGAAAAAAGCGCGTGAGTACTTGAAAATTTGACAGCTAATAAACTTTTGCCTGATCTTTCGATCTACTTCTAAAAATTTCGTTCAAGTCTCATGCTGGAATGCAAAATCTGCGATTTCGGCTGTCCTGTCAATCAAAATGGCCGCCATTTTGTAAGTAGGGCCACTTTTATTTTTGAGTACAAGGTCTAGAAATGTTCCTTAGGACTATCCCTTTTAGAAAAAAGTTGTCCCGGAGGATCGACAGGGGGTGCAATAGATCCTTATGCGGGCTCCCCGACTAACTAGAAAAAATTATAAAATGCAACTGCAAAGAACAATATTTTAAAATTTTCTTGCAAATAATTTTTTGTTTTGAGTAGTCTTCTCAAAAGTCTGAAAAAAAACGTCGAAGAAATATCAACCTTTTTAACATCTATGGTTTGGAGATTAGGAAGACATTATTATATACAAATCACAAATATTGGAAACATTTTCATCAATATTTTTTGAAAAGTTTTAAATTCAGTTGATTTTGGAGCAAATTATTTTTAAAAAAATGTTGATCTCAATTTTAATCACCATGAGTGAAATTGTATACGCAGCATATGCTCAATTAATATAAATAAAAAGGAAACCTGAAAAAATTCAACAACCTATCCATTCTACAGAAACATTTAAATACCATAATAGGATTTAATAAACAGAAAAACGGGCAATGTTTCCATTGAAAACTATGCGTGAAAATTACTAAAATAAAGTGGTTAGCTGGTTACTCGATCCATTTCCTCGGAATTTCTTCATCAATTTACGTAGCATCTTGAAAATCCCGAACCATATTCCATTATAGAAACTTCGTTAATTTTTTGATTAATTTTCTCAATCGGATATATAAAATCTTGATTAAAAGTTCACTTACACATATTTGGACAGATTTCTAACATGATACGAATAGATGTTAATCGATTTACTACTGATATAACATCTCCACATCTCAAGATGAAGAGATAAGTTACGATTCGAGATAACGATCTACAAGTATATAATTTAAAACGTTTATCGTACAATTAGGTATACCTTTTCAAGTCATTGTGCGAAAATCATGTACGTCGTAAAGCTCCTAAAATTAAAGAATCTAACCAAAACCATATTTTTTTGTCGGTTAAAGTTGAAGACTTAGAAACGTTTTATAATTTTTTTTACCAATTTGTATTTTTCGTATTATTTATTTTTGTGTAATTTTTTAAATTTTTTTACAATGGAAGTAAACGTGATAGTATTGTTTATTATTAATGTTTTATTATTCATAAGCTATGGAAGAACTTTCAGTTTAAATTATTTAGAAAGAAATAAAAAAATTGCTGCTGAAAAGGCTGTTAGGGAAAGACAATTTGAGGTAAGCGGAAATAGAATTATTTACGTAAAATTAAGTAGATAGGTACCTATAGTTACGTATAATTAAGAAATGCATACTGCATAGTTTTCCTCTAGCTCATAGTGAAATTTGCTTGACATTAATTTACAATAGAATTTTGAATTTCATTTTCATAATTGCACAATGTGTCGAAAATAACTCATTATTTCGACTCGTCATTAATGAAATGAAATGAGGGCTTAAAAAATTGATAAAAAATGTGATAAGAGTTGCGATTTTTCTCGTAATTTGCTCCCAGTCTCCCACTTCATTATTTTAATGATCTCAACATCGATTTGATAATCGTTTTTCAAAAACGTTAGGTATAAATAATTTTAGTGACCAAAAAAGCGAAAAAAAATTTGGAAATTATCCAGAAATTGACCAGTAGTTCAATAAATATGTTTTTTTTTTAAATTTCGAAGTTGGGTACGGGAAGATCAATTTATTGAATTTCAAAAAACGTTTCTTTTCTAATCCTAAATTTCTAGAAAAAATTGTTTTCAATTAAATTAATACTCCTTGAATTTTGGAATTTTCGCCATTTTCGGAAAAAAAGTGAAATGAAATTTTAAACTCCAGCAATCAGAAAATTCAAACTTTCACCTTCAAAAATTAATTAAATAAAAATTTTAATTTAAATTAAAATCAAAATTCAAAACCAAAACTCGAAAAAATACAAATTTTCTTTAATAAGATTTTTCAAAAAAAAAGTTCCTTAGAAAAAATAACACGTTTGATTAGTAAATTCAAATTCCCATTTTTCGAAAAAATTGAAAATGAAATTTGGAAAAAAAATGGGCGCCAAAAATTTCAATTTCAAATTCCATTATCCAATCAAATTCATTAATCGCATCTCTTCCAAATTTCATCACCCACAGCGCTAGTATCGCATACCAATGCCATACGTGTAAAAGCGCCTTCCCTTATCAATCGAAACTCGAAAGTTGAAACCTGTCAAATCAAAAGCTGAAAGCTCTAATCAAGATAAAATGATCAAAGTTATCTAATTAACATTGCAAAAACAAGTTTAACAAGTCGAGAACTTCATAAGCACTCATTTAGCTATCTTTTCTCTTTAATGTTAAACGAAATGTGCGCTTTACACGATTTTCTCACCGATTTTTGATACGTGTTTGTGAAGTTGGTAAATTGGGTCCGATCAAAAATGGCTAGTGAAATAAATAAAGAAGATTTAGAAAAGGGTAAAAAATATGCCGCTGAAGCTGCAATCAAAGATAGACAATTTAAAGTAAGAAATTTACCGAATATTAGGAAACTTTGTGATAACAACAAATTTCATTTGTTTATTTCCACAGGGCAAAATGGTCATTGGAATTGGTAGTGGATCAACCGTAGTCTACGCCGTCGAATATATCGGTGAGTTTATCGAAATATTCTCCTAAATTGCATCAATAATTTTCACCTACCTGTATTACATCTAGAGGTGACCTTATTTTCACAGCTAATACTTTGAAAGCTCTCAAAAGTAGTGGCGAAAACAACGATCTCGAAGTAGTATTTGTTCCTAGTTCTTATCAAGCCAGACAGCTCATCGAAGAGCACAATTTAACTTTAGCTGAAGTAAATTCGGTGTCCAAGGTGAATATCACATTTTACAAATTTGTCATTTTATCGTTTATCTTCACCTGTGATTAATTCCTTGGTGTGTTTAGATCCAATGGACAATCGACGGTGCTGATGAAGTAGCTAAAGAAGATAATTTATTAATCAAAGGCGGAGGCGGTTGTCTTACGCAAGAAAAGGTTCTGGCGTGGATGTCTAATGAACTGTACATCATTGCTGATTACACGTACGTTTGATTATGAGAAATTTTACGTAATATGATTTTCAAACGATAACTATAAACGTTAATACATTTATAACTGTTGCGTATCATTTGTTTTAACAGGAAAGCGAGTGATAAACTTGGCCAATCGTGGAAAAAAGGTATTCCTATTGAAGTATTGTCTTTCTGTTATTCCGCCGTGAAACGAGAAATCGAAGAGAAATTCGGAGGTGAAACCGTTCTACGGATTGGAGTGAAAAAAGCTGTAAGTTCTTTATCTCTCGAGCTAAATCGATTACATAGCTAATATCTAATTAATCGTGTATATCTGTAGGGTCCTGTGATCACCGATAACGGTAATTTCATACTCGATTGGAAATTCCCTGAGGATATCAATGATTGGAAAAATGTAGAGGTTACGATCAAAATGATGCCTGGTAATTCAAAGTTCCTTACTTTTATTCTTTGTCGTAATAAAAACATTTTATTAATTTTATTTTTTTCAATTCGTAGGAGTCGTCGAAGTTGGTTTATTTTTCAAAATGGCTAACGCAGTATATCTAGGAAAACCCGACGGTGGTGTTGAAAAATTGGAGTATTCCGCTCGTTGAATTATCATGTTTTTTTTTTACCTTTTTTAAATCAAACATTTTATTTATTTTTTTCTAATAAATATTTTTATTTAAATCGTTCGTTACTCTTGATTTATTCCGATTAAAAAAAGAGAGAAAAAATGATAAATAAATACTGATCGCATCTATATTTAAAAAATAAACTTACACCTTAAAAGTACACAAGACAAATTGAATCATTCAAAAATTTTGAATAAATTTTTCCAAACTGGTTTATAATTTGCTGGCAAACGACATCTCGAATTTGACTACACAAGGACGTACGGATAATTAACAGCGTAGCCTGAAAAAATGAACATTTTAAGAATCTGTTCCGATCATTGGTTAATTTAGAATTTTGAGGATTACTCACCAACTGCCGGAGCTGCTTGAGCTTGTAACGAGTACAGACTGGGTACAGCTGCAACGGAGGGAAGTGCTGAGACAGAAGGTATTACAGCTGGTGCACTTTTAATGACTATTTGAGAAGGATGAGTTTGTAAGCTGGAGAAAGCGTTGTAACTGACAGCTACCGGAGGAGTGTAGACTACTGGGGTGAATCCTGGTTTAGGATTTGGATCTGCTGCTGGTGCTGGGGCCGGTGCTGGAGCAGGAGCTGGCTCTGGGCTAGGAGCTGGAGCTGAGATTGTCATTCCGATGGCGAGTGCCAAAACGATTGTCTGTAAAGATAATAGGTATCTTCGTAAATGATAGAAATAGGTACTAATTTTGAAGGGAAAAAAATCACCTGCATGGTAAAAGTGATTGCATAATATTGGGAAAATCGTTTCCTTTTCCATTTATTAATTTCGTTATCATTATTTTTCTATCGTAGAAAATTTCTCATCTGCGGTATTAATGTACCTATTAATACCTTTTTGATATAATCAACCTTTCTACAGTATGCAAATTATTTTTCATATTTTATCTCAAAATCTAAACTCAAATTTAATCGAAGTATAAGATCAAGATATTCAAATGGAACCTTATTACGCAATATGGTTTTATTTTTATCAAAAAAAAAAAAAAAAAAAAATTGTCGAGAAATAACTTCAACATTTCCTACGTTCGTATAGGTATTTTCCTACGATGAATTATGTAAGCAGATATCCTACTTTAAATTGTTTGTGTAATGTTGATATTAAATTTAAAGCAAACAAAATTACTCAATCTCTATATGAAAACACATCACAATGCAATTAAACACCGACTGATTCATCATCAGAAAAATATTTCTCACCAAATTAAACCATTATCAATTCAGAAAAACAATAATAAAATTAAAACTGAAAATAAATTATCTGCATAATAATCTCCAATAAAGCATAAGGTAATAACCGATAAGCTTTGAAAGAAACCGTTAGTATTATTGACGAAGCGAAGAAACAGATAGAAAAATAAAATTAATAAAAACAAACTTACGTGCGCAAACATTTTGATCTGTATAGAAAGATGATTTGAGAAGAAATATTCGCGATGCACTTGACACACGATACAACCAAAATGAGACGATTCTGTCAGGTCTGAGGTCTTTATAATAAAATTTTAGTATAAAAACCCCACCGGTAATTGGGAGTTCATTGTACAATGACTCTTTTGGATTTTTAGACAAAAGCATGGTTAGCATTATTGTATAACAGGTAGATATGTATTATTGCTTCTAAAACAATACTATATGCTGATTAATTAAAGCTATGTGCGCTTGTTTCTAAGGTGATTAAACCCGTACGTCTATTTAAAATTAAATTACAAAAATGTTGATGGATGTTGATAAGAAAAGTGATTCTTTTCAATCTTTTCGAGTTCTTGAACTCGTTTTTTTAAAAGTCATTTCGTATTGGAAAAGGCAATTTTTTTTAGGTTCGTTCACTCGTCGAAGATTGCATATCTGAAGATGGCTTAAGATGAATCGACAAATATGAGTTTATGCGAATTGCGAATTGGCAAATTTTTGTTAATTTATACATTTAAAAAAGTGATTTATGTTTCAAAAAAAAAAAAAAAAAAAAAAAAAGGAAATTAAAATCATTTTTGAAAAGGGAATACTTGACGAGCTTAGCTACCTCATGAGTAATCGAAGCAACTCTGTTCGAAATAAGTTCAGTGTACTTACCTATAATAATGAATTTTTTTGAGTGATGAGAAAAATTTTGTCGATTTTATTTTAATTGTGTTTTTTTTTAATTATTTCTTACATCGTTGAAGCCTTCGAAGTGGGTCTTTCAACCTCCTTTTTCCTCTTGGTCAACAGGCTCTTGAATTAACAGCATTAATTTAATTAACTAGAGGAATTTGCACATCGCATGTTTTCAAAATAGGCTGAATACCCTTTCATAAAATACCTACACATTCTGGCAAACCTGATGAGAAAATAGAAGAAAATATGTACCTATATTTCTTTCTAAGTTTAGTACCTAACATTAAATTCGTGTTACTCGATTTGAAAAATGACTTACCTATTTGATAGGTAGGCCTATCGGGAAAAAATGAGGCTGTCAGTGCAGGTATCAATAAAATATCACTCTGTTCACTCCTTTTTCCCCGATTCAAACCTTACCTAAAAAATTCGATAGACCTACACTTGTAACCTTCATTCTTCGTTTTCGTATTTATGGAGTACCTATTCACTCTCCAAGCTACCAACATACGAGTATAAATCATATGATCACCAGCTGTGATTGAAACACTGAAGACAACTCGATAGAAAAAATCAATCAAATGCTTCTGACTGGTTCTTGAACTTGATTAAGGTCGTTATTTTGCTGCAAGCTTTTTGCATTTCTGAGCACCTGCTGACAAACGAACTTCGAACGCATAATTCCACGTCGTCGTTCTCGTTACCTAACAGTTCATTAACCAAGTTTATTGTTTATGATTACATGAGATTTGATTGGAAAACAATTCATTGGTGCGGGAATTAAATCTAGAGATTCGTTGCGCTGTAATGAGCAGAGTGTGATGCATTTTGCGTAGTTTTCTAGGTACGAAAATTCGTGTTACATGAAACGAAAGAATTGAAAATAGGAAGCTAAATGAGTGAGAGTGAGAAAATATTGATAAAAAAATTAGATGTAAGTTTTTATTAAATATAAATTACGAGATAGGTACCTACCTATCAAATCAAGGAGATCGATGATTATCTGAAGATCTTCAGGCAGATACTTACTTTTCATATCTTTATGGTAATCTTTATAATCTGGACTTCTGCACCATTTTGCGTTGCTGATCATGTGAATGATAAGCTCTACAAAATTGGTTCTAATTCCAAGTTGATAATGGGACGTACAGTCACGTACCTACATATTTGATTGGAATTTTTTTCTGTTAACTTGGTTAGGCATTTGCAGTAGCAAAAGAACATTAAATTTTTCTTCAAAAAAATGACGAAGGAATTAAACACGCGTTTTTCCAGACTGAAGCGGTTAATTTTGTCGAGTTTTTCCCCCTCAAATTATACTCGTATCATCAAAGACACCGAAATACACCATCTACTTAAATTCGAACCAAATTCGTCAATTTTTCTATGTTTTATGATTTTTATCAAAGAAATTGGATTATTGCACCTGCGTCATTTTGGGAACTCTTGACACCCCATCCGAATGAACCACACTCCACAGGGCTAAAATTCATGTCCACACTAATTATCTACTCAAAATACTACACGTATTTCAATTTTAGTAAAATTATAAAATCTTCTATTTTTTTCTACTCATTTTCATTTATGAAATTATTTTCTCATTTTGAACCCATCAAAAATGTAGGAGAAAATCAAAGATTACTAGTTTTGTTTTTTTTTTGAAATTGAAATACCTATAAATGATGTATTTCGAGTTCATAGACATGAATTTCAGCCCTATAGTCACTCAAAAAGGATGCTAGGAGTTCCCAAAATGACGCAATGCCCAATTTTTCAGAATAAAAATTATGAAACATGGAAAAATTTCATGAATTTGGTATAAATTCATGTTGATAATGTTGCTCGATGAGTTTGATAATGAATTACGAGTGAAAAAAATTTTCGACCAAAACTGACCATTTTTAATGGAGCAATGGCCACAATTCGAAAAATTCTGAAAAAGTTACCAATGGTGGAAAATTGTCTAAAAAAAAATGTAAAAATAATTTTTTTGACTTTTTTCCAGGTTTTAGATTCCTTTTTATATTGATACGAAATTGTCAAAGTAGATTTTGAGGTCGTTACTTACTTGTATTTGGGTCGAAAAAATTGAAAAAATTCAGAGCCATTACTCTCAAATATCTTTACCTGCATACCAAGTTTCAAATCACGAAATCAATTGTATTATAACAGCCAGAGATCAGCACCGCCTAAAATCCATGAAAATTATTTTTTGGGTTAGAGGGGGGGGGGGTACCACCTCCTTGAGTGCGGATAGACTTTTTATCAATCTTAAGGAATTGTTTATTAAAATGAAAAAGTAACTTGGAAGCTACCTACTTCTGGTATTTTCCACTTGGAGATTTTTGAATCTTTAATTCGAAATTCTACAGGAAAAGGGGGAGAGAAATTTTCAAACTGATTTAATCACCGAAGTTGACACCAAATAATTTTCACATGCCCTGCCCCCTCAATTCTTGAATTTACCTTTAGCTAATTAATAATTTGTGCAACATAAAGAACTATTCAGAGAACGAGTATCAAGCTTCATAATTTGGGTAGATCTACATGCACCAATTTATGCAAACAAGTTGTATGGGAGCTTGTTTTTAGTGGGGCGATAAGACTGTTTGAAAAAATGGTTTTTGACAATTTTCAGCCATGAAAAATAAATGTAAATTTTAATCTAGAAATTTTAATATTTTTGAATAAATTTCGTCGAGATAATTTTTTATTGAGCAACAAAATTTGTAGGTGCTAATAACATTTTTTTAAAAAAATGAATTTTGCAATACTTACTGCACTCTATTTTAAATGTATGAGGCCCTTCTCAACTGGAGCACTTTTAATTTAATGTTGAATAAAGAAACAAAATTATGTAATTAAAAATTTCTTCCCAATAGTTAAAGCTCATGAGAAAAGTCTTGGCCGATTTTCTTTCAAATTTCAACGTGCAGAATGTTCCTTCACTTTTACAATAGGCAACATATTCATCCCTGGCTTCATTCCTAGTAGCATGGCACCCTAAACACGAACGCTGGGCAGAATCTCACAAAAAATCTGAGCCCTTTTCTGTTTTCAATAAAAGCTTGAAGCTCCATAATATTCAATTTTTTTTTTAAATCAAAGAAATAAAATCTTTTAAAAATGAATTTAATCATTAATGTTGATGCTTCCATCCAAATTAAGAATACATTTTTTTGAGCGAGGTGTACCCATGAATTTTTTTTTTTTTTCAAGATTCATAAAATAAGTACTTACCTACTCGATGAAAAATTATTTTAGTTGAGGAAATTTCATTCATTCGGCGAGATTGCACAAAGATATTACATATTTCGTTCACCTAATAATCTTCAGGTTTTTTGGGATAATTTTCCACTCATCCTTTTTTCAAAAGTATCCAGAGGCTGTGAAAACTAGAAAAAATGGTATTTTTCTCATTCCTTTAAAATAAAAATACGAAGGATGATGTCAATTCAACTAGAATTGAGTATTGGGTTTTAAAACCCTTTGGTGTCAATGGCAATGTTAAGTCATTATTTTCTTTCAAAATTTCAACTTTTTATGGCAGGAGTGGGAGTTGAAGCAATTTACTAATTAAATTCATTTTTTCAAATTGTCATACATGTAAAATTCTACCAACATGATCAAATTCTCAGAAATTTTTCAGCGGTCATGAAACATTCCGTTTCATTCGAGCATATTCAGTTCAACATTCAAAAACGTAGGTAGCTTGTCATCAATTTTCCAGAACTCCCAATTACCCAATGATCCAGTCGTCGGTTTTTCCCTAGAAAATTAGTGAAAATAAAAACTCAATCAAAATCAAAATCGAGTATCAACTCATCGAATTTATTTTAAAATTATATAACAAATACATAAAACGATATTAATTACAAATTACATACAAAGCTACCGTTTGTACACGATTACTTTCTTATGATGTCGGTTAAAATTCGAAAAAAAAAATTAAAACAGTGTGTGAAAGACATAAATTACGTTACTACAGGAATACAAAAATATTTTCAAGAGCCCGACAGGAATTACACGGTGCAATTATACACATATTATGTACACGAAAGGGAAAAAAATCAAGAAATCAAAATTCAAGAAACAAAAAATGCGCATAATGGTGCTCGAAAAAAAAATGAAACAGAAATACATTGGGATTTGAATACAAATGCTAATTATTTTTTGATTTGGAATTTCGATAAAATACAACAATGATACAATATGTACGAGGGTAACAACATGGGAATGTAATTTAAATCAACATTCGATAAGAAAACATAAATTGACCCAACTTTTGTAAAACATTTATTTTAAATTTAAATGAAAACAAAATCAATAAATAAATAAACTTTGAAATAATATGAATGAAAATGAGGGTTATATGGCATGAAGTCTGTACTCATTCACACGCATTACAATTATCCGTATAATAGACATAGACAAGACGTATTAATAATATTTGCAGAACAATCTGGAATCATTTCCCTTCATGTATGAATAATTCTATTCGATACGTATTATTATTTTCTTTAATAAAATAATTCGAAATAACCCAAAGTTTTCACAAGTGCTAGTTCATCAAGGTGAATAATAAGTTCACTGGTACCACACTAAAAAGTCTCATCGCGACCCAATCAGAATGTATAGGAATAATTACACCGAATAACTAGCATTTAAAAAAAATAAATTATCAAATAAAAAAGCAAAAAAAGAAAAACAAACGAAATAACAAACAGATAGAGAGAGGAAATTCAACAGAAAACTCATTATGGTAAAATGTAAATGTAATGAATACTCTTAATTTTAGGATGTCACGCTCTTAAAATATTTTGACTAGTACTTGACAAGAAAAACAATTCAAGAACGAAGTTTTAAATCGATAGCAATTTTTTCAAAACGTAGAATATATTTTTATGGTAGACAAACGAAACGATCGATAAGTCGTTCATCACATAACCCTCTGAATCGGAGATATTATAGTTAGATTAACTACCAATTTCGTTATAAAATAAGTAATTCATTTTCATTCGTATAACGATGCTGAAACCTTACATATAATACAAAATCAACACCACGAAAATACCGGGCTTTTATATTGGAAGCGCTGCGTGAATGTGTCGCTGAATGATGGAAAACGTGATGTTGTACCGACATGGCCTTTCGATCTGTAATATTAATTAATCTCGGATTAGTTGGAATTGGAAATACAGCAAAGTACAATGTATTTTAAAATCTATAAATAGTACGAAATCGAAGTCGTCACGATAATATTCCAAATACATGTGGCAACACTCGAGGTAATCATATCATTATCGCGACCAGTGATTTCTAAATTGCGATTATCTTGCCATAATATGAAAACAATCGGACAGAAATGATTTGAATTACCTTTCGACGATGACAGCAGGCATTTGAACAAGCTGCAAAGGACTCCTGCCATCTTTGAGAGCTTGAGTTAAATTTAGAATTTGTCCCCTCATAACGCTCATTTGACGTTCAAATAAATGACGATCGAAGCCTTTATCTTGCTGCGAACACATCAATAGCAACTTATAAAACCCTATATCAAAAATATACCCAGATTTGCGTGGAATATTTCATTCTTTACCTTGAATAATTGATATAAATCATCACACAGCTCTTGAACGAAGTTCATGTCTGATAATAATGGTAATACATGCGCACGTATCTCCTCACTAAACGGTATCTTGGCTAAAGGCAGCCAAGCCCAATGATAAGGATAAGCCCTCCAAGAATCCGGATGCTTGAATGGGAACGCTAAACCATTATCTATTGCAGCTATTTGAATATCCGGTCGTTCGATCACATTCCAGTCCTAAATTTGAGAACAAGAAAAAAAGCATCGGATTCAGCTCATATTACCTGGCCTTGGCGAATAATGAATAATTACGTAAACAATGCATCGTCGTGTTGTCGGTGCAACTCGACTTATCATATTACTCACAGAAACATTTTCCAATTCGTTTTCCTGTAACGACGAAGAACTGGCAATAGGAGAAACATCAGGTTGAACGTATTTAATCAACCAATTATCATTTCCTCGATCGGTATTACGAATTATGTAATCTAGGACTACTAAACGTTCGAAATATTGTTGGAATTTCTTTTGCAACGGCTGCGAAAGAGGTTGAACTTCAAAACGTCTAATCCAATACTCAGCGTCTTTGAATCCTTCGACGAATAATTGAAACGAACCGATCTAATTAACATATAAGATAAAGACGTATCACGATAGGTAAACGTGTAAAGAGATAATGAGTATTACGTCATAGACAAATAATGTATCTATCTAACAAAAAATAACGTTCATTACTTTAGGTTTTAAACCTAATCTATTAAAACGACGTCCCAGTTTTGGAAAATGCTCGTTAATATGTTGTTTCATTTTAGTTTTTCCTCGATCTATCTTAGGGTAATTGAACGTTTCGCTGACTAACTTGACCACCTGTAAACATTCGTTCATTAATGTAGATGGGATTTATAAACAATTATACTTATTATTTATGCGATTCGAAATACGTACTTTCGTTTTAGGAACAATATTTAAATCGAGTTTCGTATCGACGAGACTAGCACCAGCTTCTGATAAATAACCTTGATTCGGTATAAGACACGATCGTCCGAAACAGCACGGACAACATAATTTATGCATCCATTTAGTCCATTTAGGATTCAAACGACCATATGGTTCTTCGTTTTTCGGTTTGAAAACTCCTATTATTTTCTATTACAAAATAAACGAATACATTACACACACACATTATGCAATAAGTAAACATATACTGAGTAACAAAGAAGATACTTACACCAGAGGGATTTTTAACGAAATAGCTTCCACTCGAACCTTGATAAATTCGTTCAGGGTAAATGCCATTATCAATGGCAATTTCCGCTTGTTTGACAATCTCTGAAAACTCAGGATCATCTGAAACACGAATACGCAATTATTAATACGACAGCAAAACACAATGATTTCTACGAATTGACAGTGATACTCACCAGGAAACATATTACACATCATTTCGCACGGCATCCTGCCCAGAAGTGGTTGGTTTTCGCAATTTCTAGGTGAATCTACACCCGAATCGTTACCAGAAACAGATGCGAATTCTACTTCTGGAACGAAGAATGAATTTTCAGACGCGCTAGATGTCGACGCACAAGATGGTACCTTTTTATGGACTAATATTTCAGAACACGATTTAACCGATTTATTAAATTGTGTTTGCTCTTCAGGCATCGAGGCAAACGCCAGAGTTTAACAGATGTTGAAGTGATGAAATTGCTTAAAGTGCAGGATTGTATCACTTTCGCGTAACATGTAATGGGTAATATCGCGATTGGTTTTAATGCCACCATATAAAACTCGACCCGAAAATAGCTCAATTACCAGAAATTATTACTATATCGCACTAATTACTTTTATTCATCAAGTTTTCATAACAATCTCGATCACATCACAGGTTCACAGCCAACGAAAACAAATGGCGAAATTACCAACCAGACGAAGAAGAAGAACACGGACAGATAACACAATGCATGGCAGTGTTGCCATCGTAAGATTCGAAAATTTCGAAAATTCCGCTAGGAGCGCTACGTGAAGATTGGTAATTCGATGTGGCAACGTCCCATTTTCATAGGTTGCTTGTTCATATTTTCACAACATTGGAATCGAATCACGAACGATTCGTTCAGATACGATTGATCATTCGATTTTTACGTATTTAAATTTTCAAAGAAGAACGAAATTCGACATTCAAACTTTATCAGAACATTGCGAATAAGGATGCCGAAGACCAGTTGATAGGAATGGAGGAGAGAAGAGAGAGGTGTGTGAGAGTGAGGTGAATGAGAAACAACAGTGAGTTAATCATTCCGAAATTGTGATTCAACCACTAAAAATTCGTGTTAGCATTAAATTCTAATCGTTAAATTGCTGAATGTGACATAAGATCTTTCTTTAATTAACTCGAATTTATTGACATTAAAAGGGTATGTGAATGTAAATATTGACAACAATTCGAAGATCGGATGGTTAGCCCGCGAAGCGATGGAAATTATTTATCAATTTGTCCTTTAGTCGATCAAATTGAATTTTGAAGAATAAGTGACATTTGCGGAATATTATCTCTACATCGATCGTTTTACAGGTAAGATTAATCAACATTTAATGTAGTTTTTTAGCTAATAACGTTATCTTGAATTAACTTTACGTTCTCGAGTACGTGCCGATCTTGTGTCAGGTACTGATATCAAGCTAGTATTTTCAGGTGTTTCTTTTACAATATTGCTCAAAAATCGTGACAATACTGTCGCATATTTCACCTGATGTCTGGTTTATGCGGAATTTTAACCGGGTAATTAAACCCTAGAGGGAGTTTGAACGGGAATATGCACCGCGTGTATTGTTTTAAATAGCTGTGTACTTGAATGGTAACTACGAATTCCAAGAATTGTTAAAGGGGCATTGTGTAGGATGATCGCTTACAGGTTGTGCGGTAGTGGCATGTTTGCAAGCAGAAATGACTTGTTTATCGTGACGTTATCGTTGTGTCGCTGTCGTGGTTTTGTAATGTATTACATGATCATGTAATGGTTGAACTTTCCAAGTTTCAATGTAAAAAAATTACCCACCTTTTTGTGTTTGGCAAAATTATCTCACGTTGCGAATATTTTTTGCGATCCAAGACCCATCTTTACCTACTTGTACTAGTTGGGTGGCACTTTCAATCGAATTTTTTAGGCTCCTGTCAGTCTGGCTGACGAATGGGCGATGTTTTATGCTTGTGCCTACGTATTTTTGGGTATCTTGTAAAAGAAAGAGGTACCTACTTTGTGAAAAATACCATTATCAGCGAGCAATATTACTCGCTGTGAACATACACTACACACCACACAATCGGTATTCTGCTTCAAACGAACGATATAATACTTGGAATTGGTGTAGGTAAAGTGTTACCTGCACACTTCATTCGACTCATCAAAAGTAATACGTAAAAGAGAAAACTTATCTGTTTGGTCCTTTGTACGTAGACTTTGCTTCCTGGTGTTCTTATATATGAGTCTTCTTTTATGTGTTCGTCAATAATCAAAGGCATGTGTAGTTTGTCCTGGTGGTATTCGTTCGTGTTTCTTGTTGTATAATGGTTATTGGTTAATGGCCTTTGCCTTTTATTCGAGTCTTACAAAACCTCGGGTGGTCTGGTTTTTGCTTTTCTCGCAGGTATTTCCGGTAGCTCGAGTTGTTTGTAATGTGGTATACTCCTGAATTAGAAAGTTTTCTACCAAAAGTCGTGGTGTGATTTGAGACACTCTTGATGGTATTTTTTTTAGCTCTTACATATTATGCAACACCCTCGAAATCTATTTTGGGAACCCTTGGATACCCAAAATTTACAGTTCTTTCGTAAAACTGGCTGATGTGAGAATTAATTGAGAAATTGGTTTGCCTTACAACGAGGGATTCATTTTGAGAAGTGATTTTTATGAGACTTTTAGGAGTCATTTTATTTTTATTCAAGTTTTTCGAAATATGCGAGGTCACTGATCAGATTTCATTAATTTAGGTTTTGAATTCGATTTGAACATTCTTGGTTTTAGGCTTAGTTTTAGGCTGCAATGGTAAAATTCCATCCATATGCCTAGCTGCCTGGCTTTTAATTTTATTTTTTAGAATTGAAACAAATCAAATTCTGAAACAACCCAAGGTCAAAGGTGTGTGGATTACATATAAATATTTCAATGAAATCAGCCACGCTCTGCTACCACTTCAAGCCTCCGTATTTTCTTCTCAGTTTTCAGTAACGTGGTCGCACATTATATCTACTGGATTTGAGTGAACCACATGCTCTGCTACCATTTTACATCTTGAATACCTATGGTTCCTTTTCATTTTCATCAATATAACTATTGCGTTCCAGCATTTCAATCAAACCACGTGCTCTGCTACCCTTCACACTTCGTGTAACTGTCATTATCATGATTTGTTTTCACTTGTCATGCTTTGCTACCATGTTTCTTGATTTTCATCATCTGCTACCATTTCACACTTTAAGCAGACATGATTTTCTTTTCATCAGCATGTAGCTATCATGTTCTAGAATTATGACCAAACCACATGCTCTGCTACCATTTCACACTATTAGTACTCAAAATAACTTTGTTTCATATCAATGGATAGCTATCTTGTGTATTGGAGATAAATAAACCACGCTACATGCTCACCTATAGTTCCTTTTCATCTTTATGATGGCTATCTTGTTCCAGCCTTTTGATCAAACCTTATGCTCTGCTACCATTTTACACTTGGGCAACTATGGTTGTTTTTTTCATCATCATGTAGACCTAGGCTATTGACTCAGGCCTGTTGACCCAAAATAAACCATAAACCAAAACCGCTTGAAAACTTGCTCGAATTACACTCTAAATGAACTGAAACCCAAACTGAAATACAACCTGAATCCAATATTACTCTCAACCCACAACTGGAACCAACACCAATTCAAATCATTTCACTTTTGAGTTTTTGAAATTCACTATCTTAGTTGTTAATAATTAGTCCAGATGTTCAATTGTTCAGACATGAATTTTAGTTTGGTGGGGTGGTGCCCTGGGTTGGTCGTATTAAAAAGGAACTTGCTCAGGTATTCCTAAATTGTGCTAACCTTCATTTTTCAATGAATACTATAAAGCATCCGAAAAATTGGCAAATATGATCCCAAGAACCCAACTTGAAACCAAAATCCCACCAAAAACAACACAATTTTGTGTGAAACCGAAATAAATTTCCACCTGTTTCAAATCCACACTCTAAACTGAAACCAAAATCCAAAACATTTCAGGATAACAGCCCTAGCTATCGCATTCCAGAATTTTTTATTTACTTCATGCTCTGCTACCATTTCACGCTTTCAGTGCTCGTTATAGTTTCTTTTCACCAATAGGGCATTGAATTGTTATAGCCCAGTCAAAATGCAATTTGATCCAAACATAATTGGGATCAAAAGTTTTTTTTTGGTGAATATTGTCTAGGGTGGTATGCTGAACAACATACTAAAAGTACCCGCCCCTACCCCATGAGCTAACCCCCCCCCCCTCCCACAGTGGATGAAAGCCCCCCAAAATCAGTTTTTCATCAAGAACTCCTGAAATATTGAATTTTGAGTAAAATGAGCTCAGTGATCATTTCATCTCGCATCTCCTCTCCAATACCTATCAAATGAGCTATAGACCAACTCCCTAGCCTCAAGGGGGGGGCGCTCCGACCCCTCAAAGTGGCGTGATTTTAATAATTTTACATCTTATGACTTGGGACTTGTAACCTGTTCTAATTCATAAAATGAAGTCAAACTTGGGGAATGGGATTCTCTTCGGGAGCTAGAGTTGAACTCTGGAGTGGGGAGGGTCAAAGTTGAAAATTGCAGAAAGGTCATTAGTTGAACTCTGGAGTGGGGAGGGTCAAAGTTGAAAATTGCAGAAAGGTCATTTTTTTGGAGGGGCATAACATGACCCCAAATGGATGAAAAGGGTCCAAAATCATACCATCGGACAGTATTCCCATTGTGATCAACATATCCAAATTTCAGCTTCCTAGGTCATCCCCACCCCATTTAAAGCGGAATTAAGTTGAAAATCCCATTATTTTGCCCCTATTTTCGTTTTTTTTTTCATCTTGAAAAAAGTGGGGATGATCTAGGAAGCTGAAATTTGGATATGTTGATCACAATGGGAATACTGTCCGATGGTATGATTTTGGACCTTTTTCATCCATTTGGGGTCATGTTATGCCCCTCCAAAAAAATGACCTTTCTACAATTTTCAACTTTGACCCTCCCCAAGTTTGACTTCATTTTATGAATTAGAACAGGTTACAGGTCCCAAGTCATAAGATGTAAAATTATTAAAATCACGTCACTTTGAGGGGGTCGTAGCGCCACCCCCTTGAGGCTAGGGAGTTGGTCTATAGCTCATTTGATAGGTATTGGAGAGGAGATGAAATGATCACTGAGCTTATTTTACTCAAAATTCAATATTTTCAGGAGTTCTTGACGAAAAACTGATTTTGGGGGGCTTTGATCCACTGTGCGGGGGGTTAGCTCGTGGGGTAGGGGCGTGGACTTTTAGTATGTTGTTCAGCATACCACCCTAGACAATATTCACCAAAAAAACCTTTGATCGCAATTTTTTTCTGCTATTTGACTGGGCTATTATCGCGTGTACACTGTACAGAATTTAAAAACCACGTGCTTTGCTTTACCATTTTACAACTTGAACTTATCAATGCTTCCTTTTCATCTTTATGCGCAATGTTACACACATAGGATAGCTATTGTGTTTGTGTTCTTGCATTTTATCAATCCACCTGCTCCGTTACCATTCTATTTATCAACAGATAGCTATCGCATATTATATGTACAATGATTTTGTTATTTCTTTTGAAGAGTTTTATCTACTTCCACTTTTGAAATTTTATCAAATTTCTTTTATGTAGGATTGTAGGCCTAGTTGAAGCCATGGAGATTAAAATGCTCTATTCACTGTCAGGCATTCAGGAGCTAGTTTTTATCTACGTTTGAAAGTTCAGTTTTCCGGTGGAACTTTTATGATAAAATTTTTAAATACCTACCTATGACTCAGAGTCAGCATTACCTACTCATTTTTCCCATTCGAATTGAACTTGAGTTTTATAAAAATGATGGCAATCTTCAGGAAAACAGCAAGTGGACCAAGTGGTTGAATTTTCATACGCTTCTTTTTAGTTTCAAAAATATCTTCCATTTTTTTCTGAGTTTTACGTTGATAAATTGACATTTGTCGATATCTGTGGCTCGGCACAACTTCCATATTGCTAATGCAGACCTCAACATATCAACGAACTAATACTCTTGAATTTTAGTCAAATCTTACATAATTTGTATTACACATTTATGAGTAAATTTTTAAGCGTTAGAATTTATTTAGTATCCGGATATCATAAATTAATAAAAATTTGTATATATCTTTTATTCAGCAACCATCATTCATGGCTCTGTGGCAAAAAGCTCAACACCTTCTGCCCGAAGCTTTACCACAAGTGCATGGCATTTACGGCGAACACTTCCCAGTCGAAGTGAGACATTTTCTGGCTCCGTGGATTGAGGAAAAAATATGGTGAGTAGTATTTTAGGAACTCAACTCCTATCTAATCGCATATCCGCGTCACTTTAAAAAAAAATCACTCTAGTGAAAAAATTTTACGCGGTAATTAATTTTCTGGCTCAATATCAACTTATGGTATTGAAGCAGTGTTTGGCTTCCTAACAAAAAAATGCTAACAAATTTTTATTCTTCTTAGGTCGGACTTTGATCCAGACAATCCGCAAAATGAAAAATACGCTCTCGAATTGTTTACATCTTTCCTTCAAGAGATTGAGACCAAAGCCAACTCTATGGTAGGAACCGAATCTTTTCCTGCCAAATTGAAATTATTAGAAGCGGTCAACTCTTTTAAGGTAATTACATCGGCACGTGTTTGATTATTTATCTATACTACTTTGATTGCTCGGGTAATCTAGATAACTGCGCTAATTGATTTTCAATTTCTATTCGGGATGGTGTTATCTCTGCGAGATGAATCTTTGCACATGTATCTTCATACTTTGTTTACTATAGCACGCGAATGCGATTTATCTGATCGATTTTGTATTCCTCGAAATAATTCGAAATTCAATTTGAAATTACGTTTGAAATGAAATAATTTATCGATACTAGTCTACCGTGTGGTGGCGAGTATTTCTGCTTCGATGTGGAAAAATTAGCATTCAAATGAGCGAGTAGCTGGAAAGGTAATCTTGGAGGTGATATTATTCGGTAGTATGTATCTATGGCTGTACCTCGAGCCATGTACGTTCTCGTCTCGTACTTCCCAAACCTGATTTGAATATTCTGAATCATATCTACTTCTATGAATTCGTACCAGTCGTCGAGGGCCTTCTATTTTTAATAATATAATTTTATCAATTAAATGCAACTCAGCTTCGCTGTTAATTTTCCATCACGATCTGATAAGGAATTTTCGGCGAACATTTCGTCCAATTCTGTAATTTTATCGATAAGATAGGATACATAGTACGAGTACATACTCGTATGTGATGATGATTTTTTTTTTTTTTTTGAATCTCCCGAAGTTTATTAGATAAGAATTCGGATGACGTGAGCAGATATACGAATTGCTAACTTGATACCGGAACTGACGTCCAGACAGAGAAACTGATTAAATTCGGTTCGCCTGATAATATATTGAAATAAAGGTCGTCCCTCGAATTAATTAATCGCACGTACTTCAAAAAAAAATTCAATTTATGGTGTTTTATGGCATTAATTTTATACTTTTTTCTTTCACGATTTTTTCGAAAATTTCATTTTTCAGAACACCTATTTTTGGAGAAAAAATTACAAAGTTCTAAGTTCTGCGTAAAAATTGTCTAGTTTTGAAAATTATCACATTTTTTGCTGGTCAAAATAATTTTCCCTTCACATCAGAACGTGAGTTTGACTTGAGAAAAATAGAAATGATTCCAAACTTTTTCAATGCTTTTCTCATTACAAGGTGTAAAAATTATCATTTTTTGGTATGTTTCGAGGTTTTTTTTAGATGTTTTAATATTTTGATAAAATCTCTGGAAATTGGCAATGAGGAATCCTTGAACCGGTTCCTGAAATGCGTATCTCGTTCCAAGTACATCAATTTTTTTTTTTGAAAAACAGGTTTTGTGCTATTTTTAGCACTTATTGTATGGCGCAGTCAACCAATTGACTAAATTCGTAATAGGCATCCAAGTCCTATAGGTATTTGACCTAAGGTTCAGTTTTCAAATTTTTATACAATTCTGAATTGAAAAAAAATATTGCAGAATGTTTCCAAGAAAAAAGTAATGAAAAATTGAGTTTGAAAATTCGGATTAATATTGAATTGAATCGAATTAGTTTCATTTCATTGTAGTTTTATCTGTGAATTAAGATACATTATTGCTCATAATCTTTTCAAAAATATTAATTAATCACAGGTTGAATGAGTCATTTTGATCTGGAACATTTTTAATAATTCTAGTGCTCTCTCGTTTATTTCTATTTATCTTATCGAAGTTTCGAAAGCAGTTTCGTGTGTACCACTTTGAGATTATTTAGAGATTTTTTTTGGCCTTTTTTACGTAGAATTACCTATTATTTTACCTATATCTAAACTTCTTTTTTACTTGGAAAACTCCTCAGTTATCCAATAAAGGTCAATGATTTCATTAAGAATTGATCGAAATGATGCGTATAGGTTATTGCGAAATGCGAAATTCAATATTAATTAATCCGCGACCCACAGACCACAGTATCGGTTTTTCCGAATTGATATGAAGAAAAAATACAATGTATACTTCGTAATTGTTCGCATTTAGAAATTTAATGAGCCGACGTAACGCATGTTGATAAACTGTTGATACCGTTAATCAAACGTTATCGTATAATTTTCTCACCCCGCTCAGCTCTCCTATCAATCTCTCTTCGATCATCTTTTATTTATGGATTACGATTGAGTAATTTTTCGTCAAGTGTTTCACACACTACAGTATGATGTCTTGAAGTGGCTGGAATTATTGTATGGCTTATGATGGCTCTAGCATACGTATAATATGTATAGCGTTGAATTGTTGGCATTATTTTTCAATCGTGTTTGTATAGGAAGGGTAAGAGGAAGTTTGGATAATAGGAGTTTCTTTGTTACCGTCTACTGCATATATACTGCCGTACCTACTCTTGAATTTATTAATTAGTACACGTTCGATTTAGTTGAAATAGATGCTTCGTGTAGAGATACAATAGGTACTGCAGGTAGCTTAGGTATCTCATTTGTTGTTGGATGTAACTTGGAGAAATTCATCTCGAGGGATAGGTATTTATTATATGTACTTAGTAAATGAGGTAAAAAAAAAGATTTGTCTGTGGAAATTTTCGTATTGATGGATAGGCTTCAATTTTTGGCTGAAAAGTTGTTGTTAAACCCATCAACGAAGTACCTTTCTTTCTCTGCTAAAATAGAGAATTGCCAAATTGTTGTTACCTGTTCACCTTGACCTTCTCACTTTTCTTCTACCATATTGCTGTTTGTTATATAACTTTATACTATGACGCTGTGGCTGTATTATTAAAAGAACAGCAGTAAATATTTAAGAATACCTGCGTTGAATTTTTATGGGAGTAAAAAATTTAGCCTTTTTTATGCATGTACATACTAGTTTTGGACCATTTTTATTTTTGAAAGAATATTAAGTATGCGAAAGCCACGTAGGTAGATAAAGGTATAGATACAATGTATTTCGTTATTTTTCCAAAAATTACTTAACCTTGAAGTCGTTTTAGGAGAGGGGATTTAATGTACCTACCTATTGAATTAATCAGGAAGTTTTTCATTTTCATGTTTTATTGCCAACATATGCACATTTTCAACAATTTTTTTGTTTTAGCTGCTGAAGAAGGGGAAAGGCATACACGATGTGCCTTTTTATATTGCAAAAAATTTATAAATATGAAATAGCTTTTAGTTTCGGAATGGGCAAAAGTGATGGTTTATCGCTTGATTGGAGGGAGGGGGTGGGGGGTCATGACTTGTATTTAGATTCTCCTGTTTTTAAAAATTGGAAGTTTATTTTTTTTTGAAAAATTCGGGCGTTTCGGATTTTTTTAGCGTTTTTTGAGTATTATTTTCAATGTAAGTAGGTAACCAAAATAAATATTAAAAAAATTTTTTTTTTTTGAAAAAATATTTAAAAAATCAGAAAGCTTTGCTGTGAAATGTTATCTCTCTGCTTTAAGGCTCCCTATCAATATAAGTCACCAAACGTATATTTTTAAATTTTTTGCAATCTCATCAAAAAATTTCATTTTGAAAATGACTCGTATTGAAAGTACAGGTTTCAAAATACTAAATGATTGAAAATGTGATCAGATGAGACTTGAGACGATTCGCAAAATTAGAGTTGCTATTGCAGGCATCGTATCGGGTCACTTTTAAAGTAACTTAGTCACTTTTTTCACGAAGTCACTTCTGGTTACTTTTTTCACCAAAAGGTCACTATTGAGTACTTTTCTTCCAAAAAGTCTATTTATTTTATTTTATTTTTTTTCAAATAAAAAAATCGTTTTTCATCCTAATCATCTTTTTGTTCTCATTTTCAAAGGATTTTATGCGATTTTTTTTCATTGAACGATTTCAAAATTTTAAAAACACAAATTTTTACTTTTTGAAACACCAATTTTTGAAAGCTTTTGCCCTCCAAAATCAAGATGGAAATTTATTTTTTTTTAAATCCAAGTTAATTTTCAAGAGCTTTTGACCTCGCTTAGGCCTGTTCTGTTTTCATTTTTAAAATCAACTTCCTTCAAAAAAACATCATTCAAATTCTAAAATTTTAAAAGTAAAAAAATGAACCACTACTTGTTCTCACATTTGAAAAAAAACGGATTTTCCTGCGGGGCCTTTTGTTTTTCGATTTTTTGCCCTCCTAAAAAAAAGTTGATCACTTTTTTGGTTACTTTTTTCACTGCTGAAAATCACTAAAGATACTTTTTTTTTTGAAAATTTTGGCTATACGATGCCTGCTACTGCTCATTAAAACTTTTCGTCAAAATGCATGTTTTTAACAAAAAAAAAAAAATAGTTCAGAAAATATTCTGTTAGTCACTCAAGTTGAAGGTGGGCCTTAAACCTTCGGAATAATTCGGAGTCGAATAAAATTGCTCGAGACTGCTGAAATATGGAAAAATATGTTGGTGTCATTTTAAGAGTACCTATACATATAAATCCAGAGGAGTATCAAAAAAATTTTTCTAAAATTTTCAAAAATTCAAGGTTGAGCTTTTTTTGAAAGCTGATTTTTCAAAAGATTGCTTAATTTTAAAGCTACCCATATTTTTAAAATTTGAAAAAAAAAAATGCTGGGGACATATATTTTTATGTTAATTAGATTTATGAACTTTTCAATATAGGATTTGTTAAATCATGAGGTGTGTGGAGCCCCAAACTCAGATCTTGGTCAAAATGAAGTGCTGAAATGTTTTCGAAAATTCTAAATACGAATATTAGTTTAGTTTTTTGTTTTTGCCTCTTCTACTTCCCTAAACCCTCACTGACTTCTAAAAATTCCTCAAAATTGAAACAATTCGCAAGATACATATGGTTTATTGGATTTTTGGGAGTGTTGAATATACACTACTCGCAGATATAAGCTTGTTTTTTAATTTTCTAAATAAAAGAAACGAGGCATTTTGAGAGTTTCAGTTACCAGTATGTTGACTTTCGTCTAGCCAAAAGAAGATTGTTCATACTTCATAACATTTTGAAATCGATAGTAAATTCTTATGCTTAGATGCTTCGCGTTACCTTAATGCCAAATCCGAGTATGTCCATTCAAAAAAAGTACGATTTTACGCATCACTGATAAGGTTCGGATATGTTCGGAAGGGTTCGTTGAGTTCTGATTGAACATCGGTCATCTTCGTGCATCTTTTGTGGTGCACTTTTACTGCACTCGGATGCAAATTTTTCAATTCAGGGCATCCCAGAGTCTTATCAGTGACGCAAAAAGACGATTTTTTTTTTTTTTTTTGAATGGACATACTCGGATTTGGCATTAAGGTAAGTAACGCTTCGTGTATAATTTCGTTGAATTTTTTTCAAAAATTTTCAGATTATTTTGTTTATGACAATCAGTGTTGCTGAAGTACCTAAAACCTGCATGTAACCCAATTTTTTCAATTTTCGTAAAAAGTTCGAGGTCGGTGTGGGCGTTGAAAATGGTTGAATCCGAAAAATGTGTTGATTTTCGTATTCAGCGCTCCCATGACCTAAATAAACCATATGTTACACGATTTTTTCAATTTTCTGAAAAATATGTTGAGGATCAGTATGTGGGTTAGAGAAGTTTAGTCCAAAAAATAAGTTGATATTCGTATTCAGTGCTTTCAAAAACGTATGAAACGATATGTCACTCGATATTTGAAATTTTTTTACATTTTGACCAACATTTTAGGATTTTGCCCTTCCCATTGTTTTGCGAATCCCATTACGATATGTTCATCGTTGTAAATAGGTATCATTTTTTTTTCAAAATGTTTAATTATAGCCTTGAAATTCTGTAAGATTTTAAAAAACGAGATTATTATCCCAACTACTAGAAAAAAATCGCATCCCAGTTGCCCCAAGTATGAGGAACCTGCCTATAAATTTTGAGCAAAATTGACTGATTTGTATGAAATGACCCCCCCCCCCTCCTACCTAGATTATCTCAATTGCTAAAAATAATCGCACCCAGTTGCCCCAAGGAAGGGTTGGGGACTGGGGAGCCAACGGAAGTCCCAATATGAGGAACCTGCCTATAAATTTTGAGCAAACTGGATTGATTTGATATGAAATGACCCCCCCCCCTCCTCTCCCCCTCACCATGAAAAAATGATCAGCGGGTGTCCAAATACCCTTCCAGGACTTGAAGGTTTCCAAAGGTACTAAATACAAATATGACCTTATTTTTTTGAACTATCTTACCCCCCCCCCCCCCTTCTTTGTTCTCAATTTACGTTAAATCTCGAAAATGTTGAGAATATCGTGCCATTCGTCTCCAATATTTCATTTTGGAAGGTTCTAAAAACGTAAATTAAGACTTTATTTTTCGACTCGATTTTTTACAAGCTCTCTCCCTCCCCTATTCCTCCCCTCCATTCAAGTCAAATTCTGAAAATGTTGAAAAAAACATGTGCCACGTATCGAATATCATGTTTTTGATGGTGCTGAACACAAATATGACCTTATTTTTTCAATCCGACATCTTCCACACTCCTCTACATCTGGAATATTGAAAAAAAACTCCTGAAAATATTGAAAAAATATCGAATATTATGTTTTCGAAGGTGCTGAACACCATTACGACCTCATTTTTTCAATTCGACCGACTCCTACCACGTTCCCTAATGTGTCCAGGCAATGTCCCCAGCAGTCAGACCTGGAGACTTATTTACGTTGATAAAAATAGATTGAATCCACCTACTGGAAACTGATTTTCAAATTATTTACATTCTCAATTTATTTTCCTCGGGCTTACTACTTGGTTACTAAACTCGCCAATTTTTTCAAGGAGAATTAGTTGTCATGCAGTCTCGTGTCTCGTTTCATTCGATCTCGATTTTGTATCACAATTCGCCGAACTAACGAGACGAATAGACGAAATATGCTTCGTTGAGATTAATTTCCATATATTTTTCTAATTTAATTCAATTTTTTTCTTCATCTTCCTGGTACTGAGCAAAGTACTCGTATGATATCGGAGAAAGATTCTGAAGAAATTCCCATCGTACGATAACTTCGGTATTTCTGTTTCTATTACGTAATGATAACCTCGCTCAATCCCTGGGCAAATCATCCGCTCGAGTAGACTTGTTACTTGAGTCAATTTCGCCGAAAAAATTTCACGTGTTCTGATCAACTGCAGCATCGTGACAGAAACCACAAATTGTGTATGTGCATACTTCTCATACATATAGTGCATGGGTTAGATGAAGTATTCGTCAATCGTCATTCGTCAGGATAGGATGGCGGCTATAACACCTTAATGTGCTGTACTGTACACGGTGTACGTATGAAAATCACATTATAACCCACATTATCATGCTACGGTGATACGAATGGAGTAAACGTATGTACAGTCCTTGAACTCGCGGTATGTATGTGTATATATTTTGTATGTGGAGAGTAAAGCCAGAAAAAAAAACCTGCCAACCAAAAATAAAAATCCACCTTGTTAGTAGTCCACACTAATGATTTTTGCCATCTATTTGCATATACTCGCGAGCGCAATTATTTGGGTTTTATTGTTAAAAACGGTGCTGATGGACTGGTTCAGGAGTTCAGGTATATCAATACGTATAACAAAAGACGACCTTTTTTATCTTCTAACGAGCCTTACCCCCAATTCAGTACTCCTTTCATTGGCTTTGAAACAAAATATGCGTATGATTGTGTATGTATTATTTAGTCAATGTGAAAGCAACCTTTTTATCTGGCTACCTTTCTCTCTCTCTCGCCCCCCTCTTGTCTTGTACGGGGTAAAGTACAAAATTTTTCGTTTCAGTGGTCGATTCGCGCTGGTCGTTGGAAAAAATATACCTATTTGCCAGTTTAGCATTGGTCGTTTCAGAGACCGCAGTGAGCTTTAGGCTGGTGGCATCGTGTTACCGTAACATTTTTCCTAGAACAGAGGAAAATCACGCTTTCCTCTGGATCTGCAGATTGCTGATGGTCGTGTCGATAGAGAGACTCGCGTTCGGTGTGTTTCATTTCCTAGAATGTTCGCGTGATTAATTCGATCGAGTTTTTTTTTTTTTTCGTTTAGCAGTTTTGTTTTTTTTTTTCGAACGTCGTCGTCGTCGTCGTGATTCTTCTGGCTGCTGAATGTATTTGCATAATATTTTTTCGTCTACGATTACGATGTATTGAGCTTGGCTTGGGTAAGTAATTGGCAAACCTAACCTAACCTGTAATTAACGTCTCGGATATAAGTTTTTAAACATGTTATGATAGGTTTCGCGTTGTTGAACAATTTCTTGTGAGCATCGAGTATCTAGTGGTCACTTGTGATCACGTACGTGGTGGATGACAAATTGATTGATACTGATACGTTATTTGGGCGCGATAGCGAGCTTTCTCGAGGTCTCTTCTCTTCGCGTGTGATCAAAACAATTATTACACTGTTGAGCTTTGGCGTCGTCGCTCGTTAAAAATACCTTGTTTCGCGGATAGATAACTTCTTAATCGACTCGACGTGTTTTAATGTAATTACTGTTTTTTTTAACTCTGCTGCGTACTACAAATACTGAGACTGACTGACTGTGTTTAATATGTTGTATGTACATACATACTACAAACGTGATTCGTGAATTTTCAAAGATTAGGCTACTTGTTTAACCGAAACGAGTCGAGATATGTTTATTTTATCGATAAACATTGCAGGCGTTTGGTGTGTACTTGATACTTGTATACAAGCTCATAAATACCGCCGCCGTTCTTTTCTTATTCTCTGTTTTCCTCGCGTTTTTCTTTGTTTCTCGTCGCGGTGATTTACACCACCGCTGTCGAGTCGAATGCCCAAACCACCTACATCGACGACCTTGAAATTTTCGCACCAAAAAAAAAAAAAAAAAAACAGAAAAATCAACGAGACGATAGGTACATAAACGTAAACAGTCGAGATTGAAAATATCCATGTATCCGTTCTATCGTCGTCGTGGCGTTCCCGATCATAATATTATACGTACTTACATATTGGAACGAAAGCTCTTCAGAAATTTGTGTGAGAGGTGCTTGAGAAGGTCGAGTAGAAAGTTGACGTATCTTGAGTAGATACGACGGAAAGCTTGAAGGAAAAAAGATAATTTTTTATTTCAATACGCGTAATTTCGTTTTTTTGATGAGGAAGTGGGGGGAGGGGGACGCAGAAGTGTCTGAAAATTGATCTAGTTGAAGCGAGCCAAAATATATGTTGACAAAAAATGATTTTGATTGAAAATTTTTAGGCATAGTTCTTTCTCTGCTTAAAATATTATGCACTTGGATTTGATTACAAAGAGTGACTCAAGTGTAAGTTTCGCCTATAAAAATTTCTCATCAAAATTAATTTTTTCGATGTATGTTGAAAGTATTTGAAAAATGAGTCTTTCTCGAAGACAATAAATCACACTTCTCCCTAGTAAAAATTGATAAGGTTCCCCAAAAAGTCTCTTTTTTTCAAAAAATATCTTGAAAAATCTCGCTTTTTTTGCTACAGGAATTGTCTAGAATGGCCAAAAACAGAAAAAAATGATCGCTTTTCGACAAAAATTGCGGGAAAATGCCATTTTTTTGGCAATCATTGCCAAGAAGTCTTGCTTTTTCTAATAGGTAATTGACTGAAAAAATTCTTGAATTTTTTTTCAAAAATTGAGTACTTACACAAAGGTTAGCTTTTTTGCCAAAAATTACCAAAATTTTCCAATTTGGATCAAAAAGAAGCAAAATATTTATAGTTCAACTTTTTTGACAAAAATTCTTGCTTTTTAGCACGATTAGTTCCTACGTATAAAATTTTACTTTTTTCCTAAAATTATTTTGTTAATAATTCCCAAAAACTCCTGATTTTCGAAAAAATTATCGAAGTCTTGCATTGCGTCAATTCATTGCCCAAAATTGCTAAGAAACCCTGCCTCTTGCTGAAATTATTGTCAAAAGTTTCATTTTCTGTCAAAAGTAGCAAAAAAATCTCGTATTTTGTCCAAATTTCAAAGCTAAAGGTACATACTTCTTTTTTTTTTTTTTTTTTTTTTTGAAAAAAATTAGCATGAGTCTTTAAAATTTTATGCTTTATACTCGTACTTATCTACTCAGCCATTTCCCAAGTAATTTTTTTCGCAGAAAGAACCCTTGATTTTCCTCGAGGCAATTCTTTAGAAAAATTGGAAGCCTTAGGGGAAAAATGAAAAAAACAAAATTGTGAAACATGGAATTTTCCTCATCATTGCTAGTTTTCCATTTTCTGGAAACTCCAGAGAAGCTAAGGAATGTCTCCTTTGAAAAAAATCAGGAACAAAAATAAATGGTGTTGAAAAAGAAAAAAATTCCAAAATAAGTAAATTTTATAGAATAATTTAGCACACCACATTTTTGAGGATTTTCAGGTACCCCTACTCTCTTTCGGGGCTCAGTTTTGAATTTGGAGTAAAATCGACTTGAAAAACTGAATTAACGACTCAGAATATCAAACACCAATTTTCAAAATTTTGGTCAGCTTGATTTTATCAGCTCCCACTGTACGTCCTTTCCTCATAAACCTGAAATCCCTTCTTTTTCATCTCCCAGGGTACTTATCTAACAGGTAGTGGAAGTAGTGAAAAAAATAGTGAATTTTGTCAAAAAAGTGGTGAAAAAATGAAAAAATTCAAACAAGCGACACAAACCTTCAAATTATTGAAAAAAAGATTATTTTTGATGAAATTGGCAACATTGTTGGAATAAGTATGTGACGTCAATTTAGCCGGTAAATTTTCTGCCAATTTTAATTTTTTTGAAAATTTTCTTGTGAAAAATTTAAATTTATTTTTGTGTGCGTGTGTGGGGGGCAGTGGTGTAGCCGGGGGGAAGGGGGCCATTGCCACCCCTCTTTGCGAGCGTAAATTTGAAATAAATCATGCAAAAATGAACGTTTTTTTCATTTTTTGGACCCATTTTTCAAAAAATGTTCGCTCTTGCTTCGCTCGAGCAGTAATTTTATCTTCATTTTTATAAAATCATCACGTATCAAGAAGGGTATTCTGAAAATTACCTCTAATTTTGTTTTTTTTATGCCTAAAAATCTGGTTTTTCCTCCTCTTTGATAAAATTCTGGGTATGCCAGTGTGAAGAAGTGGAGGGGGGGGGGGGGGGGTAGAGTGGAGAGCTTTCTGAAAATTTGATTGAAAAAAGGTATTGAAAAAGGTAGTGGAAAAGTGGTGATTTTTTTCACAAAAAAATCCGTTAGAAACCATGTCTCCTTTTTCTTGCCATTTTAGTTCCTGAATAATCTAGTTTGTACTCATTTTGGACCTATTTCAACGCCAGAATTCTAAATATTGGGGGTTTCGTCCCATATTTTCAACTTTTTTGACAAATTGGATTGGAAAATGGCCTCATTTCGTCATGCCTTGTTATTTCTATCAAACGTTGTGAGTTTGAAAGAATGTGTGCGTATCGAAATGGGCTAAACGTTGTGGTCTTATCAGGTTGTAAAAAGAGTCGACAATCGATGACCATAAATTTTCTGTCGAAAACGAAAAAAGGTTTTCAGATTAGAGTTGCGTTTTTGAGGTTTTGATAAAGAGAAAAATCTGCAACGTAGCTTATTGATGGACACTCGTGGGAAAATATGTAATAACTTGGAAAGTCAGTAGGAGGAAGGTAAAATCGCGTGGATCTTTCGTAGCTTTATTTTCTACGTTTGTAGATTTTAAATTTTTTCTCGTTTCAGGTGCGAAATAAATCAAAATTGGGGATATGTTGGTTTTGATAAAGTTATTCTAGAAGTCATGCATTTTCCATTGAAACTTGATTTTTTTCGATTTATTTTTCAAAAAAGAAAAAAAGATCCTGTCAAGTCAGTTAATCAGTTATGATTTGATCAGGACATCAAGAGCATCGGTTCTTTTCTGAAAAAATTGAAGAGTGGCGAAAAACTGCTCCCAAATTTTGAGAGTGCATTTTTGAATAGGTGGTGGCTGGTGGTAAAGGTCAAAAAATAATATTTCTGTTAAATACTTCTCAGATTTTTGTAGTGCATTTAGTGGTGTCAGAGAGGGAAGAAGAGGGGAGAATTATTTTTCAACCTGTTGATTAGGGAAGAAGAAATACATTTTCGTACTCCTACTCGTGCATATAAATATGGTTTTAGAAAAATGTATATCTATTTCCTTTATGATAATTGATAAAATATCAGATGCCCACGCTGATGAAAACCGTTTTGACCAAAATCAGGATATGATAAAAGCTGATTAAATATAATGGGAATAACCCGATCACTATGAAGGATTCAAATTCCAGGATTTCCCTGCAAGGTACACGACAGGTTATCATTTTTTTCAGCGATTTTATCATTTGAATTTCGCGAATGTGTAGGTAGATGCGGATGTAACGATGCTACAATGTTGAAAAAAAAAAATGCTCGAATAATCAAATGAAAAATGAGTCAAATTGGCGTGGGTTTGTGTGCTGCATCGAACGTTTTCTACATTCTGTAGATATTTTTTCATTGAAAAAAATACACAGACATGTATGGCGTCGATGCATGATGAATTTCATGTAAAAACGTCTCGTATTGCGCTGATTTAACGTATTTCGGATTTTTTCCACGCATTGAACGGAACATAATTGGAGATTGTCTCGAATGTGAGCGTAGTTAGCGTATAATCAATTTATAGGGTTGATCATTAGTTTCAAGTGTCGAAGTTGATTGCTATTGTTATCTAGTGCCACTAGTGCCACTGCCAGGTGCATTCAAGACTCAAGTGACCAGAATGCGAATTGTGTGTGCGTGCGTCTGTCTGTCTGCGTTGTTCGTACATTATTGCAACTACCGTTAATTAATGAATACGAAATTTCCAGCCAGTTAACTTTTTCGCGAACTTGATCCTTTACCTCTTGTCAGTACAATACGTACCTAGATCTGTCTATTGTTGCAATACAAAAGAAATTAATACAGCGTCCTTAGAGCGTGTTTTCCTTTTCGTTCTATTATAGACACAACAAACCAGCTACACATGAGTTTGAACCCAGTGTTTTCTTCCCATCACGTCCATTTTCATTTCTAAAATTGAATATTTGGTGTTAAAAATGTCATTAACGTTGACACAGTTAAATTGGAAATATTGTGAGATGATTTGAAAAATGATCTATGAAAATACCTACAATATGTCCCAAAAGTTTGGATCGATCAGAGAGAATTGTGAAATAATTCCTTCTGATGAAGTTTTTTTTTTCTTATGAAAGACTGTTTAAATATTAGCCTTAAAAATTTCAAGACTATTGTCCTGAATGTCTTAAAAGAGCAGATAATGAAATTTTTGGGTAAAAAATCCGAAAATTTTACATTTCAAGATGTAACCTATGTATCGTGTTCTTTAAATACTTCTCATTTTCTAGTGGCCATGTTGGGTTAAAATAGGTATTTTTGTTGGGGAAGATTTATAAATAGATTTTTTAAATCTTTACTTACATGAATATTTACTTTAAATGGGATTTACTGTGCTTTCTGTTACGATTAGTACACATTCGTATTTCATTAGAACCAAGCAAAGTTGTGGTCTCGGTTTCATTTTTTGATGTAAAAGACAACCTTCTTCAACATCTTAATTTAATTATTAATTTAATTTTAAAATTCAAATTAGTCTACTCATCGATAACCGGTGTTGTAGGAACTGAATTGTTTTCTCAACCGCAATAGTTTACTCATCCAACGTTATCTATGTAATTATGCATATTACACATTACACGTTGGAATATTATAATCTATACTAATATACGAGTATTTGAAAATATTCTCAATTACACCATTTCTCTATCTCATTCATCTCGAATTCTTCTACGCACCTTTGTAGTCGCAGTTCCGATAAATACCTATAGACTATCATTTTTCATCTTCACTTCATGAGTCATCTCACCGATCGTACGTTGTTTTTACTCGTATTTCTTTCACAAACGCGTTATAACTATCGTCACGTGGTCATGAACAAGGTTGTAATAACGTAGTTAGTTGTTTCAATTTCGAAGAAATAGCCTACGTGAAAGGTGTTCGAGTCTGTGTTGTGGATGCTGCAGGATGAATGAATTAGTGGATTAGGTCATCGTGGGTTTTTTCCAATTTTTCGACTGTACTCGTGCTTTCTGTAGAGCGTGATGGTTGTAAGTTTAATTGTATTGTTTTTAGGGTTTCACGTGTAGAGTGTGCGAATGTTTGTACCATTTTTAGAATGTTATAAATGAAGAGTGTTTCGGTTTAATATTATCTTCAAATTTACAGATTTGCTAGAAACTTATCAAATAATTTGATAATTATGGCCTCATTTCGCCTGTTTTTATATCATATTCGAGTAAATTTACTGAAAATGAAATTTGAAGTCTATTAATTATTATCCACAGTTTGATTATCGATTCTGTTAAATAAATAATTATTTTTTTGAAAAATTATCGATCTAAAAATTAGTTAAAGAATCGATTGATCCTTCAACTTCGAGTAATTATTAATCACGAATACCTCTCTTTGAGTATAGACAATATTTCTACCAGTCGGTTCAGACTAGAATCATTTTCCAGCATTTTTTCAAGTACTAAACCCATTTTTAAACAGAAAAGTACTTAATTTCACTCGTACCAGGCACTCGCTACCTGTCCTGCTGCGAATCTATCAATACCTGTCCATGTTTTCGAATTAATGACCCTTCATGTGCAAGTGCAAAGCTTACCTACCACACTCTCAGTACAAACTACGAGTACATTCTAACTACAAAGTGCATTAAATGTGTTCAAATGAGCTCTTAGTGCATGAAGCATTGAAGCTTATTCAAAGTTTAAGGGTGGGAAACTTTTGGTCATCTTTCTGAGTAGGTATTTTAATTAAAGGTGTACGCCTACGTACCGATTTGAAATATTTACTCACTTTTTAAAAAATGTTTACCCTTTATTGGAATTTTTTGAAAGTTTCGAAACTTATGGTCTCTTTTTAAACTATCTATGTATCCTTTTTGGAACTTGATGAGCACTTTCGAGTTTTCTTTTGGTTACTTTCTTTAGTTCTAATAACTTTTCAGGGTTTTTGGTTACTTCTTGAGATTCTTGGGTTCTTATGATTTTCTAGTTTTGAGAGGATTTGGCCTTTTTGAAATTTTTTAGCCACCTTTTTGTTGTGTTTTAATCACATTTTCAAGTTTTTTGGGCACTACTAGAAATGTTTGGCTTTTTATGATTTTCTAGTGTTAAGATGATTGGACTTTTTGGAATTTTTTGGCCACTTTCTGTAGTTCTAATAACTTTTCAGGGGTTTTAGCCCCTTCTTGAAATTTTTGACTTTTTCTGGTTTTGAGATAATTGGCCTTTTTGGAATTTTTTAGCCCCTGTTTGAAATTTTAGTCACATTTTCAAGTATTTTGGCCCCTTCCCTAAATTTTTGGCTTTTTATGATTTTCTAGTTGGAGATTGAACTTTTTGAAATTTTTTGGTCACTTTTTGTAGTTTTTATCACTTTTTAAAATTTTTAGACTCTAAAATTTTTAGTCATTTTTTAGACCCTTGGTCATATTTGAAATTTGTGTATGTACAGTTTTGAGTTTTCATTACTTTTAAAGGTTTAGAGTTTTTTGGTACCTACTTTTTGTAAATTTTTCTGAATGTTTTGGTCACTTTTTGAAATAAGTGGAGTTTGTTTTTTTTTTTTCGTCAACTTTTGGTAGTTATAGTCACTTTTCAGGATTTTTGATCATGTTGAAACTTTTTTGGGGGAGTTTTGGTTGCTCTCTAAAGATTAACTTTTTTTTTAATCATCATTTTTCAAAATTTTTTTTTTGAAAAATGAGAAACAATTGAAAAAACGAATTACAAGTATGAAAAACTAAGTTGGAAGAAAATAGAAATAATTTTTATTAATTTTTTTAGTAAACTTGTGATCGATTTTCAAATTTTGTTCTACTGTTATTTTCTTATCGTTTTTCGGGGAAAGTATTTGGACTTTTTTGGGGACCGGGGGGGGGGGTGTTTGTAATGTCTTTTTGAAATGTTTGTACTCTTGGGAATTTTTAGTCACTCTCTGTATTCATAATTCTGGTCACTTTTCAGATTATTCAATTAATTCTGATCACTTTTCAGATTTTTCAATCACTTTTTTGAAACTTATGGTGATTTTAGAATTAGATCTTTAGACACTTTTTGGAGGTATTTTTTTTTTTTTTTTAGTTTTGGTCACTTTTAATTTGGGGGGGGGGGGGGTTGAAAAGTCTGTGGTGAAATTTTTGTTTCGTTTTTCAAATTGTCAGTCACTTTGAAATCTTTTTATAAGAGTAATAATTTTAGTCACTTTTGAGGATTTTGGTCGTATTTGAAATTTTAGTGACCTTTTAAGGTACTTCTTTTCGCCACGTTTGAAAGTATGGTGTTTTTTTTTTTTGGTACTTCGTAATTTTTTTTCAGAAGTTTTGACCACTTTTTAAGATAATTTCTGGCTTTTTTGGAATTTTTTTACCATTTTGAGTTTTTTTCGAGCCACTGCCGGAGTCATTTTTCCAGGATTTTTGGTCACTTCATGAAATTTTAGGTCATTTTAAAACTTATGGGAGTTTTGGTTGCCTACTTCTTGGAGATTCAGTCTTTTTTGAAACATCTGGTCACTTTTATAATTTTTTTGTCATTTTTTGAGATAAGTAGCCCTGTTTAGCCTCTTTAAAATTTTTAGTTGCTTTGTAAAATTCTAGTCAGTTGTCTAGTTTTTTGATCATTGTTACAAACTTGTGATAATTAGAATTTTGAGCAGTTTATGTCACTTTGTGGTGGTTTATGTTTTCTCTTAAAATTTTTGGTTATATAGTTTTTGTATTTTTTTTCAAACTTTTCTATTCGTTTATAAAAATTTCCTGTCATTTTTAAAAATTTTGATCATAGAATCTTGTCATTTTTTGAGAATTTTTGACTTTTTTTTAGAATTTTGATCTGTTTTTTTGAGATTTTTGGTCACTTTTAGATTTTTTGATTTTTTGTCTTGTTCGAGTTTTTTTTTCAAGTCGTTTCAAAAAATTTCCCATTATTTTTGTCACTTTTTGAGATTTTTTGACTTTTTTTAGAATTTTGATTTTTTTTTTTGAGATTTGTGGTCATTTTTAGATTTTTTGATTTTTGTCTTATTCGAGTTTTTTTTCAAGTCGTTTCTAAAAATTTCTTATCATTTTTGTCACTTTTTGAGATTTTTTGACTTTTTTTAGAATTTTGATATTTTTTTGAGATTTGTGGTCACTTTTAGAATTTTCAATTTTTTGTTTCGTTCGAGTTTTTTTTTTTTTGGACGAAAATTAATTTATTTTCCGTTTTACGAACAAATGGGTTGAATTGTGATATGATCGTTAATTTTTGTCCAAGTTCTCTTTTCAGTAGGTAATAGGTACATAAACGAGCTGACGCAATTCATTGCATAGCCCCCTAATAACTAGGCCTAATTTTCATAAACTTACATATTTTGCATCGAGTACTTAATGAAGTTTAATATCTTATCTAATTAGACCCACCGAGTATTCAGCCAATTTTCTACTCAACTTACGTAGTTATTTTATTACACTCGTACTTGTACATATTTACGATTTACATAAATTTTCCCACCAACAGCGAATATTATCAATTCTCCTTCTTCGTTAGTGTTATTTTTTATTTCGATATTTTGTTCGCTGCAGTACTTATTTAATTTTTCGTTTTTTCTTACATTTTCAGCAACGGTTCAGTTACAATCCAGCCGAGCTGTTTCGTCTGATAAGAAATTGCCTGCTGAGTGAAATGAGATTGGTTGAACAAGCTGAATCGGTGAGTTGACAATTGACATTTTTTGCGTTGGCGCGGGCGGTAGGTATCTTCGCCTGGTTCGATACGCTGCCGTTAATGTATGTTTTAGCAGTTTAGTTTATATATGTAAATGGTCGCGACTCGAGAGATAAGAATATATAAGTTGGTATACATTACATACTGTGTAGTGTGATGCATACGTTGACGTACACAATCATGTAAAATATACCACATAAATGGAAAGAGTGAGAGAGTGAGACAGAGACAGAGAGAGAGAAGAGCATATCAGAAGTGCGTACCTCTACCTACCTATTCGTTCATGTTCGCGGCTCGCGTTCGTTCGCTTCCGCTCATTTTATTCTATACACCGAGTACCTCTGGCTCTAACCTAACCAACTATACAATATCATCGCAACGACCAGGACGATATGACGTTAATTTGCTAATTGAGCTGGAAAATACGTACTTGTATAAGACTGTACGTACGTGTGTGTCCGACAGTGTTTGATTGATACATGCGTTGGTTTTTACTGTTACACAGATGTCACAACCTAACGGAATGGACCAAAAAAGGACTTATTTCATGGGTACGCCGAATTTCGCCCAGCTGAACACCAGCATAGATACGGCCCGAGCTCAAACCCAAGAAATATCCAGCAATATCAAAGCTCTCGACTCGGAACAGGAATCTTTCTCGTTAAATTTTCACGAATATCAGAAAATTAAAGGTAAGTTTTCTTTCGTCTTCGTGTAATCAAAATACCAGTACCACCTATCGTCTCATAGATGTCTAATTTTGTTATTTTGAAATATTCGCAGATAATTTGAAAAATATAGAAACCGTGCCAGAGTATCGAACGCCGGCTTATCTAGCCGCAGTACCAAAATTTAGAGCAACTAAACAGCAATTAGAAGTGATGCTTCAACAAAAGGTGAGTTCATTTTGTAAAATAATCAGTCGAGTATTCGAGATGTCTTGAATATTAACTAAGAATGTATGTGACTAATTTGTTTCTCGGTATGTTTGTATATTTTGCAGGAAAGGATATTAAAACAGTACCAAGTTCACATCATGGAGAAACTAAAATCCACCTATCTACACGTTAGCAATCTAATTCACGAAGTACACAACACAGAACTGGTAGCCTGGAAACGAAACCAGCAACTGCACGGAAATGGATCCGATTTCGATCCTGGACATTTAGATATTATACAATCTTGGTAACCATCCTATCCTGTACCCTGTTTGTAAATGTTTTTGAAAAAAATCATGTACTGTTTATTAATTTGCGATGTGTTTTTGTTTCGAAGGTGTGACAGCTTGGCCGAAATATCTTGGGCTAACCAGAACCAATATAAAGAGATGAAAAGATTGGCTCAAATGATCGGACAATTTATCGGTGAAACTAAACTAGTGACAAATGCTATTATTGAATTAGACGGAAAGTTCACCGAACTTTTATCTTCTCTGGTTACAAAGTAAGTAATTTTTTTTCAATATTGAAAATTTTTCTTATTTAATTATTATTTAGTTGCTTAAAATATATAGGGGGAATAATTTAACATTTTGGTTGCAAAAGTTACTTTTTTGAATCTTCAAAAATAATAGAATTTTTCCTAATCTTGCTTCTACTTCTGGTTTAAAAAGAGGAAAAAATGTTAATTAAATCAAAAAAATCAAGAGTCGAATTACATTGCCAAAGAAGTCTTATTTCTTGCCAAAAATTTCTAAAATGTCGCTTCTTTGCAAAAAATTCCAAATTTCTCACCGTTTTCCCAAAAATTGTCCAAAAATGTTGCTTTTGCCAACATTTTTCAAAAAAAGTCACTTTTTACCAGAAAATTGCAATTTTTTAAAAATTAACTAATCTTATTTTTTTTACCTAAAAATACCTAAAATTGCCAAAAGTCGTCGCTTTTTGACAAAAATTCAAAAAATTACTCAAAATTTTCGCTTTTTTATCAAAACTTACAAAAAAATCTCACTTTCTGCTGAAAAGTAAAAATTGCCAAAAAGTTTTGTTTTTTACCAAAGTTGCTAAAAATTATCGCTTTCTGAGAAAAATTTCAAAAATACTCGGAAGTTTCGATTTTTTGTCAAAATCTACCAAAAAATGTCAATTTTTGTAAAAGGTTTTGTTTTTTTTTTACCAAAAATTTCCAAACAAGTGCTGTCTATCGTTAAAGTTTTCAATAGAGTTTCATTGTTGGATTTTAATTAGAACGTTTATTATTTCGTATTTTTGTTTTTTTTTTTGTTTTTCATTTTTTTAATTGAGAGTTTGTTTTGTTATTGCTATGTTTTTTTTTTAAATTTTTTTTCTGCGTTAAAATACTCGCACTTTGCCCATGTCTTGTATTTTTTTTTTGGTTTATTTTTCGACCTTTTTTTTGGAAAAAATTGAGTGCAAGCCTTGTGAATTAATTTTTCGATTTCTTGGGGATTTTTGAAAATTTAAAAATGGCAATTTTCTTGCGATAGATGTGGTGTTTTAAAGCGTAGTATTTTACTGATGGGATTGACAAAGATTTTAAAAACCATTTCAACCATTCTGAAGTCTTCTGCAAAATTTTTTTTTTCGTTTTCTGTTTTTTTTTTTTTTTTGAAAATTGCACTAAAATTAAAAAATTAATCTGACCGGCTGAAATTTCATTACAAAAATAATTTTGAATCATGCTACTCTTTCCAAAAATGCATCTTTGGGTAAAATCAGAGATTCATTCATTTGGATTAAAATACCGATGACTACTTAATTCATGTAATTTATTTCTCATTATTTGCAATTTTTGCATATTCTGTGATACGCTCGAATAAGGAGGGGAGTTGAAATCTTATTTGTAAATTTTTTGGAACCAAAATTTCGAGAAAAAGGTGCATTTTTTACAATCTTTGGTAGGTTGTTACTTGGTGTCTCATTATGTTGGTGAGACATCTCGAACACGCGATTTTCTCCCCCATTAAAATCATTCAAAACGTATTTCCAATTTTATCAAAATGATTTATCCTATTTCTAAATGATGAGTAAAGTTGGTTAGACGTAAAAAAAAAAACACGAGATCCTGAAAGGAAATTATTAAGTGTAGAAAAATCCCCTGAGTTATGCAAATGTTCCGTGAAATCATACTTATATCTCTCCATATTATTACATCCGCTGTCGCTCGTGTGATACCTACATACGAATGATGTATCCTTTTTGGGTGTATGAATGTGATAATTTATGATGAATTTTCACCTAGGGGGTTTTTCAATTTTAATTTATCAAACGAACGATCGTTCGAATGGAATGAAATCATACATATTTTGCGGAAATATGTAGGCTACATCCTTTCAATGTATGAAAAATTGATTTTTTTGTCGATATACATATTGCTTACTAATTATTTACGTTTTTTTTCGCAGCACGTTTGTGATAGAAAAACAGCCTCCTCAGGTTATGAAAACCAATACCAGGTTTTCAGCCAAAGTGCGTTTATTGGTCGGTGGGAAGCTGAATTTGTATATGAATCCTCCTCAGGTACGTTGATCGTGAGAATATAAAATGTAGAAAATAGTGCATGGAAGCGTTTGGAGAGACTTTTACTTTGAATTGACGTATTATAAAATTTCTGGTATTCCAAATTCTTGTAATTTTTCAGCTTGAATTTTCAATGCAAACTATTTTATGAGACCCCCTCCTCTTATTTAATAACAAAAAATAAATAAAACAGCTATAATTCAAATGTGAACCTTCACAGGTTTTCATATACCATTATTTCACCCAATAAAATCCGTTCAAATTTAAAAAAAATTAAATCAAGTGTTTGAAAATTTACAGAAATGAAATTTTAATTTGAGATGACTCGATTCAACTTTTTTGATGAAGAAAAAAATTCTTCCATCAAAAATGAACCCATATTTTTTCAAAATTAAAAGTTTTTCCATGGTGTTTATTTTATTGAAAGATGCTTTTACATATTCAAGAAATAACTAATCTAATAAAATATTCCATGTTTTGTTGCACAGGTCAAAGTTTCCATCATCAGCGAACAACAAGCAAACATACTGCTTACCGAAAACATAATTAAAGGCGATGTCAGCGGTGAAATTTTAAACAATACTGGGACGATGGAATACGAACAAGCCACAAAACAGTTATCAATTACGTTTCGGTAAGTAAATATATTTTTCCTATTTTTCCATTGTGTTGAGAAAAAAGCGAATTACGTATTTTCCTGCACAAAATGGTTTGTATGAAAATCGTTCAGTGAAGGTAGGGTTTTCAGGGCTCGTTTTACGTTACTTTTTCAACATTTTGGTTACTAAAGTTACTGTCTTTTTTTTTACAATTTTCAAAAGTTTGATAAGTGATAATTATTTTGAGAGGTGGATAATTTGCGAAAGTATTCACTTTTATCATTTCCCAACTGGCTGCATTGCCTTTTCAGAGAAAGTTTCAAAAAATTGTCAAAGTATCTCGCTTTCTGTTGAAAATTGTCGATTTTTCGCCCTCCAAGAAGTTATTTTTATTTCAAAAATTATTCAGAAGTTTCGCTTTTTTTGTCAAAAAATGTCGAAAAATCTTATTTTTAAAATTAAAAAAGTTTTGTTTTTTTAAATCTTGCTTTTTAACATAATTGCTAAAAAAAAATATTTTTTCGAAAAATTATACTCAAAAGCCTTTTTTCTTGTGAGAAATTGCCTGAAGGTATATTTTTTCTGTCGATTCACGAGAAGTCCTACTTTTTGCTGGAATTGCCAGTCTTGCTTTTTGACAAAAATTCTCGCTTTTTCAAAAATTGACAGAAATTTGTCGTTTGTTGCCAAGAAATCTGAAAAGTCTCACTTTTTTCCAATAATTGTCCAAAAGTCTTGTTTATTTTCTATAAATTGCTAAGACTTCTTCCTTGAAATAAAATGATCACACGCTACAAGTGGGAAATTTCATACTCTGCACTTTTTTTTTTCATTTTCATAGTAGGGCCTTCGTTTTTCGCAAAAAAAAATTGTATTGAAAAGATGAAGAATACGCATTTGAATTTCTTTCATCTTTGCCTTGACTCAAAGAATCACAAAAACTAATCTGAAAAAACTAATCATACTTCAATTCTAGAATTTCTCCAAAAATTTAATATTAATTTCCAACTAAAAAGCAATTTTTGTCAAAAAATCGTGAAATTTGGCTAATTTTTGAAGAAGTAAACAACTTTATAAATTACGCAATTTTGCTAAAAAATTGAGAATTTTTGTCAATTACCTACTGACAAAAAGCGAAATTTTGACAATTAGCAAAATAAAAGACTTTTTGACAATTATTGGCAAAAAAAGATGCTTTTTGTAATTTTTCATCAAAAAAAGAGATTTTTTACTAAAATTATTGAAGTCTTGCTTTTTGATAAAAATTCTCCTTTTTTCAAAAATTGACCAAAATTTGTCGTTTTTTGTGAAAAAAAACCTAAAAGTCACACTTTTCCAAAAATTGTTCAAAAGTCTTATATATAGGAACACATATTATTATTTTTAAAAAAATTATTATTAATAATAAAAATAGCTCGTCTATTTTCCCAAAATTGCCAATAATTGTCAAAAAGTCCTTTATTTTGCTAATTGTCAAAATTTCGCTTTTTGTCAGTAGGTAATTGAGAAAAATTCTCAATTTTTTAGCAAAATTGCGTAATTTATAAAGTTGTTTACTTCTTCAAAAATTAGCCAAATTTCACGATTTTTTGGCAAAAATTGCTTTTTAGTTGGAAATTAATATTAAATTTTTGGAGAAATTCTAGAATTGAAGTATGATTAGTTTTTTCATATTAGTTTTTGTGATTCTTTGAGTCAAGCCAAAGATGAAAGAAATTCAAATGCGTATTCTTCATCTTCTTTTCATTACAATTTTTTTTTTGCGAAAAACGAAGGCCCTACTGTGAAAATGAAAAAAAAAGTGCAGAGTATGAAATTTCCCACGTGTAGCGTGTGATCATTTTATTTCAAGGAAGAAGTCTAAAAATGTTGGTAAAATAAAAAAGCTCTTCTTCATCGAACGATTTTTTGCGATCATTTATATCAACCGCCTCAATTACATATTTTTGTTAGTTTTTTCTGATTTATTGTAGGTACTCGTATTATTGTGTTGATTATTAATTTATGTGTTTTTCTTTTAGAAACATGCAATTGAAAAAAATCAAACGAGCTGAAAAGAAAGGTTCAGAATCAGTCGTCGACGAAAAATTCTCGCTCTTGTTTACCTCAAAATTCAAGGTGGGAGGTGAAATCGATGCTCACGTGTATACCTTATCGTTACCTGTAACCGTGATTGTCCACGGCAACCAAGAACCTCATGCCTGGGCCACCATTACGTGGGATAATGCGTTCGCCGAACCCGCTCGTAAACCTTTCATTGTACCTGATAAAGTGAGCTGGGGTAAAGTAGCCATTGCCCTGAACATGAAGTTCGCATCTGTGACCGGTAAACATTTATCCAACGATAATCTGAAATACTTGGCGGAAAAATTGTTCAGGTGTGTATTTTCATTGTTCTTCTATTGGTATAATAAATTTTCAACTCGATAATAATTCATGAAATGGACGATTTTTCCTATTTACAGAGTTCAAAGCGATGATTACGATTCGATGACACTCTCTTGGTCACAATTCTGTAAAGAAAATTTACCAGATAGAAACTTCACGTTCTGGGATTGGTTTTACGCAATCATGAAACTGACCAAAGAGCACCTGAAAACATTATGGGTCGATGGGTGAGTGTTGAAAAAATTCGAGTTTGTTATCCTTTTATAGTATTTCTTTTATTTTTATCTTCGCATCTGTAGTTAAGATTATTGTCTTGTGCTGAAGTACTCGTAGCTGTGTTGGTAGTAGTATCCTATAGTGAAGGTGTTTTTTTTCTTCTGTTTTAATGCATGTTGTAGTACGATTCATGGATTTGTACGTAAAAGGCAAGCCGAAGAAATGCTTAGCATGTGCCCTAATGGGACATTCCTGCTAAGATATTCCGATTCCGAATTAGGCGGTATTACTATCGCTTGGGTCGGAGCAGGTAATGCGATTGTTTTGTTTTTTCCTTCTTACCTATCTAGTTAGTTTAGCTAGGTATCGAATTCTTTTAGATTTTAGTTTTGTATGGTTTTTTTTCTATTTGGTATTCTTTTTTTTCATGAATATTTCGAAGCATGATTATGAAAATTTTGTAGTGTATAAAGTCTCCTTGGAGAATTATTTCGAGGATGTTTGATTGAATTTTTTTCGTATCTTTGCAGGCAATGGTGAACAAAAACAAGTCACAATGGTACATCCCTTCACGTCCAAAGATTTCGCAATCCGTACGTTGCCTGATAGATTGAACGATTTAGCTCATTTGGTTTACTTGTATCCGGAGATACCTAAGGAGAAGGCATTCGGCAAATATTATACGCCGTTTATTGGTAAGATTTTCTTATAGTCTATTTTATTTTATTTTTTTATTTTTTATTTTTTCCTACGTTTCATATACAAATATTCCGATAAATATTCTCCTTTTCTCCACTCCTTGCTTCCTTTCTAGTTGAAGTAAGTATTTGATGCAGTTTTTTCAATTTTTGGAAAATGGAACACGTAGAATTTTTTTTTCAATAATTATCTTTCCTGTGGTATTTTTTAGAAATACTTAGTTCTAAAAAAATTCCATCATTTCGGTGCTGAAATTTAATTACATATTTCATTAATGAAGTTTTTAATTTTAGGCGTTCTAAAATTTTTTGAATAATTTTGTGTGAATTTTTTTTTGACATTTTTAATACTCATTAAGTCATTATTGACGAAGGGGAGGAGTTCTGCATTATTTTCAGAGCCACTTTCCACTCTAAAAAGAAACTATGAAGGGTATTAAAATGGACATCATTTATATTCGAAGCAATTTACTATTTTTATAAGGGGGGGGGGGGGATAGAAGGCTTGACTTTAGAAGGAAAAGGGATCAAGTATAAAGCGTGCGTTGGAAATGATCGTTATTTTTGTGATTCGGTCATTTTTTTTGTCGTTTCTGTTAGAAATTTCAAAGTTTAAGTACTTTATTTTTTTAAAAAAAGAAATGTTGAAGATTTTTTTTTTTTGATTTTCAACACAAGGTGTCTTCCAGATCATCGAGGTCATCAAAAACTATATTCGTAAAGTCATACTTTTGGTTAAAAATTGAATGATAATTTGACACAAATGTAAAAATTAGTATAAAAATATTGTTTATAAAAATTACCCTAATTTGGTAAAAAAATTGGCATAATCGAGAGATATTTTTTGGGAACGTTGCTTGCAAATTTGCTGAAATGCCATAAAAATTGTCGATTGGGTGAAAATTGATGAAACGTTGTAAAAAAAAATGAGCAAAATATCGCGAAAATGCTCAGTTCTGAGAAAAATGAAGCAAAATCACAAAAAATTGTGAAAAAATCCACAAAAATCATAAAATTATCATCGAAATGACTTGAAAATTACCTAAAATTGATAGAATTTCGGTGATGATGATGAAACTCGTAGTGTCATCAACTCCGAAAATGTGAAAAATTCTGACGTAATGGAATTTTTTCATTATATTTTTCCAATGATGAGCGCGAAAAATTCTATAAGTCACCCATCAACATTGAATTTGAAACCTACCTGCGTAATTTTTAAAAAGGTCGTCCAAAAGTGAAATTTTAGTCATCTAAAAGTGATAAAAAAATCCTTTTTTATTTTTTCAATTTAGTATGTAGGTACCTTGAAAAATGTTTCTTTTGAATACGGATGTAATTTTGGCAGCAGGAAAAAAGTTGGAAAAAACTTGATGGTATCTTTTAAATATTGAGAAAGGGTTCAATTTTTTTCAAAACTGTTTTTCATCTTATTATTATGGAAAGATTTTTACTGCTTTTTCTCTTCAACTTGTTTCAATTTTAGATTCACATACTCGTAATTTAAAGAATGAGTTATTTGAAAACATTTTATGTAAGTCATGAAAATCATTAAAAAGTAAGGAATTTTGGTAGCTGGTCATGAGAGTCACGAAAAGTCATGAAAAAGTCATGAACTTTGCTTGAAAGTTGAAACACGCTTGAAATTTTTTTTAAAAACCCATAAAATGAAAAAAAATAAAAAAATGAAAAAAATTTGTTCAAAAAATCAGAAAAAAAGAAAAAATTGAAACACCTACTTACTTACAAATTTTAAAATATTTTCTCCCAGTTTCAAGTTATTTTATATTCTTTTCGGAGGGGGGGGGGAGCGAGGGTATTTTTATACGGTGAAAATGTGAAAAATAGGTCATGAAAAAGTCATGATCATTTTGTCTGGGAGTTTAGACACCCTGGGTTTGTACAGGTAGGTCAACATTGCTTGGAGGCTGGATAATTTTTTTCTTTTGGAAAATAGTGGTAGGGTTGGAAAGAATTTTGACGCAAAAATTAAAATATTTTTGATAAAATTTAGTTTGTAGTTTTTTTAATTTAGTTTTTTCATTTTTTTCAACCTTGAAGGGCGTCGCTCATATAGGGGGACTAATAATACTTGCAAAGGAGCCTCTTGAGGTGTCACACTCCGATTTGAACGGAACCGCGACTTTTGGAAAGAGCATGGTCTAAAACCCCAAAACAAAATTTTCAGCTGCTTAAGTTCATTTTTCGATTTTTGGCGAATTTTTGAAAATTCAAAATTGACTGTTTTTTGGCGATTTATGCTTTTTTTTTAAAAAGTACGTACTTGATCAGTAAAAATGGTCAAAATAAGTCCCAAAACTAATATCAATTACCCATGTCCAAATTTCACCATTTCTAGCCATTCTGGAGCCTCCAGAACGATTTTTCAATTTCTCCAGAATTTTGAATTTGCTCCAGAAGGCGTGAATATGAAGTTGGGCAGCTAAAAATCGAGTTGTATATTACACTCAACCTGTTTAACGAGTTTATCCACATTTGAGCCGATTTTGGGAGTGACACCTGAAAATGGTTTTTTGACCAGCTTTTTTCAAAATTGAAAAATTCAAAAGATAACCGTTTGTGAGGAAAGAAATTTGCACGAATCGCTGTATTTTGTTCGTAACTAACCCCCCAAATCAAAATTTTTCAATTTCCAGCCATTCTGGAGCCTCCAGCGCGATTTTTCAATTTCTCCAGAATTTTGAATTTGCTCCAGAGGGCGTGAATATGAAGTTAGGCAGCTAAAAATCGAGTTGAACATAATATATTACACTCGACCTGTTAAACGTGTTTATCTACATTTGAGCCGATTTTGAGAGTGACACCTCAAGAGTGGTTTTTTGAGGTGTCACTCTCGCTCCAAAACGGTTGGAAATTGTAGAATTTGCGCTCCGGGGGTTAGTTCTTGAAGAAATACAGCGATTCGCACAAATTTCAAAAATTTCCTCACAAACGGTCATCTTTTGATTTTTTGGATTTTTGAATTTCGAAAAAAGCTGATCAAAAAACCACTCTTGAGGTGTCACTCCCAAAATCGGCTCTAATGTAGATAAACTCGTTGAACAGGTCGGGTATAATACACAACTCGATTTTTAGCTGCCCAACTTCATATTCACGCCTTCTGGTGCGAATTCAAAATTCTGAAGAAATTGAAAAATCGCGCTGGAGGCTCCAGAATGGCTGGAAATCGTAAAATTTGGATTTGGGGGGTTAGTTTTGGACAAAATACAGTGATTCGCGTGAATTTCGAAAATTTCCACACAAACGGGAAACTTTTGATGTTTTGGATTTTTTAATTTTGAAAAAAGCTGGTCAAAAAGCCACTTTTGAGGTGTCACTCTCAAAATCGGCTCAAATGTGGATAAACTCGTTAAACAGGTTGAGTGTAATATACAATTCGATTTTTAGCTGCCCAACTTCATATTCACGCCTTTCTGGAGCAAATTCAAAATTCTGGAGAAATTAAAAAATCGTGCTGGAGGCTCCAGAATGGCTGGAAATGGTGAAATTTGGACTTGGGTAATTAATATTAGTTTTGGGGCTTATTTTGACCATTTTTACTGATCAAGTACGTACTTTTTAAAAAAAGCATAAATCGCCAAAAACAATCAATTTTGAATTTTCAAAAATTCGCCAAAAATCGAAAAATGAACTTGAGCAGCTGAAAATCTGGTTTTGGGGGGTTTAGACTATGCTCTTTCCAAAATTCGCGGTCCCGTTCAAATCGGAGTGTGACACCTCAAGAGGTTCCCTTGTTAGAATATTGGCTCAGAAATTGAGAATGTTATATGGAATTTTTTTTCATTACTTTTTTTGATCAGGAAAAATGTTGATTTTTTTAAAAATAATTATCTATTAATTTCCTTATTTTGGAGAAGTTTTAATTGGGCTGCTTTTTCTTTTATCCCACGTTTTTATTTATTTATTTATTTATTTATTTATTTATTTATTTCAACCTTGAGGGGCTTTCTACAGGGAGAGTATTATTATTACTTGGAGAAGTGTATTAAGATTGAAAAAGCTGTTATCTGAAGGATTATTGGTGTAAAAATTGAATTTCAAAAAAAAAAATTTTTAACACGGGGAAAATAAAAAGAAAAAAATATTGGAACTGCTGATAAGTTGTATTCCCACGATAATATAATTTTATTCCTTCTACGTTTTTCATTTTTTCCCCTTTATGTTCCTGTTTTTTTTTTTTTTTTTTTTTTTTTTTTTTGTTTAATAGATTTTTAGATAACGACTCAATTTTCTAACTAAATAATTCTGTTTTTTTTTTTTTTTCAGATTCGCCGAGTCCTTCTACCAATGGCTACGTGAAACCTATATTGATTACTCATCTACCCGGTTTTTCGCTCAATATTCAACCGTTGGGCATACACAGCGCTCCACAAACACCACAATCGATGTTCCAACCGAACTCTCCCAGTGACGTCGCATCCATCATCGGTGCTGATCTAAATCATAGGTATTGAGACGTTCAAAGCGCTTGTATAGGTATACTAAATAACACATTTCACCTAATGGCTGTTATTCCTAAACCTAAACTAACTATCGCTATATTCCTCATCGTTGATCGAATGTCATCTACTTATTCGTAATTTAAGCCTAATATCCCATATAAAAGTATTAATCATTCCTTAACATAAAGTATTATTAACATAGCTAACTAAATAAGTTGTATTATGCAAAAAATTCAACTCACTTTCGAGCTTCATCTTGGCGTGCTTTTAAAATTACAATAAGCTTAAGCATTTTTCTTCCTTAGACAGACACAGCATTCCATTTTTTTAGAATGCTATTTTACAATCGCTGTATTGCTTTTTTAGGCTGTTATTTTTATTTCTTTTTTTTTCCTATTAGTTATACGGGTTTGTTATGCTTATGCTAACGTAAGCAGATTATTTTAACTATTATTCTAGATTAATCTAATGAATGGTTTGTTGTGTCTGTCTTTAGTGTCAGCGACGTGAATGGTTCTGATGATTTCGCATCACTGATGGATAATAATATGGATTTCTCCTCGTATAACGAACTGGGATTCAACGGCATGCAATAGACCCGACGCCGACTTGTGAAATTATTTTGTACAGTTTTTTGTATTTTTTTTTTTTTTTTTTTTGTTTTGTTAATTTCATGTCTGCTTTTAAAAGTTTCAAAAACATAATATTGAGGAAATTGTCGATGACTCGAAATTCGATTAAAAGTAATTAAAAACAACATTTTACTTCTGCAACGAGTCCTCTGCGCGTTTTATTTACCTACCGCTCGAGCTTAATATTTAATGTGATGTTTAATTTTTTGCAATTTTTTATACTTGTATTTTTTTTTTTTTTGAATTATTAATTTTTAAAAATGTTTTAAGTTATTGATCTCCTCAATAGGGCCATGAAAGCTCGTTTATGTTAACACATTGTTTTTAACGCGCTGATTCTAATTTAGTGGAACAAAATGTGAATTTGATGTTTTTTTTTGCATTTAATTAAGTGTCGTTTTAGCATTTATTTTTGTTTTTTTTCTCTCTATTTCATTTTTCTGTTTGCATAGTATTAAGATACCTAATTTTATAAGTCGTGTGTGGTCGTGAATTTTACGTGCTTTTTAATGATTTTTAACAACGCTATTTCGCACAAAAGTACCAATATTTTGTAACGTTAGTGCCTTGGAATTTTATATTACCTGAAGTATTGTTAAATCGTTGTTGTGGTGTTTGCTCCGTATAGTTTCATTCGATGAGCATTTTTTTTTATCGTGTATGCGTTCGTCATTTTTAATGTTTTGGTTTGTCGTATCGTTGATTTTTATTGAAGAAGTGAGGAGGTCTTTGATGAAGGATTTGCGAGGATTTCTTTTTATACGCGAATTAATTTTCAAATGGTGAGAAAATCGTGATTTTTGTTTAAATGATGAAAATATTATTGACGGTGTGATGGAAATTTGATTTGACGATAACGAACACCTAACGAAACCCTTGTCAGGAGATGTTTACGAATTTATCAGGGTATACCAACCACGCTTTTTTGCGAATTTTATGTATTAAGAGTTTTTTTATGATCATGAGATTATTACTTAATTTATAGTATGAACCGTAAGCTATTTTGAAAATAAATCAGAATGTTTTCATATGTTTGTTTTGTTTTTATTTAAGTAATGTATTTTAGATCTTCTGGAATTGACGATTTACCTATGTTGAAGACGAGTAAATTGTTAGATAGGTAATCTATTATGGAATTTGAAGAGCAGGTTTTTTAAAATTTTGTGAAAATGACTGAAAATTACATTTTAAAATGGATTTTCATGACCTTGTTAAGGAAAACGTATTCATTTATTTTTTTAAATCTGCCTCCAGCTTGAGTTAGGTACTTGGACTTGGCTATTTTTCTCTACCAATAAAACATCAATCGAATCAGACGAATTCGCTTGGTTCGAAATTTAATTGAAAGTTTCTTCGAATGTGTTCAATGATTTTCATTTTTCATCGTCGCAAAAAAAAAAATTCGTCGTAGAAGATATGAAAAAACAATCGAATAACTTGGTGACCGTCGAAGTAATAAAAAGTAACGTGGCAGTTATAAGTAGGTACCTAATTTGTATCTACATAGTACATACATTTTTATTGTTTAAGTAGATGAATTTATATGTAGATTAACAAATCTAAAATTACTCTTTTTTTTTTACTTGAAATCGCCAACAATTGCAAAAAAAGTGTCGTTCTTTAATTATAATTTACTTGAAAAAATGCAAAAAATTCTCACTTTTCGATAAAAATTACGAAAAAGTGTCATTCCTTTGCCAATAATTCTCAAAATTGTCACATTTTTGCTTTTTGAATAAATTCTCGCAATTGCTAAAGATTTTCACTTTTTTCCAAAAATTATCAAAAGCCTGGCATATTTTTCAGACATTGCCGAAAAGTAAGTACCATTTTTTTGCCAATAAAGTTCCATTTTTTGCTAAAATTGTCATCTTGCTTTTCGCCAAAAATTTTCCACCTTTTTATACGTTTTTAGGTACCTACCATTATTATTATGTGCAATAAATCGTCTTTTTTTAATTTTTCGTTTTTCGGAATAATTCGGTTAGTAGAATAGCAACCACTCGAATCCGTCCCAACCCGATCACATTAAGCGACACCTACTGTAGTGATAAAGTATTTTGGAATCACCTAATGTTTGCTAATGGATAAAGAACCAACATTCTTGAATTCCAAACACTGAATTATCTAAATTCCAAACCAATCATGATCACAGGTACATTATGTTTTCCTCGAAATTCGAATATGGTGCCCAGAAATATCGAGTACCCCTAAAAAAGTTTTCTACCAAAATATTTTGGTTGGTCACAGTGAGAGTGAATGATATTAATGATAGCACCTCCCCGTAGAGTATAATGAGTCATATTGAAGTTTTAATATACGTAAATATATGTACTACAAATACATAATCTCATCTTAAAACGGAAATGTAATTATTAAATTGTGATTGTAGGTAGGTAAGTAGATTAATCAGAAACATTACAAGATAAGTTGAAAAACGTCCGAAGATAATGAGATGTATGTATATACATAAATGTATAGGTACCTACTTATCTAAATAATAATAATAATGTACTTTTAAAACAGTTCAATAATTTTTACATTATGTAGATTGGGACTTGGTTTTTCATTGACTACTTAGATACCTACCTATATTAATAATCAAAAAAACAAAATTAAGATTCATCGCAAGTTCCTTTGTTTTATTTTTACTAATTTTATTCAAGATTGTTTGATCAAAATCATATCAAATATCAACTAATATTTTTGAATTTGCTCTACTGTGAGAATGAGAGGAGTATACGTATCCTATTCGATCAACCGATTCAAAAATTCACCCACTCGGACCAAAGGGAACTTATACCAATAAAAGGTTGAGATGGTCGAATCGTTTTGATTTACTCCGCAAATACTGTATTTACGAGAAAAACTACCATGACAAGAAATGCTCGATAATTTGATACTACGTCCGATACCCATCCCTCAAAGGGGGTGTCTAAAAAATGGGGTGGAAAAAGTAGGTGTTTCAAAAAAGGTCGACACAATAAACTAATCAAAGTTACTACTTAATATCATTCGTTTTCGCTCAATTTTTTTTTTTTACAAACTCTACTCACCCAACTACTAATCAAACCACCGTTGATTGGTCTTCAACCATCCTCAGGTGTTGGTGGGGGGGTGCTTGATTTTTCAAGTAACACACAACTGAATCATGTATTTGAAAAACGAATCTGGACGTGCGATATATAAAATAGTACATATGTTTTCGAGGTCGCTGAATACGAATATGGACCTATTTTTTTGGTACAACCCCTCAAAGCCCCTCTGTGTCCCAAAAATGGGGTCAAAATTGTGAAAAATCGTGAAAAGTCGAGTGATATATCGAATGGTACGTTTTTGAGGTCGCTAAGTACGAATTTGAACTTATTTTTCCTTTCCAACCCCTCAATGTTCTTAAATGCCCCAAAAAGGGGCCCAAAATTTCGAAAAATCTTGAAAAAGTCGAGTGATACCTATATCGAATGGTATGTTTTCGAGGTCGCTGAGTATACAAATAGGAACGTATTTTTTGCCCCCCCCCCCCCCGAAGCTCATAACTACCTCCATAAAAGGGTAAAAATTTTGAAAAATTGTGAAAGGTCGTGAGGTATATCAAATGGTATGTTTTCGAGATTTCATTTTGAAATATTTGACGAATGTACGAATATTTATAACAAAAAAAACATTATAAATAGGTAATTCGTTTTTAGGCAATCTTAATTAATTTGACGTTTCGTCGTTCTTTACTATGAAAGAAATACTAGATAGGTTTTTTTTCAAGAGATTTCTTGATTAATAGATGAGTGATGAGTATCGTTTATCAGGTCTTAAGACTTTTATTTTATTTTATTTTTTTTTTGGAGAGAAGATGGAGTCTTATAAAGAAATTATGCCTCCTGAAAAAAATAACTCCAGTGACACAGTACCTTGACAAAATTGAAAAATATGCATAAACCAATTTGATGGTTGTATACAATGTACATCTTATTTCGATGATATTCAACAAAATGGTAAAAATCCTAGTTCCATCTTATTTTATATTTAAAAAAAAGTCAAAAACTGATAGGTGGGTAAACGTTTTAAAAAAATATGGTAGTGTAATATGTTTTTTTTTGGTTTTTTGTGAACAGAGCCCTCAAACTTTCTGAATAGCCAATCAACGGTGGTTTGATTAGTAGTTGGGTCGAAAACGAATGATATTAAGTAGTAACTTTGATTAGTTTATTGTGCTGACCTTTTTTGAAACACCTACTCTTTCCACCCCATTTTTTAGACACCCCCTTTGAGGGATGGGTATCGAACGTAGTATCAAATTATCGAAAATTTGAAGGGGAGCATTTTTTGTCATGGTAGTTTTTCTCGTAAATACAGTATTTGCGGAGTAAATCGTAAAAAACGTAAATCGGAACCGGTTTTAGCCCCCTAAAAAATTTTCTTCCAGGGGTAGGAAGGTCGGTTTTTTTCTGGTAGTTCAGAGGGTCCATCTGAACACATTCCCGAAGGAAAATTGATGTGCCAATTTTTTTCCTTTTTATAACCGCTATTTGCCTGCTCTATCAGTTTTATTTCACATTTCTTGTTAATTAGAGTACTAAGTAGGTAAGTACATTATAAATTTATTTGATTTTTTTGAGGTTTGAAAAAAAAATTCTCATTTATTAGACGTTTTCTTTTTTTCTTGATCTTTCATTTAAATTACGCCTCAACTTTTTTTACGAAAATGCCATGCCATGTTTAGAAATTGTACTTTACATTTTATTGTATTTGCGAATTTTACCATTTTTGACCCATCTAATCGATTTTAAATACGTAGTTTTGATCCATTTTGAGCAGTTCTTTTTATCCAACGAAGTTGGAAAAATAAAATGTACTTCATTGATAACACAGGTATGGTACTAGGTAATTATCATGGTCGTTGTGATCCGGGTCATTTTCTGCAGTAAGAATCGTGATCCGTGATCCTCTGAGGACGCTGAATTAAATTTTTTTGGTCATTTCACTTTTAAACTCAAACAAGATGAGGAGAAGTAAAAATCGGAAGTTTTGGTAAAATCATCAAAATGATGAAAAATGAAAACAAGAAATCTATGAACATGTTAGGTAGATAAGTATTGAAGAATCTTTTCATTAGAATTCCTAAAGATAAGGTTTATAAACGCGTCTTACAAAAAAGAACATTGGTCGATAACATGCAGGTAACTCGACTCATTTTCAATAATTAGAATTGTTTGATTAAATTACCTAGTACCTACGTCCGATTCGACGAAACAGGTACTTCATAGGTAATTTTATCGTCATTAACTTATAGGTAATTATGAGGGTTGTTACGAATCACGGAAATTTCATCCGAATCATAAATCACTCCAGAAAAAAATGACCCGGATCAAGTTTATCTACGGTTCATTTTTCGGATCATTACAAGGAAACTGTATGCTGTATAGTGTACTGATTGGTTTTTTTAGTTTCAACATCGAACAAAAACGAATAGTTCCCATTTAATTTTCAAAAAACTGCAATAACACATCATTTTAAAGTAGGTACCATCAGGTACCTTATTTTACGGTCCCATTAGCCTAGTTTTTTTTTGGTTTGCATTCCTAATATTAAAAACAAAAATTTTATTTCTTATCATTACATCAATATCCAAACAAATTAAGTTTCAAACTTTCAACTCTATTAATTTTCAATAAATTTAAATTTTCAAAGCAAAACATGCTGCAATGCAGCATTAATGGTGAAAAAAATGAACCTTATTGAAAAAATGATCTACGCAAAATTTTTAATCGGATCATAAATCACGAATCGTTGTGGTATAATGATCCGCAACGTAGGTTTTGAAATCTTACTCGATATTTTTTTTACAGATTTTGAAAGCATGAATCACTATAATTTGAAATTATCACAAGAAAATTAATTTGCAATCAGTTCCCAGAAAAATTATTGGAGTTCAACTCTGAAAATGAAAACACGCATGTCATTTGAAATCCGAAATCATTGCCGAAAAATTTATTTATAATTTCCACTACAAAAAAATTGATCGGTAAATCACTAGGGGAAAACGAAGGTACCTATTCTAAAACCACCTGAATAATTTATTAAAAATTACCGAAAAAATGTTCTTGTGATAACTTGCAAAAAATCTATCAGTTCATCACAAAAAAAAAAAAAAAAAAAAAAAAAAAAACAGATTGAAATCGCCACGAAAAATTCCAAGATGAATAAGTTAAGAGCGTCATCTGACGCGTTCATAAATCTTGTTTCGATTTTCTCAAGTGACCTACTCAAATCGATAATATACAAGTACTACATGCAATATGCCCCAAATCAGGGATAAAATTGCGAAATAATCCTTTCAATAAGTAAGTAGTGAGTACCTCTACCTACCATGAGTTGAGTTTTGTTTTTTTTTGCGAATCATGCGAATGTGATTCATCTTTTTGGAGATTTAATTTGTTTTTTTTTTTTTTTAATGGTTTCATCTGATGATTCTTATTAGATATGGGTGATAAGCAATTTAAAATGTGTTCTTATCGATGTACTCGTACATTGTAGAAAAAAAATCGAAACTTTGTACTTACAATTAGGTACGCGTATTGTTGTACAAAATTCATGTTATCGTTATAGGTACCCATTCTTCGAATTCAATTCGTTAATCGTCATAATTTCATTGAAATATGCAATAATTTTCAAGTATGAATATATGAAATTTCCAGGCATTGAAGGAATAATTTCACTGATAATTTCATTTCCTGTTCATGTAGATCGACTATCGACTAAAAATTGAAGTCTGGCTGATCAAAACTTTAATACCTAGATACTGCTTCTTTTATTATTTTGTTTTGAACATATTTTTTGGCAAATTTATGTGCAGTGAAATGGGCAAAATAATGTCAATACCGGAAATGTATTATTGCTGTAGAAAATGTTTTCGGTTTACCTATTCGGTAATAGATGGTCTGTGTTATTGAAATTCTACAAATTCGCAGCTACGAGTATATATTTTCAATATTTTGCTCAGTTTTTCGGTATCCCACCAATTCACTGGTAATGAAGATAGAGAAATGGTTGATATCTCATACGAGTGTCTGCCTGTATGGATGATTTATCTAATTACGTACAAGGAAACCTTTCGAGGTGTCTGCTTCCGATTTGAACGTGACCACGATTTTTGGAAAAAGTATGGTCTGAAACACCCATAACCAAAATTTCAGCTGCTCAAACGACCATTATTGCTAATTTCAAAAAATCGAGAAAAATATTCCAAAACTTTACTAAGTTTTTTCAGTTTTTTCAAATTGACAATAATGACCAACTGCGTTTCAAAATACTTCCACCGTGCAGTACTCACAAGGGAACCTCTTGAGGTGTCCACCTCCGATTTGAACGGGACCGCGATTTTTAGAAATAGCATGTTCTAAAACCCCTAAAACCAAATTTTCAGCTGCCCAAGTTCATTTTTCGATTTTTGGCGAATTTTTGAAAATCCAAAATTGACTATTTTGGTGATTTATGTTTTTTTTTAAAAGTACGTACTTGATCAGTAAAAATGTTCAAAATAAGTCCTAAAACTGATATTAACCCCACAAATCCAAATTTCCCCATTTCCAGCCATTCTGGAGCCTCCAGCGCGATTTTTCAATTTCTCCAGAATTTTAAATTGGCTCCAGAAAATGTGAATATGAAGTTGGGCAGCTGAAAATCGAGTTGTGTGTCATACTCGACCTGTTTAACGAATTTATCCACATTTCAGCCTATTCTGGAGGAGACACCTCAAGAGTGGTTTTTTGACCAGCTTTTTTTCAAAATAAAAATATCCAAAAATCAAAAATTTCCCGTTTACGAGAAAATTTTTGAAATTTGCGCGAATCGCAGTATTTCATCATGAACTAACCCCACGAGGGCAAATTTCGCCATTTCCTGCCATTCTGGAATCTCCAGCGCGATGTTTCAATTTCTCCAGAATTTCTAATTTGCTCCAGAAGACGTGAATATGAAGTTGGGCAGCTAAAAATCGAGTTGTGTGTCATACTCAACCTGTTTAACGAATTTGTTCACATTTGAGCCGATTCCGGAGGGGACACCTCAAGAGTGGTTTTTTGACCAGGTTTTTTCAAATAAAAAATCCAAAAAAATCAAAAGTTTCCCGTTTGCGAGGAAATTTTCGAAATTTGCGCGAATCGCTGTATTTCGTCCACAACAAACCCCCCGAGGCCGAGGTCCGCCATTTCCAGCCATTCTGGAGCCTCCAGCGCTACTTTTCAATTTCTCCAGAATTTTAAATTTGCTCCAGAAGACGTGAATATGAAATTGGGCAGCTGAAAATCGAGTTGTGTGTCATACTCGACCAGTTTAACGAATTTATCTACATTTCAGCCGATTCTGGAGGAGACACCTCAAGAGTGGTTTCTACCAGCTTTTTTTCAAAATAAAAATATACAAAAACCAAAAATTTGGGCGAATCGCAGTATTTCGTCCACAACAAACCCCACGAGGGCGAATGTCGTCATTTCCAGCAATTCTGCAGCCTCCAGCGCGATTTTTCAATTTCTCCAGGGGCTCCAGAAAGGCTGGAAATGAGGAAATTCACCCTCGTGGGGCTTGATTAATGACGAAATACAGCAATTCGTGCATTTTTCGATAATTTTCTCGCAAACGAGAAATTTTTGATTTTTGGATAAGTATATCTACATGAAAAAAGCTGGTCAAAAAACCACTCTTGAGGTGTCCCCTCCAGAATCGGCTCAAATGTGGACTAATTCGTTAAGCAGGTTGAGTATGACACACAACTCGATTTTTAGCTGCCCAACTTCATATTAACGCCTTCTGGAGCAAATTAAAAATGCTGGAGAAATTAAAAAATGGTTCTGGAGGCTCCGGAATGGCTGGAAATGGCGAAATTTGCCATCGTGGGGTTAGTTCATGACAAAATACTGCGATTCGCGCAAATTTCAAACATTTTCTCGCAAACGGGAAATTTTTGATTTTTGGATATTTTTATTTTGAAAAAAAGCTGGTCAAAAAACCACGCTTGAGGTGTCCCCTCCAGAATAGGCTGAAATGTGTATGAATTCGTTAAACAGGTCGAGTATGACACACAACTCGATTTTCAGCTGCCCAAATTCATATTCACGTCTTCTGGAGCAAATTTAAAATTCTGGAGAAATTGAAAAGTAGCGCTGGAGGCTCCAGAATGGCAGGAAATGGCGAAATTTGCCCTCGTGGGGTTAGTTCATGATGAAATACAGCGATTCGCGCGAATTTCGAAAATTTCCTCGTAAACGGGAAATTTTTGATTTGTGGATATTTTTATTTTGAAAAAAAGCTGGTCAAAAAACCACTCTTGAGGTGTCCGCTCCAGAATCTGCTCAAATGTGGATAAATTCGTCAAACAGGTCGAGTGTAACACACAACTCGATTTTTAGCTGCCCAACATTATATTCACACCTTCTGGAGCAAATTCAAAATTCTGGAGAAATTGAAAAATAGCGCTGGAGGCTTCAGAATGGCTGGAAATGGCGAAATTTGGATTTGGGGGGTTAATATCAGTTTTAGGACTTAATTTGAACATTTTTACTGATCAAGTACGTACTTTTTAAAAAAAAGCATAAATCACCAAAACAGTCAATTTTGGATTTTCAAAAATTCGCCAAAAATCGAAAAATGAACTTGGGCAGCTGAAAATTTGTGTTTGTGGGTTTTAGAACATGCTCTTTCCAAAAATTGCGGTCCCGTTCAAATCGGAGGCGGACACCTCAAGAGGTTCTCTTGTCAGAAAGTAGAACCCTAAAAGTGGTTTTGGATTTTGATGACAATAGCATACATAAATCGACATAGGATTTAAAATAAGTAGGTACCTGCTTTCACTTTCATTTGGGACTGAACTATTTTTCCCAGAGCAGGTTAGCTTATATCACCCCTACAAGAGCATTCTAGGGCTAAATTTTTTTGTAGTCAACGCGTTTAAACTCAAATAATGAAAGCCCCCGCTGAATTTGGTAAAAATCTACTGACCTCTTTTTTTCGTGATTCACCCTAATGTAAAATATTTTCAAATTAGAATATGTTGAGAAGTGATTAATAAAATGTCCCTTAATGGATTTTCCCCCAACAAATCCCATTGATATTTTGATAGATGTTTCACCGGGCAGGTAACTATAGGAACTTGACAGAGGTGCGCCGCGCTAGTGTCGCCTTGTTTATGATTGGCTGATGAAAGGTCCCAGTATAAACATTGGAATGTAATGTTGTGAAAATTGAAGGAAAATTGTTGAAAATTGTTGATAACAACGGGACCTTTCGTTAGTTCCAGTGTTTTTGACTACAATTTCCTAGAGCGCGACAGTTGTCTTGTCAAATCCCTATCGTTGAAACAATTCTGACAAATGATTAGCATTTCTGATTTTCTTTAGGGCAGATTAGTTTTCAAGAACAGATTGCAATAAATTTGATCTCTCGAATTTTTGTAATAATGCCATAAAATTATTGCGACAGTCATTTTCTTATTTTCCGATGAAAAGCCTTATTTTTTCAACAACCGATGATCTTTTCTGAAATGGAGTGATACGAGATTCAAAATCAAAGAGGGGAGCACTGCCCACAAGGAGCTAGAGAAGGGTACTACAGTAGGAGGGACCACTGCCTAATACCTGCACGCTGTAGGTAGGTACTTTTTAACTTGTAGGTATTCGGTATTCATATTTTCATTCATTCGTTTATAACCGCAGCTCGCGTTTGTTCGCTTAGTTCGCTTCCACAATCTCTACCGAGTATACGAGTAATAACCTAGTCGCCGCGAAAATGATATGAATGACGTCACTTTGCCAATTCAGTTGAAAAATTGGATTGTACCTGTAAGACTGAACGTTAGGCTGATAGTGTTTAATACAAGTGTTAGTTTTTTCTGCTGTTACAAAAATGTCACATCAAAACGGGATGGACCAGGAATGCTCTGCTTTCATATTGTACACGTATGCACCGAATCGCGACCAGTGGTACAACAACATAGAGTATGCCCGATTCTGGATCCAACAATTATGGAACCACATCAAATCTTTCAATTCGGATTGGATTAATAAATACTTGGTTTATTTTCAAAAATATTATCAGGAAATTATAGGTATGTTCTCTTGATAGGCATTATTAGGTCTAGTAATATGTACATATTAAAATACCATCTATCTATTATCTGCCATGTATCTATAATATTGTACCTACTTTTGAAATTTCCACAGCACCCGAACTAGCAACCAGCGCGTGGGATCATCTAATTCAAGATTATTACGCTCAAATAAATAACTCCCAACAAGCTCAGCAGCGTTCAGATCAAGATCAACAGTTTTTTTACAAGGTGAGTACTGAGTAACTACCTACTGAGTTGTATAGTAGGTAAAATATAGCGCAGTAGGTACCTATTTAAGATGTATTGAACAGGGTAATAGTAATATTACAAACAGGTAAACGTGTGTGGTTAATTATTGTTCTGGTATCTCTGTGTATTGTAGAGTGAAGAATTAAAGCAATACCTGGGTTTCATCATGGAGAACCTAGAAGGCGCCCATCTGTACGTTAGTAAGTTAATTCACGAATTATATAACACGGAACTGGGCAATTGGAAAAGGAATCAGCAAGCGCACGGAAATGGATACAATTTGGATTGTAGATGTTTAGATTTAATACAATCTTGGTAATTTTCTAACATTTTTGCGATTGTTTTTTTTCTTTTAATGACCATGTATTAATGAAGGATGTATTTTTGTCTCAAAGGTGCAAAGACCTAGTCGAAATATTATCGGAGAATAAGAAGCAGTTCAAGGAAATGAAGCTAGTGGCTGACACGATTGCTCGATATATTGGTGCAATAGAAGTCGTTAATAATGTTATCATCGAATTGGATGGCCAATTCACCAAATTGACACATTCTCTAATGAAAAAGTGAGCGAATTTTTTTAAGTCGATACTCAGGTATTGAGAAATTTTACGAATTTTATTGATAGTTGATCGCTTTAAAGTACATTATATGGTGAATGATTTACATTTATCGGAAAATTATACCAACCTATCTGGGTGTACCTGTAGAGAATTTCGTTCGTCAAATTTTCACTGACTAAATCTTATTGATTTTTCAGAATTTTCGATTTTTTTTTCATGCTTGAATTTTGAGCTCGTACAAAGTGCTCGTGAAAACTTTATTGAAATTACTTCTTCGTCAAAAACCGTATAATTTAAAAGTAAAAGTGAGCTTTTTTTCATCTTGCACTACACAAAGGTTGCCACCGCTGCTCCAAATATAGAAAAAATTAATCTGACCTGAAATTTATTTGATTTTGTTTTGGAACACAATGTGGTCAAAATTGCAACATTGGTTAAAATCGGAGCCAGTTGTATTTCATTTTGCAAGTAGGAAATTCCCTGTTTAGAATATTGACGTAAGAAAGCATCTCTCTTTTCGAACTTTACCCTTCAGGTGACGTAAAAATAAGATTCAATCGTTGGGATTACGATATCGATGACTGCGCTGTCTGCGCTAAAGAATAAGAATCATAAAAATTGTTTCTATATGATTCTATAATTGATAACAAAAAAATAATAATAATCTGTGTATTGCTAGTTCACTTCAAAAGCCAGATTCTTTTTGAAATAGGCAAATTTTTGTCAAAGAGTAAGAAAATCTCAGTAAAGTGCGCTTGAAGTACGATAAACTGGATATTCTTTGATTAATACAAAGTACAAAATTACAAAAATAGCACAAAACGTCATAGGAAAATTTGTTTTTTCAATTACCTACCCGTTTGAAACTTTTTCCTCCTTTGATTTTACGAGTATGTATGAGTAAGATTTCTCGATAAGAGAGAAAAAAATATTTTATTCAAGGGCTCAAGTTTAGACCTGATTGCCTGTTTTTTTCGAACATTCGTTCATTATCTTTCCATCATTTTCATGAAAATAATTACGATTTTAACAAAATTATTTGACCCATATTTTTGAATGATGAGTTTGTTTGGAAAAAAGATCATGGAAGGAGATAATTACTTACTCAAGTGTGGAAAATTTCTCGAGTAAATGTTCAACGAATACCTAGTCAAAGCTACCTACCTACTTACTTATGTTTCTCCATTTACATATTGCATAAACTTACATTCAAATGAGGTACCTACTACCTAAGTACCTACCTATCCCTTTTGAGTGTACGTGATATAAAGCGGGCAAATAGCGGTTTTAAAAAGGAAAAAAATTGGCACATCAATTTTTTCTTCGGAAATTTGTTCGGATGGACCCTCTGAACCACCAAAAAAAAACCGACTCTCCTACCCTTGGAGGAAAATTTTGTAGAGGGCTGAAACCGGTTCCGATTCACGTTTTTTGCATTTTACTATTTTTACTCCGTAAATATTAGGTTTTTGAGAAAAACTACCATGACGAAAAATGTTCCCCTTCAAATTCTCGACAATTTGATACTACGCTCGATACCCATTTCTCAAGGGGGGTGTCCAAAACAAGCGGTGGAAATAGTAGGTGTTTCAAAAAAGGTCAGTCCAATAAATTAATCAAAATTACCACTTAAATCATTCGTTTTCGCTCAAATTTTTTTTACAAAGTCTACACACCCAACTACTAATCAAACTACTATTGGTTTGTCTTCAACCCTCCTCGGGGGTTCGTGAGGGTTGCTTGATTTTTCAAGTAACACACTACTGAATCATATACAGGGTGATTCGGATAAGACCTGAAAAATTAAAACCACGTATTCTACTCATAAATTGGAGTAAAAAATGTTATATACACCACGGACCAAAACCTCTTCATTTCGGAGTTATTGACCTTTGAAGGGGGCCAGCTGTTTTCTTAAAATTGGGCATTTTGGCGTCTCTATCGAAAATTTTTGGGGGGTAGGTGGTGGAAAAAGTGAAGTGAGATCTCAGAAATGTAGAGTATCATTCTTTTCTGTTTTGGTCCATAACTTGATGTTTTGAAGTCAGAAATGTGTTTTATTAGATGAAAAACAATCAAAACTTGAAGTTAAATTAAATTATTTCGAATTTTATTAATTAATGTGGTAGTACTTCTCATTCTACACTCATTAAACTTTAATTTCTCTTTTTTGGTCCATTGGATGCTGAATAATCAAATTTTTCAATTTTGACAAACTCTCCGATTTTTTATAAACAAATGTTTTTGAAGGTTTCCTGTACTCAATTTTCAATTTTAAATACTTTTATGAAAAAAAAAAAAAAAAAAAAAATGCTATTCCTCAATAAAACATGATTTATCTCAACCAATATGCTCACTTTGGCAACATCGCAAAATTTGTCACGATAAATTACGATTTTGTTTCCTAAAAACAATAGAAATTGTTGGCTGGTAAATGATTGCACTTCAAATCAAAGTAGGAAATCGTAACTATGGAGCACTTTTTGATAACACTCTGATGTAACAATGCGTAACACATGAGCGAAATGTAAATGCGGTGTTGCCATATTTTACACAACTTTGATTGCGAATTCTTATTAAGGGTTGGTTTTTTAAAATTTTTGCAAAGGAAATTTTTTCTTAATTCGACGAGTAGAATATGTGGTTTCAATTTTTCAGGTCTTATCCGAATCACCATGTATTTGAAAAACAATTCTGGACGTGCGATATATCGAATACAGTGGAAATCGCTTACAACGAGATTCAAGGGACCGGACATTTTGCTCGTTGTATCCGGTCTCTCGTACTAAAAGATTTTGCATTTATAACGAGTATCTTGTAATAACCGGATATAAAGATCTTCTCATTATAAATGATGCTCGTAACACATGTAGCAAAAAAAATTGCCAATTTTACTACTATTTTTGACTTGTCAAATCGATTGGAAACAGTTTCGAATCATTTTTGAGCAGTTCTAAGAGCCTCCAGCAGCTTTTTAGAAAGTTATGTTTTTCAAAAAATGCCACGAAATCTGTCATGAATTTCAAAATGTTACCAAATTAACCTACGAAGCTGAAATTTGGGATCTAAAGAATGTTTTCTGCATGAACACTCGTTATAAGTGAAAGAAAAAACAATAAAACGAACCAAATTTCAAGAATTTCAGCTCGTACTATCCGGATTCCTCGTTATAAATGAGCTCGTTCTAACAGGTACCATATTGTACATGTTTAAATGGCGTTGTGCTCGGGACCGAGCATTTTGCTCGTTGTATCCAAAATCTCGTACTAACCGATCTCATTATAAGCGATTTCCACTGTAGTATGTTTTAGAGGTCGCTGAAAACGAATATGAACTTATTTTTTGCATACAACCCCTCAAAGCCCCTCTGTGCCTCAAAATAGGGGTGAAAATTTTGAAAAATCGTGAAAAGTCGAGTAATATAGCGAATTGTATGTTTTCAAAGTCGCTGAGCACGAATATGACCTTATTTTTTGGGCCCAACCCCGAACAGCTCCCAACTGCCCCAAAAAAAGACCAAAATTTTGAAAAAATGAGAAAAGTCGAGTGACATATTGAATGGTATGTTTTCGAAATCGCTGAGTACGAATATAAACTTATTTTTTGCATACAACCCCCCAAAGCCTCCTGTGCTCCAAAATGAGGGTCAAAATTTTGAAAAATTGCGAAAAATCGACTGATATATCGAATGGTATGTTTTTTTTTAAAAAACACGAACAACGAACTACAAATTTTCGATGTTTTCTTCCATCAAAAAAAAATTATTTCATTTTGTTTTCGATTGGTAGCCAATAATAAATGAAATCGAAAACTTTACAGGAAAACAATCGAAATGAAAACACTGAGAGAGAAGAAGATTATCTTACCTACTAAAGAAATTGAGGATAATTTTGGAGCGTTAGTAGGACGTTTGAATAGTAAAATGAGTGAAATATTAAAAGTGAGTGTACAGTCGTATTCAGCGATCTTGAAAACATACTATTCGACGTATTACACGTTTTTTGGTGACTTTTCGAAATCTTATCCTATTTAGGGGGCGTAAGGGGATTTTGAGGGATCGTAAGTAAGTGGAGCAGGAAAAAAGTGCATATTCCAGTTCAGTGTTTCGAAAACATACAAATCGATATATCAGTCGACTTTTTACAATTTTTCAAAATTTTGACCCTCATTTTGGGGCACAGAGGGGCTTTGAAGGGCTGTATGCAAAAAATAAGCTCATATTCGTACTCAGCGATTTCGAAAACATACCATTCAATATGTCACTCGACTTTTCACATTTTTTCAAAATTTTGGTCTCTTTTTGGGGTAGTTGGGAGCTGTGCGGGGTTGGGCCCAAAAAATAAGGCCATATTCGTGCTCAGCTACTTTGAAAACATACAATTTGCTATCATTCGACTTTTCACGATTTTTCAAAATTTTGACCCCTATTTTGGGGCACAGAGGGATATTGGAGGGTGGGACCCAAAAAATAAGTTCTTATTCGCACTCGGCGGCCTCGAAAACCTACCATTCGATATATCACTCGATTTTTCACGATTTTTCAAAATGTTGACCCCCTTTTTGGGCACAGAGGGGCTTTGAGGGGTTGTATGCAAAAAATAAGTTCATATTCGTATTCAGCGACCTCGAAAACATACTATTCGATATTGTTTTTCAAATATATGATTCAGTAGTGTGTTACTTGAAAAATCAAGCAACCCTCACGAACCCCCGAGGAGGGTTGAAGACAAACCAATAGTAGTTTGATTAGTAGTTGGATGAGTAGACTTTGTAAAAAAAATTTGAGCGAAAACGAATGATTTTAAGAGGTAATTTTGATTAATTTATTGGACTGACCTTTTTTGAAACACCTACTCTTTCCACCGCTTTTTTTGTACAGCCCCCCCCCCCTGGAGCAATGGGTATCGAGCGTAGTATCAAATTGTCGAGAATTTGAAGGGGAACATTTTTCGTCATGGTAATTTTTCTCAAAAACCTAATATTTACGGATTAAAATGCAAAAAACGTGAATCGGAACCGGTTTCAGCCCTCTAAAAAATTTTCCTCCAGGGGTAGGAGAGTCGGATTTTTTTTGGTGGTTCAGAGGGTCCATCCGAACACATTCCCGAAGAAAAAATGTATGTCTTTTTGCCACTGCTTTTATACGTTATTTTTCCCGCTCTAATACGTCTTTACAATGAATTTTTATCTTTGGGGTTTTCAATTTTTTGAAAATTTTAATTCATCGAATGAACGATTGTTCAAATGAGTGAAATTCATACATACGAGTACGTCAGGTACCATAGGCAAGATATTTTATCGAAAGTTGTAGCCTACATCGTCTCAAAATATGTTAGATTTGATCTACGAATAGGTATGTGTCGATATAGAATTATACATTGCTAACTCATAATTTTCATCTTTTCATTTTTTCGTAGTACTTTTGTACTGGAACTACAGCCACCCCAGGTGTTGAAAACAGGCCACAGATTTTCAGCCAAGATACGTTTATTGAGTTTTGAGGGCATAAAAATGAGTTCTTTACGGGTAAGTTGATCCTGAGAACAATTTGTAAATGTTTAAATATTGCATAGGTAACTTATAAAGAGACTTTTATTTTGAGTGAAGCATTTGAGAATTTTTTTTAAATGATGAAATTTAAAATCCGTGAAATGCTATATACTTTGACATTTTCTAGGAAGTTATAGATAGTGTTACCTATCTGAAAAAAGTCACTCGACTGTAACTCTTTTGGTTTTTTATAAAAATCCATCAAATACTCATTTCGTAGAATTTCATTTTATAAACATTTTCTACTTTTTAAAATTAGTAGGTACTTTAGGCATAGGCATGTTTCAAAATTCTAGATCCACTAAGTCACTATTTATTATCAAGTACATAGGTACATTTATTTTTACATACAACTTTGTTTTGAGATCTTAAAAACTTCCTCACCGACGCTTCTCACTTCTGTAGACATTTTAAAAAATAACCTGATTATTCCTCGTCTCGTTACGCAGGTCAAAGTGTCCATCCTCAATGCACAACAAGGTAATAAACTGCATACTCAAAACGAAATTGAAAAAAATGACGTCAGTGGGGTAATTTTGAATAATACTGGAACGATGAAATACGACCAAGCCAAAAACGAAGTATCTCTCACGTTTGAGTAAGTATAATTATACTTGATTAATTTTTCATTTTATCAATTCGGTTGAGAAAGGAGGCGCGAGGCGTTATAGCCCAACGAATATTATTATGCACCGTGCAGAATGGTTCATTCGAAAAGGTCGCATGAAAATTATTCAATCAAGTCAAGCTTTATACACGTTTATTCCAAATACAGTAAAAGCTCGATAAGGTGTCCGGACGTCCGGAGAGTGGTGATACACACTTCAGATTTGAAAGCAACCGGATACGACTAAAAAAACCGGTTATGTGAAGGTGTGGCCTATCTTGTGGATTGAAGGGGCTACAAATGATTTTTAATTTCGAAAAAATTGCGATGAAAAGATGAATGCGGAAATGAATACTAAGTCGAAAAATAAACAAATTTTGTTATGATCATTTTTTTTTTACTTAAAAATTTAAAAAGTTTTTAAAGCTCAACAATTTTTGATTTGCTAAAAACTTTACAATTTTCGAGCTTTGAAAACTTCTTAAATCAGACAAATTAGTTTTTTTCAGAAAAAATATTTCTGAGGTACCTACATAGGTAGTAGGTACTTATTTTAAGTCAGAGTTCAGAAAAATGTGTACCTACCTGTATTTTTTATCAATATCTTCTCATCACAGAAAACAAATTTTTCGGTTAAAACTTGAAACCAATGTAAGCAGATACTTTCAATACAAAACAGAAATGAATAGAAAAAAATAGCAGAGAATTTAATTTTCTATGTGAATAGGTAGTAGGTACTTGTGGGGTATGATGACTTATTTTTAGTAAGATTTTTTCTACTACCTATTTTGGTGAAAATTGAAAAACCAGAAAAACTCATCTTTATTGGACAATCTCCTGGTGATCTTTCAAACCGACCGGCCCCTCTATTTGTAATTTGGTTTATTCTGATTCGGTGTGTTATTATCATTATTATTATAGGCTCCTCGCCTCGCCTCTGGGCATAGAGGGGTCGACATGTACCAGAGATGATTGTATTAGCTATTGAATCAATAAATTTCAATTTCAATTTCAATTTAGTAGGTACCTAAAGATTTTTCATTTTTTTTTTTTTAGAAAAATGCAATTACAGAGTGTAAAACGATCGGAAAAGACAGATTTAGAATCAGTGACGGACGAAAAATTTACACTCAATTTTACTACGGAATTCGAGATAGAAGGCGAAAGTGGAAACGAAACTGCAAAAGCCTACACTCTATCATTACCTGTAACGGTGGTTGTCCACGGCAACCAAGAACCTAATGCCTGGGCCACCATCTTTTGGGACAATGCTTTTGCTGTGTATCCTCGTGAACTTTTTACTGTACCAAATGAAGTAAACTGGGGAAAATTAGGTACCATGCTAAACATGAAGTTTGCATCTGTCACCGGTAAAGGATTATCAGCCAATAACTTGAAGTACTTGGCTGAAAAATTACTTGGGTGTGTATTTAACGTGTTGCTTTTATTACTCTTCTATTGCTATTGATAAGTAAGTAGGTAGCATCGCAATAATTTGTGAATTGTGTGATTTCTCTACTCTGCAGGGTTCAAGGTAACGGCACTGATGACTACAATTCGATGACAATCTCCTGGAAAAAGTTCTACAAGGAGAAGTCAGTGATATTATTAGAAAACGGAAAGCACAAGTTGATCACGTTTTGGGAATGGCTTTATGCCATCATGAAACTGACCAAAGATCACTTGGAACCGTTTTGGAAAGCTGGGTGAGTGCCAAAATTAGAGTTTATCCTTTTTACTCGTAGTACCTACCTAGCTTCCGAGATGTGCGTGATGCTAACTTTTGAAAACTTGGAAAAAAATTCAGTTGATTTTTTAACCTAATGTCAAACTTTCAAAAAGTTGAGAAAAAAAATTGTCAAGATCCAAAATTTGAAGTAGGTAAAGTTAGGTGTAGTGTATCAATAATTATACCGTATTTTGTCTATAACTTTTAAGAACTTGGAAAAAATCACGATTAAATTCTGACTTGGAATTTGAAAGAAACGAACAATTGGTAGGTAATCATTTTTATGTCGTCAGATTCTTGAAAAATTGGAAGGAGAAAAGTTGGTTAGTTTCAATCAGATTTCACTATAATATTTTCTCTGGCCTTTTTTTGGATGGAGGGGGTGTTTTTACTTTTTATTTGCTATAGATTACACCTTAAAAAAATTTATGGATTTCTGACATTGGAGATGTCAGACAATTGGAAACTTTGAAAAAAGTAGGTAGTATAATTTTCTGAAGATATCAAGTTTTAAACTTGTAAAAAAATTAAAAAATTTGCTGACATTATCTCAAAATTTTAGAAATAACATAGGTACTGATACTTGGCCAGACTTTTCTGTTTAGCTATTTAGAAATCCAAACATTTTCTACATCTACATACATTTTTAATTTAGTAGCATTGTACCTACATCTGTACCCGGGTAATTCTCAAAAAAAAAAGTCATTTTCGATATGCGTAATTTTGAAAAACAAAAATAATTTTTTTTGGAAAATTTCAAGTGGGAATCATTTGTATAGGTGTCCCAGATCCATTTTCTAGTGTTGGCCTCAATTCAATCCCCCCACTGTGGGTCCTGACCCTCTTAAAACAGCGATAATTAGGATTCGACCCTCACAGATGACAGATGTGTAATATCAAATACATACCTATGTCGTTTAATATGTTTTCGAGGTCGTAGAATATTCGAATCTGGACTTTTTTTTGTAGAGGTGGAGGATGAGGCGTGGGGAGGGGGAAAATGTCAAATTTTGCTTATATTAAGTATGGTGTAGTATAGTCTATAGTATGGAGTAATATGGATCGATATGTTTTCGAGGCCGCAAAGTTTGAATCTGGACTTATTTTTTTGGTAGGGGTGGAGGTGAGGCGTGGGGAGCGAGATGCGAGGAAATGTCAAATTTTGCTTGTACTATCGTGTAATATCTCTACTAGCGTGATAAAAGTACACCTGTCTGAAATTTGGCCAGGTCACAAAGGACAAATGAGCATTGGACAAGCCGAAGGACAATCTCAACGTTTTTTTCGTTTCTAGCCTTACATACTGGACATTATTTGATTTTTAACACATAATAAATTTCTACTTATCATGTAGAATAAGGAACTGTCAACACTCTCACTCCACTCCTTACTCCCATCGTCGTTGTGGTTCCTTATCCTTTACAGGACATTGGAAATCGCATTTTTGTGGTACTCTAATAGGGTGAGGCGTATGCCTATTGCCACTGCGATTATTCTAGGGAATCGATGTTGTTTCGAGCTTCCACTAGTAGTTTCCCGTTGCTTTCTAGTGACATCTACACAAGCACCTTGGAGCTAGCCGGGTAGTTTAGAGACCCTGAGCTCCTCAGTGTTGACCTCTATAAACGCTCGAACCAGTTTCAGCTTTTTGATTCTGCTAACAGATGGCGTGCATTATCTGTTAGCTCGGCTAAACTGGTAGTCCCAGGGTACTTGGCGTGTAATGTTGATAATTGCACGAAAGATTTTTTAATTACACGCACAAGCTTGCCTCTGTAGCTGGGTTTGAACCGGGTACCTCGTGAACGGAGGTCCGCGGCTGTACCTACTACGCCACTGAGGGACTTACTCCCATCATTTTTCATCATTTTTCAGGAATTTTGACTCTACAGATATTGAGTGATTGATTATATCCATAAACTAAAGGTGTAAGATGGTAAAAGACGTAAAAGTATATCAGTAATTGATAAAATAGCCTAATATCATTGGCGATAATTATAATGAGAAAAACAGTAAAATAAACAAATAAAAGAATTGAAAATACGTGAGGAACAGCAACATTTTGAAGATGTAATTAGTCACAAAATTAGAAAAAAAAGAGGAGTAAGGAGTTTTGATTTGGCCCTACGATTGGGAAGTCAGCAAAAATCATTAAAAATTGCTCTAAAATTGGCGCAAAAACTGTGAGACAGTTTTCAAATGTGGAAATGTGAAATGTGAGCTTTCTATGAACTTGATATGGTGCAATATGCCTTCACCATTTTGGTGGTTATTATTGGCGAGTTCTCACCAAAGGTACGCGCTCTACAGTCTATTGAGGGAACTGGATGATTATATGATCGGAACTATTATGGCTATTGCTTTACCATGACGAAAATGGTTTTGGTTCAATATTTTTAGTTATTTTTTCCATAAAAATCACTGAAATGAGTAATATTGTAACAAAGGTGCTTATTTATGTGTTCAAAAAATTTTCAGAAAGGAAAAATTATTTGAGGGTACCTATCTTTGAGGATGAAGAACAACCATAGTGAAATTTTTAAATTCTATGTATAGAAGAAAATCCTAAATGACAATCATGTTTGAAGATGAAAATTAGATTCAGATGAAATTGACAATTTCCCAAATTTGCTAAGTAGGTAATCAAAAATTCAAAAAAATGCAAAAAATGTTGAAATTACATTGAAAAAATTATTAATTTTGGACTGAAGATATTTTTAAAATCGACGCCTCATTTTGAAGAATTTCAGAAACGTAATTATTAAATCAATTGAAAAATTCAAATTTTTTAAATATTAGGTAAATTGCCAATTTTGGAAAAATCTTCCCCCAAAGATTCTTCTTGCAAGATTTTTTTGCATATTCTTCTTATCTACAACTTTTTGTAGGGAATTCATTTCCATGTAAAATCAGTAAAATTCTTTCTCATGCAATGTTTTGGAGAACTTAATTAGCATTACTGAATGTATGATCCAAATTCCAAATTGTTTTCATACAATCTTTATTACATGAAAATATTCTTTGAAATCGAAAATGATTTTAGCTTACAAAAATTAAAAATTAAAAATTTTTAAAGAAACAAACAAAAATTAAAAATTAAAAATTTTCTTTGAAAAAAAAATTTGATACCTATTTAGATTTAAACTCGTAATTTTTAATTTAATAATTTGCTATTCAAGTTTAGAATTCTTGTAGTTCTAATTATTTTCCTAAGAAGTGAAAATTAATGATAAAATTTTACAGACAGATTAATTATGAGGGATAGCGAAAACACTGGAAGAGTGAGTACAACTTGCCACAAATGTACTTTACTTACTAATTTCATCGTCATTTTTATCCATGTAGTTGATTGAAGAACAAAATTACCTTTCCTTCTATAAAAGGGTGAACAGCATTGTGGAAATAATTTGACATCAAAGGCATAAGGTGCACCGGGGCAAGTCAGAATGATTTTTCGCAATTTCAACTTTGACGAGCTGTTACTCCCCTTCTAATGAACCGATATGGATCAAATTTATTATGTAGGTTCCCATAAGGGTTCTTAACCTATGGTAAAAATTTGAGCGCGATTGACACAGTAGTTTTTGCTCAGTGGAATAAAATATAAACTGTCCTGACTTACCCCAATTGGGGAGAAGTCAGAACAGGCTAAACTTTGCAGAGGCGTAGATCACAAACCGAGCGTCCTAAAAAAATTGCACAGAAACAAAAATGTAGAGAATTTAATTCTCTTTGAGATCACTCTCATCAGATTTTCACTAGGATGCACGGTTCGTCCGCTATATGCGAAAAACTAAGAAATAGAAAGTCTGTATTTTAGACCAAATTCAAAATAAGTTCAAAACAGCAACAAAATACAATTGAACCAAAGACATCTAAAATGAAACTGAATCGCGAAAATTTTTATGCTGTGATGAAGTAGGGGTAGTACCCTCAAGTCACCTTTAGTGGCACTTTGCCAGATATAAACCTCTAGGCGCTAGAGCAAGTTTTCTAACTTACCCCGAATTCCAACTTCCCTAGGTGCACCTTACAAATTAACATTTATTTCTTCATCAGTTCATCACTTTCATCACTCATTTTGGCGAATTCTTCCAAAAAATGCTTAAAAAACTTGAACCACAATGGTAAAGCAATAGCCATAATCAACTCCGATCATATAATCATCCGTATCTACAAGGTTGACACTAGCGCTCCAAGTTAAAGAGAACTCGCCAATTAGAATGATGTTATGGAAATGTGAAGTCTCATATGATGGAATGATACACATACACTAGAGAGAACTTCTAATAACATGGGAATTATAATAGGTATTAGAGCTGAAAACAGTACTCGCTGACAGCAGGTAACTACTGTACCTGTAATGTAAAGTCTCGCTCCTCGCTAGTAGCTGGTAGCGAGTTGAAAAAATGTTGCACCGGTTCACGATATCATTGTCATCAATCATGTCCAACGTCAATCACACATACAAACGACAGGTGTTGAAGCGTAACTCCTCCCACTTACGCATTATCAAATTTTTTGGGGTGCGTGCGCAGAGCACGTGCAAAAACATTCGGGTTGTACTCGCTATACGCTACTATCTGTATCGGAATCAACCTGATATAACCACTAGCGGGTTTAGCCAGTGTTTTAACCAGATACCAGTTAGCGGGTAGCGTAACCGTTTTCAGCTCTAATAGCCTAATAGGTATGTCTTGAAGGATGTTCTAAGGTCTCTTGGCATCACGCTAAAGGGATTTAGCCGCGATTCTCACTTCCCTATTGACAAAATGATGCTGAAAAGCATGCATAACAGTGCATGATTTTGGACTGGTGTAAAAGCATGCATTACCGTGTTAAAAATATACATTTTCGCATGCTAAACAGAAGCAGTCTAGCAACCAAGTATTTTCTAAAATGCACCACGGAGTAAAAAATTTTTTAAGTCCAAAAATTGATAACATTTATGCAAAAATAACCTCTAGTCTATTTAGCTGCGAGGTGGTCAAGTGAGTTAAACAGTCACACATTGCAGGAACCTGAGATCAATCCCCGCACGCGCCGGAAATTTTTTAATTTTTTTTTATTTTTTCGAAAAAATTATCTATTAAAATGTCTTAAAATTCACAATTAATCAGTAGATAGTATTGCCTGTGAGTTTGAGCAATTTTCCTGCTAAAGTTTCCGCACTTTTTGTACATACTTTTGGTTTACTTTTAAGCATGCTATTCACTGGCTGAATATCATGCGATTTTTTGAAAAAGTCCAAATTCACGCATGAGTGTGATATGCAAAAAAGAATGCATTTTAGCATGTTGTACGCACAATTTTTGTCAATAGGGTTGGTGCCTTGGATTACATTGGGAAGGTACTGAGTGTTAGATGCATTGCGCTATGTATATGCGAGTACGTAGTAAATACTTTTGTCATTCCTACTCCCTTTGGGTAGGTGATGTGTTTTAAATAACTACAGTAATTAATATAGGGATTGATCCCCCACCCCCATATAATGTTACTGTGTTTTGGTCTTTTTGGCTAATTTGGGGTATGCCCGGGTATCCTGAATTAGAGGGTGTGTTTATATTAAGTACCTTGGTTTTAGTAAAAGCAGCCATCATAGCCACTATTATTGGTGTAGGCAACAGAAAGGAGATGGTGAGATGGTCAGCAGTTGGTAAGTAAAGACTTACATGTTGGTGCCTCCACTAAATTAATTATATTATAACTTAATTAATTGATGAAGACTACATCTATAGGTAAATGGACAAAGATCCGCTACCTACCTGACTGGCTTGTGAGTATGCATTTTTGCCTATCTTAAATCATACAGATAATTTAATATTAGTCGTAATGCTGTGTAGTTATATTTTACAGAATTCTGCATGAATTATGGGTCGCGAAAACCATCAATTCAACCTACTTGAGGTATCATATTGGGACGAAGGATAATAAACTTATTATTTATATGACTCGTATGTAAACGTATTCCTCAATAAATATACTTATTTACCACGATAAGAACTGTAACTTGTGTACGACTTTTAATACAGTTTGACCTAGGAAATGGTAACATTTCCACGTTAATGTGTACTGTTAGGCAGGAGCATCATATTAGTCTAATGTCTCTGAGCAATTTTGGTATACGCTAAATCTCCTCCCTAAGGCATTGTTGATGGAAACTCCCTTCATTAGGATGAGTACACTGACACCTACACTCCTCAATGACTTATTCGATGCCTCGTAATTTAACCGTAACAAACTTATAGAGATTGTAATTTGCACAATAATACATGTACATTAGTGTTCTATGATAATGAGAATGTGTCAATTTTTCCAAAAAAAAAATAAATAAAAAAAATAAGGATTTCAGAACACTTTATAACATTCATTTTCAAAAACATGGTGTGAGACAGGCAAGTCGAAGGACATTTGGGGTATAAAATCAAATGTACGCCAATGAAAGGAGAGGCTGAACAGCTCAATATCAAGTGTAAAATGTGAGGGAGGTGATGCTTGTAAGTATGAACCAAAAAAAAATCATGCTAAAACCATTGAGAAATTTGCTGTGGACACAAAATTTACCACTTTTTGAGAATTACCCACCCATAAACGTTACTTTTAGGGATTTTTTGACTTGGTAGCGAATTTTTCTTCAATTTTTTCAGAAAACGAGTGACATTTTTTGTATTTCTGAAATGATAAAATACTATCAATATGTACTTGAGGGTCCAATTTTTCATAATCATAAACAATCTTGCTTTTAGAAATCACTTCAAAATACATTTCTTAATTAATCGAGCAATTCCTAAGTAGCATTTATTTATAAATGGCTCCAACAGTTTTGTAGTTAAATTGATGTCTCGTGGTGAAGTGCCTACAGTCTTGTTAGCTGTGCACTCAGTGGTTTCCTATACTGAAAAGGAGATTTTTCTTGTTTTAATGTGTGTTACTGTGTTACAGGAGAATTCATGGATTTTTGGATAAAAACCAAGTCGAAGGCATGCTTAAAACGTGCCCCAATGGTACATTCGTGTTGAGGTATTCCAATTCTGTTTTAGGGGCGGTACACGTTGCCTGGGTCGGAAAAGGTAATACATTTTGTATTGTTTCTTCTCATCCTATCCTATCCACTTTCATCATATTGTTGAGTAAAACACAATGTGTTGATGGATTTTTTCTCATAACTTTGCAGATACTAATGGGCAGAAACAGGTCACAATGGTGAATCCCTTTAAGTCTAAAGATCTTGAAATTCGTTCGCTATCTGATATATTAGGGAATATGGGATACTTAACTCACCTGTATCCTAATATACCGAAATGCGAAGCATTCAATTGTACGCCAGCTCCTGGTAAGATCTATTTTTCTAGTTTCAGGAATAGGCACATGAAGACCTTGAAAAAAAAATTCAATTGACATTTTTGATATTATGCTAAACTCAGATTTCCTTTCTGCTCAAAAGCTATTGATGTTTTTGTAGGATGCTTCGATCAAAAAGTTTTTGCGTATAAAACGTGTTTTTTTTTCAATTTCCTGAAAAATTCAAATATTAGCGTTGCAATTTTCACTGAAAACTGAGGGTGCGCTTACTTTCAAGTACAAAACACATTATCATGTTGCGTATGTAAATCGAATAAGTAGGTATGTATGTAGAATGAAGTACAAATTCTGAATTGGAATGAAATGAAATATTGAATAGAGTTGTATGGTTGAAATGAAATAGGAACATGGACGTGAACATGAAATTTAGAATTGAAAATTTGAATACTCCCTTGCTGTTTATTGTAAGCGTACCTCGAATTCTAAATGATGGCCTCGATTGCATGCAAATATATTGGCCGCAAACAGAAAATTTTCTGTTCAACTTCGGTGAACAGCATGTGAATGAACAGACTATAATAAATACCTATTACCTAATTTGTAATTTTGTTTGTTTTCAGATTTACCTATCAAAACCCCCCAAGGCTACTGGGGGTTTGATGTAATAATTCGCGTTCGTGGTGTTTCATCTACACCACCGCAAAGCCCACACAGTCTTTCGCCAACACCTGCGCAATTGGTGGAAAATCTAGGGTCAAGTACTTGGCCAGAAGTTGAACCGTCGAACTCACACATCGCCCCATCAACGCAATTGATGTCCGATTTTATATTCACATCAACACTGTCACCAGAATCAAATATTAGGTATTGAAACAGTATGTAGAATGTACCTAACTACCATGTAGCAACTCTTGAGGAAAAAATTAAATTCAGAAGGGTCGAATGATTGAAAAATTGACAAATAAAACCCCCCAACCAAAAAACCTGGATTTTGATACACTACTCGAATTTTTGTGACTTTTTCAAAATTTGATTTCAGTAGCATCTACCTTAGGGGCTGAGTGAAAAAATGACTTATGATTCGTGTTTCTTGACCCAAAAAACCTATATTTTGACATATCACTCGATTTTTTTAAATTTTACAAAATTTCGTTCTGGTGGCACCTCCCCAAGGGCCTCCAAGGGGTCTGTGGGAAAAAAGGACCTCAGATTCGTATTTCTCGACTCGAAAAACCAATATTTTGACATATATCACTCGATTTCTTTCATTTTTTCATACTTTGATTTCCGTCACACCCCACTCCCCCCTCCCCCAAGGGGTCGGCAAAAAAAAGGACATCGGATTCAAATTCCTCGTTGAAAATTACTATAAAATCACTACTTTCAACTCTTGATATGGGTCATAGTTTTGTTGTAGAACGGCATTGTGCGCCTTTTTTTGCCATCCAAGTCGAGTGGTGGGCCGGCCTCACCAACTTCATATGGCTGCTGTTTGTGAAAAACACCGCATGGCGCGCTGCAGTTTACGCCATCGTGCCTAGCAAATGTCAGAGATTGAAATTTTCATAAACTCCTCAAAAATGGCCTATCGCCATCGGTCGATAAACTGTTTCAAACTTTACAAAGGTAGATCGAAAGATCATGCAAACATTTATCACCTGTCAAAATTTCAAGTGCAAAGGGCGTTTTTCGATTTTTGGTGAATTTTTGAAAATCCAATTTAGGCCAAAAATGAGGGAAAAAATCAAAATTTTACCAAATTGACCAAGAAAGCTGAAATTTGGGATATACCCTATTTTCGACATGCCAAATCGATTGGAAACGGTTTCAACCCGTTTTGAGCAGTTCTGGAGCCTCCAGCAAATTTTTGAAACTCGAAATTTCCACAAAATTCCATCAAATTGGAGTTGTAAAGCTAAAATTTATTCTAAAAATTAATTTCAATTGGCTGCGAAGTACTGCAAGTGAATTTCAAGTCGTTTTGGATCCTCCAGCGACTTTTTGAAAATTCCTGAAGCCTCTAGCACCATATTTTAACACCCTCTGAAAACGACTTCTGATGGATTTCAAGTCATTTTAGAGCCTCCGACGACTTTTTTTGAAAAATACTGGAGCCTCCAGTAGATTTTTGAAACTTGAAATTTCCCCAACATTTTATCAAACCAAGATGGAGAGTCGAAATTCATTCTGAAAACTAATTTCAATACGCTACGAAGTTGACTGCTGGTGAATTTCAAGTCGTTTTGGAGCCTCCAGCAACTTTTTGAAAGGTTGTATGACTTTTTTTTTTTGAAAAATTGAAATTTCCTAAAAGTAGCTGGAAGCTTCAAAATCATTTGAAACCACCATGTAGTCCGCGAAGTAAATTTCAGCTTGCCAACTACATTTGATAAATTAATGATGGGGAAATTTCAAGTTTCAAAAATCTACTGGAGGCTCCAGTAATTTTCAAAAAAAGTCGCTGGAGGCCCTAAAATTACTTGATCCCACCTGGAGTCGTCTTCAGAGGATGTTAAAATATGGAGTGTAGAGTTAATTTCAGCTTTCGATCTCCATTTTGATGAAATTTTGTGAAAATTTAAAGTTTCAAAAATTTGCTGGAGGCTTTAGGAATTTTCAAAAAGTCGCTACAGGATCCAAAACCACCTGAAATTCCCCTGCAGTACTTCGTGGCGTATTGAAATTAGTTTTTAGAATAAATTTTAGCTTTACAACTCCAATTTGAAGAAATTTTGTGGGAATTTTCGATTTTCGAAAATCTGCTGGAGGCTCCAGAACTGCTCAAAACGGGTTGAAACCGTTTCCAATCGATTTGGCATGTCAAAAATAGGGTATATCCCAAATTTCAGCTTTCTTTGTAAAGGGTATTCCCGGATAAGATAGGTGAAATGCCCCTGTCCTCGGATTTTTGAAATTTCGATGAAACATTGTTGGGTGCCTTTAAAAAACATGTTGGAGCCAAAAAAATTTCTCCCACCCCACCCCCTTGCCCCCTGGGGCCAAATAACGCTTTTTTCGGGGAAAAAATCATACTTCAACGAGTTTTGAATGAAAATTTTTGAATTTACCCAAAATATGTACGGGACACATGGGTCTATCCACATGAATTTTTTCGAAATTTTTCAGCCCCTCGGGGGGGGGAGATATTGACAAAAGAAAATTTAAAACCGCCGTATCTCCGAACCTAATTCTTGCACACAAAATTTTTTTTCTGTCAAAAATATATCTGCATGAGTACTATGATTGGTATTTTTTTCAAATTTTTTCTCCAGGTGGGTCATCTTCAAAAATTCAAAAAACACTCAAAAATGCATTTTTTGTGTCATGGAACCACCAAAAAAAGCGATATTGCCAGTGATATAATTCTGAAATGTTGCATGCGAGCCTCTAAAAACAATATAAAACCAACCAACCTCTTGAAAACTTGATTTTGGGGCCATAGGCACCCCCTCCCCCCAATTTTGGGGCGAAAGAAGATCGACAATATGGGTATCGTTTTCATATGAATCGAACTTGCTGAACACGAATATGAAGTTAGATTTGCAGTTGGACCCTCCTGAGGGTCACATTGGGGGAGGGGGTTGCCTAAAAATTCGATTTTTCGTGAAAACATGCTTCAAAAAAAAGGTTGATTTTTACCAAATTTAGCAGAAATCGTCATTTTGAGTAGAAAGGTGTCCTAAAAGGAAGATATGGGCCCTCATAGATGGGCCATTATCGAAAAAATCGTGTTTTTCCACTACAGCCTCTAAGTACTCAATTAATTTGAGGAGCAATATTCTAAAACGCCCTATGTCCATTTTCAAAAATTTCATTTCTGATCTGGTAAATTGGCTATTTAGGTGAGTTTAAAACTTTATTTAGGTGGATTTATGATGTAGGAGTGTAGCTATACATTTCATCCACCAGATACCGCTAAAAAAATTCAATAAAAATGGACAAAGTGCGTTTTGGAACACTTTTTATTTTTTGAAAACGCAATTTGAAAAAATGGACTAAGGGCGTTTTGGAATATCGCTCCTCATTTGAAAAAAATAGCCCAGTCCCAAATGAAAGTATTTAAGATTCTGCGTTGATCTATGATATTGCCGTCAAAATCCAAGACCACTTTTAGCGTTCATTGAAAACGTCTAATCTTTGCGCAACCCCCTCCCCTAATGTGACCCTTAGGAGGGTCCAACTGCAAATCTAACTTCATATTCGTGTTCAGCAAGTTCGATTCATATGAAAACGATACCCATATTGTCGATCTTCTTTCGCCCCAAAATTGGGGGGAGGGGGTGCCTATGGCCCCAAAATCAAGTTTTCAAGAGGTTGGTTGGTTTTATATTGTTTTTAGAGGCTCGCATGCAACATTTCAGAATTATATCACTGGCAATATCGCTTTTTTTGGTGGTTCCATGACACAAAAAATGCATTTTTGAGTGTTTTTTGAATTTTTGAAGATGACCCACCTGGAGAAAAAATTTGAAAAAAATACCAATCATAGTACTCATGCAGATATATTTTTGACAGAAAAAAAATTTTGTGTGCAAGAATTAGGTTCGGAGATACGGCGGTTTTAAATTTTCTTTTGTCAATATCTCCCCCCCCCGAGGGGCTGAAAAATTTCGAAAAAATTCATGTGGATAGACCCATGTGTCCCGTACATATTTTGGGTAAATTCAAAAATTTTCATTCAAAACTCGTTGAAGTATGATTTTTTCCCCGAAAAAAGCGTTATTTGGCCCCAGGGGGCAAGGGGGTGGGGTGGGAGAAATTTTTTTGGCTCCAACATGTTTTTTAAAGGCACCCAACAATGTTTCATCGAAATTTCAAAAATCCGAGGACAGGGGCATTTCATCTATCTTATCCGGGAATACCCTTTGGTAAAATTTTGATTTTTTCCCACGATTTTGGCCTAAATTCGATTTTCAAAAATTCACCAAAAATCGAAAAACGCACTTTAGCACTTGAAATTTTGACAGGTGATAAGTTTTTGCATGATCTTTCGACCTACCTTTGTAAAGTTTGAAAAAGTTTGTGCAAGTTCTATGTTAAAACACAAAATCTGCGATTTCGGCTGACCGGTCAATCAAAATGGCCGCCATTTTGTAAGTGAGGCCAACTTTTTTTTTTGGCAAGTTAGCTTTAAAATGTTCCTTAGGATGTCCCCTTTAAGAAAAAAGTTGTGCCGGATGATCGGCGGTGGGGGATGCAATTACTCCTATAGTCATATGCCGGACTAATATATGTAACTTAGTATACACCCCTCGCTCTTGCTGTATTCACCAACATTAGAGTCTAACAACTATAGTACCTAGCTAAGTACATTCTTTGTCGATCGAATTTCAACTTCTGACTCAAAATTTGAGCTTAATAGGTACCTACCTATTAATCATACGTATTTGTGTATCAAGCATTATTAAAAAAAAAATCAACTTGGGAACGTATTTTCCAATTCCTCATCGCGTTAATAAAGTTATTTCTCCTGAACGAGGGTCGAAGCTCGAAAGTGCCTATTTCTAAACGCGAGGGTGGCAAAAGTAGCACTTTCAACCTGAAATTAAGGAAGCATTATTAAAACGTGTTTTTAGGCAGAACAGCTATCCATTTTTTTCGGCAGGCTGTTTTATATTGCTGTAATGCTTCTTTTGACTGTTATTTTCACCAGATTAATCTGTACAGATAGGTTTGTTGCGTCTTTCTGTTTAATATTTTCTTCTCAAAATATCACCAATTTTGAAAACACGAATTTTTGAAATCGGTAAGTGATATTGGCCGAAAAATAATCGGCACCACTTTATTCCTGAATATGCCCCCGGTGGTACTACAGCGAAAAAAAAACGTACTTACTCGTACCTACATACGATATGTAATTTTTTTCAAACCCCCTTTCTCTTTGCGGACCCATATGAGGCACCTCCGGAGCTGATATTTTTTTTTGCAAAATTGCAAGTGAATAAAAAATCAAAATGAAAGTCTCGTCCAATACAATATCTTCCGATACCACCCCCCCCCCCAAACACCTTGATGCTCATGCTAAGCGGGCTATTTTATGTATTTGATTATTTTAGATTAAACTAATGATTGGTTTGTTGTGTTTGTTTGAAGTGCTGGTGTTTGGAATTGCACTGATAATAACGTCATGGATGTCTCGGACGAAACCGGAATAGAAGATGGTACTGTAATGCAACCACCCCTCCACTTTGCGCCAAATCATTTCGACTGCTAGGTAGTTGCACCAGCCAGAGACACTCATAAGTGCACCGCGATCAGAAAAATCTTCATACAGCGATTCTTCTAGCGACTAAACCGGCGCTACTAATCAGTTGAACAGAAGCTATTAACAACCCGTAATCCCTACCTATATGAGGGAGGTAGCAGGTACATACGAGGTGTGATCAACTAGTTCTTGGACAATTGCTCCTATGTCGCGACTATTATAGTTAGGGATTTGCGCGAGGTGGCATTCGATAGCTTAATCCTTCCTCTTTCCAACGAGCTACTGGCGACCTTGTTTGGATGTTTAGTTTACAGTTATACAGGCGGTTGAATGAGGCAGTGACAGTATAGTTTTCGATTTTTTTTTTTTCGTAGTAAACATGGTGATTTTCGAAGAACGCGCAATTTTGTTTTTTGCTCAGGAAATCTTTCACCCAGTGTCTTGAAATGATGAGATTGGCTCCATTGTGATTCAGTGATGAGGGCTACTGTCCATTTTTGGTACCAGAAATTCGCAAAAGGCCACGATTTGATTGCAGATGATGCCATTAGGGGGTGACCTCAAAATGCCCGCTCTCCAGAGCAAATTTCTCGAGTAGGCACTTTAATTCGTTCGAATAGATGTTTAACAATTCGAGAATCATGTTCTTCCGTCAATTTGAGCTATGGGACAGTTCAAAAAATTCTCAAAGACAATTTAGAAACGACCAGGATTTGCATGAAAATGGTTCCGCGGAAACACCTGTTTACAGATGCGCGACCCCACACCCCACGAATACGCGAAGTGCTTCGAAAAATGGATTGTACGATGGAAGAAGGCGGTTGCATCGGAGGGGGAGTATTTTGAGGGTGATCTTAATGTATCAGATAATGTATCTCGTGATATTTTAGAATAAAAACTATTTTTTTGTGTGTTTATAGTTGTTTTTATAAAAATCGAAAAACTTTCCTGAGGTGACCTAATTAAAAGCTCATTAGTTTGGGAACCACTGCATGAAATTGGTTCGTTAACCGCTTGTTGGAAAGAGGAAGGATTAAGCTATCGAATGCCACCTCGCGCAAATCCCTAACTATAATAGTCGCGACATAGGAGCAATTGTCCAAGAACTAGTTGATCACACTTCGTATACAGGGTGCCCAGAAATATCGTGAACTCCAAGCAGATTCTTGTGGATTTATAAATCTGCCAAAATCCGTGTAAAAAGAACACATCTATTGACTATTGAGACCGAAAAAGGAAAATTTGAGGCTCGAATTTTGAAGGAAAAAAAATGAGGGGAGGTACTAATGCTACGTTTAGGGAGGCGCTACTCATTGACCTAGGGGGATCACCGCGCCCCTGATTAGGGTTTTCAAAAAAATTACAAGAGTTTTCCGAAACATTGGAAATATGTACTTTTGTAACTTCAGTGTGTCGAAACATTTTTGTGTGCATATGTAAATAATACTGGTACGTTAATTTCCAACTTTTGGATGTTATTTTTAATGATTCATTCAGTTATAAATATAAATGATTTCATTGTTACCTATGTGTTGGCTTGTTTCATTTTTTTAAAATCGAGTAAGGTAATGTTCATGTGATCTTCAATTCTTCATATATCGTAGGATCTAGAATTTGTTTCATGATTAGAACAGTTGTCTCTAAAACCATTCGAAACCATGTTATTGAAAACTATTTTCACGAAATTCTTCTCAAATAAATTTTATGCCTCGAGTTTTAGCTCAAAAATAGGCTACCTAATTACCAAAAGATTGGATCAGTTTGATGAATCTATAGGAATGAATTGTCCATGCCAAAAACTCCGTATCTGAAATTCCTACCTACTCAGTCTAATTTTTGTTCCTTTTTCTCAATCTTCATTCCATAGAAAAGAGCTCATTTGTTGACTTATTTAGAGCTTGAATTACACATTTTTGAGACCTGAGAACCTTATTGTTCAAATTCAAGAAATGTTCAAAGTTTGAATCAGAAAAATGGATTCCTCCCTGCATGAAGAAACTTTTTTTTTCACTTGTACTTCTCAAAACATGAATTTTTGAAAGCTTTTTGCCCCCGCTTTGCTCAGGCTCGTTTGTTTTTTTTTCAATTTTGAGTTTTTTAAAATACCTCTCAAAATACTGATTTTTGAGAGCTTTTGCCCTCGCTTCGTCAGGACCGATTAATCGAAATTCGAACATGCAAACACAGCAACAGTGTAATTTCAAGTTCGCAAGTTACGAATCTGCGAACAAGGTATGGTTAGTATTCGTAACACTATGAACCTGTATATGAAGCGTTCGCAGGTGCGCAAATTGGCCAGTAAAAATTTTTACTTCGTAACTTGTAAAAATTTTCACTGGCCAATTTGCGAACCTGCGAACGCTTCATATACAGGTTCGAGTGTTGCAACTTGCGACCCTACGAATATAGTACTACCCTCGTTCGCAGGTTCGTAACTTGCGAACTTGAAATTACACCGTTGCTGTGTTCGCATTATCGTACTTTGGACTCCTAAAAATTTTCACTCGCCAATTTGCGAACCTATGAATATAGTACTACCCTTGTTCGCAGGTTCGTAACTTGCGAACTTGAAATTACACTGTTGTTGTGTTCGTTTGTTCGTAACTTAGACTTGTAAAAATTTTTACTCGCCAATTTGCGAATCTGCGGACGCTTCATATTTCGTAGTGTCGCAACTTGCGAACCTACGAATTAAGTAACTTTAGTAACTAAAAAAGCGGCAGGAACTTTTTGACAGTTTTTGGCAATCGAGTGTAGTCCAGTAAAATTAGCATCGAATAGTGAAAATCCGAGGTTGCAAGCTGATTTTTGGTATACTGGTCCTTTTTGATGTCCTGAAAACGAATCTGAGGAGTCCTACTGTCCCGGGTTTGCTTTCCCCCAAATTGTGGATCTTAGCCCCCAAAATCAGTTTTTGGTCAATCTGGAGTCTTCACCAGATTTTTCAGTGCTCGAAAATTTCCATAAAATTTTTACCAAACAGAGATGGGAATCCAAAATTCACCCAGCACTCCAATTTAAACGCGTTATCAAGTCTACTGTAGGTGGGTTCAAGTCATTTTGGAGCCTCCAGCGACTTTTTGAAAAAAATTCCCAAAGCCTCCGGCAGATTTTAGAAACTTGAAAATTTCGTCAAATGGAGTTATATAACCGAAATTCACTCTATAACATAATTTCAACACGCCATGAAGTCTACTGCAGGCGGATTTCAAGTCGTTTTGAAACTTTCAGATATTTTTTTGAACCTTCATGGCAGATAAGGTTCCCGTTATTTGTTTCAAAATTGGTGTATTCCAGTCTCAAATATATTTTTGTCCATCAGTTTCATACTTCTTTGAAAATTTGAAAAATTATTCTTCAGCCTCTGCTTGAGAAAAGACAAAAATTCAGTTAACATTCCATTTGTAACATTTATCCAAAGTGAATTGCAGGCCATTTCAATCCGATTTGCTTCTGTTTTTTTTTTTTAAATGTCGCATTTTGCACCAAAACTTCATTTCTAGTCAGCAGTAGGTAGCAAAAATAACAAAAATTGAATCACGAATCACGATTTTTGAATCAGTCCATTGAATCCGATTCCGAATCGGATTCATTTGAAAACTGAATCGCAGATTTTGAATCAGATTCAATTGTTTGGGAGAATCGCCCCAATTGAACCCAATTCATTTTTTTTGTTAATCACCCCATCTCTGCTCTCATGGAATCAAAAAAACTTTGCTGAATGCTGCGTTGTGATTGGCCGAAATGGTTTCTCAAGCTTTTTGAACATTTAGCCAAATTTTTTGAACTTTCAATAATAGCCTGCATATCTATCTACACTTCACAAGCTTTCTATTGAGGGGTCTTTTTCGAAAATCGGTTGAGTACATACTGAGGTCTCCTGGGGAACAAAAAACCCAACATCATTCTAATCGCCAAATGCTGCGTTGTGATTGGCTGAAATGATTTATCGAGGTTTTTGAGCTTTTGGCCATCTGAGATCTCGTGGGAATCATACCCATAATTATGCCGAATGCTGCGTTGTGATTGGCCGAAATGATTACTCAAGGTTTTTGAGCGTTTAACCAAACTTTTCAAACTTTCAAGAATATCATGCAAATCTACACTTTACAAGCTTTCTATTGAGAGGTCTTTTATGGAAATCGGTTAAGTAGGTACTTTCTGAGATCTCGTGAGAATTATACCTATAGGCTATAATAATATGCCGAATGCACGTTGTGATTGACCAAAATGATTTCGTGAGCTTTTTGAGCTTTTGGACAAACTTTTCGAACTTTCAAGAACAGCCTGCAAATCTACACTTCACAAGCTTTCTATTGAGGGGTCTTTTATGAAAATCGGTTGAGTACTCACTGAGATCTCGTGGGAACAAAAAAAACGACATCATTTTAACATAGGCCTACGGTATGACACAAAAGTAGTGTTCGCTGGCATTTATTTCTAAGTGGAAAGAGCTAGAGAGATAAATGAAGCGGCGTTGAGTAGGAAAAAATAAGGACTTTCAAAAGCAATCTTGAAAATTTCAGGCCTATGCACAGGGTGTCCACAAATTGAAAAACCGGTTTGGTCAAAAAATTCAAACTGGTTTTTATTGGCGCAATGTATTCTACACACTAAGGCGACAAAAACGTGATATGAATTTTTTGAAACCGGTTCGTTGATTTGCAACCGGTTAACAAAAAATACCCAAAAATTGTAGATAGAGAAAAAAGTTTGAAACAAAAGTTGTAGAGCGTGAAAAATTACACAATTCTGACTAATCACATTTTGAAACCGGTTTATTGGTTCGCATTTAGCAACCACTTTTTGGCAATCACCTAAAAATTGAAGATAGAGAAAAATGCTTGGAACAAAAGTTGTAGAGCGTGAAAAATTGAACCATTTTCGCTGATCGGATTTTGAAACCGGTTCATTAATTTGCAACCAGTTATCAAAATTACCTAAAAATTGGAGATCGAGAAAAGGTTGAAACAAAAGTTGTAGAGTGTGAAAAATTACACAATTCTGTCTAATCACATTATGAAACCGGTTTATTGGTTTGCATTTAGCAACCAGTTTTTGACAATCACTTAAAAATTGAAGATAGAGAAAAATGCTTGAAACAAAAGTTGTAGAGCGTGAAAAATTGAACCATTTTCGCTGATCGGATTTTGAAACCGGTTCATTAATTTGCAACCAGTTATCAAAATTACCTAAAAATTGGAGATCGAGAAAAGGTTGAAACAAAAGTTGTAGAGTGTGAAAAATTACACAATTCTGTCTAATCACATTATGAAACCGGTTTATTGGTTTGCATTTAGCAACCAGTTTTTGACAATCACTTAAAAATTGAAGATAGAGAAAAATGCTTGAAACAAAAGTTGTAGAGCGTGAAAAATTGAACCATTTTCGCTGATTGGATTTTGAAACCAGTTCATTAAATCGCAGCAAACCATCAAAAGTTACCTGATTGTAAGTTAGTCATTTTCAAAATGCGGTCTGCACAAATGGTTCAATTTTTCACGCTCTACACCTTTTATTTCAAGCGTTTTTCTCTACCTTCACTTTTCAGATGATTGTCTAAAACTGGTTGCTAAATGCGAACCAATGAACCGGTTTCAAAATGTGATTGAATTGAATTGTTCAATTTTTCATTCCCCACAACTTTTGTTCCAAACTTTTTTCTCTATCTACAATTTTTGGGTATTTTTTGTTAACCGGTTCCAAATCAACGAACCGGTTTCGAAAAATTCATATCACGTTTTTGTCGCCTTAGTGTGTAGAATACATTGCGCCAATAAAAACCAGTTTGAATTTTTTGACCAAACCGGTTTTTCAATTTGTGGACACCCTGTGCATAGGCCTGAAATTTTCAAGGTTGCTTTTGAAAGCACTTATTTTTTCCTACTCAACGCCGCTTCATTGATCTCTCTAGCTCTTTCCACTTAGAAATAAATGCCACCGAACACTACTTTTGTGTCATACTGTACGTATAAGAGGATACCTTATAGGGTTAAGTTTAAGTTCAGTGTTGCCGTTCCTAAATACACGAAGGCTCGTTTATCTAACGAAACGGTGTCCGTGGCCATCATAAACGATTACATTACAATTCCAGCACTTTGTGCGGAAAGTTTTCGTGGAAGACGAAAATCTGCATAGATTAAATCCGTCCCATGTTTTGACTATCACTATAGCAAGTTTACACAAACATAGAATCACATACAATATACCATTAATAAAATCAACCATCATAAGATCATAACATTATTGGTATAGCCATACGTATATTAATAACGATCACAAATGAGGACAATTCATTTTTCAATGATGATATTACATGATAGCTGCCATTTTGAAATTCATGAGAGTGCACGGTGACATATATGTATACCTACCTATTGGACACTGATGAAGCAGGAGTCACTGGTGGGACGAAAGTAGGTACGTAGTTTTTTTTTTTTGCATTAGAGATTTGAGAATTTTCGTCTTCCTCTATACTGTCTTATAATTTACGGTCTCGTTCCGCGGCCAATATAGAAGAGGGATAGCCGTGATACGACGATATGTACCGAGTAATTCAGATGAGTATATAGGTACATGTAGGTGAAAAAAAAAACACTTATGAGTGAGGTTCGCTTATTGATGGGTAATGGATATACGCCAGAGATGGTACATTACTATGTACCATCGTCGTCGTTGTAGTCGCCTTCCTTTGTGGCTATTATACACTCCTATTTTCTTTAAATTCTAAAAAAATGTAGTACCCCTATGTAGTAAAGTAAGTGGAGTCTTTAAAAACAAAATTTGTCGTCAATACATCCACCTCAAATACATATATGATTGTCAGTTTTCTTCGACAAGAATGACTAGATGAACGTTTACGTAAGATAATTCGTAAAGGCAGCAGAACGCGCTTTTATCAGTACGAACGCGCGCGTACCTACAGCAAAAGACCCGCGACCCGCGACCCGCGTGTTAAAGAATTCTAAGTGCATCCGCATCGCGTATCGTAGTGATATATTTTCGAATGAGAAGAAAACGTGTTGAACTTGTCATACTTCCAGCAGTTTTTCTTCTTGCATTTGTTGTTGTTTTTTTTTCAATTTTATTTTCATTTTGAGCTCTGCGTTTTTTTTTCAAATTTGTTTTTCTGAGTCGATATTCGCGTCAAAACGTTCATTTCGTCAGTGTATAACTCAACTTCTGTTCTTACGTTGAAATTTTCAAGGATTTGGCCCGTCTCCAGATTGACAGAAAATTTCCCTCTGTACCCTATCTCCATTCCTTTTCGACGATAAAACCGTTGCAGATCAACAACAAGAACCACCGCAAAAGCAATAAGCAACGCCGGTATAGTTGATCGAGTATCTAGGCGAATAGCTAGAACCAAGCTGCAAGTGGTAGTTCGTACTTTTTTATTTGTGCATACAGAAAGATGATGGAACAAGCTCATGTTACCGAAATCAACGAGTCGAAAGATGCTAGAAAATTTATCGACGAATTATTTGATCCAACAGGCTGCTATTGCCGTTTAAAAATAGGCAGCCAACAGTATACATGTCTAGTCGATTCTGGGGCTCAAGTCTCAGTGGTGAAGAAGAAGTTTTTGGAAAAAATCATGCGCGAGAATAACAGCGATGTTGTGGAAAAAAAATCGTTAAGCTGTACTCCGCAAATAAGTGGCGCAGGCGGACAAAAAATTGGAAATTTGCATTTTGCGGTTGACTTAAAAGTTTCAATTGAACCAAATAAAAGCATTTGGCTTCATTTTTATGAGGTCGATGATTTGGCGGAGGAAATCATCATCGGGTCAGATTTGATGAAACGATTGCAAGGAGGTATACTTTGGAATACTCGGCAGTTCTATTTAACAGATCCATACACAAGTGTAACACACACTGGTAGCATATACACGTACAAAGCGCGAAATTTAGATAATTAGTAATCACCTCAATAGATCATGACCATGAGGGGTTGACTTGTACCGATGTATTGTACCAATTTTATCCATTTATATATTCATCATCATTTTAATCCTATCACCCCGCGCGGGGGTATCGTGAACATTTGAATTATGCAATCCTGCGAGTAAGCTCGCGCCACTGCTCCCTATACTGCGCGCTTCTCACGCATTCGGCAAAGCTGCAGCCCGTCGCTTTGCAAATAGAGTCAGTCCACTGAGTCGAAGATCTTCCTCTGGCTCTATCGCCTCCATGGCATACGCTCTCATCAGCCGTCCGAATTACTTAAGTATCCAACCAAGTACCACAGCTGATAGTCGTTTGGTCACACCAATTTCTGCGAGTATGGAGGCGTTCGTTCTTTCAGCCGTCCAAGGAACTCTGAGCAGCCGCCTCCATCACCACATTTCCATCGCATCGATCCGTCTCCAATCACATTTGCGAATGGTCCAAGTCTCCGACGCGTACAGGAAGACAGAGAAGACCAGCGCGTTGACGAGTCGAATTTTAAGGCTAGTAGGCCATATTTTGCGCTGACTTCTTCCAAGCACTTGAGCAACACTGACATGAACTCAATACTTGAGGCCACCAAAGTGGTGTCATCAGCGTACCGGAGGTTGGTGATCTGTCAGCTGCCTGTTAGGACACCTCCAGGCCATTCATTGGTTCCATCCAAGTTGTCCGTGATCTTCTGCAGTGTTTCCCGGATTATGTATTCTCCATAGATGTTGAATAGAAGCGGAGACAGTATGCAGCCTTGGCGAATATGTATAGACAAATATGTGTTTTATGAATAGGTATACCTACTTGCATACCCTAACGACAAAAATTGTGTGTACAACATGCTGAAATGCATGCTTTTTAGTTTTTTGCATATCACACACATGCGTAAATTTAGACTTTTTCAAAAAATCGCATGCTATTCAGCTAGTGAATAGCATGCTTAAAAGTAAACCAGAAGTATGTACAAAAAGTGCGGAAATTTTAGCAGAGAAATTGCTCAAACTCATAGGCAATACTATCTACCAATTAATTATGAATTTTAAGATATTCCAATGATAATTTTTCAAAAAAATTGAATAATTTCTGGCGCGTGCGGCCCGGTGGTGGCAACCTAGATTTCGCCTGGGTGTAGCGAAACTGGGGTTGTTTGAAAGAAAAAAGTGTTGATTTTTTCTGGGTGTAGCAATAATTTTTGAGGTTCTTAAACTGATTGAAAAATAACAAAAAAGAGAGCTTTTTCACTGTTTATCAACTTTTACCACAAAAATTGTGTCTGTGTTGGTAGCCAACAAGCAAAAAAGGAACAAAACGAATAGTTATTGCTAAAAATTTGAGTTATAACTATGTAAAATTGAAGAATAATTTTTTTCTGGGTGTAGCGAACTACTTTATGGGTGTAGCGAGCTGCTACATCCGCTATACAAAGGCTGCCACCGCTGCCGGTGCGGGGATCGAACCATGATCCCTGCGTTGTGGGGCCGCTCAACTCACTCGGCCACCTCGCAGCTTATTAGCCTAGAGGTTATTTTTGCATAAATGTTATCAATTTTTGGACTTGAAAAAATGTTTACTCACTGGTGCATTTCAGAAATGTACTTGGTTGCTAGATTGCTTCTGTTTAGCATGCGAAAATGCACATTTTTAACGCGATAATGCACGCTTTTATACCAGTCCAAAATCACGCATTGTTATGCATGCTTTTAAGCATAATTTTGTCAATAGGGTAAGTGATATGTATATTCTCCAGGGTGTGCAGAAATGATAAATATCGAGTACTCACCATCAAAACTAAAAATGCTAGATAGGTAATGCAAGCGAAGGGAAGTATTCAAAATTTCATGCTCTGTAAAATGGTGTGAACTGTTTAGCAAAAAATTGATTAAGTTACATCATGAGATTTTGATTGTTTTTCTGCCTTCGTTGTCCATGTTCTCTGAAGTGGGCTTGACTATGGCCTGTACTTCTGTTTGTTGTTTAGAGAGTTCTGAGTTCAGATTGTCGCGAATTCTTGATGCGAATGTACGTTAAAAATTCAAATTGAAAGGGAAGGAATATTTTTCAATTGCGTCAGTGAGAATTGTTACCTATTTTCGTGTTTTCAGGGGTTGGGGATTTTAGAAAACGTATGTTGAATTGTTGAAAAAATTATTTGGCAGGCGAGGAAAAGTTGGGTTCAGAGAACAGCCCGAGTGAAGCGAGAGCGTGATCCGGGGCCGGGGTTTGGGCTCTTATACATATACAGGGTGTTAAATAAAGCAACAATTTCAAAATTCAAATTTGGGGCACTCAAAATTTGGAAATTTTGAATCAGGTTTGCCTCTTCAATTTTGAAGATAGGCAATTGGACATAATAACTTTTTTTGTTTGTCCACTCGAGTACTATGAGTTCATTTTACAAGATAGGCAACTTATCATAATAACGTTTTTTGTTTGTCTACTCGAGTTGCATCTATTGTGAAATTATTGCCCACGCTTTATTTAACACCCTGTATAGATATACATATAGGCGATAGGTACATTACAATTTGCAAAATTATGAAAAAAATTCGTACTTTTTGCAATTTTGAAGGTCATTGCACGAATTAAGTTCCCAATCTGCAAAGATAGCGACTAGCGTTATGAACCCAGCGGTTACCTACACCTAGTTTAGGTTTCGAAAATTAGGCAAAGTTTCAAAAATTTTGGGGAATGGTTTTTGAATGCATAGTGAAATTATTACATTTTTGATTGTTTAATTCGTTTTATTTGCAGAAATGTTTTCAAAAATGCACTTATTCTACACTACCTATTCGTTACAAATAAGTAACTCAATTTCTAGGTTGGTTAGGTTAGTTTGATTAATAATTTATTTTATTGCATTTTATGCCATAAGTAATTTTATTGCACTTTCATCTTTTTTCTTCGTTTTTCATTTACATACGACATACGTAGGTATTTTTTTCTTTCGATTTAAGTTTATTTCGTTTTTAGGTTATCTTTTTTTCGGTTTCTTGTTATTTTTATTTTTTTTATTTGTCATTGAGGTTTTTTTTTTCATTTTTTCAAAATTATTTTTCATTGACTCTGTTTTTTTGTAGGTTCATATGTACCTCCCTATTTCATTTTCGTTTTTAATTTTCGTTAACGTCGTTTTTATTTATGTTGTTTTCGTTTTTCAAAAAAAATATTTTTTTCGTTTTTCGTTCAGATGTGCGTTTTTTTCTTGTTTTGCTGTCACTGAGTATTTTTTTCATCCCTGTTGTCATATTATTTAGTAGTAGGTATAGGTACCTACATACGGGGTGCCCAGAAATATCGTAACGTCGTTTTTGTATGTTGTTTTCGTTTTTCTAAAAAAAAATTTTTCGTTTTTCGTTCACATGTGCGTTTTTTTTGTTTTGCTGTCACTGAGTATTTTTTTCATCCCTGTTGTCATATTATTTAGTAGGTTTAGGTAATAGGTACATACGTACGGGGTGCCCAGAAATATCGTGAACCCTTAAAAAAGTTTTCTGCTAAATGTTTCGGGTGATCACAGTGAATGATAGTAATGATAGCGCATGATTGGTTGTTAGACTGAAATGATAAGGTTATACTGATATCATACCACCAATCATATGTACTTATCTATGTCACGTTGCCAACCTATATTTTTTAATAAAAAACGTTCTCTGGGGTTCACGATATTTCTGGGCACCCTGTACATATTTAAAATGAAATAAGTAGGTAGGTACCTACTAAAATGAATTGACTTTGTAGAAATCGTTGAAAAATGAACATTACGAACATAGTATCAAAACGGTTTCCGTATTTTGTTTTGCGTATTGAGCGCCTACATTGACAGCGAGCTTCTGCTATTTTAAATCACAAATCGTGGGTTTCTAGAAAATCTTATTAGTATATTGCTACATACGAGTATTAAAGTTGCCTAGGTGTGGTTTGCAGAAGTTTTTAACTTTTCCAAAATAACTTCTGATTTAGGTATCTTTTATGCTATTTGCATTCGCGTTGAATTATTGTATAATCGTAGGCAATACGAATTGCAGGTATGTATGACGAGTCCTCCGCGCGTTTTTTTACTGTTCGAGCTTATTTAATGTGATGTTTTTAATGTAATGTTAATTTTTTGTAATTTTTATATTTGTATTTTTTTTTTTAATTATTAATTTTTATAAATGTTTCGAGTTATTATCTCTTCAATAAGACCATGAAAGCGCGTTTATATTAACATATTGTTTTTGACGCGTTGATTCTAATTTAGAACAAAATGTGAATTTGATGTTTTTTTTGCATTTAATTAAGTACCTAAGTGTCGTTTTAGGGTCATTCCATGTCAACTCAACCAAAAAAAGGCGATTTTGAAAGTCATGTCTTTCGATTTCACTCAAATTTTTTTTACAATATGTACCCACCCAGTAAGTAAGAAAGCCGCAATCAGTTTGGTCCCAGCCCCCTCAGGGGGCGGGTGGGGGGGCTTCCATTATTTGCACATTGTCTCGAGGTACTCAACTTCAGCAGCCTATTTCTCCAGAACTATGATACTTTGATCAAAACTGATTTCACAGTTCGAAAGGGCATTGAATTTTGAACTTTTTAAGCATTCTGAAATTTTCAAAAGTTGAAAGTTGAACTTTCAATTTGAAAGTTCAAATTTCAAAATGGCGCTGTAAGTGGGAGCTACCATTTAAAATTTTGAAAAAATTTCCATAGATGTATATTTTGATACTTTTTTGAAATATTGAGGTTTCGAGATGGAACTCTTTGACGGAGGGGGAGCACCCCCACCCCCAATTTTGGGCGAAATTTTCGAAAGAAAATCTTGGGCATGTGATACATCAAATTCTATGTTTTTGGGGACGCTGAACACGAATATGACGTCAGATTTTTGATAGGACCCCATCCACGGCCCCCAGCACCTCCCCAAAGGGGGTAAAAGTTTAAAAAAGGGTTTTATTGTTCGTGTGACACATGGAATAATATGTTTTTGGTGACGCTGAACACGAATATGACGTCAGATTTTGGATTTGACCCGTCCACAGCCCCCAGAACCTCCCCAAAGGGGATGACCCCCCCAAAAAAATGGTCACATTCGTGTGACACATGAAATAGTATGTTTTCGATATCGCTGAACACGAATATTGCCTTAGTTTTTCGAATCGACTTCACCCAGGGCCCCCAGAACCTCCACCAATAGGTAAAATTCCAAAAAAAATGTTGGGGCCCCCTGGATGGGTCCAATCACAAATCTAACGTCATATTCGTGTTCAGCGTCACCAAAAACATACTATTCCATGTGTCACACGAACAAAACGCTTTTTTGAACTTTTACCCCCTTTGGGGAGGTGCTGGGGGCCGTGGATGGGGTCCTATCAAAAATCTGACGTCATATTCGTGTTCAGCGTCCCCAAAAACATAGAATTTGATGTATCACATGCCCAAGATTTTCTTTCGAAAATTTCGCCCAAAATTGGGGGTGGGGGTGCTCCCCCTCCGTCAAAGAGTTCCATCTCGAAACCTCAATATTTCAAAAAAGTATCAAAATGTACATCTATGGAAATTTTTTCAAAATTTTAAATGGTAGCTCCCATTTACAGCGCCATTTTGAAATTTGAACTTTCAAATTGAAAGTTCAACTTTCAACTTTTGAAAATTTCAGAATGCTTAAAAAGTTCAAAATTCAATGCCCTTTCGAACTGTGAAATCAGTTTTGATCAAAGTATCATAGTTCTGGAGAAATAGGCTGCTGAAGTTGAGTACCTCGAGACAATGTGCAAATAATGGAAGCCCCCCCACCCGCCCCCTGAGGGGGCTGGGACCAAACTGATTGCGGCTTTCTTACTTACTGGGTGGGTACATATTGTAAAAAAAATTTGAGCGAAATCGAAAGACATGACCCAAAAACGTTGGTTGAGTTGACATGGAATGACCCTTTAGCATTAATTTTTGTTTTTTTTCTCTATTGCATTTTTTCTGTTTGCATAGTTTTAAGATAATTTCATCATGCTTTTCAATGATTTTTAACAGCGCTATTTCGCACAAAAGTATGTACCAATTTTTATATTAAGTACATGAAGTAGATAAGTATTGTTAAATCGTTGTTGTGTATGCTCCGTTGTTACATTAGATGAGCATTTTTTTGTGTACATGCCTTTGTATGCCTTTGTCATTTTCCAAGTTAAACAAATCAGAATGTTATCATTATACGCGTTTGTTTTGTTTTTAATCGAGTATTGTATTGTTTGGTATGGAAAGTAAAGAGCAGGTTCTTCAAAATTCGAGATTCGAGAATGATTGGATATTACATTTTCAAATTAGATTTTCAAACTGAAATTTCTGCTGAAGAGTGTTTGTTTCAATATCTCATCGATCAACTCAAACTCAAGTATTGGCCGGATGTGAAATTCGAGTCGGAAACATTGAAATTTTTCATGTGAATTCGCGGAAGTTGTAGGTACATACGTACCTACATATTTAATACCTCGGCCTATGTAACATGAAAATACGTAAGTAGGTGAGTATTATTCTTAAAAACGTATCTAAGTATCAGTGAGTCAGTGAGTACCCCAGTACGCGAATAAGAGCCGCAAATAGCGCGTAAATTAAGCAAGTACATACATTATCCTTTCATCGCTGCAGACAGGCGCAGCAAGCATCGAATCCGCGCGTACGTAATATGTTCACTGTTCAGACTACGAACTTATGTAATTGGCTGAAATGGCCAGGAAAAACGGGCGGATTTAGCATTTTCGCACTCTTGGACAAACTGAAAATTTCCGCCCTCCAGAAAAAGTGCACCTGTTATCTGATTTTTTTTCCAATTCAGAATGCACCGAATTTCATTTTTTCAAGTTTGGAAAATTGAAAATTTCAATTTGACTCATTAATAGGTATCTATCGAAATCTGATACAATCGAGATAGAAAAGTGTTGGAGAGCAGGGTTCAGTAGTCGTGAAGCATGTAGTAAACTTCTGAGTTGAAATGTTATACTAATTCCAGCTCTTTCAATAATCAATTTCAAAGTTGCACAATATCACGAAATACTCAATATTTTTTGCTCGTCTTGAAAAGTCACATAAGAATGGACCTTTAAAACTGACAAAGATTCAACTTTCGAAAAATTTGAAAAACACTACAAAATTTTATTCTATTTGAAAAATATAATTATCCGTAGCGCCTTCAGTTTTATATAATATAGGTAATTTTATCATAAAACTTTTTTGTTCGTCTCAAAAAATTATGCCAGAATCCATGGTCAAGCATTAGATTTTCGAAAATCAACAATTTACTTGATTTTGCGAAAATTTCAAGAAAATGAAAAAAATGAGTTTTGATTTACCAGTCACAAAAATACAGCTTGGTTTTCATCAAAAGTCCTTTTACGAAGAAGCAATATTAAATTTTTCATTTTTCTTTTTCTTTTTTTTTATTTTGCAAATAAAAATGAACGTCAAAAAATTCAACAAAATAGCATAATTGAAGCGAAAATGAATCAATAAAACAGCAACGTAACATTCAAAACGCAGACGAGACGAGCATAACCAAGTGACGTTATTATAACAAGTTGAAAAAATACAAAAATTTTAACAATATTTTAGTTTCAGGTTTTCAAAAATTCAATTTTTTACACTCATGTAAGTACAAACCTATTTGATTATTGTTCATTTGCCGACAAAATCGCTGATTTATTCTCAAAATGCTTATTTTCAAAAAAAATCACAATTTCTCAGAAGCGAAATAAAAGTATAATTTTTGATAAGAAGTTTTGCATTTGAACGGTGGTGTTTTTTTAATTCTTCAATTTGTGCACGCGCGATTGAAATAAACAGAAAGTAGTAAGAATACAAGATGGCACATTCGTTTTTATAATTAGGTAGGTATACCTATCTTATAATTACCTCATAATTTCCCTGAATGAATGCTCATTTTTCAACATAAAATGTCTATTAGTATTCCAAGAATCGCTCGTAACAACATTCAACTCAACACCACGTGTTGGATCTTATTATCAAGCTATACCTAAACATCAATGTTAGATTGGTTGCATACTCAAAATGAGCCCTGTAATGAAATAGGGAGTAGGTATATGTTTTATGCTTTTTCTCGAAACTTACTTTTGTGACTTATTACATTTTGGAAAACCACGCTTCATATTACCTACATACATTTTTTTTAAATTCTGAAACAATATTTTTAACGCAAATAAACGAATAATATAGGCATTTTGGGTACCCAACTAAAATCATATTATGTCACGTAAAAAAAAATATATGATTGTACTTATATACCTATGCTCCTGGTAATCTGCATTTATGGCTCCCCACCCCCACAGAAATTTGACCTCAGGTGCGCCTATGAATCTATCTGAAGCAATTTCCCAATAGAGCTGTTGAATTTTTTACTTTCAAAGTGAGAAAGTACGTAGGACCGTAGGTATATAGCATAGCTAACATGAGTACAGGGTGCCCAGAAATATCGAGTACCTCAAAGAAAGTTTTTCATTAAAAATATAGGTGAAATAGATGCATATGATTGGTGGAATGTTATCTCTCCAGTCCAACAACCAATCATGTGCTATCATTATTATCATTCACTGTGACCAACCAAAGTATTTTAGTAGAATACTTTTTTAGGGGTACTCGATATTTCTGGGCACCCTGTACATGTACCTACATACTTGTATTACACAATGAGAAAGGTACCTATCAAATTAATTATAATTTACAACCTCCTAAAAGTAACACCGCAAGGGTTGTAAAATATTTTCTATTGTTCAATTTTGAAAAATAAATTTTTCAATTTTTCGAAAATTAAACAATGGCCAAAATGTTTTTACAACCCTTGCGGTGTTACATTTATACAAGTTTAGTACCAACCTATGCAACATAAGCAGGTGGCTATGCTTGAAGAATCAAATCCCACCAGTCATTTGTGATTTGGCTGTGCTCCAGAGAGGTGCTATCAGTGTCACATTATACTTTCAAGCTTTCGGTATTGTGCATGTGCATTGGATGTTGCATAGTGCTTTCGAGCTTTCGTTTTCGCGTTGTGCTTTCAATATTGCGTTGTGCTTTCAAGCTTTGGAACTTTCAGTATCGCATTGTGCTTTTTTTCAAAATCGCGTTGTGATTTTTTTCAAAATCACGTTGTGCTTTTTTGAAATTTTGTTGTGCTTTCAAAATCAAAATCGTGTTCTGTTTTTTTTTGAAACTGTGTTGTGCTTTTTTCAAACTTGTAGGTATTGTGCTTTTTTTTCAAAATCGTGTTGTGCTTTTTTTCAAAATTGTATTGTGCTTTTTTTTTCAAAATTGCATTGCGCTTTTTTCGAAGTTCTGCTTTTTTTCAAAATTGCATTGTGCTTCTATTTCGAAATCGCATTGTGCTTTTTTTTGAAGTTGTGTTGTGCTTTTTTTGAAATTTCATTGTGCTTTCAAAATCAAAATCCCGTTCTGCTTTAGAAATCCAAATCACGTTTTTTCAAAATCTTGTTGTGCTTTTTTTCAGAATCACATTGTGCTTATTTTTCAAAGTCGTGTTCTTTTTTTGATGTTGTACTTTTTTTCAAAATCGCATTCTATGTATTTTCAAAATGGTGTTGTGCTTCTTTTTCAAAATTGCCTTGTGTGCTTTTTTTAAAAATCGCGTTGTTCTTTTGTTCAAAATCACGTTGTGCTTATTTTTTTTAAATTGTGTTGTGCTTATTTTTTCAAAATTGTGTTGTGCTTTTTTGGAATTGGTCCTTTATTTCAAAATCGTGTGGTGCTTCTTTTTCAAAATCGCGGTCCGCAGTTCTTTCAGAATCGTGTTGTGCTTTTTTTCCAAAATTGGGCATTTTTTTGAAATTGTGTTGTGCCTATTTTTTCAAAATCATGTTGTGTTTTTTTATAAATTTCGTTGTACTTTTTTTTCAAAATTGCGTTGTGCTTTTTTTCAAAATTGTGTTGTGCTTTTTTTCAAAATCGCGTTGTGCTTTTTTTCAAAATCGCATTGTTCTTATTATTTCAAAGTCGCGTTGTGCTTTTTTTCAAAGTTGTGCTTTTTTTTGAAATTTTGTTGTGCTTTCAAAATTAAAAATCGCGTTCTAATTTCAAAATCCTATTCGCTTTTTTTCAAAATAGTTTTTTTTTTACAGTTTTGGACTAGTAGGTAAGAAAAACCTCTTTCATAACACCAGGGGATCACTTTTGGTAAATGTTAATTTTGACTCTAACCTAGCTCAACATGTGCTTACTTTTTTTTGTACCTATATACAGAAAATTTCATTGAACAAAACTTTTTGTAGCTATAAAAAAAGTACATGTTGGAATCAAAACTCACATTTGCTAACCCTCGCGGTCATGTGTAGCGCCATAACGCCAAAGCTCCAAATTTTTTCCATGAATCTTTCTTACCATCACCACAACCGCTAAGGTGTGATTTGGTTTGCATACTCGGTTGTAGCAAGGAAATAGTCGTAACAGTTTTTTGCATTTTATGTAAACAAAAGATTTTGGCAAAAATGTGAGTTTTTGAATCGATTCTAGGCCCTTTAATGTCTGTGCAATTTTTTGATAGGTATGTTATTCTACATAAAAAGGACTAAAACTGAGAATTTTTGAAGGTTCCAGAATGGCTCAAAATGGTGAAATTCGGATTCGGTGGGTTGGATTTAGGCAGAGTATACAGACATGCATGCAAATTTCAAAAATTTCCGTACAAATAGAAAATGTTTGATTTTTTTGAATGTGTTCCATGTCTACCTATGGTAGTTTTAAAAAAATTCACTCAAGAGGGTGTAATTCGCTTCAAGAAAGTTGGTATTATTTTTAGAACTAATTTTCACCATTCTTACAGGTAGGTATTTATGTATTTTCTTTAAAAAGCATAAATCCTCAGAAAGGTCGGTTAATTTTGAATTTTCAAAAATTCTTAGAAAATCTACAAATCAAATTGGGCAGCTGGAATTTTGATTATGGAGGACGCCTCGAGAGGTTCTCATGGAAGTAGGTAAATAATCAGTACCAATGTATTTTTGAACTATGTAAGTACTTAGTTCAATTATAGGCAGAATTGGATTGTAATTGACACGTTACAGAAAGGTGACCTACTCAGTGTGTCTTTGTTTTACACGAATAAATTTTTGAAAAATAAAATCTGTGAAAATGCATTTTACTCAAGTACCTACAATAAAATTACAATACCTATTCCCCAAATCAGGGAGAAGGTTGGGAAATAATCCTTCCTATGAGTACGTATAGTGAGCACTGAGCACCTGCTACCATGAGTTCAGTTTTGTTTCTTTTGAATCAAGTTGATATTCAAACAGAAATTTGCTGTTGATATACTGTTGCTCTACTTAGTAGAACACAGGCATTTTTTGTTATTTATTTTTTTGGTGATTAATTTGTTTTTTTACAATGTTTTCACGTGATAATTCGTATCTTAGGTAGGCGATAAGTACCTAATTAAATGTTCGTATGGATATAATTTTATCGATTAATATGCTATCAGGATTTTCGTCGAATACATACAATTAGATATCTAATCAATTGAAATACCACCTGAGTCAAATTTCTTCTAAATATGAATTGTTTTTTAAGTACGAAATTTCGTGGTATTGAAAAAAAAAACTTTCACTAATAATTTCATTTTCTATTCAAGTAAATGGACTAGAAATTGAATTCTGATTGATCAAAACGTACGTTAATACCTACACCTAGATATACTGCTTGTTTTAAGATGGTTTGCTTTATTGAAATTCTATACGAATTTGCAGGCTATGAGTATATTTTCAATGTTTTGCTCAGTTTTAGAGTTTTCTTGAAAAACCGCCTTTTTTTGGGCCCCTCACTCATCCACCCCTAATTAAGATAGAGAAATACATTCACAATGCAGTTAATTTTTTTCGACTCGAACTCCGAAGTTTTTTTTACAGTTTTATTCCAGATCATAGGTACCTATCACCTATATCAATTTTTTTTAAAATAAGTATTAGGTAGGTAGTAGGTACCTACTTATTCAACGAATGACTGATCTAGTTACGTACAAGGGAACTTTTCGAAGTGTCTGCTTCCGATTTGAACGTGACCGCGATTTTTGGAAAGAGGATGGTCACGAAAAAAACTTCAGCTGCTCAAATTAATTTTTTCGAATTCTGGCGAATTTTTGTTACCTAGTTCAAAGTTGACCATTTTGGACGATTATTTTTTTTAAAAAAAGATTTATTCGGATAACAACTCCTTTCACGATTTTTGGTTGCTCTATTGAGCCTCCAGAACGATTTTCGATTTCTTCAGAATTGTTAGATTTCCCTAGAAGGTGCGAAAATTAATCTAGGCGGCTAAAAGTTAATTTGTGGATTATTCTTTCTTTATTCTAAGTTCATGTTGAAATATATCCCAAGTTTCAAGAATGGTATCTTTTAATATTTTGGCATAAGCTAAATATTTGCGAAGACAAAAAGTTCAAAGTACGAATTTATCCAAAAATAAGCAATTTTCAAATTTTCAACCACTCAGTAGAATCCTAAAGTGGTCTTGGATTCCCACGGAAACAGCATAGATTGACGCAGAATCTCAAATACTATCATTTGGGACTGGAAAATTTTTCACAAAACAGGTTGGGTACTGACAGGAGCGAAAAAACCACGACTTTTTCAACAACGCCCTTCTTTCAGGCCTCATATCTTCCCTCCAGGAACACCTTGGCGGATCAAAATTTTTTATGGGTGACTCGACTAAAAATAAAGGTCTTTGCTGAATTTGTCAAAATCGGAGGATTTTTGAAGAGGGAGGTGTGGTTCACTTTAATGTAAGTATACATTATACTTAAACTACGAACTTAGTGAACCAGGTTCCAGGTACCTAATCATCGCAAACGAGATTTAGTGACGATCTCTTTGCTATTTTTTTGGGCATTAAGCCTATTACCAATTTGAAAAAAAATCGAGAAAAACAGCCAAAAACTTACCAAACTTTTTCGATTTTTTCAAATTGGCAATAATGACCGAAAAATTGGCACAATTGCGTTTGAAAATACTTCAACCGCGCAGTAGAACTCTAAAAGTGGTTTTGGATTTTCGACGCAGAATCTCAAATACCTACCATCATTTGGAACTGCTGTACCATTTTTTCCTGCGTAGGTTGGATAGCGACGATAGGAGCCGAAAAAAAAAACGATTTTTTCGAAAATTCTTCCTCTTTAAGGGCTTATATATTCCCTACAGAGCACTTTGGGGCTAAAATTTGTTTGTGGTCAACTTTCAACTCAAAATGTCCTTAATGGATTTTTTCTCACAACGAATCCTTGATATTTTTATAGCCTAGATAATGTTTCACCGGACAGGTACCTAACTATCATTGAAACAATTCTGGCAAATTATTAAGGCATTTTTGATTTTCTTTAGGGCAGATTAGTTTTCATGGACAGATTGCAAAAATTGATAAAATCTTTCGAATTTTTGTAATCCAATGTCATAAAATTATTGCGACAGTCATCTTCATATTATTTCCGGTGAAAATCGTATTTTTTCAACAACCGATGATCAAATGGAGCGGTATACACGCGCGTTTCCCCCAATTGTGGGGCAAGGTTCAAAATCTGAGACGGTGGCACGGTCCACAAGGAATGAAGGGGGGGTAATACAGTAGGGGGGACCACTGCCACCGGCAGACTGTAGGTCTAGGTACTTTTCAGCTTAGGTAATTCAATTCCATTCGTTCGTTCATATTCGCAACTCGCGTTTGTTCGCTTAATTAGTTCGCTTCCATTATTCTCTACCGAGTATACCTATTACCTACATATTACCTAGTCGAGCCGCCGAGAGTGATATTATGAATGACGTTACTTTGCCAATTCAGTTGAAAAATTAGATCTGTTAGACTGAACAATATCCTGATAGTGGTTAATACAAGTGTTAGTTTGTTCTGTTCTTACATAAATATCACATCAAACCGGGATGGACCAGGAATATTCTGCTATCATATATGTACCGAACCGCGACCAGTGGCGCAACGACATAGAATATGCCCGACTCTGGACCCACTTGAATTCAGATTGGGTTAATAAATACTTAGTTCATTTCCGAAAATATCAGAGAATTATAGGTTTGTTGTCATCTTGATGGACATTATTAGGCCTAGTAATACGTATTAAAATATGTACTACCTACTTATTGTCTGACATGTACCTATATAATATTGTACCTATGTACTTTTGAAATGTCCACAGCACCCGAACTAGAAACCAGCCCGTGGGATTATTCAATTCAAGATTATTGCGCTCAACTGAATAACTGCCAACAAACTCAGCAGCGTTCAGATCAAGATCAACAGTTTCTTTACCAGGTGAGTACTGAGTTATATGGTAAAATATAGTGCAGTATTCAAGATGTATCGAACAGAGACGGGGAACAGGGTAATAGTAATGTTACAAACAGGTAAACGTAGTCGTATGTGGTTAATTTGTTCTGGTATCTCTATGTTTTATACATAGAAAGAAGAATTAAAACAATACCAAGATTTCATCATGGAGAAGCTAGAAGGCGCCCATCTGTACGTTAATAATTTAATCCACAAATTATACAACACAGAACTGTACAATTGGGAGAGGAATCAGCAAGCGCACGGAAATGGATACGATTTGGATTATGGATGTTTAGATTTAATACAATCTTGGTAATTTTCTAACATCATTGCGATTGTTTTTGAAAAAAATGACCTATTAATGAAGGATGTATTTTTGTCTCAAAGGTGTAAAGATCTAGTCAAAATATCTTCGGATAATAAGAAGCAGTTCGAAGATATGAAGCTATTGGCTTTCACGATTGCCCGATATATTGGTGTAACAGAAGTTGTAAATAACGTTATCATCGAATTAGATGGCCAATTCACCAAATTGACACATTGTCTGATGAAAAAGTGAGTGCATTTTTTCAAGTACCTACTCAGGTACTAAGAAATTTTACGAATTTTAGTGTTAGTTGATCGCTTTAAGTATAGGTAATTATGGGTAAAGAGAATGGTTTACATTTATCGGAAAATTACCAACCTATCTAGGTGCACTTGTACAAAATTTCGCTCGTTCTGTTTTAAATTAAGAACCAAATTTTCGCTGACTAAATCTTATTGATTTTTCGGAATTCTCGAATTTTTTTTTCTAATATGTTTGAATTTTAAGCTACAAAGTGCTCGTGAAAACTTTATCGAAATTACTTTTCTTCGCCAAAAACCGTAATTTAAAAGTAAAAGGGAGCTTTTTTTTCATCTTGCTCTACACAATAAGGTTGCCACCGCTGCTCCAAATATCGAAAAAATTAATCTGACCCGTTTATATAATGCATTTGTTTTGGAACACATACGTATTTTCATAATTGCAACATTGGTTAAGATCGGAGCTAGTTGTATTTCAACTTGCAAGTAGCAAATTCCCTGTTTAGAATATTAACGTGAGAAAGCATCTCTCTTTTCGAACTTTACCCTTCCGGTTACGTAAAAATAAGATTCATTCGCTGCGCTAAAGAATAAGAATCATAAAAATTAAATCTATGATTCTATAATTGATGAAAAGAAATTAATCTGTGTATTGCTAGTTGGTACCTACTTCAGAAACCAGATTCTTTTTGAGATAGTCAAATTTTCGTCAAAAAGTAAGAAAATCTCAGTAAAGTGCGCTCGAAGTGCGATAAACTGGATATTCTTTAATTAATACAAAGTACAAAATTACAAAAATAGCACAAAACGTCACAGGAAAATTTGTTTTTTCAATTACCCGTTTGAAACTTTTCCCTCGTTTGATTTTACGAGTATGTAAGACTTCTCGATAAGGGAGAAAAAAATATTGCGCGGCTCTTAGCAAAAATATTTTTTTCAAGGGCTCAAGTGCTTGTGATTTTGAAAAATTAATCAAACGCCATGATATATTTATCAATGGAGAAAGCAGAAAAAAGTTTGGCCTGTATTTAAAAATAAAAATTTCCTATTTCTGAAATCGTGCGATTTTTCTCTTTTTTCTTGATTGTGTTTTCCGTGAAAAAACGTGAAAAAATTCTTCTTTTTTCGCTTCTTTTTTTTGCTTGGTATTTGAAAACAATTATACATTGCTGCTAACTCATAATTTTCATGTTTTCTTTTTTTCGTAGTACTTTTGTAATAGAACAACAACCACCCCAGGTGCTAAAAATCGGCAATAGATTTTCAGCCAAGATACGTTTATTGAGTTTTGAGGGCATAATAATGAAGAGTCCTTTTCGGGTAAGTAGATCATGAGAACAATTGTAAATATTTAAATATCGCATAACTAGCTATAAAGAGGCTTTTATTTCGAGTGAAGCATTTGGCCATTTGAAGATTTTTTTAAAATGATGAAATTTTGTTGCAAAGTTTTCCATCACATTTAAAATCTGCGAAATTTTACAAACTTTGAAATTTTCTAGAAAGTTATATGTAGATAGTTACCTATGTGAAAAAGTTTACTAGTTTGACTGTAACTCTTTTGTTTTGTTTTTTTTTTAAATCTATCAAAAACCCATTTCGTAGAATTTCATTTTATAAAAAATTTTATACTTTTTAAAATTAATTAGGCATATTTCAAAACTCCAGATCCACTAAGTCACTAAGAACATAGGTACATTTATTTTTACATGCAACTTTGTTTTGAGATCTTAAAAACTTCCTTACCGACGCTTTTCACTTCTGTAGAAATTTTAAAAAGTAACCTGATTATTCCTCGTCTCGTTACGCAGGTCAAAGTGTCCATCCTCAATGCACAACAAGCAGTCAGCGGGGTAATTTTGAATAATACCGGAATGATGGAATATAACCAAGTCAAAAACGAAGTATCGCTCACGTTTGAGTAAGTATATACTTAATCAATTTTTCATTTCATCAATTCGGGTTGAGAAAGGAGGCATTATAGTCCAACGAATTATTATGCACCATGCGCAATGGTTGATTCGAAAAGGTCATGAAAATCGTTCAATAAAGTCAAGCTTTATAGACTTCTATTCCAAATACAGTAAAAGTTCGATAGGGTGTCCGGAGAGTGGTGATACAAACTTCAGATTAGATACAACCGGATACGACTAAAAAAAACGGTTATGTGAAAATGTGGCCTATCTTGCGAATTGAACGGGCTACAAATGATTTTTAATTTCAAAAAATCGCGAAGAAAAAATAAATGCGAAAATTAATACTACGTCAAAAAATAAATAAATTTTGTCATGATCATTATTTTCTTACTCTAAAATTTAAAACGTTTTTAAAGCTCAACAATTTCCGATTTGCTGAAAAAATTTACAATTTTCGAGCTTCAAAAACTTCTTAAATGAGATAGATTAGTTTGTTTCAAAAGAAATGTTTTTGAGGTACCTACATAAGTATACTTATTCTGAGTCAAAATTCAAAAAAATGCGTACCTACCTGTATTCTATATCAATATCTTTTCATCGTAATGTTATTATTATTATTATCATTACTACGATTACTCAAGTATTACCTAATGATTTTTCATTTTTCTTTTAGCAAAATGCAATTACAAAGTGTAAATCGAGCGGAAAGGAGAGGTTTAGAATCAGTCACGAACGAAAAATTTACACTCAATTTTACTACAGCATTCGAGATAGAAGGCGAAAGTGGAAACGAAACTGTAAAAGTCCACACTCTATCATTACCTGTAACGGTGGCTGTCCATGGAATCCAAGAGCCAGATGCTTGGGGCACCATCATGTGGGACAATGCTTTTGCTGAGTATCCTCGCAACCTTTTTACTGTACCAGATGAAGTAAACTGGGAAAAATTAGGTACCATGCTAAACATGAAGTTTGCATCTGTCACCGGTAAAGGATTATCAGCCAATCATTTGAAGAACTTGGCTGAAAAATTACTTGGGTGTGTATTTTTAACGTGTTGCTTTTATTACTCTTCTATTGCTATTGGTATTAATTTTAGCACCACAATATAATTTACGAATTGTGTGATTTCTCTACTCTACAGGTTTCGAGATGACGTCACTGATGACTACAATTCGATGACAATCTCCTGGAAAAAATTCAACAAGGACAAGTCAGCGATATTGGAAAACGGAAAGGAGAAGAAGCTGATCACGTTTTGGGAATGGTTTTATGCGATCATGAAACTGACCAAACAGCACTTGGAACCGTTTTGGAAAGCTGGGTGAGTGCTGAAATTAGAGTTTATTACCCTTTTATAGTAAGAAGTAGGCACCTATATTTATTGACATGGGTATGTTTTTCACGCCGGGGGTCTTTCCGAAATTTGCATGACACTGATCCATGTAATGCTGACTTTTGAAAACGGAAAAAAATTTAAGTGACTTTCTAACATAATGTCAGACTTTTAAAAACTTGGAAAAAATTTAAATTTTGATCAAACAATGAGTATCTGTTTAAAATATAACTAGGAAAAAAATTCAGTCGATTTTCTGACACGATTTCAGGCTTTCAAAAGCTTGGGGGAAAATTTCAATATGAAGTATCCGACATTTAAAGTAAAGTTATCTGACTTTTAAGAACTTGGAAAAAGTCACAGTTAAATTCTTGAAATTATGATCAACTTGGAATTTGGCAGAAAGGAACAATTTCCAACATTTAGATATAGGTATGTCGTCAGATTCTTGAAAAATTGTAGGAAAAGTTTCAATCAGATTTCACAATATTTTCTCCGACTTTTAAGAACGGAAAAATTGATGAATTTTTAATATTATGTATGTTCAGGCAATTAAAAACTTTGGGGGAAAATGCAAATTTCAAAAAATTAATGAATTTGTTACAATTACCTCAACATTTTAGAAGTAACATTTTTATTTGAGGGTGCGATCTCTCATTTTAATCATAAATAATTTTGCTTTTAGAAATTGTTTCAAGATTAATTCCTTAATTAATCAAGCAATTCCTAAGTAGCGTTTATAAAATAGGGCCTTTGCATCAGTTTTGTATAGGTAGTTAATTATTGATGTCTCATTGTGTCTCGTAATGAAGTATCTATTATGGGTACTCTTGTTAGCTGTGTACCCAGTAGTTTTCTATACTGAAGGTGTTTTTCTTCTGTTTTAATGCATGTTGCAGGAAAATCCATGGATTTGTGGACAAAGAACAAGTCGAAAAGATGCTTAGCACATGTCCCGATGGTACATTCGTACTAAGGTATTCCAATACCGTTTTAGGGGCAGTACACGTTGCCTGGGTTGGACCGGGTAATACATTTTGTTTTAATTGTTCTCATTCTATCCACTTTCAGCTCGTATGTTGAGTAAAACACGATGTTTGATGGATTTTTTTCTCGTAACTTTGCAGATACTAACGGGCAGAAAGCGGTCAAAATGCTGAATCCGGTTACCGCCAAAGATCTTGAAATTCGTTCGCTAGCTGATAGATTAGAGGATATTGGGTACTTAACTCACTTGTATCCTGATATACCGAAGCGCGAAGCATTTAATTGTACCCCACTTCCTGGTAAGATTTATTTTTCTAGTTCAAGTAGGTAACGCAGTAAAACCTTAAATTTTTTGAAAATAGGAAAGGTTGGGATTCTGACATGGATATGTTTCCACGCCCAAAGTCTGTCCAAAATTTTTAGGACTAAAATCCGCGAAACGCTGACCCATATGCTACTCTAAAATCCGCAGGATACTTAATACTTACTGATTTGTTTGACGCTAAGTTTTGAAAACTTGAAAAAAAATCAGTTGACATTTTTTTGAATCGGTGAGAACAGAAAGGGGTTAAGTCCATCCATTTTTGCATTTTTTAGGAATAACAAAAAAACTGATTTATTTGAAAATCAAAAATTTTTGGTAAACATGCTTAAGGTCATTGAAAGAAGACCCCAAGACACAATTTTTATTTTTAACACTGTTTAGAAAAAAAAAATATTCACGTGCGCCGGCGCTGTTGCTGCCTAAACAAATGGGACTTACACCCTTTCTGCACTCAATCGCCAAAATTTCTCTTGAAATTGCTCGTGCACGAATGGGGCTTGATTCTACATCCAACTACATCACTTATACTGTTACTCCTTTAAATTGACCAAAAACCCCTTGAGGTATAAGACTTTTTGCCGAAGTTTTTATTTTTTTCGTCTTTTTTCAGTACAGAGATGAACTTGAATTTCAAGAAATGGTCTTCTCGAAAATGTTAGTTATTTTTCAAGGAATTCAAAAAATTTAACAAAAAAGTCATCAATGCGGATCCGGCCTTTTTCTGCACCCAAATACCACTTTCCCGGCAGTTTTACAGAAATCTGACATCACCAGTCGATCCGCCGTACTTTGAAACCCCCACATCCGTGAAAAAAAATGTCCGAAAATGTGACTCGGTCCCTTTCTGTTCTCACCGATTCATTTCCTTTCTTCTCAAAAGCTATTAATTTTTTTGTAGGATGCTCAAAAAAGATTTTTAAATTTTAAACTTTTAAAAATGTATTAGATACTTACTTAATTTTGTATTTTTTTTTTCAAATTAAAATTAAAACTTTCCGTTAAATACAAACTATAATTACAAAATATATATTTTTTTTAACAAGAATTTTAAATCTGAATTGGAAATTTTTTAAAATTTTATTCTAAAAGTAGATAATTATATGGTATACACATTATTTCTATATGTAAGTATATTTTCTGGCTGAAGTATTTCAAAATACACAATGTTTTTTTTTTTTTTTAATTCTCAAGGATCCTTCAGATAAATTATCTGTAGAAGTGCAAACTATACAAAATTCCTGTACCTCTACCTACTGCAACAATGTCAATAATTTTTGAACATTTTCAAAAATATTAAGTAGGTATCTAAAGTATGTAAATCACGCGAGCATCGTCCGAAGACATTAGCTGCCAAAATTCTGCTAAACTGTAGATGAAGCTCGTCACAACTTACATTACCTACCTAGTGAATGTACCTAAGTAGGTAGGTACCTAAAACATGCTAAAAACGGTTCGAAGCTATTTCTAATTTGGGGGGGGGGTGATGGTTGAAAATAGGGTACATATACATACCTATGACACATTAATTTCAACTTTGTAGGTCGGTTTTGAATACTTATGAAATTTTGATTTTTTATCCATTTGCTGGCATGTGACTTTCAAAAATTCACTAAAAATCGATGAACGCACTAATAGCGCATGGAATTTTAGATGGCGATAATGCATTATACCTAATCTTGTTAGAATTACCTACCTACTTTCAAATAGGAACCAAAAAATCGATAGATTTTACCATAGGTCATTTTTGTGACAGATTTCAGTGAACGAGTAACCTATACCTAATAAAAACTTATTTATTAATTTCAATTCTGTTTGTTTTCAGATGTACCTATTACTTCCCCCTATGGCTACGTGCAGATTAAATTAATAACTTTTGTGCCTGGGTTTCAAGGCATATTCAGTCTTTCGCTAGCACTTGCGCAATGGTTGGAAAATCCAAACTTCAATAAGCTGCCGAAAATTGGACCGTCAAACTCATACATTGCCCCATCAACGCAATCGACGTCCAATTTGGGATCTACATTAACGCTGCCACCGGAATCAAATATTAGGTATTGAAACAGTTAATAAAATTTATGTACAATTGCTTGTACATATGAAGAGCTCAATTCCAAAATGTGCTTTGTCCCAGATTTTTGTTTTTGGCAAATCAAAAACAAAATTTGTGAACACACAAAGATGTTTTAATGTCAATTTTCAATATCAGACAGTGTAGTGTAAAGTATTTCGAATATTTTCCCTGCAATTTTTTTTTTTCAAAATGACACCTATTTGTTCAATCTGTGTACGAAGTCGCCAAAAATGGGACTAAGCACGTTTTGGCACTGCATACAGATTATTTTCCAAAATTATCACGATGAAATGTAGTATTTAGCGCGTTTTGGGCTGGTACAATGTTTTGTTAGGTAACAGACTACTGCACCCAGTTGGACTTGGCACATTTTGGAGTGGTAGGTTGGTTCAATAGTGTTGAATAAAACAAATTTTACATAAAATTCTGCATTCAATGTACTGGATAGCGCGTTTAAAAACGAATTTTCGGCTATCTGACGTCCTACCTAACTGCGTAACAGTCCCATCTAACGGAATTCACTGAAAACGCATTTTTGAAAAAATTGGACAAAGCACATTTTGGAATTGAGCTCTTCATATATATTAAATAGGACACTACACCCCTACTATTTAGCTGCTATTCTATTCCCCAAAATTAGAATCTAACGACTGTCGCTGTATATTCTTCGTCGATCGAATTTCAACTTCTTACTCATAATTTGAGCTTAATAGCATCTTTGTGCATTAAGCATTATTGGCAAAAGATTCTACTTACCTACGTATTTTCCAACTCCTTAAATCTCGTTTTAATTAAAGTTACTTTTTCCTGAACGAGCCTCACTTTGTAGGTGAGATAGATTCTCAAAAATGGGACATTCTCGAAAAAGATGACTTTTTTTTTTGTAACAGCTAGTACCTGCCCAACCATTTGAAAATATTTTCTCCTCAAATATATCGCCAAATTTTAAAAACACATATTTTTTGAAATAGACGATATTGGCCGAAAGGTCTCTATGGAATACTAGGGGGCTCCGCCCCCTGGCCGCATTGCGGCCTCAACCCCGTACTCGTTCTTGAAACCCCCCTTTTCCCTCCTTTTCTGTCTCAGAACTCGTTATTTCAAGGTTGACCCCAAGTCCCTTTCCTTATACAACTTATCAAGCAAAATGAAAGAAATACTTACTCGGCTGAGAATTATAAGTTGGCTGTTGTATACTATTTTGATGATTTAAAAAAATTGCTTAGCAAATTGGAAATATTCGGCTGAGAAATTTGAAGTTCAAAGTTAAAATTGTTCAAAATAATGCTTTTTTGATTTTTAATTTTTCATGCTTAAACTAAAAAATTTTCAATTCAAAATGTTTTATAACATATCTACACGTCATAAGGAACATTTTAAAACAAAAATGAGCAAAATGGGTTCAGTTTTCATAAATTTAGAGAAGGGGGCCCAAAAATTGGTTTTTGGGGCATATCTCGCCCCCTATGGTACCAAATCGATGCAAATTTTGGAATTCGGTTCAAAATGAAATTTGGAAGAAAGTGTATTTCCAAAATTTTTTATGTTGATTTTAGCCCTCTTTCTCCGAAATTTGGGGCCCTTAAAATCAAAATTGGGCCTTCGCAATAGTTTTCGCATCAAGTACTCGTTGAGAGCTTTCTATTGAAAAAAAAATTAGCTTCCTAGCTACCATTGGGGCTGAATAAGAGCCTACTGAACTTTTTTGCTTGTAGATTTATATAGAGATAATCAATCTCAATACAATATCCACTATTATTTTTCCCTCACAATGCACCCTAATGCTTATGCTAAGCATTGCCATTTTACTTAATTGTTATTTTAGATTAAACTAATGATTGGTTTTTTGTCATGAATAGCCCTGATAATAACGCCATGGATACGTCAGACGAACCACCCGTAAACAACTACGAGTATGTGCCATTATTTCGGCAACTAGATAATTGCACCAGAGATACTTTGAATTGCGTCCAGTAGACAAATTTTCATAGGTACCCGGATATACACCGACAATGTACGAGTACATACCAAATTTGGCTATTCATAGATGCTAAGCTCAAATAAATGTGTTACCTAGGAAACTGATGTATTTTGATTTGAAGTTGGTAGATATAATTATTTGAAAAAGTGTTTTACTTTTAGGGCTACGCCGAGTCCTCTATTTCGTAATTTTGTTTTCAATTTTTTGCAGTTTTGATATACTTACCTACTAACTTGTAGGTATTTTTTAAGTAAGTTGTTTTTTTTTTTGAATTAATAATATTTATTCTAGATATTATAATTTTCTATTTGTATATATGTATAGTAGATACTTATAAGATGATTTAATATAAAACTCATATTTCTTCCTGAATTTTAGATGCGTTTTAACAACGATGTTTCGTAAAAAAAAAAAAAAACAATACTTTTGTAACTTTGGTGTCTGGAATATTTTCTGGGCTAAATATTTGTGGTTGTGATTTTCAATTTTGTACCTATTATACCTTACGTTATTTTTAATCAGTTATTTCTAAAATAAATAGGTACCTACTTATGAAATATGTTTTCATTACCTATGTGCTTGTTTGTTTTATTTTTTCAAATCAAGTATCATCTCTGAAACGAAGTTTTTGAAAACTATTTTCACGAATTCTTCTCAAATAAATTTTCTGCCTCGAATTTTAACTCAAAAATAGGCTACCTAATTTCCAAAAAATCGGATCAATTGGCCGTGCCAAAAACTTCGTATCTGAAATTTCTACCTACTCGATTTGCTATTAAAAAGTTTTCTTCTCAAAAAAAAGTGAGTATAGTTCTTTTTACCCTTCGATCGTTTTTGATATTTTCAAGTTTTCAAAAAAATCAGTATCGTATCAACGTGTTTTTTTCACGAATTCGATGCCACTGAGTACAATTTCGGGGTAAATTTTTAGCATTTGTTACTCCTTCATTAAAAATAGACAAACGTTTTCGGGAAAATCCAATTTTCTGAAAACCTATCAAAATTGAATTTGAAACATTACCTGCGTAATTTTAAAAAAGATCTTCTAAAAGTCATCAAAAGATCATCCTTCTTTAATTTTTTCGATTTACTCATAGTAAACAACTTTAACAGTTTTTCATTTTAACATTAATGTACAAATATGTACGTAATTTTGGCAGCAGGAAAAAGTTCGAAAAAAACATGGTGATATCTTTTGAATATTGGAGAAGGGTTTTAGTTTTATTTTCAAACTGTTTTTCATCTTGTTATGCGAAGATTTTTATTGCCTTTTCTTTCTTCCATGTAACTTTTTCTAAGTTGAGGTGCTTTGTAGTCTGTACAGGTAGATTAACAATTAAAAAATAGGTAAGTTATTTGAAGGAATTTTGGCATCATTAAAAATTGAAAATGTACTAAAAATGGTCTCTGGATTCTATTTTATTCATTGTATTCAACCTTGGGGGGGGGGGGGTTGTACAGGAAAGTCATCATTGCTCAGAGGCTGAAGAATTTTTTTGTTTTGGAAAAGAGTGTTAGGATTAGGAAGAATTTCGGCGCAGAAATAATGGAGAATATTTTTACTGATTTTTTTAAAAAAGTTTCTTTAATTTTTTCAACCTTGAAGGGCTGTGTTCAGGAAAATTGGCTCAATCATTGGAATTTTTATTTGGAAGGGCTTTGTTCAGAGAGCCTAATAATACCTACATACTTGGAAGATTGGCTCAGTAATTGGAATTTTTTATCTGGATTTTCTTTTTACATTAGTACTTTTTTTGATTGGGAAAAATGATTTTTTCAAAATAAATCTCCTTTTCCTTATTTTGGAAAAATTTTTATTGCTTTTTCTTTTATTTCATGTTTTTAAACCTTGAGGGGATCTGTACAGGAAGATTAGACCTACCATTATTACTTGGAGTAGTGGGAGATTAAAAAGTCTGATATCTGAAGAATTATTGGTGTAAAAATAATTGAATTTCAATCAAAAGAACCGCTTTTTTTAAACGCAGGGCAAAATGAAAAAAAATGGAATTATTTTCTCATAAATAAGTAAATAACTTTTGAAAAAAAGTTGAATTACATGATCGTCAAGTAGTGTGGAAAATCTGTTTGACCTAAAATATGCTTTATTTTGATGATGATTTGCTAACTTTAAATTAGTTATGTAGAATTGGAGTTTTAGATTGGTTTACGTAGGTACCTAATAAAGTTTGCAATCTCAATCCATTTTTTTTTTCTTTTTTTCAAGTTTTTCAAAAAAAAAAGATTTTTGTGATTAGAAAATGGAAAAAACTGTTATACCTACATAAAAAATCAACATTTGGAACAAGGGGCATTTTATCAATAAGAAAAAAATATCAATAGATACCTGGGACATACAAGATAATCTCTCACTGAAAAGCATCTTTGTGAAATAAATTGTACTTCGGGAAAAGTTGAAAAATTGAAACATGTTCTATTTTTATAATAAAAATTTCAACGCGTCATCGTCATTTCGGATTTGCAATTCAATTGCTCTAATCGATTCGGAACATCCAACTTCTGACAACTGGCACGAATAATTTTCAGCTAATTTGAAACTGCTGGAGAAAAGTAGATCTTTTCTGGAGGCTCCAGAACGGCTCGAAAGTAGTGGCAATCAATTTCAACCAGAATTTTATGCGTGTGGTTAAACTATGTAGTACCGAACCATGTGTACGATTTTCGATTTAAATTTTAATTATTAAGTATGATGCAAAGAAAATTTTTTTTTAAATCTAAGGACTATAGTTCAGAAGAGCAAAAAAACACCACAATCATTTTAATTTTAAAAACTGAATAGATAGCGCATTAAAATTCGGTATATAAGTGTTCAAATCAGTGGCAACATTGGGAGGGATTACATCATCATACGTAGATGCTACCAGTACAAAATTACTGCGGCCAGTTACAAAACAATATCCACTTGTATGGTGGATGACCTAAACAATCGGGATAATTTAAGATTGCTTAGGTTTTCTTCTCAATCGATGGTTGGGAGTGAAAACGTGTCGTTAGTGAAGTGATTACTTGATGGTTTCCATTAATTAGTTATTAATTTTTTTTTTAAATTTCGGTGCTCGTATTTACTGCATAAGATTGTCATAAGGTAATGAAGTGTTTCTCTTATATGGTAATTGCGTACTTGATAGGTAGGTACGTAATTAGATATCATACGATGAATATCTCAACTTAGTTTTAGTAGGTAGGTACCTACATATATTACCTACGAATAATTTTTTGGCTGAGAAGTTTTTCGATTTTTCTTTATTCGATCTTAAAATTCGGTAAGTCGCATGTCGTATTTTTACTTTTTGACGGAAGAAATGTCAAAATTAGCCTATTCTATTGCAGGTGGAATACAGAATTTTTTTTTTGTACAATACAGCTGAACTGGCTGAATTCAAATCAGTTCGCACCAAAAATGGAGGAAGTCGAAGAAAGTTTTACATTTTTTATAATGAGTAGTAAAAAAATTTTTGAAAAATTACATCGATAATGGATACTCTATAATTCTTAACGTTGAGCAATACTCGTAAAAAATGAGTTTTCAGTTTAATTTACTTACATAGGTATGTATAGGTATTTTTCTTCGAAAATGAATCGTCGACTTGAACGGTAGAAAACGTGTTATTTCTAATACCTAATGATCAAATCCTAAAAAGTCGCTATTCTTGAATTTCTTCAAAGGTCAGCAAACAACTTTTTTTTCTGCCTATCAACGAAGTGAAAAATTGATGACCAAAATGAGAGTGTTTGTTATCTACTTTGCCGAGCTGGCGTTTTTCACTCCTTCTTTTTCCTCTATTCATGAGGGAACGTTCACAATAAATTAATGTGTTGAGAGAAATAGAAAACGTCATTCTACGTATCTAATCGACTGAATTACTCATTTTGATACGTGAATTTTCACATCGGATCTGACCAGAACAATAGTATGTACATAATTATGTTATACTTAATAACAAGTACCTATGATAGACCAAATTTGATGCATCAATTAAGTATAGGTATTGGTACTGCATAGGTAAATATTCTGGTCGCGTGCAAAAGCAGAAAGCTTATAACTATTAAGCTACCTAGTACCTACCATCGTAAACTTAAAAGCTTTAAAATTGCGTTAGTAGGTACCTATAATGTAAAAAAGCCTCTGACTTTCAAAGCAGATATAAAGTGGTTTTGTTTTTTGCAAATGATGATTCATTTTGATTGCGATGAAATTATTACCTACCTACTTTGTTGAATTCAGAGTAAATTTATTTTTAAAAAATTCGTCTAAACGAGACTCTCATTATAGTGAAAACAAGTGCTCTCATTTATGATAAAACCTCTTTAGTTAATAAAATGGAAAGATTTTTTGAAAACATGTACATAGGTAGATAAACCTACATTGATTTCATTATCGCAAAAAGAGAACTTTGATATCGAGGCGATGGGAAAACCTTACAACACCTATAATATATATCTATATATATTGTACCTGTCATTTTTCAAAAAAAAAAAAAACAAAGAATCGAATGGTTTAGTGACCATTGAAAGTAACCACGTGTAGTAAAATACCACTCATGACGTGACAATAAATTTGTACACAAATACTTACAAAATTTTTTTAGCAAGTAAGCGATTAAAAAATTACATATTACGTATAGACAAACATTCGCCGAATTTGCCTATTAATTTTTCATCTTCGTTATCTCTTTAATGAGTTTGATTTCTTTCATGAATAAGTATTTTTACGTAGGTAGGTATAAAACGTACGGATATGTTCGTTGTTACCTATACCGTAGGTAGGTATAAAACGTACGGATATGTTCGTTGTTACCTATACCTCTATCTGCAGTTTACTACATACCTACATACATTATCAGTAATATGTACTTTCTTATAATAATGCCAATTAACTAATTTAAATTTCATCTTTACCAAACTTCGTTGAAATTGTATTGATTTTTAAAGATGAAATTATCGCTAGATTACGAAACAAAATTCAACGCTGCCACTGAAGAGCATTCAGTGAGAATAAATGATAACTTTCATTTAATTTATTCATGTTTAAGATTGACTGAAAATTGAAGTCAAGTTGACAGTTTGATTACCTATTGATTGTTTTGATTTTTTTTATGGCAAATCATTCATCACAAAAGTTGTTTCAGAATTGATTGCAACACTTTCAGTACAATAAGTATACAAAGTACATGAATATTAGCATAGAGGGGGGGGTCATTCGATGTCAAATCGCCATTGACGAGGGTTAACTTGAAAACTACTAATCGTATATAGGTACGTAATTTTTTAAATTTTTACCAGTTTGTGGGCCTATAAAAGAGATTTTTGGAGATGTGATGAAAATCAGTGCTACGACCTTTTTGAGCAGCAACTATTTTTTAATCTTGAAAAGATAATCTCTTCGTACAAACCAGTTTCCGAGTATCTGGCCCATATTTTCTCAGGTCCGAATTTCTTTACATTTCAGTACCTACTCGAGTTTTCACTTCTTTTTACTCAAATTATTTTAGCAGATAGGTACCTACCTATTAGGTCAATTATTTTTCTCATTAGAAATGTTTATTACGTTGAATTTTTTCTTCTAAATTTCTTCGTCTCATATTTTATTAAAACTTGAAAAATTACACCTTAATTTTCTTCAATTTCCATTTTTCTTTTTAGACGACAATTTTTATTTGTGCAGTAGGCCAAAATAAAATGACTTATCTACCTAGGTAATTCCATCAGATTCAGTGGTGAAAATTTGATTTTGGGACTGTATTTGAGTCAACATTTAAAAACTGCAAAAAATGCACTTTTTGGAATTTTTACTATGTATATAAGAATCTTCGAGTATGGCTGTTTTTTAAGCAACTAAAATGTGTATTTTTAAAAAGGAAAACTTTGATTGAACGACAGATTAAGTGAATTGCACGACAGGAATATCCCACGACGAAATCATAGTTTTTGAACGACAGCGATTTAACGACAGTTTTGGTCATTAAAACGACAGCATTGAACGACGGACCTCGAACGACAAACGTAGAAAATTCACAAAATACAAACAACTAATTTGGTGACTTCTGGTGAATCTGGCACTGAAAAGTCACCAGAATTCACCGAGGAGTCATCAGACATTCAGAAAAAATGTCTAGGGCAATGAGGACATTCTGATGATTTCTTCACCAACAATTTCGCCATAAAAATGACAAAACCCCCATTTGGTGACTCCTGATGAATCTGTCACCACGAGGAAGAGGGAGAGGCCAAGCGAGGTGAAAATCACTTCTCAAACCCAATTAATAATTTTTCATACTCTTCTTATGTAACGTTGGCATTTTTGATATTTAATAATTTTTCAAACGTTTAATTTTGTGAATAAATTCGTCGTTTTTATCTGAATTTCGTCTTTTATTTATCAAATTCGTCGATGCATTTCTTTCAATTCGTCGGGCATACTCCAGCGTGCACTTGATTTTTTTGGCGTGCAATGGTCAAAAACTCTTTCTGTCGTTGAAAAAGTGGTTTTAAGACGTTAGCATCTGTCGTGCAAATCACTTATTTTTTGTCGTTCAAATCATTTAATCTGCAATGCCGATAAATGGCACCCTTTTTAAAATTTTAAAAAATTAAAGAAAATATGATTTTTTTAAAAACTGATTTCGTTGTTATTTTTTTCACATTTTCTTCAAAAATGGAAGTGAAGATTTGTTTTGTATTTATGACATTAAAAATTTTTTAAACCAGCACCCTCAATTCATAGGTAGGTACTAACAATGTTTTTGGGTCATCACTAAAAATATATGAATTGAAACATCTGAAAAGCAGTGTTACTTTTAAGATTACCACCCGTCAAAATTCTATTTTTTTGTACTGAATTTTCTATAGGCTTGCTCATACCATTTGTAGTAAGTACAGTCTTACTTGAGTTAGAAGAAGATAATTGTCATTTGAAAAAAAAAAAATAATAATAATACTTAAGACAAAAACGTAAAAATAACACAAAAATAATTGAAAACAAAATTTTTAAATGAAAATTCGAAAGTTGACAGAGGGCAGATTGGCCCCACTGCCGAAGGTAGTGCTGAAGTAACATATTCCCTATAATACATAAATGTAGGTAACGTGTATAAATATCTTAAAAGAAGTAGGCTAAGTACACTATGTACTCGCGCATACAAGGTGGCACCCTTCTCGAAGAGAAAGGGTTCGCGAGCCGTTCACAGTTATGACTTGAGATAGGGATTCTTGGTGACATTTATAGCTCGAGATAGGATTTTTGGGCATAAATTAACAAAATCACATAAATTCTTCAGATTTATGTGTACTTAGCAATTACGCTATTGGTACCCCACTAATAGGGGTGGAGACTTGACCATCTCAAGTCTCTTTATAATACCGATCTTCGCACCGAATTCTTCAGAACGTTTTTGTCTCTTGTCTAGGTGATTCGCGGTCGTCGGTTCTTTAGCAGGACGTTGATAAAATTTATGCCATGGGAGCGCCTCTTACAAGGAGACCATGGCAAAGTTCTTTTGTTTTCTCCATCTCACTTGATGGTAAATAGCCTGCGCAAATTGTGTTAAGATTAATTGAGCATGTGTTCGATTAATAATTAGTGTACCTTTTTGATATCTTGGGATGTATCCGGACATCACCAAGATAGGCAAAGAATTAAAGCGCACCTCTTTTAGTTAAGTTCCATCGAACGCCTTAGTATTGGTTAGGCACCCAAAAGAGATGGAAAACGTGTACAGTTTGTCGTAAGTGGTGAGATACACTTATTTGTTTAATATTTTTACCTTTCGCATGGATTTCGAGCAAGGTGTTGTAATCCATGAAGATTAAATTATATGTTGTTTTCTCATGTAAATATTACCAAAAACTACTTATTTTCGCATATCCTATTCCTATTCTTCACAGGTGTTTAGGGTAAAATCTCATGTTAGATTATTGTCTCGATTTTTATGATCTACGCCAACACACGCATGGCGAGATCATCTCAAATTAAATTCATTTGTTTCATGTACTTTCTACTAAAGATTAGAGAATATTTTGTATGTCAATGAATTTGTGTGTAAAATGTAAATATACCTTGTAAATTGAGCAGAGACTTATTTATTAGGTATTCTTTTTAAATGATGTATAGAGCAGAATAGAAAAACTACACCCTTCTGAGCTATCTAGGTATTGGCAAATATTCCCTGCCGAAGGAATATTTCTATTTTTCACCACCATAGGTACCTTATAGGATCTTTTCCCACCTATATCTTGTAGTCCCTCTATTCCGCACTATAACAAAGTACTTAATAACATCGGTGGAATAAGCTAAGTCGTGCTAATGCACTCTATCATCGGTTACTTAGAAAATAAGTAACTATTAATAACATCGGTGGAATAAGCTAAGTCGTGCTAATGCACTCTATCATCGGTTACTTAGAAAATAAGTAACTATCTTAAAATTCTGTTTTAGGATATCAGGCTGAACTGCGCGCTCGCATTTAGTGCCATTGATATGTCACATCAGAGCGGAATGAATCAGGATCAAGAAAGGACTTTCTACGTGCCGAATGAGGCCCATGTGCAGATAAACCTTGGCATAGAAAGTGCTCGAACTCTGACTCAAGATATTTTCAAAAAAATTGAAATTTCAGACTTGGAACGGGAATCTTGCTCGATGAATTTTCATGAATATAAGCAAATTTTAGGTGAGCCGTCGGCATTAATATTAAAATACTACCTTACTTATTGAACATCTGGCAGGTGCCTAATTTGTTCTATTAAAATCTTCACAGACCCGATGTCGAAATATCGAACGCAGAATTATATCGATGAACAATATAAGAGAAATTTAGAAACAGCGCTTGCACAAAACGTGAGTTATTACACGTAGAATATCGTTAATGAAGTATTCAAAATGTCTTGAAGCAGAGCAGTGTGCCTCATGCTGTCCGTTCAGCGTCTTTTTTGCAGATACATCGCCGTAAAATGCTACTAATTTGATCTGGTACTTATCTCTATGTTTTTGCAGAAATTGAAATTACAAAAGTACCAAAGTTCTATCATGGATAGCTTGAAAAACGCCTACCTACAGGTTTACAATTTAACCAACTATGTACTATTCACAGAACTGCCAACTTGGAAAAGAACCCAGCAATTGCACGGAATTGGGTACCATTTCAATCCAGGATATTTGAATATCATACAATCTTGGTAGGTACCTATACCTAATTATTCCACATTTTTGCGATTGTTTTTGTGAAAAAGTACCTGCTTATTAATGACGGGTGTATTTTCATCTCTTAGGTATGCAAGTTTAGCCGAATTGTCTTTGGCTAATCAGAATTGCTGCAAAAAGATGAAGAATTTGGTCGACTCGATCGCCCACTGTATCGACGAAACGACAATCACTACACCTCTCACCGAACTGGATGGCAACTTTGACGAATTATTAAATTCTCTAGTCATAAAGTGAGTACCATAGGTAATTTTTTTAAATGGGCATTGAAAATGATTTGATCTACTTACTAGCTAGCATGTGTCGATATTTCCGAGGTATCTACCTACCTCTACCTTCCCATTACCCACTCATGATTTTACGTTTTCTTTTTTTCACAGCGCATTCGTGATAGAAAAACAACCTCCTCAGGTCATGAAAAAAGGCAACCAATTTTCAGTCAAGTTCCGCTCATTGCTTGGTGGGAAGCTGAATTTGATTATGGATTTTCCCAAGGTACGTTGATTATAAGAATAACACAAATTGTAAATGTTCAAATATTGTATAAAAGAGCTCAGAAGAGGATTTTACTTTAAATGGATCATTTGAAATCCATAAAGTAGCCTTTGATGAATATTTCTGCTATTTCTATACAAAATTCTGGATCTTGGAGGGTTTTGAAGGAGTTTACGTGATCGATTTTGACTACTCTTATCCAAAGTAAACTCTACCCAATGAAATTTTTCCACTTGCTGAAAAACATTTTTCAAAAAGTTCTGTTTCTGAGAATGCTGTTTTGGTTACAGCAAGGCTAGAAAAATTTAAAAATGACGGAAAAAAACGTCTTCGGTATTTCAGATGGCAAACAAATTTCTGAGAGCCTGAATTTTTTTCATTTCTAAGCTCAAATTTTCGGTGTGAAGTAGGTATCCTATGACCCCTCTTCACGCCATAATTTAATAATAGGTAATAAAAAAATGCAAAATTCAAATACCTACCAACATTCGTGAATTTTCGTATTCGTAAGTACATATCTGATGATTCATGAGATGAAATCCATTCATTTTTTTTTCAACACCAAATGTTTTAAAATTCAAATTGAATCCACTTTGATTAAACTTTTTCAGATGAAGAAAATAGGTTCTTCTACATAAAAACGAATCCATATCATTTTCCGAAAAAGCTCCAAATTCACTCCCTTTTCGTAACTATAACTTTGTTTTAGAATCCTAAAAAACGTTATCGCGTCATGACGAATTTTAAATTAGCACTGCTTTGTGTCGAAAGATGCTTCTGTTAGTTCTGTTTATATAGGTATTTAAGAAATAATTAAATAGGTAAGTAATATTCCTCGTCTCGTTACACAGGTCACAATTCACATCATCAGCGAACTCCAAGCCAAGAAACTGTTCAATGAAAAAAATTTAGATCGCATCATCAGAAGACAAAACGCCAACCACGAAGTTTCCTGTAGTGGGGAAATTTTGAATAATTCTGGGACAATGGAATATGATCAAGCCACAGGACAATTGTCCATCACGTTTCAGTAAATATTTTTTCAATTACTTTAGCACTTCGGTTTAAAGGGGAAACAAGCAATTCAACAGATTATCACATAGTAATACCTATATTACCTACCTATCCTACACAGGGTGTCTAGTGATTGAATGTCAAAACTTCAGATTTAAAAACGTTATGGACAAGTTGCCTACCTTTGAAATTTAAGGGCCAACTGAGCTTCGAAAAAAACTTGAGAAAAACGTATTTTTGACCTTGGGAATGAGTAGCACTTAGAAAAATAAACGAATTTTGTCACCATGAATTTTTGCCTAACTTTGAAATTGAAGGAGCTGGAAATATTTTAAAAGAAAAAATTCAGAAAAACGTGTTTTTGACCTTGGGAATGTTTAGCAGGTACCTTGGAAAATAAATAAATTTTGTCATTATGAATTTTTGCTTAACTTTGAAATTGAAGAGGTTAGCATTTTTTTAAATTCAGAAAAACGTGTTTCTGGTCATAAGAATGGGTAGTACCTACTTCGGAAAATAAATAAATTATTTTGTCATTTTGAATTTTTGCCTTACCCACTTTAAAATTGAAGAGGCTGGAAATATTTTAAAAGAAACAAATGTTTCTGGCTCCTTCAATTTCAAAGTTGTGCAAAAATTCATGATGACAAAATAATTTATCTATTTTCCAGACTACTAAGTACCCATATTTTCCAAGGTCAAAACACGTTTTTCTTAATTTTTTCCTTGAAATTCTATTATCTTTCAATATCGAAGATAGACAATTTGTTCATATAACGGGTTTTTTTTTCAAGTCGAACCCGGTGATATCCAAATCTGAAGTTTTGACATCCACTCACCAGAGGGTCATTCCACGTCAATGGACTAAGAAGTGATAGGGGGGTTCGGCGATTTTTTTGAAATTTTTCCTGTGGAAAGACCTTCCGAAGGGATGACCAATGGCTCAAATCGCAGCCCTCTAGCCCATTTTTAAAGGCAGCCAGGGGATGTCAAAGTTGTCAGTGATCCTAAATATCATCCATTTCAGCAGTGGATTACTCGATAACCGCGATACCTACAAAAATGAAACTTTTTCTCATAGTTAGGGGTTTTGAAAATCTTTTTGGTGAAAAATCATAAAAATCAGTGTTGCCACTATTTTTCGTACAAAAAATTAGCTCAAAAAGTTTCAAAACGTAGTTTTCATGTCGTTCCGACTCTCAAAAATTCTGAAAAAAATATGTTATGGACAACTTTTCATGCTGAACAACATGTTAAAAAATTGGGATGGTAACATGTTGCAAAGTCGATTTAACAAAAATTTTAAGTTTGCAAAAAAATGCTATTTTTTGATTTAAAACTTGAAAAAAAGTTTTGATAGGTGAAGTTGACCCATTTAACCCCTATTTTTACGTATCTGTCGAAAAAGTTGAAAAAACCCTTTCACTCGATGAAATGACTTCTTCACAAAAAAATCAAAATTCGAAAAGATTCAAAAAATGAACAAATTTTTATTGTTTTGTTTCGAGTGTAATTTTTATCAACTTTTTCATGAAATACGCCAGAAAGAGGTCAAAATAAGACAACTGATTAAATTTATAACTTTTTTTGATGATTGAAACTGAAAATTGAATTTTTTCGAATTTTGATTTTTTTGTGAGGAGTTTATTTCATCGAGTGAAAGCGTTTTTTCAACTTTTTCGACAGATACGTTGGGAATTTTGCCTACTTTTTTATTTTAAGGAGCAAACATTTTAGAAAAAAATTCGTATTTTCCATATTTATTGATATTTTATTTTTTTCAAGTTGAAGTTAGGTGGAATCATTTTGACTCCTCACTGACAATTGTTTGTCCATGTCCAACTTGCTCGTACACAGCAATTTGCCTATCCTTCTAATTTAAGGGGCAAAAAATTTCAAGCTTCTGGTCTGTACAAAAATTGTTCAAAAATTCCTGCCCCTTAAAATAAAAAAGTAGGCACTAGGCAACGTTCTGAACACGGCAAATGACCGGCAGGCGGCAGAATATACACCCATATGTACCAGGAGTCGTTACTACACTGTCACTCGGGAAGAAACCGGTTCGTGACAATTGTCACCATGTTGAGGGTGGTGGGTTAAGGAGAAAAGAAATTGCAGAGAATTCAATTTTTTATCTGTTGTTGATAAAAATTGAAAAAAATTGTTCTTTATATTTTTTAATCGAGTTTATTGCTACAATGATTACTTAATTGATTATCTGTGATTTACCTATCTTCTTTCTTTTAGAAATATTTTTTTGAAAAACATCACCCGGTCGGATAAGAGAGGAGTCGCGGACGAAAAATTCTCACTCTTATTTGTCACCAAATTCACGCTGAGAGACAAAATCGATGCCCAAATGTATACTCTGTCGTCACCCATATCCGTGACTGTTCACGGCAATCAAGATCCTGATGCTTGGGCCACCATTTTTTGGGATTCTGCTTTCGCAGAACCTGCTCGTATACCTTTTTTTGTACGTGATAAGGTGAGTTGGAGTGAAGCAGCCACTGCCCTGAGTATGAAATTCGCATCGGTGACCGATAAACCTTTATCCGCCGATCATCTTACGTATCTAGCTGAAAAATTATTCGGGTGCGTGTTTCGTAAGCTGTTTTGTATTGTAAATTTTAGCACCGTAATAATTCACGAATTGTAATGGTTGATTTCTCTCTTTCTCAGGGTTCGAAGTGATTACGATTCGATGACACTATCTTGGTCTCAATTCTGTAAAGAAGGTCAAAACGTCAAGTTCTGGCAGTGGTTTTTTTCCATAATGAAACTGATCGAAAAACACTTGAAAACACTATGGAACGAAGAGTGAGTGTCAAAATTCGAGTTTATATTTGTACTTAGATATTTTGCACCTGTATAGTTATAATTTTTTTGTCATTGTGCTGAAGTACCTACTCGTAGCTCTGTACTTCATGCGTTTCTTGAAGTGATTTCTTCATTTATGGATTTTAATGCATGTTGTAGAAATACTAAGATTCATGGATTTTTAAAAAGAAGCAAAGCAGAAGAAATGCTTTGGGAGTGCCCCAATGGGACATTCCTCCTTCGTTTTAGCGACTCTGAATTGGGCGGTATTTGTATCGCTTGGGTCGGAATAGGTAATATAATTTCTATTGTTTTTTCCCTGCTTATCTAAGTTTCTCTATAGAATATTTCTACACATTAGATTCCTGTACTTTTTAATCAATTTTTTAAAGCACAATAATATGATTATGAGGTTTTTGTAGTCTGAGAAATGTCGATTCGACTGCGATATTTGATAGATTATTTTTTTACCTGTAACTTGGCAGTTGAAGGACGGAGACAAGTCACAATGGTGCGTCCCTTAACCTGCAGAGACCTGACTATCCGTGCGTTGCCTGATGTATTGGACGATTTATCTTACTTGCGCTATTTGTACCCACAAGTACCGAAAGAGGAAGCATTTGGCAAATATTATGCGCCAATTGGTGAGATTCATTATTGTTGTTTACTTTTATTTTTTCTTAAAATTGATTCAAATACCATTTAAACAGAAAAAGGTCTGTTTTTAATTTAATTCGTCTACCTGCGATGACCTTTTCGGGATACCTATTTTTGTTAGAGTTACAGAAACCAAGAAATTGATTGGTTTTATCGTATTCGGTAGATATTTTTACAAAATAAGTTCTTTTTGTTTTCAGTTTCACCGAGTGTTTCCCCGAATGGCTACGTAAAACCTGGATTGAAAGCTTGTGTTCCCGGTTTAGACGGTTGTTCGTCAACTATTGAATCACCTAGAGCACAAAGTGCTCCTCAAACACCGATACCGATGTTCGATCAGAACTATTCTGGTGGCGTCGCATCCCCTTATGGTGCGAATGCAGTTGCAGATCCACAACCTAGGTACCTATTGAGAATTGCGAAGCGCTCTAGTATTCTAAGTTACTCGTCTCGTTACTAGATGTGATTCCTGAAGTTCTCTACTACCGCTATAAATTCCTCGTTGATTAAATTTCATCACATTCTCTCTCCGGAGGAGGGGCATAGATTTTAAAATATGGGGATTTTTGAAAAAGATCTAGTTTTTTCGCTCTAGCTAGTCCCTGCCCAATTTGTTTTGGGAAGAATGGCCCAATTCTAAAACGTGCTCGTGGTATTTTATATTCTGCGTCGACCTGACAAGGGAACCTCTTGAGGTGTGCGCCTCCGATTTGAACGGGACCGCGATTTTTGGAAAGAGCATGTTCTAAAACCCCCAAATCCAAATTTTCAGCTTCCCAAGTTAATTTTTCAATTTTTGGCGAATTTTTGAAAAAATCCAAAATTGACTATTTTGGTGATTTATGCTTTTTTTTAAGGGTACGTACTTGATCAGTAAAAATGTTCAAAATAAATCCTAAAACTGATATTAAACCCCCAAATCCAAATTACCCCATTTCCAGCCATTTTGGAGACTCCAGCGTTATTTTACAATTTCTCCAGAATTTTGAATTTGCTCCAGAAGGCGTGAATATGAAGTTAGGCAGATAAAAATCGAGTTGTGTGTTATACTCGATCTTGTTTAACGAGTTTATCCACATTTTAGTCGGTTTCGGAAGGGACACCTCAAGAGTGATTTTTTGACCAGTTTTTTTCAAAAAATAAAAAATCCAAAAAAATCAAAAGTTTCCCGTTTGCGAGGAAATTTTTGAAATTTGCGCGAATCGCTGTATTTCGTCCATAACTAACCTCTCGATGCAGAATTCCGCTATTTCCAGAAATTCTGGAGCCTCCAGCGCTACTTTTAAATTTCTCCAGAATTTTGAATTTGCTCCAGAAGGCGTGAATATGAAGTTGGGCAACTAAAAATCGAGTTGTGTGTTATGCTCGATCTGTTTAACAAGTTTATCCACATTTCAGTTGGCTTCGGGAAGACCTCAAGAGTGATTTTTTGACCACCTTTGTAAGAAAAAATCCAAGGAAATCAAAATTTCACCGTTTGTGAGGAAAGTTTTGAAATTTGCGCGAATCGGTGTATTTCGTTCACAACCCCCCCCCCCCCCCCCGAGGCTGAGTTCCACCATTTCCAGCCATTCTGGAGCCTCCAGCGCGTATTTTTAAATTTCTCCAGAATTTTTAATTTGCTCCAGAAGGCATGAATATGAAATTGGGCAGCTAAAAATCGAGTTGTGTGTTATACTCGATCTGTTCAACGAGTTTATCTACGTTTGAGCCGATTTTGAGAGGAACACCTCAAGAGTGGTTTTTTGACCGTCTATTTTCAAAATTGGTCAACAAATCACTCTTGAGGTGCCCTTCCCAAAACCGACTCAAATGTGGATAAACTTGTTAAACAGATCGAGTATAATACACAACTCCATTTTTAGTTGCCCAACTTCTTATTCACGCCTTCTGGAGCAAATTCAAAGTTCTGGAGAAATCGAAAAGTAGCGCTGGAGTCTCCAGATCGGTGGGACATGGTGGAATTCGGTTTCAGGAGGTTAGTTATGTACGAAATACAGCGATTTGCTCAAATTCCAAAAAAAAACTGGTCAAAAAATCACTCTTGAGGTGTCCCTTCCAAGACCGACTCAAATGTGGATAAACTCGTTAAACAGATCGAGTATAACACACAACTCGATTTTTAGCTGCCCAACTTCATATTCACGCCTTCTGGAGCAAATTCAAAATTCAGGAGAAATTGTAAAATAGCGCTGGAGGTTCCAGAATGGCTGGAAATGGCGAAATTTTGATTTGGGGGGGGGGTTAATATTAGTTTTAGGATTTATTTTGAACATTTTTACTGATCAAGTATGTACTTTTTTTTTAAAAAAAAAGCATAAATCACCAAAATAGTCAATTTTGGATTTTCAAAAATTCGCCAATAATCGAAAAATGAACTTGGGCAGCTGAAAATTTGGATTTGGGGGTTTTAGAACATGCTCTTTCCAGAAATCGCGGTCTCGTTCAAATCGGAGGCGGACATCTCAAGAGGTTCCCTTGTGAGCTACTGTCGTCAAAATTCAGGATCACTTTAGGAGTTCTGCTGAACAGTTGAAAATTTGCGAATCATTTATTTTTGGGTAAATTGGTGCTTGGAAAATATTTCCTTCTCAAATGTATTTTTTGAAACAGACAACGCTGGCTGAAAAATTAATCCCGATGTATTTCAGAATATTCCCCAAGCGAAAAAAGCACGATTTTTTCGAAAATTCTTCCTCGTTGAGGACCCATATCTCCCCTCCAGAGGGACCTCCGGATCTGATTTTTTTTTCAAGTGACTTAAAATTCAAAATAAAGGTTTCTACTTTCTACGGTATACAAAATGGTCAATATCTTTCAAGATTTTTTCCCCCACAATTCACCCTAATGCTTATTATATTTATGCTAAGCTAAGCAGGTTATTTTCCTCAATTTGTTATTTTTGACCGAACTAATGATTGGTTTGTTGTGTTTGTTTGAAGTGTCGGCTACATGAATACCTTTGATAATTGCACTGTTACGGAAAACACTATGGATGTCTCGAATTTCCAGTATGTGCCGGATTTCTCAAGTGTCTCGGATTTACTGCAGGCCCCGTATGACAACTCAATGCAATTTTCTTCGTCGAACAGCTGGATGACTACCTTCGAAGAAGATCACTTCTAGTGTTTTTTAAACCGATTTGAAGCAATTATCTAGAAATACGTTTTATGTATACTTTTACACCGAGTCCTCTGCTTCGTGCATTGCGCATGAGTTTACTGTTCAAATTTAATATTTTATCTGATATGTAATTTTTTGTAGTTTTTGTACTTGTATTTTTTTTATATCATTAATTTTTATGAATTTTTTAAGTTACTGATCTCCTCAAGGGACCATGAAATCTCGTTAATTTTGACACATTCATTTTAATTGAGAACAAAATGTGAATTTGGTTTGGTGCATTTTTGTATTAAATTGGGTGTAGTTTTAGCATGAATTTTTATTTTTTCATTCTAAGTACATATTTTATTTTTCTGTTTGCATTCATAGTACATATTTATAAGATTGTTTTTATAAATCGTGCGTTCTCCTTAATTTTACGTGTTCATTCAAAAGTACCCATACTTTTGTAACTCTAATGCCTTGAAACATTTTGCTGTGTACGTATATTTCTACGTGTTAGTCATATTAAATTTTGTTTATCATTTTCAATCAGTCATTTTAAAAATAAATTACGTCTAAATGTTTTCATTATAACTATGCACTTGTGTGTTCCATTTTTTTAAAAATCGAGTAAGTATAGGTACTGTTCATGCTTAATTTTCAATAGAATCTAAAGTTTATTTCATATACCTAGTTTGAAAAGTTATTCTTAAACTATTTTCATGAATTTTTCTGTCTCGAATTTCGGCTCGAAAATGGGCTAATTCCAAAAGATGAACGGATCAGTTTGATGAATATATGTTTATCTTGGGAAATGAATTATTTCCCTTTTCAAAACCCCGTATCCAAAATTTCTACCAACTCGAATTTCCTATTAAAAAGTTTTCTTCTCAAATACCTAATGTGAAATGTGAGCCTTGTTTTTTTTTCACCTTTTTTATTAGGTAATCATCTTTTCAGTTTTTAAAAAAGTCAATACGAACGTGTTTTTTTACAAACTCGAGGTCGTTGAGTTACTTACAATTTTTAGCACCTGTCACTCCTTCATTGAAAATAGCCAGAGTGTGTTCTGAAAAATCTCAATTGAGCCCCTATCTGAAGCTGACTTTTCTTTCTAATTTCCAATCTTCGGCAACGAGTTCGATGATGTGTTTTTCCTTGCAAGTTGAAATTACAAAAACATTTCTGAAACTCATTTCAGCTCAATTGGAGTTGATGAAATGTAAAAGTTCCCTCGTAATATGTATTTAATGATAGGTAAACTTAGGAACTATCGCTGTTGGCCACCGTCTTAGAGTTAGTCACCGTGTTACACGTTAAGGATACCTATACCTAAGCTATTTTCGATTGTAAGTTACCTATGTGAAAAGAATTCCCAAAATAAATATTACGCGTTATTTGAAAGATCGGTAGGCTAAGTGCAACGTTTTCACAGCCATTTCCTAATTGCATGCCAATCGAGCTCATGTAGAAGGCATGTTTTTGTTGTCAGCTTCGCTTCGATATTTACATAATTTTCAGCGAGAATGTAAAAAAAAACCAAATAGGTAACAAGAGATGCGATCTTGCGCTAGTAGGTACCTTTTTGTAAGCGAATAATCGATTCAAATATTGTACTTACGTCTTTCGCTTCTTTGATTCATGAAATTAAAAAGTAGGGATCTACTTACGTAAGTAAATAATGTGTAGATAACGTATTGTGTACGATGAATGATGCTTATTAATCGAAGAATTATAATTCTCAATGGGAATTTGAATGAGTTTGTGAATTACCATCACTTGCAGCTTTTATCAGAATTACTTACTGTCTGAACATAGTAAGTATACTTCTCAGGATTTATATAGATAAGGGAAACAATGTCCATTTTTTACTGAGGAAGATGATCAATTAAGATAGCAATTCCTCTAACTTGTAGTTTTTAACAAAAAAATGAATCATAATGCTAGCTCCGTAACTTTTTTCAACTTTATTAATTTTAATTCAATTTGTAAATTGAACTATCTGAACCCATGATTTGATAAGGCATCAATTTTTTTTAAGCTTCAACTTTTCAAATGTTCTATCTAATTGAAGGGGAAAAAAGGATAATATAGATTTTTTGGGTCCCAGTTCACAATTGTTCAAAGACATTTTCCAAAATCTCAAAATATGTAATGTAAGTACTATTTTGTATGATTGGGCAGCTACATTAACGAGAAGTATGTCTATCGCTTTTCAGTTTTCAAAGACCACTTTTAGTAGGTATGATTGAGCAAAACAATAGACTCCAATTTTTTCAAAAAAAATTTCCCGTGATCTTTAAATGTTCAATTGGGCTGCTAAATCTATAAGAATTTCTTTCCAGATCATATTTCCAACCATCTACCATCAGATACCTTTTCTATTCTGTTTTTCAAAGAAATGCTCCTAGACCAAGCAGAATTACTTACACTTTTTAAAAGCAAATAAGTACAAATGGGTCTAAAAAAAACGATAAATGGAATAAGTACATTTATGACAAAAATGAAAAATACTTATCGTTCTATCCTGCAGCAGTTCAATAGCAATTTTTGGCATTTCGAATAATTTTATGAAAAAATTTCCCACTCCTCGAAATAAATGCAATTTTAAAGCGCTGCTATTGATCAAATTTTAGTTAACTTGAATGTGAACTTTTTCAAAAATTTAGGTAATTTTTTATCCACTTTTTTTGGTTGGAAATTTAAACTCTATGTAGTACCTAGGTAGGATTCTCCTGCAACTTTTCGGTTGGGCAGTTGAAGTTTTTGTGACCCATCCTATGGGTTCCCATGCTTCAAAAAAAAAGTGATAGAATATTCCATGAATGAAGAGACGAGAGGTCAGCTTAGGTAGCTAAATAAACCATTCATTGAACGGAAGTAAGTAGGTATCTATACTTGTTTACGATATTTTCTTTTAATGAAATAGACCAATTAAAAAGTTTTCTAATAGGTTATTGAAAAGTTACGCGTGTTGGAATTATTCGTATAAAAAATCACTAATTATAAGCAGGGCTCGGATTTTTATGCTGGAGCATATTTTTTGTATGCATAGAGGATAGGGAATTTTTCAATTATCTCCAGGATTCATGAAATTTCAAGTAAAATGAGCCTAATTTGTTAGAGCATATTTTGGCATATTTCACCATAAAAGCATCTAAAAGCATATTTTGGCATTTTTTTAGGGAATATTTTGCGTTTTTAGAGCATATTTTACGTTTTTAGCGATTTTTAGGGAATATTTTGCTCAATTTCAAATTTTTGCATAAAATTAGTATTTGGCTATTTTTTATTTTTTCCCCTCAAAATTTGTGAAACTGGCAATAGCCCTCTTGTACCTTCTTATATTTTTTTTGTTCATTTTATTTGTTTTTTATTTCTTTAATAATGGAATCAGAATTACCTTTTTGTGATCTTAAAATGCTCTGTTTTGCATTCATGATTGTGAATTCTTGGTACATATTACACAACAAGATTAGAAAAATTGTATAGGAATTGATTTTTCCTGTAAAACAATTCCCATATCGTTAGGGAATATTTTTACTTTTTAGAGCATATTTTGGCCTTTTTTATGGAATATTTAAGCGCATATTTTGGGTTTTTTAGGGAAAGAATATCCGAGCCCTGATTATAAGTATGAAAAATCAAAAAAAATTAAACTTATTTCATAGTAAAACTAGTGAGTCATTATTAATTCTAAGTACCTAATCTATGTACTTACATAGGTATCTAAACTCGTCCGGTATTCGACACACCATGCCCTAGCCATGCTTATTTCATTTTAGGCAGAAATGTGTTGAAGAAATTATGGAACGTTTCTTCGAAGAATTCAAGGACTGAAATACCTACCTAATCGTTTTAGATGTGACTGTTTACGATCTGATCGGGACCGGAATTCTCAAAAAGCCTATAATCTGAAACCCCTATAAAGAAAATTTATTTTCAGGTTGATTTTTGGTGAATTTTTGAAAATTTTAGAATTGGCCATTTTCGCGATTACTGGTAATAAGTATGCTTTAAAAAAATCAATATTATTTCACCTTAAAATAGTTGGAAATTAGTCCTGATTAATACTCGTATCAACTCCCCCAAACTGAATTTCACAATTTCTAGTCATTCTGGAGCCTCCAGCAGCAAGATTTTCAATTTCTCCAGAATTTTAAAATTTAATTATAATTACCAACCATACACCTATCTAAAAAACGTTGAAAATAATTTGGACACCCAAAAATAAAATTTTTGACTTATTCTCGATCTTTAGGAGCTCAAATTAATGTTCGTCAGTCGTCTCACAGTGACTCGGATGACGAAAAAAGGCGCGCATGGCGTTTTACAACAAAACTATGACCACATCAAGAGTTGAAAGTGGTAATCTTGTAGTAATTTTCAACGAGAAATTCGAATCCGATGCATTTTTTTTTCGTCAGACTCCTTAAAGGAGTGGTACATACCAGAATCAAATTTTGTAAAAATGAAAAAAAATCGAGTGATATGTCAAAATATAGGTTTTTTGGGGTCGAGAAACACGAATCTGAGGTCCTTTTTCCCTCAGACCCCTTGGAGGCCCTTGGGGAAGTGCTACCAAAATCAAATTTTCAAAAATGAAAAACATTGAGTGATATGTCAAAATACAGGTTTTTTGGGTCGAGAAACACAAATCTGAGGTCTTTTTTTTCTCTCAGACCCCTTGGGGGCCCTTGGGGAGGTGCTACCAAAATCAAATTTTGTAACAATAAAAAAAAATCGAGTTATATGTTAAAATATAGGTTTTTTGGATCGAGAAACGCGAATCTGAGGTACTTTTTTTCTTCAGTCCCCTCGAAGGCCCTTGGGGAGGTGCTACCGAAATCAAATTTTGAAAAATCAAAATCTAGATTTTTGGTTGAGGGGTTTTATTAGTCAGTTTTTCAATCATTCGACCCGATATCGTCGGTTATTTTATATTATAACTTGAAAAATCGCACCTAATCGCAAAGTAACTAACCACGCCCAAATTCTACACACTTCAACACACATTTTCACGCAATCACGGTTTTGAAGGTAGTTGAATGAAAAAACTTATGCCTTATTCACTTACAATTACTTCACGTTAATTTAGTTAAAATGTATTCGCGTTTGAGACGAGATACCTCAAGAATGGTAGCACCTCTCCAAAGGCCCCCGAGGGGTCTGAGAGAAAAAAGGACCTCAGATTCGTGTACCTCAACCCAAAACACCTATATTTTAACATATCACTCGATTTTTTTCATTTTTACAAAATTTGATTTTGGTAGCACCTTCCCATGGGGTCTGAGGGACAAAAAGATCTCAGATTCGTGTTTCTCGATCCAAAAAACCTACATTTTAACATATCACGTTCGATTTTTTTTTTCATTTTTACAAAATTTAATTTTGGTACCACCCCCCTAAGGGATCTGGCGAAAAAAAAGGCATCGAATTCGGATTCCTCGTTGAAAATTACTACGAAATCACTACTTTCAACTCTTGATATGGTCATAGTTTTGTTGCGAGACGCCAAGCGCGCCTTTTTTCGCCATCCGAGTCACTGTGCGTCTTCTGAAGGAATTTTAAAGTTCTGGACAGATCGAAAATCTGGCTGGTCGAGGCTTCAGAATTGCTCCAAAAATGGTAAAATTTTGATTATTGGAGGGTTGGTTCTAAGCTGTGCAAATTTCAAATATTTCCCTACGAACAGACAATTTCCGAATTTTTCCCCTTACTTATAGATGAATACGTAGCTCAAACCAGGCATATGTATAATATGTTAGTTACAAAAACACACTCAGGTGCTACTATAGGCTACTGCTACATCATTCGAATAGTATTCGATCATCTCGAGTGGGATTCTCTTTACTATTGGTCGAGACTCGATAGTAAATTGCAAACGGTTAATTACACGAGCAGAGTACTTGAACTGCGCATGATCTATCCATTCGTATATAAAATATAATAGCCAATTTTTTTCTTCTCAATTTGTGGTTAAAAGTGAAGTCGTATCGGTAGTGATTACTCGAAAGCTTCGGTTTTTGAAAATTTCTGTGCTTGTATTTTTACATTCGAAGGTTGGCCTATTAGAACGGTGAGCATTTTTTTGTATAGCAAAGTACTCGTAGATAATTTGTAATTAGATATTATGTGATAAATATTCGTCACTTAGTTTAATTAATTAGGTAGGTATCGTTATTGTGAACTACCTACGCATAAATGGAAAATTTTCAAGTACTCGCCTATAACAGGTACCTACACTAATTTCTATCAATCTCGAGTACATAAACTATACGTAAGTATAAAGATGAACAGAGGTTTAATGAGCAGCTGACAAATTTTTAAGTCACACAGAGATTAAGTATCGATAGAGCATACAAAAATACGCTGACAAGCCAAACTTCTAATGCTGAATTTCATTTTTCAATATTTAATAATTTTTTGTAATTTAAACTTGACCTGCAGTTATTGTTCATCAGAAAATCAGAATGTGACGTAGGTAGGTAATCGAAGTATATAAAGATCAAATTTAGGTACCTATACCTTATGAATAGGCCAATCCTTTTTTTAATTTTCCAAAATCAATTTTTTGTAGCTTTGAGCAGTTCTAATTCTAGAACTTTTTACAGATTTATGGATTTTTTTAGTTTTGAAGAAAAAATGCTCAATTTTTTGGGGAGGGAGGAATAAAAATTTCAACGTAAAAAAATTTAAATTTTGAATCAATCAAAAAACTGCTGGAGACTTCAGAACAGCTCGAAACACCATCAATCGGTTTGGGATATCGAATACATAGTACATAGATACAAACTACATTTTGATTTATATTTCAATTTGACCAAATTTTAAATTTTTTATAGAAAAGAAAATGAGCAAAGTTTGAGTTTCAAAACGTTTATTAAAAATTGAAAGATGAATTGAGATTGATGTTGCATTTTTGATTGGTTTATCGATTTTTCTTCGTCCCCAAAAATTTAAGATGGAAGAAGCTTGAAACTCTCATTTTAACTTTCTGCATGACCGTCCAGCTTTTTATAATAGGTAAGTGTTGAGTACCTTGGTACATACAGAAAATGAAGGCCAATATTTGAAAAAATTACATCGATGTCATCCTTTTTAAATCTTCCTTACAACAATCTAATTTTTGAAATGGAATTTTAATTGGTACCTCAACCTTTTGAAGGCAAGGGAATTGTAACAGAAAGTTTCTTCGGATGGTAATCAACGATTGAAAATCAAACGCGGTTTAGCAACCATCAAAGCTATAAAATAACGTGGCAATTAATTTGCAAACAAATGCACTTTGTTCATAAATTTTCCTTCAGTCAAGATAAGAATTGATTGAATAGGTACCTACCTATACTTAATTTGAGTTTTTTTGGCTAATTTTCAAATTGGTTCAGTAACTTATCGAAATATGGATTTTCCCTCAATGTTTTATTTATTTTTCCTTGGAAACAAATCGCAATATGAATATTTTTTTGACGTCGATATCAAATAAAGTCTTATACAAATCAGCGTAATCGTTTGCTATTATAGATAAACACTCTAGCGAATATATACTCAATGATCTAATGATTCAAAGTCATACTGAATCATTTATATAAACTAATCTTTTTCAAAATATATATGATCATGATTTTCTCGAGAATAAAAAATAATAAGAGACTAACATTTGTAAGATTAGATAGGTGAATAGTGAAATTTGTTTGGAAAGTGAACGATTATTTGATACGTAGTTGATCGCTGAATATATGTACCTACCTATTAGTTAATAATTATAAATTATAATATTAATTTGGAATGATTAGACAAATTAATCAGGCACATGACGTAACTTGAAAAACGTCTAAATTGAAGATAGGTAGTAACACGTAGGTAGGTAGGTACCTAGTACCTACCTACCTATCTGGGTTGGTATGGATTTTTTAACCAGTTTAAACTTTAATTAGACATGGTTGGATAGTTTTTTTTATTGACGATGACGTCGATGACCTATGACTACCGCAAAAAGAAATATGATTCTCAGTTCTCTACCTGGAATAGGTTCCTATTTATATCTACTTTTAATATTCACCCACTGATTTTTCTAACCTTTGCTCTGACTGACTCTAAATATTCTTACTCTCATGATTTTAATCTGATGGTGATTTTTACAACTAGGTACCGAAAGAAATAGGTAGCTTCAAAAATAAGTTCCATCTCAATGAAACGATTTATCAACTTTGTTCCTAATTTTCTCAGGTAGCCTATACTCACTTGCTAGGTGTCTATTACCTACACTAGGATACGATTTTGAACTTTTTGGGTGTGTTTGAGTTGAAAATGGGCTTAATCGATAATTTAGACCCTAAAACAAAAAACAGAGTGGAGTTTTTCAATTCGAGTTGTTTTTGTGGTCAGGAGAGATGATCAAAGTTGCAAAAAAGGCCATTTTTGCCCTACTTCAAGAGTTTGTAGCGACATCAGTATTGTTTTGCGGAAAAAACCAATGCCATTTTCGGATTCTACGCACTTTTTTAAGTAAACTACTTTCCCCGATTTTTGATTCTCGAAGTTTCAAGCACATAAGACCAATTTTTCTAAATACAAAAAAGTCAATTTGAACTTCGGGTGAACACAGTTCCGCGCCACGATTACGTGGTGGAAAAACGCCAGCATCGCGCGCTCTGAGTTTTAAAATATTATGCAAATAAAAATCTTCCGTATGCCCTTGAAACTTCAAAAATCAAAAATCTGGGAAAGTAGTTTACTTGAAAAAGTGCGTAGAATCCGAAAATGAACTTGGTTTTTTTCGCAAAACAATACTGATGTCGCTACAAACTCTTGAACTAAGACAAAAACGGTCATTTTTGCAACTTTGGTCATCTCTCCTGACCACAAAAACAAGTCAAACAACTTAATTGAAAAACCCCACTCTGCTTTTTGTTTTAGGGTCTAAAGTATCGATTAAGTCCATATCAATAAAACATCGAATAATGCATCATGGAGGCAAATTCTAGGGTAGCTACAGCTTAATTCTATTTTTTGATTTTCGGTGAATTTTTAAAATTTTGGCTCATTTTGCAAGAAAAAAAATCAAAATTTGATCGAAATTATAGTAGAAAGTTTAAATTTGATTTGTATCCTACTTTCGACTCCCGAAATCAATTGGTGGTGAGATAGAGCTATTTTAGGTGAATTTCTCCAGTCAGGGAAAAAGTATTGAAGTAATCTTTTTGCCATTTGGCCTCAAGTTCCTATTTTTCGAGTGAATGTGTGAGAATATGGCAAAGGAGGAAAGGAGGAAAATCACCCACGTGACTGGCGCCCATTTCCTGTAGGAGAGTAGGTTCGAATACGAGAAATAAAGAGCTCTAAATTCTGAAAAAAATGCATTAGATAATTTTTTCACGAGTTAATTTTCAAGAAGGAGAGGAAGGTTAAAAATATATTTTCCTGGGCCTCGTGACGACTATCTGAGTTTCTGATACTTATTGAGTCAAGACTATTCAAAAAACTGGAAACAAATTATCAATTCTCAATGCTTATACTCATCTCTAGTAAATTCTAACGTTTAAAAACGAGAAAAATAGATGAATTGCTAAACTTAGGTAGGTACCTACGTCAAACTATCAAAAATTTAGGATAAAATGATGAATTCTGGAAATTATACGAAATACATTATTTAAAATGGGTTTTACAATTTTACCTATCATATTTTTTCTAGCATTGGAAAAAATCCTACCTATTGACTTTTCTGATATCACGTCAGATTTTAAAAACTGATGATCTGTTCTCGAAACTGAAATTTCACTATTAAAAAACTGTCAACAAAAAAAAGGTGGGTATATCCATGATTTAATTTTTCGAGAACTAAAAAAATTCATCAAATTTCAGTTTTTTATCTCAATCCTCAAATTTTGAGGTTTTCATTAAAAATAATCCAAATATGAATTTTCGAAATTTGGCTAAAAATATCTAAAAATTAAAGCCAAAGTTTATGAAACTGAAAGGAGGAGTATCGTAAGGCCATTTTTTGGGCCTGGACAGTTATCGACTCAACCTGTCTTAAAATGTTGTAATAAATGTCCCAAATACGAATCCGTGGTTAATTGACCCAAAATGACCACTTTTTGGGCTCCAGGGGTTCCCAAAGTTGTGAATAAATAAAGAATTTTAGGAACCACTGAGTATTATTTTCAAAAACTTTTTCAGCGTAATATATCTGTTTGAACCTGATAAACGTTATGCGAGGTGATTTTTCTATTTTCGACCCTCGGGGGCAAAAATAAGGGGGGGGGTTTGATTTTTTGAAAATTTTGGAACCACCATTTTGGACCTACCCCTTTGAGCCCCACTAAAAAGCTTTTTACCGTTGATTAGTATCTAAAAGTCGTCCATCTTACCAAATTTTGTACTCAAAAATCCATTTTTCCAATTTTTCGTCATTTCGATATTTTGGGAACCCCTGGAAAACTAGAAACCTGCGATTTGCGCCAAACGTAACTTTTTAAGGTACACATTCAATAATCTCGATGAAAAAGTAAAATTAGGCTCCCTGTATATTCGTAATTTTGAACCCCTTTTTTAGAACCCCACACTTTAGGCACCCCTAAAAAAGGCGTTTATGCATATTTTTTCAAATAAATTGAAGAATTTATTTTTGAAACACACTAGCAAGTGCTCGATAATTCTTCATATGATTTTTTCCTGTAACATTCAAAATTCAGCGATTTTGGGTCAAATTCTGAGATTTAACTCTTCGAAAAGACGTGAAAATAACGTTTTCACAATTTCAACGAAGTAAAAATGTCAGAATTTGACCCCAAATAGCTCAATTTTGAATGTTATAGGAAAAAATCATATGAAAAACTATCGAGTACTTTTGCTAGTGTGTTCCAAATGTAAATTCTTCAAATTATTTGAAAAAATATGCATAAAAGCCTTTTTTAGGGGTGCCTAAAGTGGGGGGATCTAAAATAAGGGTTCAAAATTACGAATATGCAGGGAGCTTAATTAAACTTTTTCATTTGGATAGTTGAATATATACCTAAAAGCGTTACGTTCGGCGCAAATCGCAGGTTTCTAGTTTTCCAGGGGTTCCAAAAATATCGAAATTGCAAAAAATTGGAGAATTGGATTTTTGAGTACCAACGTAAAATTTTATTGAGCTCAAAATTTTTGGTAAGATGGACGCCTTTTAGATACTAATTAACTGTCAAAAGCTTTTTAGTGGGGCTCAAAGGGGTAGGTCCAAAATTGTGGTTCCAAAATTTTCAAAAAATCAAAACCTCCCAATTTCTGCCCCCGAAGGTCAAAATTATAAAAATCATCTCGCATGACGTTTATCAGGTTCAAACAGATATATTACGCTAAAAAAGTTTTTGAAAATAATACTCAGTGGTCAGTGGTTCCTAAAATTATTTCTTTATTCGCAACTTTGGGAACCCCCGGAGCCCAAAAAGTGGTCATTTTGGATCAACTAACTACGGATTCGTATTTGGTATATTTATTACAACATTTTAAGAGTGGTCGAGTCGATAACTGTCCGGGCCCAAAAAATGGCCTTATCGATACTCCTCAGCTTTGAGCAGTCGATTTTTTTCTGCAAAAATTTTCCAAATTTTAAAAACATAATCCTCCTCATCCTTCCACTCCACATTTTTTCGACTAATTGGGAATCTCCCATCCGAACGGATATCCTCATTTGTTGGTAAAATGATGTGATATGGACTGATAAGTGATAAGCTATGACCGGATGAATAATTCATTCTAAGAAAAGCGTCCTACGGGAAACACCTCACGCGTTTTCATTATTCTATATTTTAATGAACGAATATCGATATTTTGTTTTAGTTGTGAATGTAATTTAATCACCGAAGCAGCCTTATAGTTTTATTAAAATGAGCCAGACAACGCCAGGTGAGCCGCAGCCGGAGCCACCCTTCCACAGCATAGCGGATTATGGGCATCATGATCGATGCGTTTATGCAGCTGATGACGCTTTACTTCGGACAAAATCTGCTCTTGAAAACTCGTACTGTGATTGGGAGGAGTTCCGTAGGTTACTGCCATATATGCAGGGATATGCAACTACTCCAGAATTGGCTCAAATGAATATAGAAATGTTACAAGTGGTATGTTTCAACATTTTTTATGGTAGGCTATAGGTAGGTATGCAGATAGTTACCGACATAAGTAGTTGTAATATTCATTGATGAAATTCTCAGATATCCAATTTGATCCAACACTTGTCGAACGTCACCGAAGAATTAACGCGTACTGTTAGCTTATGCGCCGATGTTATTGATACCCTTATCATTGAACTGAACAAAGATCTTAGCATATGGAAGAGAAGCCAGCAGTTGGCCGGTAATGGATACAGACAATTTAGCGTTAAACATTTGGACATCATACAATTAAGGTAAGTTACTATGATTTGCATTGCATTGAACCAGTGTTTGCTATAAGGATGTGTAGGTAAATCAGGTTCTTATAATATGAATGCTAAAGTGCTATACTTATTATTTTTGTAGATGTGATAGCGCAGGCAGGATAGTTGGTATGACTTCGAGATATATTAAAGAAACGGAAAGTATCATTGTTCATTTGACCAAGCACTATGGACAAGAGCCATTATTCAATGTTATCAACGTTTTACGTGAATTGTCTGCACACTTTAAAGCGAAATTATCTTTATTATTTGGAACGTAAGTTGATTGGATTTTATATTAGTACGTACTTCTATAATTATTTTACTTCTATACCAAATTTCTTAAGATCATAGGCATTTTTTTTTGCATGGAACAATCTCCGAAAACGAGGGAACCTTTGAAACTCGCAGTTTCCGATTTGGACGAAACCAAGCTAGATGGAAAAAGAATGTCCTAAAATTTCGAACGGTGAATTTCAGTTTTGAATTTTTGACAATTTTTTGACGATTATTTAAAAAAAAAAAAAAAAAACCGTTTTAAAGGTGATTTTCTAACTTTTATAAAGTAGGTACCTACAGGTTTTTTTTTTAGTAAAAAGAACCAATACCAAGTGTTTAAAAATCCCCCTTGAAACAGCTTTTTAAAATTTTTAAAAATTTGTTGTAAAATCCAAAAATGAATTTCAGTACTGTTTGCAGTTTTGGTGAGATTCAGAATCTGGCCTTTCGTTCAAATCGAAGAGAGTGAGCTCAAAAAGGATCTCTTAATGTAAGATTTTTTTCATCATTTGCCAGAATTTTCTGCTAATTGACAAATTTCTCCTACAATTTTGAGGTTGACTATTATGAAAAACAAAAAAAGCAATCTTGAATTTGGTTGATTTTGTAAGAATTTTCATCAAGACATTGATAATGTTTGGGTTTTATCAATGAAATTAAAAAGTACATCTTTGGGATTCATCAAATAAATTCTTGGTACTTATTAAAAAATGATGAATGGATTCAACATCCAACATCATCATTCAAAGAATTGAAAAAAAACCTTAATCAGAGAAAAAAACGAACCAGATCATTAATCACTATAGATTCAATAGTGTAATACGAGTATTAATTCTAAGAAATTACGTGCATTTATTGTAAGTAGACACGTCTTTTGATTCGGATGTATTTTTATAATCACATCCGGTATCACTTACTCATTGAATGATTCACACTAATCAGATATTTATTTCCATTTATATACAGCACGTTTCTCATCGAGGAGCAACCTCCTCAGATAATGAAGACGAATACTAGGTTCTCACCCCAATTGAAAGTACGTTGGTTGATTGGAAATAAGATACATGAGTATTTCAAGATGTCAGAGGTAGGTAAAATATTACTAGCTGACAGTTTAAAATAATTGCAGAAAAGATTTTAAAAAATTCAAGGTTTTACTTTTTTTTTTTTTTTGAACGCAAACTCTAGACCTTAATAATTTGTTATATCGCCGAGAAAGATGGAATAAGTATGTCTTAATACCCCCTTCCCCCATAGACAAAATTTCGAGTGCGATAGTTCTTTTATATGGATTTTTAAATATTGAAAAAAAAAATCGGAAAAGCTGCCATTAGAGCTGATTTTTAAACATTTTTATAAAATATTTGTGAATTCAATCAAAAAGCTCCTGTATCAATAATTAAATAGGTACCTAGCTTGTTTTGACCCTCCAATTCAAAAACTACCATTTTCAATCATTTTGAAGCAGGATGCAGGAATCTGGCGAATTTTTAATTTTCTTCTGAGTTTAAGATCAATTTTGAGAAATAGTGAGCATATTAATAATCAGAAAAGGTGAAAATATGCAACAAAAATATAGAGTACCAAATCCAACAGGAAAAAACGTCATTTAAAAAAAAAAAATGTGGATGAAAATAGTCGGGGAGCCCACTTAAGGATAAATTGCACCCCCCCCCCGTCGATCCCCCGGGACAACTTTTTTCTTAAAGGGGGAGTCCTAAGGAACATTTCTAGCCCTTGTACTCAAAAAAAAAAGTGGCCCTACATACAAAATGGCGGCCATTTTGATTGACAGGTCAGCCGAAATCGCAGATTTTGCGTTCCAACATAGGACTTGCACAAAATTTTTCAAACTGTACAAAGGTAGATCGAAAGATCAAGCAAAAATGTATCACCTGTCAAAATTTCAAGTGCTAAAGTGCATTTTCGATTTTTGGTGAATTTTTGAAAATCAAATTTAGGCCAAAAATGAAGGAAAAAATCAAAATTTTACCAAATTGACTAAGAAAGCTGAAATTTGGGATACACCCTATTTTCGACATGCCAAATCGATTGGAAACTGTTTCAACCCGTTTTGAGCAGTTCTGGAGCCTCCAGCAGATTTTCTAAACTCGAAATTCCCACAAAATTTCACCAAAATGGAGTTGGAAAGTTGAAATTTATTCTGCAAACTAATTTCAATACGGTACGAAGTCAACTGCAAGGGGATTTCAAGTCCTTTTGTGGCATCCAGCGATTTTTTGAAAATTACTGGAGACTCCAGTAGATTTTTGAAACTTCAAATTTCCTAAAAATTTCACCAAACCGAGATGGAAAGTCAAAATTCATTCTGCAATTTAATTTTAATACACTACGAAGTCGTCTGCTGGTGGATTTCAAGTGGTTTTGGAGCCTCCAGCCGCTTTTTGAAAGGTCGTATGGTGTTTTTTGGAAAATTCAAATTTCCAAGAAGTAGCTGGAAGCTTCAAAACCATTTAAAACCATTTAAAACCACCATGTAGTCGACTTCATATCGTATTGAAATCAGTTTGCGAAGTAAATTTCAGGTTGCCAACTCCATTTGGTAAAATGTTGAGGAAATTTCAAGTTTCGAAAATCTACTGTAGGTTCCAGTAATTTTCAATAAGACGCCGGAGGCTCCAAAATGGTTTGAACGCACCTGAAGTCGTCTTCAGAGGGTGTTAAAATTGGAGTGTATAGTAAATTTCAGCTTTCCATCTCCATTTGATGAAATTTTTAGGAAATTTGAAGTCTCAAAAATCTACTGGAGGCTCCAGTAATTTTCAAAAAATCGCTGGATGCCACAAAATGACTTGAAATCCCCTTGCAGTTGACTTCGTACCGTATTGAAATTAGTTTGCAGAATAAATTTCAACTTTCCAACTCCATTTTGGTGAAATTTTGTGGGAATTTCGAGTTTAGAAAATCTGCTGGAGGCTCCAGAACTGCTCAAAACGGTTTGAAACCGTTTCCAATCGATTTGGCATGTCGAAAATAGGGTGTATCCCAAATTTCAGCTTTCTTGGTCAATTTGGTAAAATTTTGATTTTTTCCTTCATTTTTGGCCTAAATTTGATTTTCAAAAATTCACCAAAAATCAAAAAACGCACTTTAGCACTTGAAATTTTGACAGGTGATAAATTTTTGCTAGATCTTTCGATCTACCTTTGTACAGTTTGAAAAATTTTGTGCAAGTCCTATGTTGGAACACAAAATCTGCGATTTCGGCTGACCTGTCAATCAAAATGGCCGCCATTTTGTATGTAGGGCCACTTTTTTTTTGAGTACAAGGGCTAGAAATGTTCCTTAGGACTCCCCCTTTAAGAAAAAAGTTGTCCCGGAGGATCGACGGGGGGGGGGGTGCAATTTATCCTTAAGCGGGCTCCCCGACTAAAATGGGTAAGTATGAAAATAAATTATGAAAAAAGTAGGTACTCACAGGTAATTAAACTGATCCAGAAAAGTTTTTTTTTTTTATCACTTATCCATTCTTTTGATTACTTTTAAAATTGGGATTTTTTAAACATTCATCCAAATTCTTTACAATTTACTTACAGGATATACAAATGAACTCATCTGATGAATATTGTTGCTAACTTTTTGATGTAGGTAGAGGTACCAGGTACTCAACCTACATCTAAATGCACAGTATCCTTCAATAATCATAATTTCAACTTTTCTCCCTTTAAAAGGCACCAACTCTTTGTTTTTCCCGTTATCCTAATTTCTTTTAATTTCGATTTAAAAAAACATAATTATCATAATTCATCTCGATTTAACGTTGTTATAGCCAAAAGTGTCGGTAATCATTATAAACGAAAATCAAGCTAATAATTTCGTAAGGACGAATAAAATACCATCACCAAATCTTTACATCGGTGAAATATCTGGCGAATTTGGAACATTGAGCTGTGATTTGAAAACAAATCAGTGTTCGTTGATATTCAAGTAAGTGCAGCAGAATTTTTCAAAATGAAAAGCACTGCACGAATCGTTTCTAACGAACTATCGTGAATTTTGTTCTTATTATATTACAGAAACATGCTATTGAAAAAGATTAAACGAGCTGAGAAAAAAGGCTGCGAATCAGTAGTCGATGAAAAATTCGCTCTATTGGTTTTTCTGCGCTGCAAAGTCGACGACAGCATAGATGTATTCGCGAGCGCGATGTCGTTACCGGTCACTGTTATTGTGCATGGAAATCAAGAAGCTCATGCTTGCGCCACGATTACGTGGGATAATGGAACGGCCGATCTGAACCGGCAAAAATTTTTTGATGTACCGGATGAAGTACCTTGGCCACTGGTGGCATCCTTTTTAAACATGAAGATGTACTCGGCTGTCGGTAGAGAATTAACTGAACAAAATATCAGTTATTTAGCGGAAAAATTGTTTGGGTAAGTGTTTCAACGGCTCGTTATTCTTGAACTGGGTATCTTTCCGAATTGAAATTTGTTTGTAGATATTTAAAACTGAATTTTTTTTCTCTGCCTAGGTGGAAACAAGATTACCGTTCGTCGACTCTAACGTGGAATAGATTCGCTAAAGAAGTGTTGCCCGGACGTAGTTTCACGTTCTGGGATTGGTTTTACTCCAAAATGAAATTAACAAAAGACCATTTGAAAGAGTTATGGAAGGAAGAGTAAGCGTTATGATTTCCTAGATTAATTTTAATTGTAGATATCTTCATAATGAAACTATTTTTTTAAATTAAATTTTCTGAACCGATTGTTACAGTAAAATAGTAGGATTTATAGGGAAACAACACGCCGAAGAACTGCTGCAAAGATGCTGCGTTGGCACGTTTATGTTGCGATTTTCAGATTCCGAATTAGGAGGTATTTCGATATCCTGTGTTACAACAGCTGGTATGCAATCATTTAAATATATTTTCAATCTCGTCTCCCTCTTATTATTAGATGGAGATTTTTCAACACATCAAATCGATAATTTACAAATTATTTACCTACCTATTTTTATTTGTAGAAAACGGGTTCGCAAAAGTCAAATCGGTGCTTCCTTATACCAACAAAGATTTAGTCATGAAATCTTTACCGAATAGGTTAAACGATCTCGATAATTTATCCTACTTGTATCCTGATATACCGAAACATAACGCTTTCAGCGATCACTATACTAAAGGTAAGTATCTGATAGACATTTGCCAGAAAATTTGACTGCCTAATTTTTGATATCTGCCAATCTGATTGAATTGATTTGCACCAAATTTCAATCCGATCAGGATCAGAACGATTAAGAACAAAAACAAGCTCTCAGCAAACTACCTTAACTACCCTTCTTCCCAACAATAAAAATAAACGCACAAAACAGTTATTATTATTACTACATTCGAAATGGGAAATTCTTATTTAAAAACTGGAGTTCTTCATCTAATTTTGAACATTGAATTAAAAATTTTTACGATTGAAATTTCATTGTTTCTAATCCATCAAGCAATCTGGGCTCCTTCTTCGTCCCTCGTTCCATGTTCAAAAAATGAAACATAGAACTCAAAAAAAAAATTTAAATGCAATAAAAGCCCAAAATATTGAGAAAGGTTCCATTTAGCAAAATCGTAATTTTTTCAAGTATTCAAAATAAAAGAAAACTTTAAATAGCTAGGTACCTATTGACTGGAAAAAATATATCGATGAAATTATATTGATGTGGTGTTTGAAAAAAGAGAAAAGTGAAATCAAAAAAATTCGTAAATTTCAAGTAGCTACAGTTAATTTTGAAATGGAAATTGAATTTTTGTTTCGTTATTTATTTAAAAAATAAATCAAAAGTGCAACGAAATACATAATACTATACGAGTACTTATCTAATATCTACTTGAAAAATATTATAAAAAAGAAGGAAAAATAACATGTAGGTAGGTAGGTAATTTAAAAATACAACCAAATACCACTAAAAAAAAAAAAAATGTTGAATAGATGAAAGTGTTGCCTACCTTTAAATTTGAAGGGGAAAATTACATTTTTCAAAATCAACGGTTAAATGTTGAAATTCATTTTTGTTTTCAGGGGTGGGTAGAACATCGAAAATTGTACAAAATTGTCCATTATGTATATCTTTTTGCCCAAGTTGTAAATTGCAGGGGCTATAAATGAATTTAAATTTCAAGAAATCGAAATAAAAATAATAATTGTGAAAATGTGTATCTAGTGCGTTGAAAAATCAATAAATGTGACGCGGCCAGCGATACCATACCATATGTCGGAAAACTTTTTTTTGAGATAATCGCGTTTTCATGGAAAAAGTCAGAAAATATCAAAAAAATTTTTTTGTCGATTCATATACTATGAAGCCTATACTTTGGAATGGGTGTACCCACCGATCTCAAACACGTCGTTTTAGTGGTGAAAAACCGGTTTTACAAAAGTGCTTTTCATAAAAAAATGTCAAAAAAAAAAAAAAAATTATGATGTAAAACCATTAAAAGATGAAGAAAATCAAAAAAAAAAAAAAAAAAAAAAATTTAAAAATGTTACAAAAATAACCCAAACTTTTAAACACGTTTTTCTCAGAATTTTGGTTTTTGAATTTCAAAAAATACGCAACTTTGAAATTTTGAAAATTTGTCAGATTTTAATATTTTGAAAATCTGTTTGCACCATTGAAAAGAGGAAGAAAAACACTACCAGAAACCACAATAAAACAAAAAAAATTTTTGCCGACATATGGTATGGTATCGCTGGCCGCGTCACAAATTTTGTTATGATCAATTTTTTTCTTACTCTGAAACTTGAAAAGTTTTCAGAATTAAAAAACTGCCAATTTAATCAAATTTTAGAGTGAGAAAAATTGATTATAGGTAGCTAAATTTTGTTTATTTTTGGACGCACTATTCATTTTCACATTTATTATTTTTCATCGCGGTTTCTTGAAAGTGAAAATTATCATTCATCAGTAGTCCCTTTTCAATTTGCAAAATGCAAATTAGGCGAAAAATAATAATTGTTCATTTGTTCGAAAAATAAAATCAGTAGGTACCTACTGATTATATTTATTAATTTTAATTTCAAACATTTTACTATAACTTTCGAATTTGAAGCTCTATAACTTAATCAGAAAAAATGAAGAACTCTCCAAAAATGTTGAAGAAGCATTGAAGTCCTTTTCACTAGCCCATTTCAACTTTCGAGTGCATAATAGTCTAAATAAAAAAGTACTGAATTACTAATCAATTGTTTCGTAATTTCGATATTTTGGGAACCCCTGAAAAAATGAAAACCTGCGATTTGCGCCAAACGTAACGTTTTGAAGTATATATTCAATTATCTAGATGAAAAAGTTCAATTAAGCTCCCTGTATATTCGTAATTTTGAACCCTTTTTTTGGAGCCCCACACTTTAGGCACCCCTAAAAAAGGCATTTTACCCATATTTTTTCAAATAATTTGAAGAAATTACATTTAAAACACCATAGCAAGTGTTCGATAATTTTACGTTTAATTTTTCCTGTAACATTCAAAATTGAGCTATTTGGGGTCAAATTTATCTGACATTATTACTTCGTTGAAATCGTGAAAACGTTATTTTCACGTCTTTTCAAAGAGTTAAAAATCTCAGAATTTGACCCAAAATAGCTCAATTTCGAATGTTACAGGAAAAAATCATATGAAAAATTATCGAGCACTTGCTAGTGTGTTTCAAAAATAAATTCTTCAATTTATTTGAAAAAATATGCATAAACGCCTTTTTTAGGGGTGCCTAAAGTGGAGGGTTCTAAAAAAGGGGTTCAAAATTACGAATATACAGAGAGCCTAATTTTACTTTTTCATCGAGATTATTGAATATATACCTTAAAACGTTACGTTTGGCGCAAATCGCAGGTTTCTAGTTTTCCAGGGGTTCCCAAAATTTTGAAATTGTGAAAAAATGGAAAACTGGATTTTTGAGTACCAGCGGAAAATTTTATTGAGCTCAAAATTTGGTAGGATGAAGGCCTTTTAGATACTAATAAACTGTAAAAAGTTTTGTAGGGGGGCTCAAAGGGGTAGGTTCAAAGTGGTGGTTCCAAAATTATCCAAAAATCAAAACCCCCCAATTTCTGCCCACAAGGGTCGAAAATAGGAAAATCACCCCGCATAACGTTAATCAAGTTCAAACAAATATTTTACGCTAAAAAAGTTTTTGAAAATAATACTCAGTGGTTCCTAAAATCGTTTTTTTATTCGCAACTTTGGGGACCCCTGGAGCCCAAAAAATGGTCATTTTGGGTTAACTAACCACGGATTCGTATTTGGGACATTTATTACACCATTTTTAGAGTGATCGAGTCGAAAACATAGGTGGCCTTATTGGGACCCCTCCTTTCTCAATTTTCCAAAAACTTTACACCCTGTTAGTTTTTTTTTTTAAATATAATACGTTAAATGTTATCTTGATAATTTCAGATCCACGTCGTACATCGTCAAATGGATATTACGGAACCGTACTGCACGATAAGATTGTTGAAGCAGGTAGTACTAATACAAACGCATTGAACCCTCCTATGCCCAACTTTGGAGGAAGTTCTCCTTATGGAGGTTCAAATGCATCGTATTCTGGTTCTCAGCCAAGCTCTCCCAGTGAAACAGTATCAGCGCCAGTAAGCAATCGAAATAGGTACGTACCTACATAATAGAAAATACTGAAAGCACGTTGCATTGCAACTTTAGAGAAAAAGTGTCCAATTATCTGATACGTGTTTTCAGCTACAATAGTATAACGTCAACTTCAACCCAAGAAGACCAACTCGCAGATCTCATGGATGTGCAGCCGAATTATACGATCAATGTCAGTCCACAGCAGTTAGAAACATTGATACAAGAGAGTATGAATATCGCAGATGGAATATAATACGATGAAGAAGTGGTTCAAATTATTCTTATCTCAATTTTCCTCCATTTCATTTAAATTATTTTACTGTCGAAGAAACAGTGCTCTCAAATAATATGTACATTCCCGTCAATTTACTTAATGGATAATATAAGTTTCCTGATATGTAATAGATATTGTTATTTTTTAATATTTGTACGCTGACGATTATTTGGATTATTTTATTACTAAGTTTTCTGATTCCTTCTATTCAACGTTTTTGTACCTACATAAAGTGTTTTTAAAATTTTAAAGCATTATATTATATTTAAAAAAAATTAAAATGTCGACAATTTTTTTCAAATTAGATCACGAACATTTACAAATTGCAAGGAATATCAATATATAAATAATCATGTAATGCAAATTTTCGATATTTGCATCATATGTAAAATTGAAAAGGTAAGCACAGATGACTGTTAGAAATTTTAACTGAACATTTTCGGGTAAAATTTACGACTTGGAGTTTTAAAATTTGCTTTTACTGGGAAAAATTAAAGATAGAAATACATATACAATAATACACAATTTTCTAAGATCCGGCCAAATAAATTTTAAATTCAGTTTTCATTCAAAAGAAAAAACTTCCAAATTTTAGGTGTGGTTTTGGAACCAGAATTCCAGAAATTTGATAATAGGTATTTTTTTTAAAGTATCAAATACATTATATTCTTTCATTACTTTTTAAATCTGAACTAAGTACGTAGTTATAAAAAAAAAAATCCATAAAAATTACCGTAACGTCCATCTCTTGAAACTGAAATATTAAAATTCGCGAAATTTCAAAAAAACACCCACACACGGAAATACGTCAACTTGAAAATTGAAGCCACATCACAATAAAACCATAAAATGAAAAACGAACTCATACAACACCAAAATTTCAATTAAAAAAAAACACGAAAAAACACGGGAAAAAACGCAACATTTCACACTTGGCATTCGACAATTTCATTTCAATCGAGATGAAGATGAATTGAAGAATTTTTTCCGACGCAACCCGAACTTCTTGTACTTTCATAACCATCTTTTGAAGTACAGTGACACGTGTAAGTATTCAGTATTCAACGAGTGAAAAAAAATCAATTTCATCTACCATGTTCTGTGAAACTAATTAAATTAAAAGATTTCTGAAAAAATAATTATAATTTGCCAAATTCTGAGAGCAAGGAGTGATTAAATTATGAACGTTTAATTATTTTATCGTTTTCCACGAATCGAACTCTATATTAAGCCTATCTGTTCATATCAATAATAAGTGAAGAAATTGATAAAATTTTCATTTAAAATAATCCATTTTTTAAAGTGAGGTAGATACTTTTAAAATTACATAATATTAATAAAAAAAAACGTACGACTCGCAAAAAAATAATTTATTCAAAATACGTCGAGACCGGAGAAATTACAAAAAATTATCCAAGTTGTTCGTAGCTTTGCTACCCATTTTTATCCTTAAATACGTATAAATCCGTTTAAAAAGGTACGAAAACACTGAGTCGAAATACATATAAAACGCTTTAAAAAATAAGTAGGTAATTAAATCTAAAGTTTCAAACATTTGAACAGGATACAAGAATACGCTCGCAAGCAGAGAAATATAAAATAAAACTAAAAAAAGAACACAATAAATTTTTAAAATGGCGAACAGCCGATATAAATAATAATAAAAAAAAACGAGGAAAAACGAGTAAAAAAATATTTACAGCGAAACGAACGAAATTTTTACAGATTAAATCTAGAATCAATAAAATTATATATACATCGTAGGTATTCGTAAAAAGTCAATTAGTCTTCTTCATGTATCCGGATTACGTTACGTCGAGATCATTGGTCTGTAAACAATAGAAAAAAAATCAAATTACGAATCCAATATAACCATAATACAAGATACACAAAATGATGATTCGATATGATCGTGTTGAACAAGTTTTCCATAAGTAGGTACTTACTCCATTAAGCATCGTTCAGTTGTTTCGGTTCTTCGTTAGTTTTTCGTCGCTTGTTTGCAGGGCTGTTTTTTTCTTGTTCCTCTTTTTGGGCGCCACCCGCACTGTCCGTTTCATCGGAATTTGCAGTCATTCTGTAAAATGCAAATATCTTATTAATGAAATGCTGAATTCAAGTCATAGATAAGTGATATCGTTGAATGTGAAATATTACAGGTAGGATGTCCCTGGAGACCACATGCTTGGCTGTGTGGACTCGTCGTGAATATTAAAATTCGGATTTTGGACGTTCTGGTAATCGGTTTCTGAAAGAAGATAGAAATTAAAATGAGATATTTTCAATTTATTTAAAATTATTCCTATTGAGAGGGGCTGATTTGGCAACGTAGTATCGGATCACAATTCATTTCACATCTTCTCTTCAATGAGTATAGGCACTTAAATAGAACTCGCGGAGAGTTCATAAATTTGGCAACCTCAGACTATTCTGTTGATGAAGGTTTTCAGTTCTCACTTTGTTTTTTTTTTTACGGTATGGTCCTAAACTTGACCTTGATCAACAGCGAAAAAAAGTACTTCTGTTCTCAGCCATAAATTTGGCAACCTTTCACACAGGTACCCAACTGTTTGTCTTTCTATTGATGAAGGTCTCTTTTCGCTCTTCAGGGTTCAGAATTAAGTAGGGGATCTTAGGCTTGACCTTGATCAACAGCGTGAGATCCTGGTACGCGAAAGATCGATCAGCATCTCACCAAATCGGTTGGAATAGGGTGCTTAAGAATTTAGCCTATCGTTATAGAATTAGAATTTTTGTTGTAAAATTTACCTGACTCTTCAACTGGGACATTGGAATGATTCTCATTTACTGTAGCAGTGGCAGTGCTGAAACACACATAAAAATAAATAATTAAAATTACGCAATGTTCACATTATTTTTAAACATATTAGGTACACTGAATGATTAATTATGAAACAAAACAGGTAAATAAAAAACTGAAAAGATTATATGCAGTTCTAAAACGCTCAAACATATTGGGGTGAAACAAAGAGAGGAGGGAGGATTGAGGAGGAGGGGGGGGGGTAAATGATAAAAAATATCAAATATTTCGAACCATCTTAAAGGAGTTTGAAAACGCGAATAAAACGGAGCAAAATGAATAATTCAAAAAATTCAGGGCAAACCGAAACGAAAAGAAAATACATATTAGATAGGAAGACCCAATTTCAAAGTTCATAATAACTGAACTGATGTATTTGAAAATGAAGAATCGGAATAAGAATCAAAATTTGATCAATTTCAGTAAGAGAAAAGAAATAAAACCGAATGTCAAAATCATTTTCATTATGAAACCTTTAAACGATGTCGAGACAATTTTTAAGCGATTACCCATTTTATTATTTTTTTTTTTTTAAATTACATAATTATATCAAAATTCAAAAATGTACAATAATTGCAACTTTCAATTTAGATTTGTCATTTGCACGTTTACGAACGAATAATACGAGGGTTTAAATTTCTATGAATAATGGGGGAGGGGGGATTTTCTAAAGCTGAATAAAAAATTATTTTCGGGGTTATAATTATTCGAGTATGGTTAATGCTTGAGTTTGTAAGTTGAATCAGCAAGATTCTCAAACATACAAAATTACACAGAAGTGGAAATAAGAGATATCAATGTAACCTGAGTAAGCACGATTTTAAAAAAAGCGCGAACTTCGACTCGATCCATAAACCATTCCACTAAATACTCGTAGGTAGCAATAAAATTTCAATTTTCTGGAAACTTTTGAAATATTTGAAGAAACTTAAGTATTTCCACCGTCAGAATTTTTGGACAGGACAAAAAAATTGAAACTGGAAAGAACATCTATAATACGAGATGTACTATCAGGCTAAATTTCAAGCGCAGAATACCATTTGTCGATTTTGAAAATTTAATGCAAAAATTCTAAGACCCACATTTTCCGAAAAAAAAATAATTAAAATTTGATCAAATAAAGGTGGAAAACTGAGATTTGGTTTATATTCTAATTTGTACTTTCAAAATCGAAAGATGGTGGTTTCGAGCATTTCTAGAGGCTCCAGCAGGGTTTAGATCTTCCATTTTTTGAGAAATGATCACTGCCAAAATGGAATTCAAAACCAATGGATTTGGATTCATCTTTTGTCGTTGAATCGTTTCTTGCTGCTCAAATTCATATTTATTTTTATTTAATCACTTTTCAAAATTAATTTTTTTTTGGAAATTAAAAATTTAAAAATCTTGTGAAAGCTTCAGTACAGCTCAAAAGAGCCACCAATCGATTCGAGAAGTAGGAAATAAAAAATACATCAAATTTCAACCAGCTTCTGCAAATGGATGACATTTTTCATTTTAAATGCAAAATATTCCAAAATTTGAATTTCTAAAAATTCACCAAAAATGAAAAATAGAATTTATCACCTGAAATTTGATTTGAAAGTGTAGGTACTTTTGTATAATCTTTCGATTTTTCTACGCCCAGTCTAAAAAAATTTCTGATTGTTGGGATACCCTTCTTCATTTTGAATGTTTTTCAAATTATTTTTTGAAGCTAGAGCTTTCAGAAAATAATTCTTTTTGGTGGTCGAAGTATTTAAAATGAACAAGATTCAAATGAAAATCGCACAGTTGAAAAAAAAATCGAATAAGTAATGAAAAATATTCTCTAATCGAAGATACAAAGAATTATCAAGTACCTTTAGAGATCTTTTCAATGTTTTAAAATTATACACTACCGAAGAGGTGAAAAATGGGATTGAGCGTAAGATGGCGCTTTTTAAAAACAAAATGAGTTATTAGGTAGATATTTAAAAAAGAAAAACATTCTACTTTTTTTCTACGTATCAATTACCGATGAACATAGATAAATTCATAGGTATTCAAACATGCGTAAAATCTCATCAATCTTTCACAAGCTTATGAGAATAATTAGTATTTTGCCTAACACTTACATACTCTTACAGAAAATACTTATTCTAAAAAATAGATACTACATGAACTCGTATCGTCTACGCTACGCCTACAAAAATAGGTACTCAAAGCTACTCGTATTTTTACTCTACAAAAAAAATCCTTAATAACTGAAACAGAAGATGAAAATAATTAGGTCTATGATTTAATATGTAAAAGTAGGTAGGTAATTAGGTATTTATAATATAAATTATTGACAAAATAATTATTTCATTATAAAATACTTGAACGTTTAGCCACACTGATCCAGGAAACGTCTAAAACGTTTTGGTCGGCCAATCTCAACACCGCCAAAAGTAAAAGGCAAATTGGAAATAGGGATACGCCCTATGAGCGCGCAAAAGCACAACTTTAGATGCTTTTGCTACCACTGACTTTATAAAGAGAGTGGTGATTCCCGCCTTTTTACTCGTCATAATGGCGGTATAGGTACTCGTAGGAGTTATATACCGGAGAATAAGTTTGCGTTTTTTACGAATTTCCATTTTTCAACGGAAAATATGAATTCTCGTTCTCCCAATAGAGGGATTAGTCGTAGAGTTAAACTGTGTCTGTGTTATGAAGCGTATAAAATTATCTGCGAATGTATTAAAATAAGTTATTAAGACGTATTGACGTATGGAATAAATACCTATATTATGTAGTTATATTTTGTATTAAAGGATAAGCGAAAAAAACTCAAGATGTTGATTGTTGAAGTTGAACAGGTATTTGGAATGAACACCATGATTCAATTCAGAAATGAAGTATAAGTAAAGTACTCGTAGTAGAAAAACTATGCACCTAATCAAGTAAATAAAATTAAAAGAAAGCTGAAGAAATGAAAAAAAAAAATCATTTAGATTGATTTATCTTAAGAGTTTCATTCATTTGAAGAAAAAAAATTATACAAATCACGTCATAAATTATTTTTTGTCAACATCTTTTTATTCGCAGTTGGATCAGCGCATTTAAACAAAAAAATGTTAAAATTACTCGTAAGTCGTACTTTAATTACCCACTGTTTCTAATTGGTATATTTTCGTTCCGTTTTTTTTTATTTTTTTAGTTTCAAAAAAGTATTTACTTATTGCAAGTTTTTTGATGTTTTAATAAAATATCATAATACCATGTTTACTAAATGCTACCTACATATTATCGCAAAAAAAAAAATTATATACTCATCAAATGACATTTTAAAGGTTTTTATTTTTAAATTATGTAGGTAGGACTGACTATTAATGGCTTTGAAAAAAAAATAATAATTAAAAAAATGAAATGATTTACAGTTTGAAAACATTGCCAATTTTTTTTTTAAATCTATTTTTATTTACTTAATTAGGTTAGGTATTAGGACTGCACACTAATAAGACGTAATTACCTTCAGACACAGAAATGATCACATTTTACTCCTCTTATCCTATGATTCAATTCTCCTATGATCTTCTGCTTATTTTTTATGCTGAGGATTCTATTCATAGTTTTTTTTTCTTCACACAAGTACACCTTACCTACAACTCTTCCACAAAATCTATTCTCAAGGTTCTCAACTGCATCGCATCGGGTTCTGACAACTTGTATGTACATATGTAGGTAAGGTACCTTCACAGACCTAATAGCTTCGCAATCGCTCTTGTTCGTGTTCCAACTTTATTCTCTTTCGTTCCACAGTCTCTTCAACGATATAACACACCTCTGATTCAATCCCATCAGAAAATAAAAAACAGGTATTTCTTCTTTGTGTTTTCACTCCGTTCTCCTCGTTCAATAGATGCATGCAGCTGTAGCATCGTTGCATCGTAGCATCAGGTGGTAGCTCGAGCCATCGATCTGTTATATTAACATCATTCACCTTATATGGTAATGAAAGCAGTATGAATCATTCTATTCGCTGTGATTCTGTTTGTTCTTCATCTCTCGCTGCACAAGCCTACTCAACGTACCTATTAGTCTCAGTTTTATATGTACTCATCTCTATCAAATTAATATTTGTATATAGAAAGTCAAATGTTATAATAATGGGATTATTTAGTCTGTATTTTATACTGACGTTCAATAACAAAAAATTATGGAATGAGAATGTTTCCAACGACGAAATGTCAAAATTGACATTAGGCTACTTGATATTCAATGTTTTAATTTAACATACGAGTATGATGGTTGGAGATTTCAAAATGACTTTTTCAGGAGGAAATAGTGATGTCATTTTGACATCAAGGGGTGATTTTCATCATTTCATTAAAAAAGATATTACGGAGTTCTTGAATGTGCAATAATTTATAACCTGATGCTAACATAAAATCTTTGATACACATAAAAAAAAATAAGGTAGGTAAAAACTCTCAAATTTTTTTTTTGTTTAGAGACCAAGGGAGGATGTGATATGCGAAGTTCAACGAATGTTATTGCGTTTTTGGAACATTCCTCCACAGTGTCGGAATTTTCAATATGGCGTTTCTTTTTCTCTCCAGTCTCCACATAAGCATACGTATTAACGTGCGTGAAATAACGAACCAACCTTCATCTCTCGTGCTTTTGTGAGAAATAGTCACTCATCATTTTTTTAAAACCAAGGTTATCGAATGTTTGAAAACATGGTCAATTAGTAGGTAAATATAGGTAAAAATGTAAGAATTTTTTATAGCGATGAAAAATGAAGTAAAACCATTCAATCAACGTTAAAATTTATTAGGTATAGGTAGTTATTGAATTTGGTTAGGTATTCAGAAAATTAAACGTCAAGATTATTAATTTTTTAAAATCACTGAAATTCAAAGAACATGGAAACTCGTAATTGGGAAAAAATATGATTGAAATAGAATTTTTCAAACGAGTTTTTTGGAATAAAAAAAGCTAATTCTCGAAAGTTGTTTTTTTCATTTACATTCATAAAATTATTTTTTATTAAAACTGGAAAAATTGTGAAATTAAACAAAAATCAAGTCCAGCTAGTTAATCATTCATTTTTTTCAATTTCTTGACTTTGATAGAAACGTTAATCGGCTTGCTCTCAAATTTTCTAGATAGATAAAAAATGTCTACATAAATTTCAAAATAATGAAAATTCAGGTGGACTTTATTAGCAGGACTATTGATAGAACATTTTTCAAACACTTTAAAACTTCTTTAGATGGGAGGAGGGTCCACACGTCATTTTTTTTGAAGGGGGGATGTCAAAAAAACACTTTTATTGTTTCAATTTTTCATTAGAAGGACTTTTGCAAACACTTTCAATATAGGTACCCATTTATTTATTTATTTTTTTTTTGAGAAGAAAGAGGTAAAAATTTTACACGTAAATTTTTTGATTTTTCAATCGTCTCCGAAAGAAGAACAAATTCGGTATTGACAATACTTTTACTAATTCAATTTTTCGTTTTATAAATTTTCAGACTTCTTCGAGCGTTTTTAATAAATTTTCCATACTTTTCCGATTCGTTTTTTCACTTTTTTCTAAAAAAAAGTGAATTATGAAATTTTTTGAAAATTGGAAATGGAGGAGAACATGACAAATTGTGGTTTCATAGCATTTTTGGAAAATTTTTTACAAGGGCAAAATGAGAAATTTTTTTTAAAAAAAGGACAAAAGCAGGACTTGTAGGATTAACAGGACTCTTAGACACCATGATTTATGTAACTTGCGTGGAATAAGAATTTCACTGACCTCGAGCATTTGAATAATTTCTTTTGTTTTTGTTTTGTTTTTTGTTTTGTTAATTGTGCCAGCTTTTGTTCACTGAATAGTTCTTCAAACACAGTAATTTGATATCTTTGATGTTCAATTTAGAATTCCTGATTAACGAGTTTCCATGCAGTTTTCGAATTTTATGTTATAGGTACACATTTGATCAAAAAACGTTAATATCATTTTTAGAACTCAGCCAATTAAAAATATGCTTGATTCACGACTTCGATATGATAAAAAATGGGGGGAAAAACACGCCTATTTAATACACATAAATCCCTATTCCCATTTTCCTGGATCATTACATCGAAAATGCAACTATAGGCCTACCTACACCCATACTATGGCTGATTTGATCCAAATCTTCAATCCAACACTGTATCTTCGGCCCGCGTCGCGTCTCACCCGTAATCGTTGACGAATTTCACCAATCCAAACGTCATCAATTGCGGAACAGGCTTCGCGTTTTCCAAAAACCAATTTTCTATACCTAATCATGCCTATTACCTAGTTATCTACATACCTACACTATACCTTACTATTTACTTCGCTGAAATATTCATCACAATTCAGTGCATATACGAGAAACACACACAACAAAAAAAATAAAAACAAAATACACATGCATCTGTTATTACGTATGAGGCATGAATAGCGGTATTATTAAAATTGTACTTGTTTATCCTTACCATTTCAAAAACTCCGTTTATAATTGGGGCAAAGAATTTTTTATTCTGGCAAACCGACCAATGCAAAATAAAACTGTCAGTCAGTTAGAAAAAATTCTCTGTGTATCTGAAACAACCTTTATTCGATCGAAATCATCTTTACCTAAGCAAGAAATGCAAACTTGTTCAATCTCTGCCTTTTTTCAGAATGATCAAAGGCCTGTGACAACCTGAGGTCCTTTATGATAACTAGGTTAAGAAATATTTACAGTGATTCCAATTTCAAATATGTGAGTACTTTCGCGTTCAATTTTTGGCCAAGGAACTCATCAGATTGAACGAAACTTGGATAGATAGAAATAGAATGCCAAGAAATTCTCAAAAGTAAATTTGCGAGAGTTGAAGATCATTGATAAGTGGTTCGTAAATAAATTACTTATTAATATTAATGCTTTTCCATGATTGAAGATGGTGTACCTATTTCGAGGAATTTTCAATTTTCGAACATCTTATTTCATTTAAGCTAAATCTTGAAAATTCTTTACAAAAATTTCGAAATATGAACCAAAAAATATTTTAAACCGGAACTCGTGCATTTTTAAATCGCTCGATTGATTTCTTGGCAGTCTTTTTCTATCTATCCAGTTTCGTTCAATCTGATGAGTTCCGGTTCGAGCAATTTTTTAGTAATCTGTAGTTCTGTACTAAGGAGATATCTAAGTACTCTCTCATTGAAAAATAAATCATATCCATCAAAATCGCAGCATCTCTTAGCTTAGTTTAGGACCAAAGTATGTGACAGGCCTAAGTATGGTTTAGGTAACTAGGTTTAAGAGTAATTTTGTATTTTCGCGACTTTCATAGGTTTGGGGAAAAAATTAATCAATTAAAACCTAAAACATATAAAAACAAAAAACACAGGAAAATGATAAAATTAATATATACCAATGCATAACGTATCTAAAATTTAGGCTCAGTATTTCTCTCATCATCAAAGGGCTCCTACGCCCTTATATGTTCTTAAAATGGAGCATTGATATAGCAATAATAAAAATAATACTTTACGAATAGGTATGCTTAAAATCATCCCAACCAAAAGACGTCGTGTATCAGTCAAGGGCCATATCATAGAACAAAACATCAAATCTTAAGAAATGCTTAAGCCTATAGTCACTAGTCAGTTTAGTCTACGACTCCGAGTCATTTTAATCCTATCAAGAAATAGTCATGAAAATCTTATAGCCTACATCTAAGATAGAAACTTATAAGTATAGTAAGTCACACTTAAGCATAACAAACTGTTTTGCTCTATGAAATAGTCCTATAAAAATACTAATTATGTACTTAAATAATCCGATGAATTTCTCGAAGACGATGGTCAACAAATCGATCACATAAGATACCTATTAATTGCCTCGAGTGCAATGCCCCCAAAAAGTATGCAAAAGGGGCTTCGTTGTGCAATGGCACAAAGTTTTGTCTCAGAGCAATGCTCCAGAAATAAATTGATGAAAAGGGCTTTCGTTATGCAATGGCATAAAAAATTGCCTCGAGTGCAATGCCCAGCACAAAAAATGAGATAAATGAATAAATAAATGAGAGGGCTGTCCTTATGCAATGGCAAATTTTACTGCCTGGAGTGCAATGCCCAAAAATTAAGTACAAGACATTGGATATTTTTCGTAATATTTTACCAGTTGGCAGAATTGGTCTAAAGAAATGAAAAACTATGCCCAAAGTGAAGGTAGGTATAGGTTTAAAAGATTTCAAGGCTAAATTCAGCATCACCTTGACCTACGTAACAACAAGGTGGGTTCAATAATCTTAGAATTTGTTTGCCAAAAAACAAAAAATAAATGAGTTGAGAAACAATACTTCCAGTGCTAAAAAATTCCAAAAAACGTTTAAAATTTCTAAAAACAAAAATTTTTTTACGAAGATATATTTTTACTAAAAAATACGAATATTGTCGACGATAATTTTTCATTCTCAAGTCAGCACTTTTTTTCACTAGGGAATTACTTGAACGAACACACCTTAATTTGTACGAGATCACAATAGATCGAAAGAGCATGTTCTAAAACACCCATAACCAAAGTTTCAAGTGCTAAGATTCATTTCTGAATTTTTGAAAAATGTTTAAAAATTCAAATAGTTGAAAAAAATTGTGATTTTGACAAATTTTCAACTTTATGATTTTTTTCCAAACAAAATGAACTATTGTAAATAATTACATGTTTCATTCTGGCTTTCAAACTCAAAAATAATTATTTTTAGACCATTCGGAAGCCTTCAGCGAGCTTTCAATTTCCTGCAGGAATTTCAAATCACTTTGAATGGGCTAAAAATTGACTTTGATATATAACTCGAGATAGAGCTTATTAGAAACCCTCTCAACCATTTCATAATGTTACTGAGAAATTTCAGGTGTGTAAATTTGAAAGAAATTATTTTAACCTACCAGTATAAATTCCAGAAAAATAAAAAAAAAAATCGAATTTTTGAAATGACACATCACTAGGGGTTTATTGCTTACTGTATCGTCTATTGGGTCTAAACATACTAAAATCAACCACTCGAATCGAAAACGACCACTTTTGAGCCATTCTGGAGCCTCTTGTGAGACTCTGGAAGGGTCAAAAGTATTTTTTTCAAAAATTAGGCGGTTGCATTGACCCAATAGCCGTTTTATGAACAAATAAACAGGAGTAATACGTCATTTTTAAAAATTTCATTTTTTTTGAAATTTTCTCGTAGGTCAAAAATTTACTTTTAAACCAACACACCCCGCATTTTTCAATAACTTCTCAAAATAGTCGAAGGAATTTCCAATAGGCACAAATCAAATCGATACTTGCTCAAGTTCATCTTTAGTCATTCTGTTAAGATAATTTGAAATACCTGAAAAAATCTAAGAACTCACCGAATGATCTGAAATGGACCAAAAACTTTTTTTTTGAGTTGTCAGGTTGAAATAACAAAGTAATCAATCATCCACATTAGTTTGTTTCGTCCGAAAATGTTTCATGAAAAAGTTGAAATTTCATCAAAATAAATTTTAAAAAAATTTTCGATTCCTCAAAATTTTTTCAAAAATTCTATTGGTGCCTAAAATTTGATTACGAGGGTTTCAAAATTCGCCCTTTCGACCTAACTTGGTTTCGCACAAATCGGATTGTTAGTTCAAGTTAAAAAGAAGCTGATCAACATTTCCTTTCGAACTTCTTTCAAAGCTGTAAAAAATGAGAAAAAAAGATTCTTGATAGATTATTTCTTGTAATGTCGTTTCAGATAAATGGGTATTTTATTTTCACGCATAAAAATGATCAGCAGCAATTATTCATCCCTATCTCAGTATCTCTCTTTTTAGGGGTATCTAAAATAGCAATGATAGTTTTAGATACTCCTAAAATAATAAGACAGAAGAGTAGGTAGTGAAAAATCTCTGTTATAATTTTCATAAGCAAAAATATTCATTCGAAGGACATGACAATGAAGCATTATTCAAAAACAATTGTTTCTCAAATTCATGAACTATGAAAGAGGTTTTAAAAAATTATCAATTGACTAGAATGTAAAATCACTTCTGGCAGTAAGTAAGTAATTTACAGTAAAAATATTTCAGTCAAAAATTTTTTTTCTGTAAAATTCAACTTTTTAAGTAGATTAGAATGTTCTTTGCCCCTCCCACCACCTTCAATAATTTCCAAGCTAAATCTACACATTTTTTTCATTTCTTTAGACCACTTTCACCAACTAAAAAATCATCACAAAAAAATATCACGTTGCTACAACAAAAATTACAATCTTCTGATGCACCCAAACAAGACATTCTACACAGCACATTAACATGGGGAAATTTAAAACCAAATATGTACTTCAAAGTAGGAAAATTTTTATCAAATTAAATTCCTATACTGTACCTTGTGATTCACAGTGTATAGATAAAAAATAAAACAATCGCATTACCTGCTTTCTGGATTGTCGAGGTGAAGGATGCGGTCTCCAAAAGGCATTTGAAACGGTATCGCAGTCGTTTTAGATTCAGGGCGTTCCGTTACTCGCAACTGAAACGAGTAAGCGACGCTTCCATTATCTGCAATAAAATCGTATAAGTAGATTAGTATCGAAATATACGTCATTAGTACTTAGTTACGTTTTACATGCTGAAAAAGAAATTTGCAAATCCTACTCAGAGGTAATTGAAACTTACCACTCCTTTGGCAGTCTTCGTATGATGGAGGAGGTAAAGAGGTGCCATCTCCACTCTGTGGTCTAGGATGGATACCCATTTCCTGCCACGAATCAGCAACTACGGCGATCGTTCGTTTTTTGTAGCAGTGCCAGCTCGCGAAAGCCATAAGGACTAGAACTCCTATTACAGTAATTCCTATGATCCAAATAGGATTTAAAACGATTTCATCTGTGAAAAAAAATTACATAAGGTAAGAAAACTATCACAAAAAAAACTCGAGATGAAATGTACAAGTGAGCAAAACTAAAGCTGAAATACCCACCTGAATCTTCAGCCGCTAACTGAGGTTGAGCAACTGTTACGACTTCGATGCATACAGTCCTTTTGTTCGGAACACTGAAACTTTCTTTTACGTATCTGTTGAAATAATTACACAGTCGTTAATAATGAAATAAATCAAACAATTTGACCATTTATCAAGAAGTATTTATTTATACGTGTAATAGCTACTAACCCTGGTAAACAAGGACCGCAATCCTTTGCCTTTCGAGGGCATCGTATACGCGATTGGTGGCGATGTGCCTCCTCGCACGAAAAGCATGGCGAACATATTTTATTCTCGAAGCAATGCTCCAATTCAGGACAATCTCTGTCCGTTTCGCATTTTAGATTGTTGCTCTGTAAAATTATTAAGAAATCAAAATTAGTTCACTGTTCACAGTGTTGAATCATTACTTACTACGAATACGACGTAAACAAAGAAGGCGATTGAATCATCTACGTATTTCTCGATTTCCAAAAATGAAATGAAAAAAAAACAAGTATAAAATGGTAATTAACAAAATCTTTGAACCATAATGCAGAGTTTTTTCAAAAGTTTCACAGAATTTTGAGATCAACTCTCCCACCTTCTTCTCTTCTTGAGTGCATTTTTAAAATTTGGAAACGTTTTGAAATTCTTATTAGATCTAGACGCAGACAGAAATATGAAGCAAAAATAAAAACGAACGAAAATTGTAATTTTAGAAAACCGACATAGATTGAAATGAAAATGCAAAACAGACTAGAAATTATTCCAACTTTTACCATGCATTTTCATCTTTCTACAATAATTTTGACATACCTAACTTCCTATCACAAAAAAAAATGGGATAGTTCTATTCACATGATTTCCTTTACGTCAAAAATTTCCAAAAAAAAGAAGTTTTTGAATTAATTGATTTACCATTATAAAACCTATCATACTTTTTAAATTCTAGTTTCAAACTTTTTTTGCATTTTTTTTTTATTATTTTAGCAATATGTACTTAATTGGGAATTTTAAATTGTTTCAAACTTTATTTCAACAAAAAAAATCAGTCACAAGGGAATTTTGAAATTAGACAATTTTTCAAATTAGAAACACTTTTTTTTCCATTCGGCAAAGATTTGTCAAATTTAACTCGTAGAATAAAATTTTGAAATGGTACCTAAAGTTTATAATAACGACTGTAACTAGCGAACTACCAATAATAAACTACTATTTCGTATTTAGGTACTGTAGGTACATGAGTTATTGAGCACTTACTTGTACGCTGCTGCTCTCAATATCGGCGGCTGATATGACAGACGCAAAAATCATCTGTGAAACAAAATATTTCAATTAGTATTTAACAATAAACCAAATATCTAGGCACTTGATAGATAATTGATAATAAAATCTTAACTCACCGGGGCTATCAACATGAAGCTTAAGGCAAACATTTCGAATCTGAAACAGAAAAACAATCAAAATGAATGTTTGATTAATTTTAGTATTTTTAAAATACTATTTCGGGATAGCATGAAAGTTAAAATAGGTGACATAAAATATAGGTAAGTGTTCGTTTCAAGAAAATGTGTCACAAATAGCACAAGCCATTCATTCAAAAGATGACTTCTTCAGAACGTCAACTCACCAGATCATTAAAAAAAAAAATCGAATTTCTTCCTATTAGGTCATCTTCCCTTTCCCCTCTCATTTCCTTACCTTTAAAAAAAATCAAAAATGAAAAACTATTTACGAAACTCATTTTTAGTAAAATAAAATGGCGGAAATTTTACCATAAAAAACTTATAAAAAATGAGGATTATTTTTAAGACCAACACGTATGCTGACCTAATGCAAAAAAAATGAGAAAATCAATCATACAGAAACCCAATTTTAGACTAATTTCAATTTCTGATAGGTACATAGGAGAATTATATTAATAAAATTACTTTCATATTCCATCAACAAAAAAAAAATCAAGCACATTCAATTTCACATGTTTTTAAAAAAATAATCACTTCAAATTAGTACCTAACAGACATTTTAACAGCAATGCTGTTTGTTCGACACTGAACTCGTCGTGTCATTGTTTTATCGAAGAAAGACGACGACACGACGTCAATGCAATTTTTTTCATACAAATGACGACGTACGAGAATCATTTTTTTTTTCATACAAATGATGACGTACGAGAAAAATTATCAGTTTAATTTTAACAATTCAAAAGTAGGTGCTGATTTTTTCATCGCTCTTCGAAGATATTATGCAAGCTTACGAAATGTACGTTATAGATGTCCGAGGAAAGAAAGGAGCGGAACCTTGAAAAATAACAGGGTTAAAAAATTGAAAAATCGGGAGGCCTCGTACTCAGTATACCTTTTCAAATACTTACATAAGTAGAACGACCTCAAAAAAACCACGAGAATTGAGGATATTTTACTAGATGGCTTGTGTAATTTGTATACTGTTTTTCCACAACCTTCTCTTCGACTTTGACTTTGTCGACCACATAGACACTAGACAGGCACCCACTAGGTGAGATAAGGTGGTTTATTTCGACGACCAGATGAACGAAAATTCGTACATATGCGAGCATAACGAACCAGAATTTCTAAAAACTCTTCAAGTACACTTTCTTGACGCCAATTTTGTTCTTACATACTTACTGTATGACGAAGGACGTACTATATATATTCGACACTGCAGTTTGTTATTCATCATCCGATGGTTCTCATTCAACGTCTCAACGACCCTATCATAAGGCTTATACAGCACAGTCATAGGCCAAATGACGTGTTTGACTTCAACGTCGTAAATTCACTCAAATGCTGGATGTCTCTGATATAATTATTTCATTTCAAAATCAAGTCCATGAAGCTAAGCATAAAAATACCGAATCAACGTAGGTCTAGGTATCTAGCTACCTACTTCACCCGAGAGAAAAATATTATCGATATGAATCACGTCGTGTATTTGAACTCTTCATTAAAACCAATTAGATTACAATTTATTGCTCGTCGAGTCGACAGAAAGAGATAATTAGCAAAAAAGTGTGTTATTAAAAATCAACAGTCGACGACGTTGTAGAAATTGCTAGGAAATACCAATTGTCCACCTTATCACAAATTATGTAATTCGAAGATAATCTCAAGTTTATCGTAATTAACAGCGGTACCTCATTGATTTGACTTTTTTTCGCTATATTTAAATTTTTGTTATAATGTTATCGCGAAAGTGTAACGTAAAACGTTATCTAGATAGGTAGTACTTTTTTCTACGCGGTAGTAGTTTTCACACAATACATTCAACATTTTCGTTATTTTTTCGATAGAATACGAGCACCGGAAACTGAAAATAATATTCTCGGACGTAAAAAAGTATGTACAGTAAAACACCAACATCATGAAGCAAGGCAAAGCTATACTTATGGGGAAATGACTCGGTTTATAGGTACACTGGTACACAATACCCTACCTTATTTGACGTACATAGGTTAGGTACCGAAACTATTTTATCATTTTCAAATCGAGTGAAACTTAAACATCGTTAATAATAAATTAAAATTATTATTTAGTATAGTTGAATGCAATAACTGGCCTCGACGCCTCGTGTTACAGTGTTAATATTTAGTCAACAACGACGTTGAACCTTTTGCATAGTAAGCAAAATTTATCCCAACAAAATGTACTTGATGACATTTTTAGATAAAATATAGGTATTTCAACGTTGATTTTAAATTTCAACCAAGTACATAACATTGGAAGTAGTTGTAGGTAGGTCTAGGTACCTATTTTCAAACTTGCAGATTTAATTAATGAAATTTGACTTTCACGAATTTTTGGACTTCTCAAAACTGTTGAACAGGCCCTAGATACTAAAATAAACCACAAAAAAATTCAACAGAATCGTCTCGAGTGAAAAATTGAAGGGAAATGACTCTAAACTCCTAATACTTTTTTCTTTTTTTTTTATTCCTAAATCTGAAATAAATGTTATATTTAGGTATGTATACTTGAGTAAGAAATAAAAATGATGAAAAAAATGATAATTTTTCACAGTAAACTATTGAGGAACGATGACAAAACAAGTTTTCCTACAAGCATATTTTTTCTGAAGTAGGTAAATAGGTAGGTAGAGGTAAGAGATGCACAAAAATAATCAGAGCATTCAAATTTGAAAATAAATTACAATACTGATTGAAATGTCACGTTTTTAGACTCAGTTCTATGGGTCCTTCCTTTCTTCCCCACCAAAAAATTATTCTCATAAAAGTCATCATAATATTATTATTTTCATGTTATTCGATTTTTCGCACCACCACCAAACGCTTATTAAAACAACGGAAAACAAAACAGAAATACCTAAATTAGTTTTAGTTATCAATTTGAAGTTTGAATTCTAGTTTAATTTTATTTGTTTTTATATATTTTTCTTATCCTTTAATTCTTTTTAAAATAATTATTTTATTTGAATTCGAATTTAATTTACCAATTAAATTATAAATTTTATTAACTTTTACAATTTGTGTCTGTGTGTGTGTGTGTTTTTTTAAAATGAAAATATCTTTATTTAAGTAAATTCTATTCATGATTAATTGAAGTCGATGCTGAAAATTCAAACGTTTTTTTCCGAAAAAAAAAGACTGTGGAACATAAAAATATCGAACAAAAATTTTGAAAACATTGAATGAACTTTTTTACCCACGAAAAACTGCCGAATTGGATATAGAAACATAGTACCAGGATAATTTTCAAGTATTCAGTAGGTATAGGTATTGAATTGAATTTATATAAGAAGTAAAAACTCCTTTACCCTTCAAAACTCGAAAAAAATCTAACAAAATAAAAGGTAGTGTGTGGAAGTTTTTGATTTTTAACGTGAAAAATTAACGTGTTTCTGTCCAAACATTTTTTTTCTTTGCATTTATACTTGAGAAATTTTCAAAATTTACTCTCTTTTGGGTAGAGCCAAAATTTTGAGAAATTGAATTTTTCGAAACTCTCTAAAAAATGTTGAAAAAGTAATCAAAAGTTAGTTTTAGTAATTTTCCTAACTTGGTTGATGTTACTCGTAGTTCAAATGATTTCAAGAATTTAAATAATTTTCACCAGAGAAGTCAAATGAACAAGCAGGTTGTGATATTTGAGTAAAAAAATTTAATTATTTGAGTGATCACTCATTTAGGAAATTTAGAATTTTCTGCAAACGATTATCTTTATATCCAAAGCCAAATTTAAATATACAGACGGGAACAAAAAGTCTAGTTGACAACTTTTTAATAAGACTCGCAAAGGGTTCAAAACACAAAATTTCATTCCTTTTTTTCATTTCAATAACTTTGAAAGCTCAAGAGGAAAAGTTTTCACATCATAACAAAATTGGACTGAAATAGGGTAAAATACCCCCGCCCCTCCTGGGTCAAAATTATTAAACGAAAAAATTTTGGTTTCAGAATATTTCTGGACTTGTATGGGAAATAAGATCAATTTGAATTTTCAATCTTTTTCAAGTATAATATATAATTATTTGCTTTCGGAATAAAATTTAATTTTTCATCAAGTTCTGTGATTTTTCAATTCTTATAATGAAACGGAAAACATCTTCAAGTACATAGATACATTTTATTTTCTCAGTAAAATTTCAAAATGAAATCTCAAGTAATTTTCAAAATTGATGCACTTTTTCTCCCTAGACAAAATTTTATTTTACTTATTAAAAAAAATTTTTTTATAATTCAAAACCTTGAAAATTTTATCAACTGACAGAAAATTCAAATTTGAAACGATTTTTTTTGAAATTGAAATTGCAAAATAAAATTTAATCGAAATTGAAAATCTCGCGTCATCTTAGCCCATTTTATTCGAATTTTGTTGCGATATGAACATTTTTCTTTGTGAGTTATCGAAGTTATACATATAAAATTATAGGAATCAAAATAATCGTTTGGAGAAAATCGAGGAAAATCTTCAAATTGCAAAATAAGTGATCACCCAAATTATTATTATTATTTTTTTTTTTTTGAAATATCACAATTTATGTATAATTGCTCAGTTTAATTTTTCTCATGAAAAATTCTTGAAATTTATCGATTAAACTTCTATCAAGCGTTGAAGAGTTGAGGAATTTTTCCAATATATCTCCTCCAATTATTCAAGAGTCAAGACACGAATATAGGTACGTAAAATTGCTCAACACGGTGATCTTTGCAAAATAACCCCAATTCGCGCGAGCACTGAACTTTCCACGACATTCTCGTGGAAAAGCAACGCAATCGACCGCGATCCGTTCAACACATTGTTATCAAGGCCATCAAAGGACTATTTTGATTATTCGACTCGCAAATGAAAATATTAATTCACCAATTCAAGGAGCACTTCGATAAACTCTTGAAACTAAAATTTTAATAATTTAGAAACGTACTCGTATTTTACAAACGAAAGCTCATTACTCTAATCACTTCAAACTCGATCAAATTTCGTATTATTCCAGGGAAAAAAGTAAAAACTCGTATCAGAAAATGACCACCAGATTTAGTTTTTGAAATGAATTATAGCAATTAGCAACATTAGCAACAAGGCACGTAAGTTTTATAAAACCTTTAATATAGGCTCGTATCTAATACCTACCCACAAATTCTCAATTCAGTTACCTACTTCACAAGAATAAAAAAAAATTCTAGAATTAAAAATTTCAAGACAGCTAGTTTAGAAACTGAAATTTTGAAATTAAGATTTCAATAAAACACTTTTCAGATTCCGAATAAGCATAATCACAACGTGTTTCATTTCAACGACCATCGATTACGTAGCGTTTCCCACGAGAACGTGGTGGAAAATATTGATCACTTACGCGACATAAGATTCGCTCATTCCGGACAAAATTTTCAAAAAGGGTTCTATTCCAAAAAAAAAAAATGAAGGTCTACACTAACTAATTTTCATTTTTCATCGTCGTCTTCATTATTCGATTAGTCGAGTAATATAGAACGAAACCGAATCGTTTTGGTGGGTGTTGAGAAAAACACATCAAGATGAGATTCTGTTTTCGTTATTGTTGAAATTCACAACTTCAAAATAGGTAGGTAGGTACCGAATATTTTTTACAACAAACGATGTTATTGAATTTATCGAGAGAAATACTGCAAAAAGTGTCAATTGGACATACAAAAATCAACGATTTGCCGGAACTAGAATCTCACAGCATGGATTCTAAACACGACTATACGAACACAAGAGTGTTTCTGAAAGTCGTAAACACGATATCGAAATACTTAGTTCACTAATTATCGGTAAAAACTTGAAACCCTCACATATACCTACACTAGAAATAAGAATTAATTCAATTTTCACGTACCTAAGAATTAATTCAATTTTCACGTACCTCAATCCAGAAAATCCAATCAATGAAAACGAGCACAAACACAGCACAAATTCACCGTTCACGTATAGTATCCGACTTCCGACTATTTCGAGTTCGACTTGACACGAAGACCGACCGCACAACAATGAAGTTTAACCCTTTCGACGAGACTGAGACGACAAATAAGATGAGATAAGATGATGCAATAATCTCCAATATTATGCACACTCGATTCGACGTTCGCGATACCTTTCTTTCGATTCCTCCTCCTCGAGATCTGGAGCCGGCACCTTAGTTAGTAAGGTACAAGGTAAAAAAGTACACCTGCAATGATACACATTACAGTACTCTTCGGCGTTTCCAGCATCACAACATCCATCGGTCAACTCAAAGAAGAGAACAAGCACCAATCAAAACGAAGCATAGAAGGAGATAGAACGGCTGTGATTCGTTGGCGCGCTGCGAACTAACGTTCCACTTCGTCCGCCACCGTGTATTGGAAAGGGTCTTGGGCTTGGGTGGGAGGTCAGCATGAGTCATTCGATGGACAAGTCTGAACTTGTCTGCAGAAGAATGTATTCGACGAAGAGCAAAACAACTTATACAAGGTGGTTATAAAAAAAATCGCGAACTCCAATGTACATGCCATCAAGTTGAAGGAAATACCTCATCGATGGTGTTGACCTATTCGAAAAATGATCCTAAATTCACGAAGTTATCAAGTTGAACGACGAAAAATCGACGATTCGCTGGAAAATTGGGCAAATTCGCGTCGAAAAAGTATCGATTTTTTTCAACCACCTTGTATAAATTTTCTTTAAAAGACTATTTTTAAGGTGTACGGCGGCGACTGCTCGAGGCTATTTAACCGGCTGACTTTCTAAATGGGATTCGGGGGTGTACGAGTACGACATCCATACAGATACTCGACGTGAACGTTAACGTTGTCGCGGAACAATAACCTCCCAGCACCTCTCCTGCGCTACCCTACACCATCATCGAGTTACTTTGGTGAGAATGAGGAGAAAAAAAAATCCCTTCGAAGTTTTTTCAACGAAGAGATGAAGAGAAACAAGAGGCTGGATTCTGAGAACCGAACATTCGGTACGAACGTACGATTTTGTTTTATATTCGCAGTCGAACACTAATGGAGTAGAATTACGTAGCGACTGCAAATGATTTTTCTCAGGTGGGCATAAAATAAAACTCGTCTCGATGAGATGCTGTTTGTCGGCCTATTTGATTATCATAACGACGATCTTGATTGTTCATAGAAATAGCAAAACGTGTTAATGTTCGGGAATATTTGCCGAACGATTTATTGAAATGGACATATTCGATGTCGACTGTATTAGGTACTTTTTTTTTTACCGGTAATAGCGGCGAGACGAATTAATTGCCAACGCTGTATGTGGCTATATAGATTGTTGTATGAAACGTTGTTGCGAGGTCAATGTCGACAGGACAGGATTACTGGAGACGTGATCTTGAAATGTGTGCCGAGCATCGACCGAGTAGAATATTGAAAAATTTGCAATACCGTCTTGTAAACGTACATGTGTAGTATATGTAAGTACCTATACCAGCCAAATGCCAGCTGTCTTCGGTACCAGGTGGTAGCGAACGATATGTACCAATTGCAAACGCACCATCGTTCGCATCCGTAATCTTTATTAATGATCATTTTAGTATGACGTCGTAGAAAAAAGAGCATTGAGATGAGTGGTTGTTATAGGTACCTAATTGTTTCAAGAAAGTAGACCAGGGTGATCTTTCCTTCGAACTTGTGGATAGTTACTATTTAATAACAAGCGGATTTCCTCTTTCTTTCTGTCCTTTTCTCCTCTAAAAGTTGCAGATTACCTCGCCTGTTCATCTACATAACATGAGAAATGACGTCTATCGTACGTTTTAAAAAAGTTTTGCTCAAGTATGACACATACCTACATATTCAATGTGGAACTGTAAATATGTACAAACAAGTTTTTGTTTTATTTACGATTTGATGCATTTTGTGACCTACAGTGTGAATGAAGGAGCTTTGAAACTACCTATTGAAATGAAACTATCTAAATATTTTATGATTGATCTTTGGCGATTACCCGTGGAGAAAATAAGAGCACCTCATGTTACAGTGCTCTTTTTTTTTTTTTTTGTTGGTAATTTTAGATCGTTTTTGGGATAAAATATTACGATAAAAAATACAAAAAGAATACGTAGAATCGTAGAAAGGAATCAACCGTTTTTCAAATTTTGGCTCCATCTACTCAAACAATCTCGCATTATTGGTATGTTAACATTCAATATTTTCCTAACTTTTTATGAGAGACATTTCAGAAATTCGACTGGAAAACAGTTACAATTTTGTAGATAACTTTTTCCAATCATATAGGTATTCCAATTGTCATGTCGTTTTGAGATTCTCTTTGAAGTTTGAACATGAATGGCCAAAAACGAATTTCCAGAAACAATTTTTTGGAATAAAAAGTTGATTGAACAGCTGCAATGTAACGTTGAGAATCGTATTTTTTGGCCTTACTAATTTTTATTTTCGAAACGTTTTATATTATGTAAGGTTCACTTTTGACACAATTAGCCAAGCCAAACAGAGATATTATTTTTAGCGTTTTTTTTTTTTTTTTTTTTTTTTTTTTTTTTTAAATGTAGAACGTTAAAATTTGAGCGTAGGTGGTTAGGTACCTACATCTATAACATTGCAACAGATCGTTTTTTCCTATCATATATTAATTCAATTTAATTTTTTCTTTTAGAAAGAGAGATCTGAAGTTTTCTTTTGAAATCAGTTACCAAACAGTTATTTCATGTACGTATTGAAAAAAAAAATGATGATACAAAAAATCTGTTTTTGAAAGAATAGGTACCTGTAAGTAGGTAAATATCTACCTGCGAAAAATGATTATCATTCATGAAAAAATTCGTATCGAAGGAAAGTAATGTAGCTGAAGCCATACTCGTAACGCAACCATACTTATTATTTCCAAAAAATCATCAATTTTTTGTTTTTTTGGTGTACGTATCGTTCGTATCATATTGGATGCAGAAAACCTTAAAAAATTAAATGTTTGATATAAAATGTAGATTTTGAAACCCCCGAAATAGCACTGCTCCTTTTCTAGACAATTTTTTTTTGTTGAAGTTTCTACCATAAATGTTTATTAGGTATTATTAATTAGGTGAGTACGGTTACCTACTTGAATTATCAAGTTGAATCCCTGCGCTAAATATGTAGGTAGTAGCTCAGAATGAAAAAATGTGCGTCTTTTTTTTCTGTAACTTTCCTAAATTTGACGCTGAGAAATTCTTCAAATAAAACTGAGATCTTTTTTCCAACTCTAATTAACTTATACCACTACGATTTAGTATTGTACCATTATGGTATTCTACAACCAATATAAAAACTTATAGCACAGATTAGTCAGGCTAAAATTATTAATATTGTTCATCTATTCGTTTTACTTGTTTATTTCCGAGCATTGCTCTCGTAAACTGGGTTCATCACGTAGCTGAAGGTTACATTATAGGCCTATAGATTCCAGATTTACCTTTAACGACAAACAATTCTACGTACATGTATGACTCATCGGCATTGCTCGCCGGTGCTTTTGTATGAACTGGTAAGGTAAGGCATTGCTTCTTTGTTATTTGCTTGTTAGAAATATCTAATGGATGGGATACAGTTTTTTTTTTTTTTTTTTTTTATCAAAGATACTTAGGTAGTTAAAATTTTGACAAAGGAACAACTCCTACCTTCCATCACACGAAGACACGATTTGATTCGATAAATTCTTGAGTATTTGGAAAAAAAAACATGTCGAAAAGAAACCACGTCTCAAATTTTAGCTGCCTTGAGTCATTTCTTGATTTTTGACAAATTTTTATAAATATCAATTAAATAAACCTAAATTAGATTTAATACGCAAATATGGCATAATATTGAGTTGAAAAGCTGGAATTTTTGGTTACCAGCTCTCGAATCCATTTCCATTTTTCACGGATTCCGCTCGTTCTCGAACCTCCAGCGCAAAATTAGGTTCTGCAAGGATTTCAAATATGTATTATGTAGTCTACTTCTAAAACAATCAGGGTATCAACATGGGCATCGAACATTTTGATTCGCATTTCGACTACTTCAACTAATCAATCGACGGCATAGTGCACCCTTCAACAGATCTACCTACAATTAAAACAGGAAAATTCGAAAAATTTGTAGAAATGAGCTGCATATAATGGAATCGGAATGAAAATAACGGAATAATTTCAACAATACCTAATGATTTTCTGGGTGCTTATAGTTTCTATAAATTTTTCAATTTTTGAAGAAAAAAATATGCAATTCTTTTTACTTGTATGTACATTTGGTTGCCTATGACTAAAGGACAACTGACAAGAGAATCTTAGATCGGGTGCGGGGGGGGTTGCCATTATTCAAGCATGTCAGCGCCATAATACCGAATGTTCAATGCAGCATTTTCTCATCTGAAAAACGTCTTGGATAATTCTTACATTTGATTCGTTTAAATTATTACTTTGGTACCTGCTACCTATACAGGGATGTCTCTAAAAATTATAAGAAAAGCCAAATCACCTTATCGAACGTTTATTTTTAGGTAACAATCAAATTTAGACTAGAACATAAATTTTTTTCAATAAACTCAGAAGTAAATCTTCAACACATAATTCCATATATATCGTACTTTAAATAAGACAGGAAAACAATTACATAGAAGGTTGGAAACTTTATGACTAGATAACTTTACAGTAGGTAAACGAAAATTAAACTCAGGTACACATCATAATTTCAATTCGAGAAGACTTAATGGAAATAAGCATATTTAACGTAAATGATGGCAGCCAACTCATTACATAATTCTTCCAGTACAACGCAAGCTTCCAAATATCGATCAATTTCTCCTCTGTAACGATTAAAACAAGTTCAAATAAATAACTCATCGAAAATTAAATCAAAATATATGTATAATCAATAATCATACGATATTCGTACGTACTTGCTATCAGCGTATTTACTCTCGTTTGACAGTCGTTCCCTGGCATTGTTCAATTCTAGTTGGAAATTAAGAATAATTTGGACTCGAGAACTGACGTCGCTCATAGCAAATTTCAGCGAGGAGAATAACGACTTGATACCATTTCTTAAGGGTAGAAATGGATTTAATAAATACTCGTGCAAGAACGGATGCGGTAGTAACGCCAGCTTTGAAACGATCGCAGACACTTGTAACATTTGGCAGTAATTCTGAAACATTACATATTTTTTAAAATGTAAAATGTTTCATTTTATGAACATACGTTGTGGTGTTGTAGGCAATTTTGGGACTGATTTTTGTTTTCAGTGTCATTAAGTGTCTTAAAACACATCAAAAAGTCCTTTTGGACGGTTGAAATTTCAGGGAGGGAAGTTTTGAAAATGATCTTTCCAAAAATTTGAACTGGGTCGAACATTTAATTTTAATGAGTCCTCGTAAGATCAAAAATCATCCATAAAATTGTCTTCGTTTTTTTTTTTTGAGTCAACTCGATACTTACCAACGTGTGAATATATTTAATTTTAGTAAAAATCATCCTCAAAAATGGTCCCTCGTAAAACCTCCTGAAATGAGTATCGACCTCCGGATTCGAATCATTACTCAAGCTCTCTACGTCTGAAACGGCTTCGGTAGGCCAATGATATTCAGCACATCTTTTTATAACTTGTTCGTAGTGTTTTTTCAATTGATCAATATTCTCTTCGGTGTTTTGAGAACGTAATTGAATTGGAGTGATATTGGAGAAGCTAAGAAAAATCATTAATTAATATCACGATTCAATAAGATCTACTCACAACCTGAGTTTCTCACCTCTGAATAATTTTATCGATATTGGAAGGTGCCAAAGTACGACTGGAAGATAAAGCCTCTGAAAAAAATACTCCTCGTCAAACTGCGATATTTAAAATCCTATAAATCTATTCGAATCGATACCAACCAGGACTACTGGAGTACTTCTGCCTTTCATCTTCTTCGTCACTCCAGGAAGCTGGTGCAGCAGATGTGTCGTAATAACATCTATCTTTCAAATAGCACAGGATTAGACATTGCAATAAACTGCCATCGCATTTATTCAGCACTTCCTAAATTACCAACAATTCGTCTCAAATTTAAATACAGACAAAATATAAATATTTCGAATTAAGTTTTTGGTCACGTGCTTCTCTTACCACGAAAAATTTCAAACTAAATACAGCAACTAGACTACTATCAGAAGAACAGTTATCGATAAGAGCTTTTAATAAGGAATTTGTACTGATTCCCGGAACATCCGGTTCATTCCCTTCGACAATAAGCCATTTATGGAATCCTAGAAAATTTCACCAATTTAATAATAGGATTATTGATACCATATATAATTTTTTTAATCATCAATCTGTAATTAATTACCTCCTAATAATTCTGGAGCAGTAATGCCGGAATAATATTTATGCAAAATGGCCATTGTTTCCGGTCGCGAAAGATTACTCATTTTGAAAGCTTCCTCTAAGAAAATATCGCTCACTGATTGTCTTATACTAGTCTTGATCGTAGGATGACTTTCTATCACAAGCTGAAACAGTAATAAATGGCATTACAACGCTGATATTTTTTTCATAAAAATGCACATGAACTTCGATACTTACTTGGTTGATAAAATCGAGCCAATTAAAGAAGACAACAGCTTGACGATTTTTATTACAGTTTGATTGAGAGTCCACGTGCACATCTAAACTGCAATAATGCCAATAAAATTAACAACTGTATCGAGTGATCGCGATAAAAATCCGATATTTTCAACTTACGCCCAACTAGCTTCGATATTTTCAAAATGAATAAAATCATTAGGAGGGATTTCGTAAAACAACGTGATCAATCTTCCGATCAAAAAATGATTCAATTTGAAATTATCAACGATGCACTGGGCGATCACATCATCTCGCATCGAACACAGTAAAATAATACATTGGCAAGCCTTTACTCGAATTTCACTATCCTGCAAAAATTATGTAAATAGTTTAAATTTCAATTCAACGAATGCGAAATTGAGTCTCAAATGTATGCAAAAAACTTACTGCACTATCGACGTAGGAAAGAACTAAATCCAAGATATTCATGTATTTGATATAATCTCCAGAATTAGTAACTTCTGTCAAATTCTTAATACTTTCCTATTGAAAAAAAAATTCAGAATTAAAAATTGAAAAAAAAATCAACTCTGTAATCGAAGATTAAAAAATTTCATTTTACATCTGAGAAAAATAACAACGATACTGCTTGTTGTTTTCGTAGAACAGCGCTTAGATGAAGTAAAAATTCGACTTCTTCTTTTTCACTAACCGAATGTAATAATCCATCACATACATTCATCAATCTCTGAAAGGGAAACACACACAGAATAAAAAATCCCACATCAGAATAAAAATAATCATAGTGATTCGTACAGAAAACTTACCACAAGAGGAATATACATAGCAGAATGGGCAATATTTGGTTCATTGAGTTGAGTCAACGTTTTAGAAAAAAACTTCAAAATGTACTGTTTCATTCCAGGAGGATCATCGGATATTGCCAACGTAACCAAGAGATCGAGTAAATTGAATTTCAACAAGTATTCCATACAAGGACCAACTTCCACGTTGCTATTTCTCTCTTCTATTTCGCAATCTTCGTTGATCAAAATCTGTAAAAATATATATACGAGTGAGACCATAGAAACAAAAATTTATAAAAATAGCTTCGTCTTACTTCTCGTAATCTATGCAAGCAAATCGGTAGATTAGTCAGTTCAGCAGCGGGTATATTTTCATGATCTGGATTAAGGTAATATTTCATAAACCGTCTCCAATGGTATATGAAGTCATCGAGCAGAGGAGGAGGTGGAGCTAGCTGTAATTTGAATTCAAAACATCAATAATGAATGGGGCATAAAATATATAAAGAATACCTCGTAAAATACCAACCGCATCCATTGTGGTTTGCATAACTTCTTTTAATTTATTCAGCATTTTTTTTCACTCCGATAATATCATTCGAATAAAAAAGAGGAATGATTACGACTCGACGTTGATCCGCAGTATTTTTAAAGACGCAATTTCATCGGTTACCTTGAGAGTTTTCAAGACACAGATGGGTATACTTTGAGCACTAGGAATGGACACGTTCGAAGAAATTATTCTTTTGTTAATTAGAAACGCTTTCCACTGGAAATAATTAATAATTAATGAGTAAACAGCATAAAAAACATAAAATTTTCATTTCTCTTATCTATTGCGTTATCTTTCCATAGCAACGCATGCGCACTACAGACGTAAATAATAAACAAAACTTGAATCAAACGGTTTTTTGGTGATAAGGCGATGGAAATTTTAAAATCGTGTTTGATCCTCGATGCAAATTTTAATGTTTCTGCATTTTATTACCGATGATTATCGAAGTTCTTTGCAGATTTTCGCAGAGAAGTATTGCCATCTTCGTGCAAAATGACGGAGGCTAAGGTACTCGTCGATATCGACAATTTCCTCGAAGAACATCGAAAGAAATTACAAGAGGACAGGAAAGTTCTGAATGAAATTCTCGATTTTTTAGATAAAAAGCAACAGGTTAGCGTATTATTCATTTATATTCACGTATAGTTAAAATATCTTTGTGTGGTATCTTTTTCTAAAATATTAAGGAACCCCAATGAAGCTCTTCACATTCCAGTTCAAATGTCGTGTTATCAGTTGACCAACTCACGCAGACAGAAGCACCTGAAAAAAATGTGGTTGATGTGAAATCAGCGAATCACATTTACTTTACGAATACAATCCACTGACGAATAAACACGTTCGTTTTATTGAGAAGTCCTGTATTAAAATTTACTGAAACATTGATCAATTTGACTCGAAATCTTGGGAGAAATTGACAAAATATTTCACGATAATCTGTTTTTTGTCTTTCGCACCTGCTGAAAATTAAGACTGAATAAAAAAGACACGATGAACGGTGAATTTCATTGTTATTTTTCGACACTTGATTTTCATTTTCTCGTAACATGGTTACATTGTCCTGCTTTGCATAGTTACTTGTCTATTACAGGTGTTATAATACAATAGCTTGACATAACAATACTCAGAAGCTCATTTATCAGAACATTGACCCAAAAGGTCTTCGCATAAGCTTTTTCCCCTTTTCAAGTAGAAAAAATTCGAATCCTAAATTCTGCTGAAAAAATAGGCATTTTTAAACGTACGTTTTCTCAAATTTGGTTTTTTATTGCTCTACAACGTACATGCAATTCACTCTAATTAAATGTGCCCTCTTTCTTAAATGTTGCAATAAGTAATCATTGTCTGATTTATGACGTGGGTGTGGTTTTATTCGTTTCTTCTTTCCTTTCCTATCACGAAATATTGATTCTTTATTTATTTAAATAGAGTGCCTTAAATTACCCCATTTTAGTAATAAAATAAAATGTGTTGAATAGGCTCTCGTGTTGGATAATGGCAGTTATTTGCAAGACAGTAGTTTAGATGAAACTGATCGAAAATCACCGGATTGCGTGGAAAATCACACTTTCGAATTGCCGGATCACTATAAAGATGTACGTACAATTTACATTACATATAGCACTCGTTTATTTACAAAAATTTAATTACGTTGAAGATCCTTGACTAATTTGAATAAATAACGGAATAAAAAAATTTATAATAGGTAAGTAAATCGAATGCAATGAATTTTTTTCTTATTACAGGAACAGCCTAGGGTTATGGTACGATATGGTGAATTTTCCCCTCTAAATCCGGTGTTTCGATCGAGCAGTAGACCCTTACTGGGTCTAGGGGAATATGAAGAAAGACGAAAAATTTTTCTGGAGAAGAAAAAACGAGAATATCAGCAGTATTTGTCAAAAGTAGGTATAATTTTTCGTTCTTTCAACCTCTTTTCGCTGCAAGTAGAATAAAACAATAATTTTTAATTTCAGGCAAAAAATGAAAAAGAGCGAGAGAAAGCTAAATCAAAATTACCCGATAATAATAAAAATGATGAAAATCATCCGAGGGTAAGATATAAATGAAATGTAATTTAGTTTTTTTTTTATTGATTGAAAATTTTTATAAAATGCGATTGAAATATGCGATATATCGATCACCTAGTGGCCTTGCACTGTTTGTAATTAATGAACTTTATAGTAATTAAAAATGCAATAATTGAGAGTTCAATTACTTTCTTACAGTCGTTTATTTTGTATTCTGATTCTCGTCTGATCGTATGTACTTTGTTGACTTATGCCTTTTAGTTGACGAATATCGCCGAAGCCGACAGTGCCAAAGTTTCACCTAGAAAATTGAATATGCCTCGTGAAGTACTTTCGCCTGGTAGAGGAATTGTCGAAGGTTAGTTTACCCGAATCAGTAGTTATTTTTTGAGCACCTAAGTAGAAAATTTTTGAATAATTTATTTCGATGTTTTTTTTTGTTCAAAAAAAAGCTGTTGATCCATGTTATGCTCGTTGGCAACAACAAGTGTATCGAAGAGAATTAGACAGACAAATTATCGATAAAAAGAAAAGAATGAAAGCAGAAAAAGAACGCGAACGATTGGAATGTGAGAAAAAACAAAAAGAAATGATGATGGAGCAACTCAAGCTTGCCAAATCCATAACAGATCAAATTCGTCGATACCAAATGACTGTAAACAAAATTAATTTGACCAACAAAAAATACATCATTCGAAAATTAACTAATTATTATTTTTTTAATTTCAGGAAATGTTTGAAGACGACGAATCTGCCATTGACGAAAAAGAAAACCAAACAGTTGACCACGAAAATCAAATTTTCATCGAAGGTGTGAATTTGTCTGAAGCTCCGTCGACTCCTGTATGCTCTCTTGGATTCAATCCTGTTCCTATGGTACTTGAATCACCGCCACATCAAATTACCAGTTCCATTTTCAATACCGCTTCTCCTCCTAAATCACCTCAACAAGTACCTCTACAATTAACCAGTTCCATTTTTAATCGTGCTTCTGATCATTCCCGTAAACCTACTCCATTTCATGTTGATATTCTATCAAAAGATGAGGTCGACTCTTCGAGGTTTAATTCTATTCCAGAGTCAACCACGGAGACAAAAATTGAATCTTCGGATCGACGAAAATCTAATGCGATCACGAATGGTTCTAATACAGAACCAGGTTCGTATGATAATTTCTCATCATATTTTCTTTACGATTAATTTATTATTCCGTGATTGTAAAACTTTCAGAACGCTTATTACGTCAAAAATCGCAGCAAGAAATCTATAAAAATGAGCTAGCTCGACAAATCGAAGAAAAGAAACGTTTAGAAATGGAACGCAAGCGTAAAGAAGCCGAAGAAGAGAAAAAAATTGACGCTAAAGTTAAAATGGAAGAAGAAAAATTACGACAAGAATACGAGAGAGAACAGGCTGAACGAGAATACCGTGCTTCTCAAGTATGATTTCTTTTCTTTCAAACTTTCAATTAAATTGATGTAAATTTTACGAAGATTATCATATTGTTATAGCGTGTACAACAAGAAATTCGGCTTCAAGAACAACTAACTAGACTTCAAAAAGAAGCCGAGGAACGCAAGAAAAACGTTTATCAACCTAGTAACGCTTTTGTCGCATCTAAACCTGCCATTTATCCTACAAATCACGGTGTTACTCAAAAAGGTGCCATGAGAAACGTATCGTTCGCTCCGAAAGCTTGCGTTTATTCTTTTCAGAACACTGACAACGGTGTTCAAAGTAATCAGATCACGTCTACTGAGAATCGTACCAAAGATAATTCTCAGATTATCGTAGAAGCACCTTATGTATTAGCTGTGAAGGGTAACGAAGTTCAGAATGGTGACCTGTCGTACAAAAATGGAAGACCGAGATCACCTCCTGTTCCTGCCCTAAGAACTCAGGAAATCTTGTCAAAATCTTTACCGGTGTCTGACTGTGTGGTAAGAGTTGTTGAACAGATTTTTTTTTTGATGCGAATCGTTTTTAATTTCAACGATTGTTCTGTAATTATTTTCAGATACCTTCTACTGTGTCTATGTCTCCTGAAGCAAGAGAAAGATTTCTTAAAGATGCCAAAATACTTTCTAATTTATCTGAAATACGCCGAAGATTATTAATTAAACATGCTGGCTTAGATGGCAAATGACTCGTTGTATTAGGTTTTTATATTACAGTTTTTATCTACATTTTCATTTTTATACTACAAAATATACAAGTTTAATTTTACCATAATACATAAGCGTTACGAAATAAAACATACCGAAAGACAATTCGCTTATTCATTCATAAGATCGTATTTTTCATGTAGTTCGGCTACAGTTACGCCGTGGAGGTTGGCTAACTGGCCTAATACCATTTGAGTAGCGTCTTTTATATCGTTGTATTCGTGCAGAGCTTCCATAATCTGTTTCCTTTCGGAGGTGACAGCTTGCAGTTGTTTCAACTTCTCGTCTAGCTGGCGTTCTTCTTCTTTCAGTTTTCTAAGTTCTTCCTTTTTCTGCAATCAACGATCAGTTATTTATTCCGAAAAAAATGACAGAAAATTTATATTTTATATCAACGAAAATGACCAGGGCAAATAAAATTACAACTCTTGAACTTTGGTGCATAATTTTCGAGACTCAACAGCTGGTGAAACAAAGTTGATACTTACATCGGAGTTAGAATCCATTGTCCATTATAGATTATTAAACGTATTTTCACAATATTACTTCAATATTACTTCAAATTAAACTCGAATGAATTGAAATTTTGGCTGAATTTTTTCAATATTACCGCCGGATTTTTCACCACTGATAAGAAAAACTGACTGATAACAATTTCAAAACATGAAATTCCGAAAATTTCAGTAATTCTCGTTAAATTTGTGGTATTAACGGTAATTACCGCGTAATTATCTGAATTTCACGAAAAATAGAGCCAGTAATGATCATACCTGGCATGCAAAACACATGGGACGAATAAAATTTATCTTGAAGGCCACACCTGGAAATTTGAAGGTTATTGATGCACGAAATTTTTTTTTTTCAACTTCAGTATTTTTTCTGTCAGTAGTAGTAGATGAAAACGTAAATTTATTCGTCGAACAAATTAACTAAATTATTCATAATTATAAATGGAAAACAATGTGACGGTATATCGCTCATAAAATCTGGTGTTTTGTGCCTTTTGTGTTACGTGTTGGTGTTACGTAGTTATCTATCTTTCATCACAATCACAACTTTTTAATCAGGGAGTACCAAATCTACTCACTCCCCGGGCAGAAGAAGCTACATTCGCAATTTCAATTCTCAAATTCTCGAGCAATGTTATTATCGTATTAAATTCGTACTGAAATGAGTGTTTGAACCGTTCTGTCGTCGTTCTCATATTGTTGTTTTAATTTATTTTAATCTTGTGCGAGTTTACGTGATTCGTGTATATATTTGTAATATTGGTCAATGTGTGTTATTTTATTTTAAATCATTTGCATATAATCAAATCATGGCTAAAACGTACGATTATCTGTTTAAATTATTATTAATCGGCGACTCCGGTGTCGGTAAAACCAGTGTTTTATTTCGATTCTCCGAAGATGCTTTCAATACAACTTTTATATCCACTATAGGTAAGTTATCATCTGATGTGCTACCGGAATATCTTTCTTTCGAAGTGATTTTCATCGCAATCGCACGAAATGCTGAAATCTTTCTATCGTATCTCATAATGTAAACATCTCTCTCGTTTCAGGAATCGATTTCAAAATCAGAACAATTGAAATGGATGGCAAGAGAATAAAATTACAAATCTGGTGAGCATCATTCAAACACATTCTTTGTTTAGTTACTGATAAGGCGATAAGATTTTTCTCAAATGTTGCCGTCGAGAATACTCAGATAAAAGCAATCTAATTTTAATTACTTTCTTTAACCTATTACTTAACGATGCTGAAAATTTACATTACTAGCGTGACAAATTGATTCGCATCCGTAACATTAATATCGACGCAGTAGAAAGTGCGATATTCAGTGCTTCTTAATTTTCGTTATTTTCGCAGGGATACCGCCGGTCAAGAACGATTCCGAACCATTACAACGGCATATTACCGCGGAGCGATGGGTATAATCCTGGTATATGATGTCACCGATACTAAAACATTCGAAAATATTAAAAACTGGATTAGAAATATTGAAGAAAACGCTTCGGCCGATGTTGAAAAAATATTATTAGGAAACAAATGTGAAGTAGAAGAAAAAAGACAAGTTAGTATTATTATCTTGGTGATAAATGATGATATATTTTATCTATCTGACGCCGCAAAGACTTAGCTCGGCGTTTATTTTTATTTTTCTTGTGTGCAAATCACCTCGTTCCATTCGCGGTAGATTTGTTTGAGAATTACAGTCGTTTGCCTTGAATCTGTGCGTATATTTGAACACGACGATGCGTCTAATTAGTGTTATTTTGATATCTCGTCTGGTGTATTTTTTCGATTTAGTATTTACCCGAATAAACGCATACATACGTACATGATGATAGAACTAGGAAGTGATTAATGCGATGCGAATATTTTTTCAGGTATCGAAAGAGAAAGGAGAATGTTTAGCGGTCGAACACGGTATTAAATTTTTAGAAACTAGTGCTAAAACCGGGACCAACGTAGAAGAAGCATTTTTAACACTTGCCAGAGATATTAAAACGAAAACCGAGAAGAAATTGGTACGTTGGTTTGTTGCCCATTTCAAGTATCATTACACCTTTCGAATATTTTGGTCGGGGACCTTGAGTTTACAAGTTCTACTTGAACTTGAGCTATATACGTGTTCGCGATTATGATTTTTTTTTTCTTCTAGTCAGCGCATTGAAAAATATTTATACCTATAGTATTGGGTACTTTTTTTTTTTTTAGATTTTTCAAGGCAAAAGTAGTCATTTTTTTCGAAAATAATTTCGATTTGCGAAATCGGATATGAAACCCGATATGCTATCCAATTCTTCAGTCAGATGTTAAAATATTTCGGCTTCTGTCGAATTTTGGAAACTATTCAAAAATGTTCTCATTATGAATATTTTCGTTTAATTGATTCGCTCAACGATGAAAATTCTTATCGCTATGCACTCGATTGTTATTTGTATTGCAAACTCGATGAAACAAAGTAATCCGTAACACGTGATCAGTATCTCGAGTTGTTTCAAATTTTTATTAAAATTCAACCCAATCAATTTATATTTGGGAAAAAATTTATCAAATTTAAGTTCATTGATAATTTTATGAATTATCGTAACTGAAGAAAAAAAAAATACACGTAATTAAAAACCATACGAAGCTATATAGTTGATATTCTTCATAATTAACGATTAATCATTTTCTTTTGCATTCATGCTTTAAGAAAGCAAAAATGATTAATCGTTCACGTGTTAACGTTTCATTTCCATTAATGTTTATTTGTTATATGTTTTATTTTCTCACTGCTTTTTCTCTGGTGTCGGATTTTCAACAAATGCAGAAGGTAAAAGGTTTATAATCTTTTGTGTTGTGCTTAGTGGTCTACTCTTGCTGGCTTTTTTTAACATCTGTTTTTCTATTTACTTATGCTGAAAAGTGTTTGTAATAGCGTTGCTTTGATTGGCTTATTTTTAATGCTAAAAGCAGGATAATTACGATTTTTCTAACCAAATTTTGTTATAAACTAAAAATGAATTTTTGTTTTTGGTTTTTTAATTTTGAAAAATCATGAATTAATTATGGTGCACTCTGAATCCTCTAAATTGCCTTGAGATCGCCTCTCCACCTCTTGATAAACCTATTAGATAATTGAGTTGCTCTAAATATCGAGTATTATACTTCGCTGCTAATTAGCAGAAACCCCATGTCAGCTTTCGTATCCAAAAATTCTGAAAATTTCTCATAATCTGAAAAATTGAGACCCGTACGAGACGTATTTAGTTCCTGGATCAATTAAAAGGGACTGTAGGCTGGTCAGTGTATCGAAAAAATGACGAAGAACTACTTAAAATTGCGTATATTTTTTTCTGTCGAGAGGTCAAATAAGGTTAATTAGGTTGCCAAGAAAAAAAATTGGACTACTTCCGTATTCTGAATCGCGGATTCTAATTTCATGAGTCAGCCAGTTGGAGAAAATTTCAAGCTGGTCAGATTATCAAAGAACATTTGAAAATTCCCAAAATTTGATTTTTTCACTCTGAAGGGGTTCAATGCTCTGTACATCTTACATTAGCATCGTCACAATTTTAGGTTTCGTTTTCTCAGACCAATTATGAAAGGCTGCTGGCTAAAATTGCTTTAAAAAATTAGAAGAAAAATTATCCTTTGAACCAGCTTTTTTGTTGCATAGTTTTAAACCGGTTACCAGTTATCAAAAAATACCAAAAAACTGCTACAGAAAACAATTCAAATCACTTTTTGTAGAGAATAGAAAACAAAACGTCATTTGTTTTTCATAATTTTGACCTAATTTCAGTTGAACGTTATTTCTTGAAACGGTTTCACAGTTTTGAAACCGGTTGTCGATTGATGCACAAATACCAAAATTGTTTGCAATAAAAATTTCTGAATCCTATTATGTGAAAAATTGGATGCTACAACTTGTCGTTTTTTTTTTGAGCCTACATCTTATGAACCAGTTGCCAATGTAAACAAAAAACCGGTTGCAGAAAGAAATCTCGAATCACTTTTATATTATAGAATGTTGAAATTAAAAACCAATAATTTTTTGTCAGTTTGACCTGATTTTTGTTAAAAAGTCATTTATTGAACCAGTTGTCAATAAATTCCAAAAACTGATTGCGATCAAAATGTTTAAATCCTGAACAACCAGTACCCCCCCCCTCCTTCTTCCCTCTGCCAACAAACAAATCAGTTATAGCAAAAAGTTTTCAAAGTAGTTCTTGAAAAGAATTGAAAACTACTGGTTGTTTTTTCGTCTGGTTCTTGAACCAGTTCCGTTGTTTATGAACTGGTTGTCAATAAAACAAATTCCATCTCAGAAAGATATTTTCAAATCACATTTTATAAAAAATTCAAATCACTTTTTGTAGAGAATAGAGAACAAAACGTCATTTGTTTTTCATAATTTTGACCTAATTTCAGTTGAACGTTATTTCTTGAACCGGTTTCACAGTTTTGAAACCGGTTGTCGATCAATGCACAAATTCCAAAATTGATTGCAATAAAAATTTCTGAATCCTATTATGTAAAAAATTAGAAGTTACAACTTGTGGTCTCTTGTTTTTGTTTTTGTTTTCTGAGCCTACATCTTATGAACCAGTTGTCAATGTAAACAGAAACCCGGTATTCAGAAAGAAATCTCTAATCATTTTTATATTATAGAAAGTTGAAATAGAAAACCAATAATTTTTTGTCATTTTGACTTGATTTTTGTTAAAAAGTCATTTATTGAACCAGTTGTCATTAAATTCCAAAAACTGATTGCGATCAAAATTTTTAAATCCTCAACAACCAACACCCCCCTTCCCTCCGTCTACAAACAAAGCAGTTATAGAAAGAAGTTTTCAAAGTAGTTCTTGATAAGAATTGAAAACTACTGGTTGTTTTTTCATCTGGTTCTTGAACCAGTTCCGTTGTTTATGAACTGGTTGTCAATAAAACAAAATCCATTTCAGAAAGATATTTTCAAATCTCATTTTATAAAAAATTCAAAACTATGCTCTTTTTGATTTTGTAAAAATATTTTGACATGGTTTTAGTACAGAGTTGCTACTTGAACCGGTTCCATGGTTTCGAACCGGTTGTCATAAAATTCCAATTTTAATTCTATGCTAGAAATGGTTCAAAAAGGTTTCCTGAACTGGTTTTCGAGGCTTTGGTAATATCCCACTTGACATAAAAACCAAGAAACCGGTTTGAAAAGTCGCTTGTTTTGATCTTATTTTCGATAAATTACTACTCAAACCAGTTCCATGGTTTTGAACCGATAATAAATAAATATCAAAAAAATTATTTTTTTCGAAATGAGAAATATTTGGAAAAAAATTCTGGAACCGGTTTTCAAGGATTGCTTAAAATGTAGCATTCACTCCAAAAATCAAAATCTACATTTTTCATTTGAATTTTTCAAAAAAAAAAAATTTCAATGAATAATTTTTTTAACACCTTGTACGAGTACAGCATTTTTCAAACACTTTCTAACGCATCATTTTTCATTTGCCTCAAAATAGTTTGTGTTTCTTCACAATTCCTTCTTATTTTTATGCATTTAGTAATTGATTTAGAAACCCCTGAACCTGTTTCTAGTTGTGGTTGAAACTTTCTGACCGCTAAATTGGAACCACTGAACCGGTTTCTGAAGCATATTTTCATTCAGTATTTATTTGTTATTTTTTGGACTGTCAATCCTGTATATTTATACGTAGAAATAATATTGGTATTTTGAGAGATCGATGTTCTCAAAAATAAACTAGGCTCTCGCTTTCGCTAATTCTTCTCCTGTGATTCACCCTATGAAACGAATTACGTCAATAAACCTAAATTACTCGGTTTTAGTTTTCACGTAGCCTATATGTACAGGTAAATTTCCCTACGGACGAGAGAACTACTCCGTGGAGCGGAAAAGTGACCCGAACAATGCCCTCTAATATATGGTTCGGCTAGTCTACGCTTTGCGAACTGCGAACTGATGTTTTGTATAATTTATCAAGCCACACTACAGAACTAATGGTATAAAAATTTTCAAAAATGAGTCACGTTTCGTTCTCGATAAGATAGAAAACCCATGCTACTTCCGTTAACACTGTGTTTCTATGTTGAAATCAAATTTTACTAGATTCATTAACACTACTAGTAGATAGAATAACACGAAATACTGTTACACTATTAACGCTTCGGTGATGTTTTTGCCTACATATTACACGTATTGAGTACTCGTATTTATTTATTTTCCTGACTAATCGGTTACCCTTCGATAATATAAGTATGTAATATCATCATCGATGGTTTCCTAATGAGTAATATTTTTTACAGGAGGCGTCAAATCCACCAAAAGGAAGCATCCAGTTGAAACAAACCGAACCGAACAGAAAACCAACGTCGTGGTTCTCAAAATGTTCTATTCTCTGACAATTTTATTACCAAACCAGTTTTACAATTATGGAAGTAAATCTCTATTACATGTGTAAGATGCAATAGCTCTATTCGTTCGTATAAGAGAATTTTTTTATAAATTAAATTTTGTATCCGGTTTCGAAAGCAGTACCGAATTTATGTTCGTAGAGGGAAAAAAATCAGTATTACTGAATATTGGTGGTGATCAAAGATGCCAACTTCCATATGATTTTTTTTTGTTGTTGTTAATTTTGAAAACTCGAAATCGGTACTGGCGACATACGTCGTCGTCTTTATCTAATATCCTTCCATGATACGACGGAAATACTCCCCTTATCGGTTGATTTTCATTTCCTATTCTTGTTTAGCTATAGTGAAATGGAAACGAGGAGATAAATGAGTGTTCATTGCTTGAAAAAAAAAAGAAAAAAATTATTCCGGTGTTTTATGAATTTTCTGTTTTCTCTCTCGAAATACCCTAACGAATACCCACATGTGAATGCATTTTTTTTTTCTTATAAGGAATTACGCTGTATAAAAAAAAGTTAACAAAATTGTTGTATTAGTTGTGATTTTATAATTTTATATCGCATATGTACAGTGAATTATAATGATGATAATCTAATGGTACACGTATAAATATTATTATTATGTTGTGTATAAAGTATAAATTTTTGAACAAAAATACGCTTTTTATATGATATGATAAAGCTACCGTTTTACATATTAGACGACTACTTTTTGTTTCTCTCTCGATATAGTTTTCTCATCTGGTACCTTACGTTGAACTGTGATCGGTATCTTCCACTTTTTCATTATGGCTTTTTACGATATTTCCGTCCTAGTCCAATGTACACAATTTTTGGGGGGAGGGGGTGCTGTTATATTGAAAATTTCCTAATGTAACATTGCTTAGTTCGAGCTTTGAGCGCTTTTTAGAATGTGTGGAGTTTCAAGTCTCGTTTTGCAACTCTGAACGATATTTAAATTGGATTAATTCCTGGATGAGAATTAATGAAGAATAAAGTATCATAAAGATGCTTCAAACCTATTGGTAATTTTGTTTTCACCGAAGCATGAGATTGATCGCTAGACTTGGAGTTGCATTAACCGAGCAAATTATTAAGAAATGGGATACTAAATTAAGTACTCATTTTTATCAAACGTCAAATTATTTTTTACTCCGTTTTGTATTATTTAAAACGCTTGAAAATATATTTTCGAAGTGTGCTGACTTTAAACCGATGACGATGCTTCGATCATTTTTACCAAACGAAAAAGAAATCTCGATAAAGCTGTGCTTTTTTTTGTAATTTTTTAATAAGCCTTGCCTATAGGAAATTAAGCTGCATTCGAACGAATCGTGTACCAAAGGGTGCTTTAAAAAATGGTGGTATATTTTAATATAGCCAAACATCACAATTTCATGGATGCGCGTAGAGATCAATGCTTCTCGGAGATTGTATCGGGTTTTAAAATTTTCATCTAAGTCGTAAGCCATTTTATTATGGAAATATTTGTAAGTTTTATACATAATACGTTTGTATTGGTCTTTTTTTTCTATTATCCTATTTGTTTACTCTGTTTATTTATGTATATTATAAGGACGAAATTTTGAAAATAAATATATTGTAATATTTTATCTGTTATCGATGTGTTTATTTTATTTTATCGTCGACCAACTTATATAAGTTATTGCTCATTGCATGATGGTACTATTTATGTGTGAAACGAATTTCTATAATGTTAAGATAATATCAAAAAGAAGCAAGTCTATATGCGATGGAGTTACTTAATCAACCAATAAATGTGTAATTGTTAATCGTTTTAAAATGACAATTGTAGTTTAAGTTTTTTCTCAATGTTGAAATGACATATGACATATCAATTTTAGAAAAATAAATTTTTTATGCGAAAGATGAATTATTGTTTGATTGAGAATTGATTATTTTGATTCGCTTAGTTTACATTTTACTTCTCATTCCTACCAACTCGTTTTATCACTTTTGTAATCAACATTGGAGATTGAAAAGTTTGAGGTTTGTTGGAAGTTCTGTTCGATGAAAAACTTCAATTTATGCTGCAAGCAGTCACCAATACAGTGGTACCCGAAAGTCAGTGTACGCCATCAAAAATCACATATAATTCAAGAACTAAGCCTCCTAAAGAAAAACTAATGACATTGATTGGATAGGAAATTTTATACTCTACAATTTTCTTCATGGTCATTTTTCTCTAAGATGCACCATTCGCCGGGAAAATCAAGTTTTATGTCAAAAAACGTGAATTTAAAAAAAAAATGAAAAAAATATGGGGAAAAAAATTTTAAATTAATTCAGCAGTCAGCTATTTTTAACATGATTCTCATAATGTGATGAAATATAAATGATCTTTTCAAAAAAAATTATGTCAAAAAATTTTTTTTACAAAAACGCCAGACCCTTGGGGGTGGGGGAAGGTGCTACCAAAACCAAATTTTGTAAAAATGAAAAAAAAATCGAGTGATATGTCAAAATGTAGGTTTTTTGGGTCGAGAAACACGAATCTGAGGTCCTTTTTTCCCTCAAACCCCTTTGGGAGGTGCTACCAAAATCAAATTTTGTAAAAATGAAAAAAAAAATCGAGTGATATGTCAAAATATAGGTTTTTTGGGTCGAGAAACACGAATCTGAGGTCCTTTTTTCCCTCAGACCCCTTGTTGGCCGTTGGGGAGGTGCTACCATTCTTGAGATATCTCGTCTCAAACGGGATTACATTTTAACTAAATTAACGCGAAGTAATTGTAAGTGAATAAGGCATAAGTTCTTTTATTCAACTCGTTACAAAACCGCGACTGCGTGAAGATGTGCGTTTGAGTGTGTAGAATTTGGGTGTGGTTTGTTAATTTGCGACTATAGGCGCGATTTTTCTGGTTATGATATAAAATAACCGACCATATCGGGTCGAATGATTGAAAAACTGACAAAAATAAAACCCCCCAACCAAAAAAAACTAAATTTTGATACACTACTCGAATTTTTGTGATTTTTTCAAAATTTTATTTCAGTAGCACCTCCCCATAGAGGCTGAGTGAAAAAAGGACTTCAAATTCGTGTTTCTCGGACCAAAAACTTACGTTTTGACGTATCACTCGATTTTTTTTTATTTTTACAAAATTTGATTTCGGTAGCGTCTCCCCAAGGCCCTCAAGAGTACTGAGGAAAAAAAGTACCTCAGATTCGTGTTTCTCGACCCAAAAAGCCTATATTTTAACATATCACTCAATTTTGTTTCATTTTTACAAAATTTGATTTTGGTAGCACCTCCTCAATGGCCCCCGAGGGGTCTGAGGGAAAAAAGGACCTCAAATACGTGTTTCTCGACCCAAAAAACCTACACTTCGACATATCACTCGATTTTTTTTTTTTCATTTTTACAAAATTTGATTTTGGTAGCATCTTCCCCAGGGCCCTCAAAAGTACTGAGGAAAAAAAGTACCTCAGATTCGTGTTTCTCGACCCAAAAAGACGATAAATTTTAACATATCACTCGATTTTGTTTCATTTTTACAAAATTTGATTTTGGTAGCACCTCCTCAATGGCCTCCGAGGGATCTGAGGGAAAAAAGGACCTCAGATTCGTGTTTCTCGACCCAAAAAACCTACATTTCGACAAATCACTCGATTTTTTTTCATTTTTACAAAATTTGATTTTGGTATCACCCCCCCCCCCAGGGTCTGACGTTTTTGTAAAAAAAAAATTTTGACGTGTTTTTTTTGAAAAGATTATTTATATTTCATCAAATTATGGGAATCATGTTAAAAATAGCTGAAATTAACTGCTGAAAAAATTTTAAATTTTTTTCATTTTTTTTAATTCACGTTTTTTGACATAAAAGTAATAAAACTTGATTTTCCCGGCGAGAACGGTGCATCCTAGAGAAAAATGACACGAAAGAAAATTAAAGAGGATAAAATTTCCTATCAGATCAATGTCATTAGTTTTTCTTTAGGAGGCTTAGTTCTTGAATTATATGTGACTTTTGATGGCGTAAACTGACTTTTGGGCACCTCTGTGCTGCTCTTCAATATTTACCTTAATAAGTGAACATTCATATAACTTTGATTTCTGAACAATTTTCTCCGATGGCGCCCTCTTGGAAACATTAAAAAATTTACCAATTTTAAAAGTAAAATTTTCATTCCTTCGAATAGCCCAGTCAAATAGCAGAAAAAAATAGGTGAACCCAAACATTATTGCGATCAAAGTTTTTTTTTTGGTGAATATTGTCTAGGGTGGTATGCTGAATAACATACTAAAAGTCCTCCCCCACGAGCTAACCCCACAGTGGATGGATCAAAGCCTCCCAAAGGCTAAAATCAGTTTTTCGTCAAGAACTCCTGAAATACATTGAATTTTGAGCAAAATGAGCTTAGTGATCATTTCATATTCATCTCCTCTGCAATACCTATCAAATGAGCTATCGACCAACTCCCTAGCCTCAAGGGGGGTGGCGCAACGGCCCCTCAAAGTGACGTGATTTTAATAATTTTACATTTTATGACTTGGGACTTGTAACCTGTTCTAATTGATAAAATGAAGTCAAACTTGGGGAATAGGGTTCTTTTGGGAGCTAGAGTTGACCTATGGAGTGGGGAGGGTTAAAGTTGAAAATTATAGAAAGGTCATTTTTTTGGAGGGGCATAACATGACCCCAAATGGATGAAAAGGGTCCAAAATCACACCATCGAACAGTATTCCCATTGTGATCAACAAATCCAAATTTCAGCTTCCTAGGTCATCCCCACTCCTTTTAAGATGGAAAAAACCGAAAATAGGGGCAAATATAAGGGAATTTTCACCTTAATTCTGCTTTAAATGGGGTGGGGATGACCAAGGAAGCTGAAATTTGAATATATTGATCACAATGGGAATATTGTCCGATGGTATGATTTTGGACCCTTTTCATCCCTTTGAGGTCATGTTATGCCCCTCCAAAAAATGACCTTTCTGCAATTTTCAACTTTGACCCTCCCCACCCCATAGGTCAACTCTAGCTCCCAAAAGAATTCCATTCCCCAACTTTGACTTCATTTTATCGATTAGAACAGGTTACAAGTCCCAAGTCATAAAATGTGAAATTATTAAAATCACGTCACTTTGATGGGTCGTAGCGCCACCCCCTTTGAGGCTAGGGAGTTGGTCGATAGCTCATTTGATAGGTATTGCAGAGGAGATGAAATGATCACTGAGCTCATTTTATGTAGGTACTCAAAATTCAATACCTATTTCAGGAGTTCTTGACGAAAAACTGATTTTGGGGGGCTTTGATCCACTGTTGGGGGGGGGGGGGTTAGCTAGTGGGGTAGAGGCGGGTACTTTTAGTACGTTGTTCAGCATAGCATACTACCCTAGACAATATTCACCAAAAAAACTTTTGATCCCAATCATGTTTGGGTCAAATTGCATTTTGACTGGGCTAGAAATATTAATCCAGTTATAGTTCTGGCTAAAAAAAAAATAAGAAATTATTCGTCTAATTTTACATAAAAGTTTGAATAATTACGTTTGGTAATTTTCAATTTTTTTCATGTTTTATTTTTTTATTTTTTATTCCACATTCTTTTTCAAAACATTAAAGTGTCCAATTCCTACAGCCACTTTGAAAATTTCAGCTGATCATTTGGTCAATTAATATACTTACTCGAACTATCGTCTAAACAACTTTTCTGTACACAGTTAAGTAGGTACTGGTTTTCGATTCTGTAAAAACGTTTACGCAATATTCCGAAGAGATGAAAAAAATTCTCCAGAAGGAAAGTAATGTGCTAAGAATTCAATATCGAAAGAGAAAAATTTAAATCACGAGTTAAGAACATTTATTTCATTTACCTAAATCATTAATTACACGTAGATTATACCAACTAATTTTCTAGGAAATTTTATAAAGGATATTAGATTATCATTACAAAATGTACAGGAGGTATTGTATTGCATAATATTAAAGATTACACGTAGGTATACCTATACCTATCACATATCTATCAGAGTACAAATTCTTCATTTTTGAACGATCCCAGGTAGTGGGATAATTATCTAGTAAGTACTTATCTAGATAGACTTACATCAAAAGTGATATTTCTTTTGAGTTTTGGTAGGTGAAACAATAAAATTATTTTCATGTCAGGTTATAGTCCGGTTCCTCGGGTTCCTCGTCCTCCGGAATGCTGATCCATCTTGCAGCATCTGGAGTATTTGGTCTAAACTCTTATCCTCTTCAATTGAATTTGGATCACACCACAGCTCAAACTTTGAGTTAAACTTTTGATCAAAATTCACGAAGAACCATATCAACTTCGCACAAAAAAAATGTTGAGAAAAAATTCGTTTTACGCGTTTCAGTTCGTCGTTTTGATACGTCGTTTCAACAATTTTTACTAAATCATCAAAACCACGACGGAGATTAAAGTAGCATTGTGGGTCATCAGCAGCGAACCCGAGAGGGGATACTAATCTTCGTTTCAATTGCAAAGCGCCTTCTACATCGTCTCCGAAAGCTTCTTCATTAAAGTTACAGAATTCGTTCCACAAATTTAAATTTGTAATTAGGCGAATCTCATCACTACCACGGAAAGGTATGTGGGGTTTGTACAATCGTTCGTACAAGCGGGCAGCATCTTCATGCAATAAGTAAGCTTTCAATTCGTTGTCAAACGTTTTAAGATTTCGAGTGGCAAATGTACGTTTTAAATATGTTGAAAATCTTAGAAAATCAATAACTAATTTCATCAACATCAACTGCTCGTCAGAACATGGAGTACGGCGGCGACTATCCAGTAATAAGCCTACGTTGTTCAGCAAATATAGATCGTGCCATGGCACAACGTCTTGGGTGGTTTTTTGCAACATCAAATTTCTTCTCGTTCTCAAAATTTCATTCTCCATGCAACCAGGCGTGGAAACTCGACCTTTAATGTAACTAGAAATGAACTCGTCAGACATGTTTAAAATGAAATAATTCCTCTGATGATCAGAAGCGGTCTCCCAAATCTCAATCAACGTTAACGTCGGTGTTCCATTGCACATCGCGTCACAAAAGAACTTGGGAAATTGTTCTACATCCATCTTACCTTTGAAGTGTTTCCACATCCAGAGTACAATTCGTGACTCGCGACTCCTCGTGGCAAAACAAATAATGATTTTGTCGGACATTTCAGACAATTCGGATAACAATTGTTTTTGCTGAAACCAGGACATAGCCGAAAGAATTTGCTTGAAAAAAGTACAGTCCAGGCTGTGACGAAGTCCATTACGAATCCAATCGATAACTACATTTACTTGATCATCGTTACTCAAGCGATACCAGAAAAATTTCTGGCTGAATCTACAATCAGAATATTCTACGCACCACCTGCCATGATCTGCGAGAATGGGATTTTCAACTGGCATTTTGTGAAGTTCATTTTTAAGGAAACAAATCCAATAAAAACTAGAACAATGAGCGTTAAAGTTCACTTTCTCAACGAATTCAAGTGGCAGCAAGTCCAACGAAAACTTTTTGATCTCATCTTCCATGCAATATTCACACATGATGAGAAATCTATGTAAATCAGTCAAACCGCCGATGTCTAGAATTTTCCTCGCACTTTTCTCGTAGTCGATTTTACCATTCGCTGACCAAACACACCATTTTGGATCAATGCCGTACATTTCGTGACTTCCCCTCAGACATGTATGGCGAAATACCATTTTTAGAAGATGCATAACCCAACGTTTAATCTCTTCGTAAAAGTTTTCAAAGCAATTTCCGAGTGTTTCAACACAACGAGAAACATTGGAATTGTTTATCATCTGTTTTATCTGCTGTTGCCATCCATATTCGTCGCAGTACCCGAGGAATTCACTAAAACGGATAATATTCGTTGCTTTTTCTTTGATAGGATGATTTGTTGATAGATTGCTGAGCCATATTTTGCGAACTACTTCATGAGACGCGATTTCTTGCAAGCTTGGTACATCGTATAGGTATACATAACGATCTTCGTAGCTCTTCTCATGAGGGCCATTTCTTTCGTGTTTTTGATCGGTGGCCATCTTGATGGTAATCTGTAAATTGAAATTGTCATACTAGATAGAGTGCGGAATTTTTTGCATTGAAATCTTGGAAACTACAAATATAAAATAGTTACCTATACCTACCTAACTTATAGTGTAGGGTTGATCGCGAAAAAAATTGACGAATTTTGACTCAAATTCATTGGATACCTTTATTTTGAGATGAGTCACTCAAAAAAAAATTTAGCTGGGGAGGTTCCCCGGGAGGGAAGATTAAAAATTTGCTCCCTTCAACATCCCTAATGTGTGAAATTGTGAATGTTTTGTGGGAGGAAAAAAGTTTAAAATTCATTTTTCAGGGGTGACAAATCAATTGTCGAAATTGTTTTTGTTAATTCGTGCGTAGCATTTTCTTTTCCGCCTGCAGCGCAGGGTATCGATCAGCCTTGTAAGGGATAATATAGGGCAGCCTAATTAAGAGAACATACATTTTTTTACTTACCTAGTCGCAGCCAAGGAAAAGAACCAGAAGAATCTCGAAGTTGGTGAAGATTTCAAACGAACGCACACCACACGACTACTCGTTGGATTTGAATCGCCAAAAAGACTTTTGTATGTAATTTGTATAGTTACAAACGCATCGCAGAAGACAACATCCGCGACACGAAAAGGAACAGAAAATATACTCGTGATCTCAAAGAGCGGTTCTAACTGCATTGTCTATCTAAACCGTTACTTTCTCAAAAAAATGCTTCTTATTGTTAGAGACACTGTCAGGGATGAATAGATTGAATGAATAGGTACCTGTCTAGACGTTAGAAAGAATGAGACGTCGAGCCGGTTGCAACGATTTGTTTTCAGGAACTCCATAACTATCGAAAAAAAAGGTCACACCTCACACAACAACGTTGGATCACAAGCATACCTATTTTATTGAAACTGTCGAGGAAATGTTGAAAAGAAAAGATGTGGCTGTGATACTGATGCTCATTTTGAAATATTTGCAAAAGATAAATTGAATAAAGTTTACAGCTTGGACGATTTTGTCAGGTAGGTAAGTTGAAATCAGGGCTGGTTAGCTAGCCGTTAGCCGTTAGCTTTTAGCCGATAGCCGATGCTTCTTTCACAATTCTAGCTAGCCAATAGCTTAGCTAATGAGACTTCGTTAGCCGTTAGCATTAGCCAATGCGATAGGCTAACCAGCCCGGGTTAAAAGATGTTTGAATCTTGTTTATCTTGTGAGGTGAAATGCGAAGGTTGACGAGCGTAAATGTATAATACATATTATATTGCTGTAATATGCATCAACGATGAGAGAAGGTTTTTCCTTTCAAATTGTATAATTTCAGCTAATCAAATTTCATGCCCAAAATCGGAAATACTCGTATTTAATCCACAAAAAAATAAAAACATTTTACAGAATGGTAATAGCTGAAATATCCTTAGCAATTCTTTCAAGTTTCATTATATTCTACCTATTTACTAGTTTTTTTTGGTAAAAATTGCTCATTTTAATCCACATTTTTTTTTTTAGGTTGAATCCGTGTTTATATTTGAGAAAAGGCTCAGTATTTCTGAAATACGTGGATCATATTCAATTAGACGTTTATGAAAATGGCATGTTTCAAAAACTAATGGAAGACTACAGAGATCTTCGTAAAAATGTGAAACTTTCGTAGCAATCAATTTTTCAAATTTTTTTAGATGTGTTTGAACGGCATGTGATATGTTTATGATGAGGGTGAAATATTTTTTTGAAAAATAAATTAGTCAAGTAAGTACCTATTTGTGAAACGTTCCCATGTAAAAATATACTGCTATTCATAGGTACCTACTAACATTGAAAACATTATTTTTCCATCACAAAGTACCTAATAAGTAATAAGTAATAGGTACGTCTAAGTATATCTTGTAAAATCTATGAAAACTGAATACCTAATAAGTACATTTTTTTTTTCTGAAAGTGCTTCACATTAAAAATAAAAAGATACATAATTGCATACCTAAGCAGATATCCACACAAACATTAACCGGAAAAAATGGTCATCAATAACCGTAACCTGAACCTTAACCATAACCTTTAACCGAAATTTTGAATTTCTTGTTTAATTTTTAACCGTAAGTTAACCTTAACCGGAAATATTTTTTTTTTGGTTAACAAGCCTGGTTTTTACTATTGATAGTGTTTTCGAGTGAAAATTTCAGTAGTTTTTACTAGGCTATCGATAATTTTTTTGATAGTAACAAAAACTATCGATACTATCGATAGTTTTTTCGATAGTTTTCAATTGTCATTAAAAACTGATAATGGGTGTGATTCCACGAATTTGGAGGTTCATTATTACGTTTTTTATCTGAAAAAATCAAGGGACATCATTTTGAGAGAAAAAAAACAGAAACAACACTTTTTTTAATTGAAAAAATGGACAATAGCCATCATTTTTTACAAAAATTTGGCTAAAAATTCAATAAAACATTGGATTTTGGATAGTTTGATAGTTCGATAGTTCCAAAAACTATAGATACTATTGAAAAACTATCGATAGTTTGCCATCACTATTAGGTAGTCAATGTCAAAGGTGAAAGGTATGATTTTAGTAAGTAGGTATAGGCTTTTTCACATTTAAAAAAAGAGTTACATACATTTAGCCCCTTCAAAAATGAAGGTGGGCAAACGATGTATAATACACTTCTCTTTCAGAAAATTATTTCCTATCATCCTGAATGTTTAAATTTATGATTAGAATGATTTTTCGATAAAATTGAATTTTTAATAAAAATGCAATTTCTCATATTTTTATGTATGCATGGTTGCCTAGGAAGACTAGATAGGGAGTCTGAGACCAGGTGCGGCGAGCTCAGCACCAGCTAGGCTACAGGTTGGTACGAGCAGTAGCTCTCCTTTCAATTCCATACCACTTAAGTATAGTATAAGTACCATATAGCCGGTTAAAATAACATGTTAAACATCAGATAAGCTAAAAGAGGAGACAGTTGAAAATCTTCGCTCGTATTTGTTTCATGGTACATATAAACACGTTTGAAATTTGAATGCTTTAGCGATGTTCATTTTATTCTGGGAAAAATTGGACTTGTTGTAACGCATAATGCAACATAAAGTCTCCCTTGCTCTTCGCTTTCATTTTCATAGAATACGTGGTCTTATCTCATTTTAAATAAACACCCTGCAAAGTGATTTAGTCTCAGTCGTCGCACGTCAGTCGATTACTTATGCATTTCATCAGGTTTAATTCGTAAATTAATTAACTTATTTTAATAAAAAGAATAAATTGGTGCGTATCGCAGTGTTTGTTTCTTTAACGGAACTCCATTAGCGTAGACTTCGAAGAATTGATTGAAGTTGTAGAAAATCTATAAGTACGAGTACAAGTACATCGATCGTTTGTCTATCACGTGAGTTTTCATCATCATAATTTGCCTTCATATTAATACTATTCCTCGTTTTAATTTCATAATTTCGTTCTATTTCAATTACTTGATATTCAGGTAGGATGTTTGAAATGAAAAAATGAGCAAAAAATGCATATCTTTCAAAAAAAAATTTAATAGGAAAAATTTGATTGCTTAATGGCTGTTGAATAAGGAAATATTTTTTTTTTAATTTACTTCATTCAAATTGAGTATAGCATTGAATTGATTATGAGTAAGTATACCTATACTATGTGTTTAGTTTTTAGTGAAAAGGTATTTGGAAAAATTAAGCGTAAATTTTTCCTAAAGCTTGCTGCAGAATAAAGACGAACGTTTTTCTGTGAGAATTCGGGAATCTATGTTGACGAAATTATATTCGTTCGATATACGTGTGTAATTTCAATGGTTTGACAGTCAGGTAGGATATATGGGACAAACTTAGTCCTATCTAATTTGTAATTACAAAATCGAAGTCCCAATAGATTCTTTCAAAAAATGCATATTTTCGAAATCTTAGGTATAACTTTACTGTAGTCTGTCGCACGAAATTACATGGTTCATAGATGATGAGAAAAAGAAAAAAATCTGTTACAACTTTAAAGTTATTGGGATGTATTCAAATTTTGCCCCAGTGTGCACTGGGAGATTTTCAGTTCCACTAGAAATTCTTTCGTGTAAATTTTATAAATGTTCTGAATTAATGGGAGGTGGTTCTAGTGGCGGTGTGAATCTGTGAATCATGATTCATCTTTAAAATGATCTATGCTGGAATTTCCAAGTGAAGGTTCTACTTTTACTTTCTTTAATGTTCGATGATCATGTCTTTTGAAGGCTCATTTTTGCCGAAATTAGTCACTTTGAGATAAAAAAAAGGTTGATTTGAGCGGATGCTAGTTCGCAGAAGAATTACTTTGAATGAATTTTCCGGAGATAGGTACATAGTAGGTATGGAGTTACTGAAAAATTTATTTCATGAATGGATCAAAATTTGATTACAATGGAAGTAAATTGCTATATTTTTTTTTACAAAATTCCAAAAATTTCAAGTTTTTTTTTCAAAATGAGGTACTCTAGATATTTATCGCCGCCATCTGAATAACAGTACACAGGTAGGGTAAACTGCCCAGTGCCCAGTGGTTGACACTTTAGCCCAGTCAAATAGCAGAAAAAAATGGCCGAACCCAAACATAATTCACAACGAAGGTTTTTTTGGTGAATATTGTTTAGGGCGGTGTGCTGAATAATATACTAAAAGTCGCCGCCCCTACCCAACGAGCTAACCCCCCCACAGTGGATCAAAGCCCCCCAAAATCAGTTTTTCGTCAAGAACTCCTGAAATATTGAATTTTGAGTAAAATAAGCCCAGTGATCATTTCATCTCCTCCCCAATACCTATCAAATGAGCTATCGACCAACTCCCTAGCCTCAAGGGGGGTGGCGCTACGACCCCTCAAGTGATGTGATTTCAATAATTTTACATTTTATGATTTGGGACTTGTAACCTGTTCTAATTGATAAAATGAAGTCAAACTTGGGGAATGAGATTCTTTTGAGAGCTAGAGTTGACCTTTGGAGTGGGGAGGGTCAAAGTTGAAAATTACAGAAAGGTCATTTTTTTGTTGGGGCATAACATGACCCCAAATGGATGAAAAGGGTCCAAAATCATACCATCGGACAGTACCCTATCTGTGATCAACATATCCAAATTTCAGCTTCCTAGGTCATCCCCACTCCTTTTAAGATGGAAAACACCGAAAATAGGGGCAAAATAAGGGGATTTTTAGCTTAATTCCGCTTTAAATGGGGTGGAAATGACCTAGGATGCTGAAATTTGGATATGTTGATCACAGATAGAGTACTGTTCGATGGTATGATTTTGGACCCTTTTCATCCATTTGGGGTCATGTTATGCCCCTACAAAAAAATGACCTTTCTGTAATTTTCAACTTTGACCCTCCCCACTCCAAAGGTCAACTCTAGCTCTCAAAAGAATCCCATTCCCCAAGTTTGACTTCATTTTATCAATTAGAACAGGTTACAAGTCCCAAATCATAAAATGTAAAATTATTGAAGTCAGATCACTTGAGGGGTCGTAGCGCCACCCCCCTTGAGGCTAGGGCGTTGGTCGATAGCTCATTTGATAGGTATTGGGGAGGAGATGAAATGATCACAGGGCTTATTTTACTCAAAATTCAATATTTTAGGAGTTCTTGACGAAAAACTGATTTTGGGGGGCTTTGATCCACTGTGGCGGGGTTAGCTCGTGGGGTAGGGGTGGGGACTTTTAGTATGTTATTCAGCACACCGCCCTAAACAATATTCACCAAAGAAACCTTTGTTGTGAATTATGTTTGGGTCAAATTGCATATTGACTGGGCTACTTGTGTAATTGCTTCGTTCAGTTTGATGTTCTGGCAATACTGATACTCACATGATGTAATTTATACCTTGCTTGTACTTCACCATAACTTGAAACCTTTTGCTCATTTCAATGTGGCGTCATTCGAGATATAAATTTTTATAAAAAATTTGTGAAATTTCAGCATCATATTTTGATGTGCAAGTACCTATTTTACAATAAATTAAAATTTCATAAATCAAAAAGTTTATTCTTTTTCTGAAAACTAATGAGATATCCTGAAAGGTATTGAAATGTAGATGATGTTGGTCAGTTGGTCATCTAGATATACTTCATTCTTGCTTTTTTATCAGAAATAAGCCAGTTGCCAATCACTGGATATCAAAATGCATAATTTTCCTGTGGTTGACATAGTGTAAAAACTAAAAAATATGAATTTTGTGATCATAATTCTTTAAAATTTCATGTACAGGTAAAAAATGACATTATCAAAGCCGAATAAAAGGAAGAAGTTTGAAGCAAGAAAAATTAATTACAAAATTCGCATTGCTTAGGTACACTATGTCAACCACTGGACAATTATGCATTTTGATATCCAGTGATTGACAACTGGCTTATTTCTGATAAAAAGCAAAAATTATGTATATTGAGATGATCAACGTCATCTACAGTAGTTTTTGAAGTAGGTAGGTACATGGTACATGTTTTCCTGCATACATATGTATTTCAGTACCTACCTATGTCAATCACTAGTTGTTGGTTGTCAATCACTGGGCAAAAAAGTTGATATTTTCAAAAAAAAAATTGAAGGTCACAGTAGTGTCCTTTTTTGATGAAATATAAGTCAAAATGACGGCAAGGAGTGGGGACATATCTTATACTAGGACATTTTCAAAAAAAACATATGCATAGGAGAAAAAAAATTTTAAGTGAAAAAAGCGCCTCCAAGTGTGTCAACCACTGGGCAGTTAACCCAACAGGTGAATGTATATCAACTCTACAAACAACGTTAAATGTCCCTAAATAGTAAAATGAATAGAATTATGACGCGTGAAGCGAAAGTAATATACCTAAAATTCGAAAAATTATTACAATAATACCGTACGTTTCGGCACTCTAGTTGCCTTCATCAGCGGCTAAACATGACTGAATCAATTGTAGTATGTACTTATGAAACCATTTAGGGTTGATCATGAATGGATTCGTCTAATTTATTCTAATTATCAAATTGTTTGAATTTTTGCAGAATGAATGCGAATGTTGATAGAAATCATGGCCCGCAAAGAATAAAAAAAGATCGTATAATTGTGACAACAGCACGATTTCTTAGGCGCAGATTTAACTCTGGAAATCGCCGAAATCGGTACACCGAATGGAACGTGAGAAAAATCGGAAATTCAATTAGAAATTTGTAAGTATTCATACACAAAAATTTGAACCATTTGCTCTCTTTTGCGCCGATTGTACGGCTGTTTTTGGTTTTTGCGAATTAATTTTGACATTTAGACACCTCCGTTGCAGTGCAAATGCCTTCGAATGTCGAATCCTTTTGAAAATTTTTATTTCCCAAGAGCTTCATCAACCTCCTTTATCACGACTATGTCTCCAACAGCTATTTCGACTATTTCGTTTCTCCATTTAGAGCGTTGTTGTAAAGAATGTATAGGTATACTCTTGACACCATTTTTCCCAGAAGGACTTTGTTGATGAGTTCAATTGTGCTCAACTTGTTGCCAAAAGTGTGCAAGCAGATGAATTTTCTAACGACTTGAAAAAATTGAAAACTAAAGGCAAGGTAGGGAAAATTGGAACCAGTTGCTCCCTTTTGCGCCGATTGTACGGCCGTTTGGCGTTTTTGGTTTTTGCGAATTAATTTTGACATTGAGACACCTCCCTTGCTATGCGAATGCTTTCGAATCCTTTTGAAAATTTACAAATTTACCCACTACCCTCCGGTCCAGAAGATGATGGAGATGGAACTTTTAGCATAAGGAACTGGACGGCTGGACCATAATGCTCAGCCGGTCACTTGAACTTGACTCTGTTCTGTTTTGCCATTCATTCGTTAAATATACTTGAGCGCGATTATTTGATTTTCAAAGCAAACTCAGTTTGAATTATTTTATTTCTATTTCCTATTTCGGTTTATTCTCGTAATTCGCAAATCGTTCGCGATGGCCAATAATTTCGATCAAGATATCAATCTAGAAAAATCTGATGACCAAAGCGAGCCGAGATCACCCCTTCAAGCCAAAGATCCTCGCAAGTAGCATGTATGTTTGGTTTCTCTTTCTCAAATTCTTTTTCTCATTTTTAAATAGGTTTAGCTCTTTGCTTTGCTTTCGTAGATGATTAATGAAGTGGCTTAAAACTAGTTAAAATTTCGTCTATTTGAATAGGAACCTATTCTACGTCTTAGTAGGTACCTATTTTACTTCTCGTTTGTCCGGTGATATTTTGTATTCGATTTGTTTTGCGAGTTAGCTCGCCGCCACAAGATAGGTATTACCTAGTTGACCATGCGAAATTTTATTCATCGTATTCCCTAAATTTCCCTGAAGCAGGCAGGGCGGATTGTAGTTGTACGACTCTCGTTCAAATCACGTAAGTTTAACTCATTGTTTTTGACGAGTTAAACTGAGTTCAACTCTTGAACGGAGAGTCGTACAAGTGGCCCGCAGTCGAGAAATCGAACCCTAACTCACAGAGAAACGTACGAAAATAGCCTAGTCGATACAAGGTGATTAAAAATAACCAATAAGATAACTGCTACAAGTACACGTTTATTTAAAATAAGTAGGTATAAAGTATGTGCATACAAAAATAAATAATACGTTCAATAATATTCGAACAGATGCGAGTAAAGTGCGATTAATTATATGAATAAGAGTAGAAAATCACGCTGCTCTTCGAGGAACCACGTCGTTTCATCGAATAATATCGGATTTATTTCGGACAAAGACCACCTCCATTTCCTGTAAATTAAACGAGGGTCAGAATACTAGATTCTGATTAAGAATGACTACCTATCTAAATCTAACTAATCTATTCACCTATTTCCCTAAAAGACCAGTACGAATTTCCTACAATGAGAGCCTTGAGACCAAGAAGACCAAAATTACATCGAATCAAATTAAAGCTCCTAACGAAAGTTCCATCAAGTAGGTAATACCTATCTTGTGGCGGCGAGCTAACTCGCAAAACAAATCGAATACAAAATATCAACGGACAAACGAGAAGTAAAATACCTACTAAGACGTAGAATAGGTTCCTATCCAAATAGACGAAATTTTAACTAGTTTTAAGCCACTTCATTAATCATCTACGAAAGCAAAGCAAAGAGCTAAACCTATTTAAAAATGAGAAAAAGAATTTGAGAAAGAGAAACCAAACTTACAGCTACTTGCGAGGATCTTCGGCTTGAAGGGGTGATCTCGGCTCGCTTTGGTCATCAGATTTTTCGAGATTGATATCTTGATCGAAATTATTGGCCATCGCGAACGATTTGCGAATTACGAGAATAAACCGAAATAGGAAATAGAAATAAAATAATTCAAACTGAGTTTGCTTTGAAAATCAAATAATCGCGCTCGAATATATTTAACTAATGAATGGCAAAACAGAACAGAGTCAAGTTCAACTGAGCGGCTATGCCAATACATATGGTATTATGTAGGAACATTAGTAGGTACCCGGTAAACACACCGAATGCGATTCGCCGGCGGAAATCGCAGTGGCAAAAATCGCGTTCGATTCGCCGGCGAATAGAACGCGACAATCGCGCTGAAAAAATTTGAAAAAACCACTGCTGAATCCGCCGGCGATACGCCTACGAATTTCGCAATGATTTTTTCGTTGTTTCCAGTGCGATTGTCGCCTTCTATTCGCCGGCGAATAGAATGCGAATTTGGTATCTACAGTTCCTTACTATATTTTTCTTGTGATGTTCGCATTTGATTCGCATTCCATCGAAGCAGAATGCTGAATGTTGTGAATTTCATCTTTTCGTTCGTGTTGATTTAAAATTGGTTTTCTGGAGGTTTTTTTTTTTGGTGATAATAAACAAATTTATTCGTGATGATTTTAAATGCATTTTTCGTTGTGATGTAGAATAAATTGTTTGGCGATGATACTGATACAGTTTGGAATTTTTTTGTGAATTATTTCAAACAAATTTTTCGTAGTTATTTTTGACACTTTTTTTTTTGGTGATTTTTGAATTTTTTTTGTGATTATTTCGAATGATTTTTTCGTAGCTATTTTTGACACTTTTTTTTGGTGATTTTTGGAATTTTTTTTGATTATTTCAAATGATTTTTTCGTATTTATTTTTGACACTTTTTTTGGTGATTTTTTAAATAACATTTTCACTATAGTGACTTAAATTAAATGTTTTTAAAATTTATATTAGAATTTTTCATGGTGATTTGATTTTAAACTGTTTTTTAGATGATGAATTCTGATACATTTTTTGCAAGTTATCTGTTGCAGAAGAATTTTTTCGTGATGATTTTAAATGGATTTTTTATGGTGATTTAGAATAATTATTCTAAATCCCCATAATTTAATTTTTTTAGTTTTTGGTTATTTTAATAAATTACAGTTATGACGTTGGTGCATTCTTGTGTTGAGCGATTTTGATTTACTCAAGTATAGGTACCTACTTCATTGTTTTTTCCTAATTTGTCCTCCTACATCAGAATCAGAAAGTATTCTTCACCAGTGCTGTGAGAACGCGGAAGTGCTCGTTCCCGTTCCCGTTCTTTGTTCTCACAATAAAGAACGCTGTTCTTTGTTCCTTATTGCTCCCAAATCCAACACCTCGTTCCTGTTCCTAGTTCTTGTGCTCCATAAGCAGAAGCGTTCCCGTTCCCGTTCTCGTTCTCAATCAAATTTCCAAAATTTACGTTCCTGTGTTCCCGTTCCCGTTCCCAATAGGGTTCTGTGGTACAAGTGAAGCCATTTTTGATGGAAATTTTTACATTTTCTTCAATTGTACCCAAAAACTACTAAAAGTTTGTGGAAAAAACATATTTTTTCCTATTTTTCAGAGTTTTGGGAGGCAATTTGAGAACCCTAAAAGAACATCTAAGAATGCCAAATTAGCACTCCGTTCCCGTTCCCGTTCTCGTTCTCACAAATTTAATGTTCTCGTTCTTCAAAAGAACGTTCTTCAAGAGGATTTGTGTGATTGTCCGTTCGTTCTTTGAAGGAAATTTGAAAAGTCGCGTTCTTTATGCGTTCCCATTCCCGTTCTCGTTCGTTCTCACAGCACTGTTCTTCACTTAATTTACTCGTTATTTGTTTTCTCAATTTTAAATTGTATAAACAAGTAAATCACTCGTAAATTAGTTGAAGAATACTTTTTGATTCTAATGTGGTAGAAGAAACTAGGAAAAAAACCAAAACAAACATCATTGCGATTTCCGCCGACGAATCGCCTTCGAATCGCGTTCTATTTCAACGCTGATATCGCTGCGATTCCCGCCGGCTATTCGCCTTCGGATTTCGCTGCGGAAAAATCGGACATTTTCGCCGGCGAATAGAACGCGATTCCCACCGGCGATCCGCCGGCTGCCAATACGATGGTCGCCTTCTATTCGCTGGCGTATTGCGTACTATGCTATGTGTTTACCGGGTAGACCTACAGGATGCCCAGAAATATCGAGTACCTACCCCAAAGAAAGTTTTTCATTAAAAATATAGGTTGGCAACGTGAAATAGATGCATATGATTGGTGGAATGTTATCTCTCCAGTCCAACAACCAATCATGTGCTATCATTTTATCATTCACTGTGACCAACCAAAGTATTTTAGTAGAAAAATTTTTTAGGGGTACTCTATATTTCTGGGCACCCTGTACCATAAGACCCTATCTGGAGTTGAGTTTGAGTTAACATGATTAAATTCAACCTTATTTAGTAGGTACATAAACATATATTGTATAATTTTCTGTTTTAGAATTCAGGAAGACTGGAATCCGCCTGCTGAGTATAGAATATACTACAACGACGATATTGATATTCGTAAGTTCTCATATGTATGTATAAGCAATCAATTCAATAATACTGAAATAGAGTCGTTCCAATCGAATCACAAATTCGATTAAATTACATTAGTCAACAGTCGTATTGTGAGAAACATTTTTATGAGAAAAAGAAAAAATAAAGATGCGATTATGTATAATTTAAACCTGAGCAACACAGTTCCCAAGATTTGTAAAATCATGATGGATTATTGTTGGGTACCTCAAAAAAAATTGCCGAATGGAATTATCGCCCCCCCAACCCACCCACCTTGGACGGTATAGCAACGCGTTTTTTGCCAGTGGGGAGAAAATTCTGGTATCACGCGGAATGTGCAGGAGAACGTTATAACGCTATACGCTGCACACTGGACCTTTCAACACAATTTTTTTCAGAAATTTTTATCAGTGGGATGTGTCTTTTTACAGTACTTTCTTTCTACAAATCTAAAAAATTGAAATTTTGTCTGCAAAAGGCTCATATTATTTGCAAAAAAAAATCCGCGTTTTTTTTTGCAAAATTAAGCGAAATTTGCGAAAATTGTATACTACAAAAAATAATGAAAACGTGTTCAAAAAGTAGTCAAAAGCTCATCTACTGAAGTTAGCAAGGATTGTAATCATGATCACTGAATTAAAAAATACCAAAAAAATTCAAATGTAGTTCAGAGCAATTCAGTTACAATTCTCACATTCTTTTCGATTTAAAAAGTGATTCCAAAAATAGCCGAATGATAAATTATACAATTTATATTTTTCGGTGGAAATTACAAACCATAAAAAATTGATTAACTCAATCCCAATTTGGCTTGACAGGAAGAGGAAAAAATTTTAGACCAAAATTGACCCATCAAGAGGGACAAATCGTTTGAAAAATAAATTTTTTAGCGTTTTTGCAGGTCCTTTACCCATACCAAATATTCTGAAAAAAGTATACGTTGTGTAGGTAGGTATCTTATCTAGGACTTTTTTGTGATGGGGAGGCAGGGGGACGCCATCCCCCTAAAGAAAAGTTCGAAATTATCGAAAAATTTCCATAAAAACTAAAAAAATGTACGAATTTGAAAAAAATGAAAAAATGAATAAATTTTGGAAACTTTTTAAAAAAATGTTGAATTGTCGGTATAGTAAAGTGCGAAAACGAGATTAGAATTACGATGAAAATTCGTAAATCTAAAATTTAGCATTCAAGTTTGTACCTCAGTACTTATCTTACACGTCGGGGAGCCCGCTCAAGAATTATTGCACCCCCCCCCTCGGTCGATTCTCTAGGACAACTTTTTTCTTAAAGGGGGAGTCCTGAGGAACATTTCTAGCCCTTGTACTCAAAAAAAAGGTGGCTCTACTTACAAAATGGCGGCAATTTTAATTGCGCCATTTTATTTGACAGATCAGCCGAAATCGCAGATTTTGCGTTCCAACATAGGCCTTGCACGAAATTTTTTAAACCTTACAAAAGTAAATCGAAAGATTAGGCAAACATTTTTCACCTGTCAAAATTTCAAGCGCTAAAGTGCATTTTTCGATTTTTGGTGAATTTTTGAAAATCAAATTCAGACCAAATATGAGGGGAAAAATCAAAATTTTACCTAATTGACCAAGAAAGCTGAAATTTGGGATATACCCTATTTTCGAAATGCCAAATCGATTGGAAACTGCTTCAAACCGTTTTGAGCAGTTTTGGAGCTTCCAGAAAATTTTTGAAACTCGAAATTTCCACAAAATTTCATCAAAATGGAGTATGGAAAGCTGAAATTTATTCTGTAAACTAATTCCAATGCGCTAAGAAGTACTGCAGGTAAATTTCAAGTCGTTTTGGAGCCTCCAGCGACTTCTTGAAAATTCTGGAGCCTCCAGCAGAGTTTTTAAACTTTAAATTTTTACAAAATTTCATCAAATGGAAATGGAAAGCTGAAATTCATTTCGCAGACTAATTTCAATGCGATATGAAGTCGACTACATGGTGGTTTCAAATGGTATTGAAGCTTCCAGCTACTTTTTGGAAATTTCAATTTTCCAAAAAACGCGATACGACCTTTCAAAAAGTCGCTGGAGGCTCCAAAACGACTTGAAATCCACCAGCAGCCGACTTTGTAGCGTATTGAAATTAGTTCGCAGAATGAATTTCGACTTTCCATCTCCGTTTGATAAAATTTTGGGGAAATTTCGTGGCTCCAGTAATGTTCAAAAAATCGCCGGAGGCTCCAAAATGACTTGAAATCCCCCTGCAGTTGACTACGTAGCGTATTGAAATTAGTTTGCAGAATAATTTTCAGCTTTCCAACTCCATTTTGATGAAATTTTGTGGAAATTTCGAGTTTCAAAAAAATCTACTAGAGGCTCCAGTAATTTTCAAAAAGTCACTAGAGGCTCCAAAATACAGAATACAGAATATTTATATTTAGCTTTTGTCTTTTACAAACAATATTTAGATACATTAAATGCCCCTCTATACCAACGAAGGTGAGCGAGGAGGCCGCAGTTAAACAAAACCAGTGAAATAACTTTGACATAAACGAGATTTTTTTGACAATTTAGGCAAAAACAGGAATTTTCAAAATTTTGGCTACTAACAAAGTGTCTTGGCCATTTCTGCAAAAAAAAGTTAGGACTTTTTGATAACTTATAAAAAAGGTATTTTTCGACAATTTTGGCAAAAAATGGACTTTTTTGGCAACTTTGACAAAAGTTGCGATTTTTTATAATTTAAAAAAAAACTTCTGTAGGTACAAAGTACAATTTTGGCAAAGATGAGACTTTTTGACAATTATTCTGCTGATAAGATTTTTTGAACATTTTGCCAAAAAAATGTGTTTTTTGGCTAAACTGTCCAAGAGTGGTGGGTGGAAATTCCTTTCGAAATTTTTGTTTGGAGGTACTTAACAATAATCCATCATGATTTTCCAAGGAACAGGGCCATTTCCCCTATCTTACCTGGGAATACCCTCTATATTTTTTCCCTATATCAGGCGTAAAATTTTCAGTCGAACCCCGTCCGTGACCCTGAAATGATTGTTCGATGATTGTTTTTCAGGCATGCCAGCCACTGAAGAAACTTTCGATGAACTTATGAACCTCTTAAGATACTTTCGAAGAGAAGTAGCTCAACATTATAGCGTAGCATTCATTCAACACTTAATGGAATACATTCGTGGATTTTGAAGTTAGATAATTATAATACACTTACGTATGTGTAGCAACTTTAGAAATAAAGTATAGTTTGATTTCGTATGGTATTTAAATTATTGCAAAATATCCACCGAAAAAATTTACAGAAAATTTGTACAATGTTGTGTTGTGTGGTTTTAAATATTTTATTTCACTGTCCTTTTTATAGTATATGTCTAGTTGACTACACGTTACAAAGGAGGTAATTTTTTCAATACCTACTTATGAAATTTTTCCCCTTATTTTCTGAATGAAAAGAGAAAAAATTTTAATTGAATCAAGAGTTTTAAAAGTCTATTTTTTACCAAAAAATTGATAAAAAATTATCGCTTTTTCGCAAAAAATTCCAAATATTTCACTTTTTTTCAAAAATATGTCCAAAAACCTTGAAGTACCAAAAATTGCTAAAAATCGTCGTTTTTTGGCAAAAATTGCTCAAAAGTCTCGTTTATACGCCAAAATTGCTAAAAAATCGTCGCTTTTTGACAAAAATTTCAAAAGGTACTCGAAAGTCTCACTTTTTTTTGTTAAAAATTAACCGAAAAAATGTAGGCTATACCAAATCTCACTTCTTGATGAAGAATGAAAATTTCCAAAAAAAAATTATTTATAATGATAGCCCAATGTCACAAATATTATGTGTTTTGTAGGTCTATAGGTAGTTGACTACACGTTACAAAGCAAGTATGTGCTACAGGTATCTTTCTCGTTGAATTTTCACGAATATTAGGATATTAAAGGTGAGTTGTAGTCATCGTAGTAGGTATTAATATCAAAATACCACCTATCATCTCCCAGATGCCTAATTTTGTTATTTGGAAATAGAGCAACTAAACAGCAATTAGAAGTGATGCTTCAACAAAATGTGAGTTCGTTTATTTTGTAAAAATGAATCAGTCAAGTATTCGAGATGTCTTGATTGAGGGACGGGGCGAGGTGGGTACGATACTGTGTCTGTTCAACATATCCTTTGCAAGCACATCAACCACGACGGCGTGTTTGTATTTTGCAGGAAAGAACATCAAAACAGTATCAAGTTCACATCATATGAAGAAACTGAAAACCATCTACCTATCTACTCGTTAGCAATTTCTAATGCAAACTATTCTATATGAGACCCCCTCTCCTCCCCTTTATTTAATAACAGAAAATATAGCTATAATTGAAATGTGAACCTTCATAGGTTTTCATTTCTATTGTTTTATTCAATGAAATCCGTTCAAATTAAAAAGAAATTGAATCAAGTGTTTGAAAATTTACAGAAATGAGATTTAAGAGGTGAATTGAGTCAACTTTATTGATGAAGAAAAAAAATTCTTCCAACAAAAATGAACCCATTAACCCATTTTTGAATAATACTGAGACGATGGAATACGAACAAGCCACGAAACACTGAAACAGTTATCAATTACGTTTCGGTAAATATTTTATTTTCTTATTTTCCCATTTGAGTTGAGAAAGAAGCGAATTACGTAAATTTTCCTGCACTGTGGTTTCATGGTTTGTTTGTATAAAATTCATAAAAATAATTCCGTGAAGTAGTGTTTTCAGGGCTAATACTCCCTTACTTTCCAACTAACTTGATCACATTCAATAAATTTCATTTTCTGAAGAAAATGAAAATGATAATTTCGAGAAGTGAATATAATTTGCGAAAGTATACACTTTTATTCCTTCTCAACTGGCTGCATTGTCTTTTTTCAGAGAAAGTTTCTCCTGTATTGTGCTAAAATTTAATCTCAAAGTCTCGCTTTCTGTAAAAATTATCATTTTTTCGCACTCCAAAAAGTAATTTTTTCTCCAAAAATTGTTCATTTTGTCAAACAATGCCAACAAGTCTTGCTTTTTCAACAAGAAATTGCGAAATAGTACTATTTTTTGGCAATAATTACTCAAAAGTCTAGCTTTTTTCTGAAATTGAAAAATCTTTGTTGTTGTATTGCCAAAAATTAACAAAAAAATATCGTTTTTTAACAAAATTGCTTTTAAAAAATTTACACTTTTCTAAAAATTACTCGAAAGCCTCGTTTTTTTGCCAGAAATAGCCTGAAGGTATTTTTTTTTTGACGAGAAGTCCTACTTTTCGCTGGAATTGACAAAGTCTTGCTGTTGGACCAGATTTCTTTTTTTTTTTCAAGTTAACAAAAATTTGTGGTGCCCTGAGCGAAGCGAGGACAAAAGCTTTTGAAAACTTGCCTTTGGAGAAGTAAAAAATGACGTTTTTCTTTCATCACAGGTCTTATTCAAAATTTACAATTGATCATTTTTTCAAAAATCCATGGATTTAGCGTGAAAATTACGAAATTCCCTGACTTTTCCAGTCTCGTGGACACCCTATACAACCAGTCCACCAGATACCAGAAGAGCCACTTGGTGGTTCAAAGTTCAAATCATGATACAGATTCATTCGTCAGAGAAATTTTCGCCGAATTCGTTGATTATAATATGATTGTATTACTCCAGTATATTCGAGTGACGCTAATAATCGTATGTATACATAGTGCGAGTCATGCTAAGAATGAATTGAATTCTATCGTGTTAGTGTATCAAACCAGGCATGGTAGGCGATGTATTTGGGGTCCAAGATGATATTTCAATAGAGGTTCATGGGGTAACTGTAAATTTTTCGAAGTCCTCCTGTTCTTCATCCTACAAAAAATATTGAATAAGTTTGAATAAAAAATGTAGGTTTTTTGTTCTTCATTTTTTTGCTCTCACCCACACATAAGTTAGCTCCCTTGGTGAAATATAAGTGGTACAGTTGAGCCTCCCTCCCCCTACAATTTAATCAAAATTGTGAAAAAAATAAACAAAATTTTCAAAATTGAAAGCATTTTAATCTAATTCCAAAACACCCAAGTTTCCCTACATTTTAAAAAAATCAAGTCTTATAGGAGATGGAAAGCCAGAGCTCCCTAATAGACCCGTTCGCGTACGAGTGTTGTGTGAATATAGTGGGTGTCTAAGCATTGTTTTTCTATGCAAAAGTTGTCCCGGTGAACCCGGTGAACCCTCACACAACGAAAGAAAAAACGCTTCGACTACGAAATATTAGTTAAATTCACGCTGTACCCGTACGCTTATTAAAACCGAATATCTCACCATGAACCGGTCTATTCTCCTTCATCCGTTCTCAAAAGTCAAAAGACAAAAAATTCCAAAAATCACAATGTTTACTTTTCACCCCCCCTTACTCCCAATTCAATCAAAAATAAGAAAAATCAACACATTAATTAAAATTTTTACCTTAGGTAGTTATTGCATTAAATCTTCAGAGAATTTCGACTCAAAATAAAAATGTCTCAGATAGATAGATTTTTCAAAAAATCGGGCTTCCAGCACAACTAAGCACATGCAACTACTTTCTCATCGTAGAGGACGGAGTTTACATTTACTACTTAGAATGGGAGGTGAAAAATTTTACGATGAAAAATTCAATAATTTCTCAATTACGTTAGAAAGAAAATAAAAAAATCAACTACAAAATACCACTAAATAAACGAAAAAATGTAATTATTTACCAATACAAAATACGAAAAAAAAATATATTAATTACAATTCAAAATATTCTCAAATGACAAGGATTTATGAGGAGTAAATTTAACACGCAGATCGTCCAACGCGAGCTTAACACTATAAAAATAAGAACGAAAAAATATTGTATGGAAACAGAAAAGAGCAGTTTCGCCAAACCAATCACGTAGGATATCTCTATTAGTAATATGTAGGTGGTTCGAACACGACGATCCAAAATTTAATGCCCGTATTTTTGAAACTCCCATTCACGATTATCCAAGGGGCATACTTGACGTGTTTTTAACCATCTCGAGATACAGTGGAAGTGAAAAGCGTGATTACAGACACCCCAAGCGACGGTGCATTCTTCGCTCGTAGCCGAAGCTTGGTTGGCTTGACATTCGATACACAAATCCATGATGTGGTTTCGGCAGATAGCACAGTTATCGACAACGATGTCCCAGGCCCATAATGCAACGGCGTTCCATTTTTTTACTTCGAATCGTTTTTTCTCCGTCACCGCTGTACTTGAGGACGGTTGTTCGTCGTCTTTAACGTCTACTTCCATCGAAGACATGTTCGCTGAGTGAATTTATAAGAAAGACTGTAGTTAACAAGAATGGCTTATCAGCAAAGAAATACTCACATTACGGGTTACAATCACGTAATGAGGAAACGTTGAGATCGTATAAATTTAACAAAAAGCACCGAACACTTGAGACTTTCACAACATAAAATCAAAAAATTAAAGAAGAAAGAAAGAATTTCATCAGAAAACAACGAGAAATGAAAACTAGAAAAGAAAAAGCAAGTAGGGTACTGAAATAGGGGGTATGCTGATAGGCCGGCCATCTTTGTTCAACGAAACAAAGTTTTCAGGTGGAAACGTTGGGGGGGAAATGTGAATTTAGAAAATCAACATTTCCCCCCCGACGTTTCCACCCGAAAACTTTGTTTCGTTGAACAAAGATGGCCGGCCTATCAGCATACCCCCTATTTCAGTACCCTAAAAGCAAGGGAACTGTTTTCATTTTTTTTTCTTGGAGATATCAGTCATGCTACGTTGCCAACTGGAACATTTCGGAAAAACAGTGCTGACATCTAGCGGTCGCATTTGAAAATATATTCAATTTGCACCACGTGGCAACGTTGTAAAGATTTTTTTTTATCAGATTTTGTTTTTTTGCGGCATGATTGATAAGAAAAATTCGAAAAATTCGAAAAATTGAAAAAAATGATTTATTTCATTTCAATTTTCTTCTAAAATAATGTCTTTTCGAAAATTTTATCGTTTAGCGAGTATTCTAGAACGCTATATCCATCCTGCGGCGAGGAATACACAATGGTGTGTAAAATATAACTATTCAACCGATGCGAAAGCACTTCGTAGTAAGAAGGGAAAGTCTTCCCTGAGATTCGTGAGTAATTTTTACTGAAAAAATAATTGTATGAGTACTTCAACGAACCATGGTAATAATCTGACCAATTTTTCAGGCTAGAGATTTCGTTGACTCGCGACTCGTACGTACTCGTGCGGGTAGCGGTGGAGAAGGATGCATTTCATTTTTACAATTATTTTGTAACGAGAACGCTGGCCCTGACGGAGGAGATGGTGGAAACGGTGGACATGTCATTTTCGAAGTAAGTAGTCTTCTTCGTAGTCTCATTAACCGCTGTGAAATCACTCCTACTATTACAATATTCATTTGTATTTGTTATTTCATCAGACTCATACCGACGTGCAAGGATTAAATCATGTTAAAACAGTTTTAGAAGCTGATGATGGTGAAAAAGGATACGGTAAAAGTTGTCATGGTCGAAATGCCAGTCATACGATAATTAGGGTAAATTACCCCTTAATTAAATTTCTTCGCCCTGTCTTCATTCACTATACGAAATCTTATATTTAGGTTCCTGTCGGTACCGTAGTCAAAAATGAATACGGCCGCGTTGTTGCTGATTTAAATGAAGAAGGTATGATGTTTTTGGCTGCTCGAGGAGGTGCAGGAGGCAAGGGTAACTCATTTTTCGCTTCTGATCTTGATCCAACGCCTAAAGTAGCTGAAATTGGAGCTGAAGGAGAAAACACCGTATATACTCTCGAATTAAGTAGCATGGCTCATTTTGGACTGGTTAGTCTCAGTACTTCCTATTTCTGTATACGAAATATAAAATCATTTCGATTGAAAACTGACGTATTTTTTTCAGCTGGGATTCCCTAATGCTGGAAAAAGCACTCTTTTGCAAGCTGTCACTCGAGCTAATCCTAAAGTTGCCGCATATCCATTTACTACATTAAAGCCTCATTTGGGTGTTGTACAGTATGACGACTACGAACAAATCACAAGTAAGTGTTCGTATTTAGATTCAAGACCTGTATTTTAACCGAATTTATAATCGTATTTTTTATTTCAGTCGCCGATTTACCTGGTTTGATTGAAGGCTCGCATCAAAACAAAGGTCTCGGAATTACGTTTTTAAGGCATGCTGAAAGATGTATGGGATTATTGATACTTTTAGATATGAGCGCATTAGACCCTTGGGATAATTTAAAAATATTACGTCATGAAGTTTTGTGCTTCAGTCAATCGTTGTGTGATAGGCCTCAAATTATCGTTGCTAATAAAATGGATGTACCTGGAAGTGAAGTAAGAATATGAGAGTTCATTCTCAGTATACTAACTTACTAGTAGACTCATTCTCATTATTAATTTAAAATATTTTCATTTTCAGGAAGCTTTGAAAGAGCTAAAGAAGAGGCTTCGAAATGAAATAATTGTACCAGTTTCTGCAAAACATGGTCTCAATTTAACGCAACTTCTGAGTGAAATGAGAAATATTTACGATAAGCAAATCGCCAGAAGAAAAAGACAGTTGGATAAGGATAGTACTCGTGCTTCTTATTTACCCTTGGGTTGAATAAATTCTATTTTTGGAACATTTTATGAATTATGGGCAGAATTAATTATTGTGTAATATAAAAACGAATAAATTTGTTGACTATTATCGTAAAGAGTCGTTAATTCATCATTTTATAGTTTGTTTTGTGTAGGTGCAGTTCATTCATTGTATTGTAGGAAGGCCCATAGGAACGTAAGTAAGTGAATGAGTACGTTGTATTGTACATATGGTACATACGTTTATTCTTAATTAGGACGTTAGGTACATTTTATATGTACGTACGTATTATTTTAATATTAATTCATTGAAGTCATCGAAGAACTAACGATTTCCAGCTTCCAGTCCAGCGACCAACGTCATAAGAAAATAAAGAACCGCCCTTTATTTGCGCTATCTATGGCCTTAAACCGTAACCCTTTATCACTGTTCAGGCTGAAAGCTGGAATGTTGAGCTTTCGCAGAACGCAGCAGATAATGAAATCAAGCTTCCAAAGTTTTAACAGTTTCAGTTTAGTTTCATAAACGAAGCTCAAGTGTAATCTAAGTCAAGTCACTCTCTCAATTATTATAATTTTTCATTTTAAAATTTATAGCCTAATATGATACAGTTCCTAAAACGTAGTCAAATTCATTAATTTACGGTAAGTTTTCGTGGACTTCTGTAATGATATAACATTTACTTATATACCCAACCACCCTATAATATTATCTTCATTAATTAAATTAGAATACAAATTGAATTAATGTAAAGTAGGTAATTATTCCAGTTCATCGTTGGAAAAATGTCACAATAGAAAATAAACATCAATTATTCATTTCACGAACTTTCGCGATATTTATTAACAAAAGGGGTGCTACCACCCTCTAAAAAATTGATATTTTAAACGCCTCTGTATGGAAATATTATTATGCTCGAGCATGGGCGTTATTTCATTATTCAATACCGTACGTTCGTTGTAGATACCATTTACATCTGTTTTTAAAATTTTCTTCACGTATTTCTCTGTTCTGCAGCAACCTAGACGTAGCTAATTTTCAATATTAAGAAATGGATGATGCTTACTTGTCCGACGTTACCGAAGATATCGGCAAAGAGTATCGGTTGTTTAATATTCACTATTTCAAGGAGAATCCTATTTTCAACGAGGATTATCGACTTAAAATGGTAATTGTATTATTATTCGTAAAATCAACTTATATAATTCGTATGTATGTTCTGCTTTTTAGAAAAAAATAAGTCGATTCGCAATAATGATGAATTTTTTCAAAATTATCATCTTGCTCGATGACTTCGGCTTATGTTGACTGAACCCCGAACAAATATGCTTATTAAGGAGTTCTTTATGCTTATTCAGTCTTTTTCCACGTACCTAACGTTATAATTAAGAAACATATTCATCGTTGAAATAACGCATCACTCTAGTTCTTCAATTTATAAGGCAAAAAATTAACACCTTTTTTTACGATACGTGTAATTCTATACCTACCTACGTACTTCATTACATCATGATTATGTAGCATAAATTCGTGAACGTACCTGTTCGTGTGTACCTAATCTCGTAATAAGATAGGTAACATACATGACCATAAAGCTAGCAATTATGCTGACGAATCATAATTCGCGAATTTTTCCGAAAAAATACTGGCTAATAGATCTACTTTATTTACTGTTAATGGCTCGAAATTAATACGACAAAAGATTATGATAATTGCCAGTTTCATGGATACCCTATCTCGTCGAATAGAGAACCCGTTAAACGCAATGCTGCTGAAGTTTGAAGGTAAATAGTCACGCTAGCGTAATGTGGTTAGTGAAAGCGGAACGAATAACTATACAGAAACCTATGTCGAAAGACACCGAAGATTTTTCAAATCAGTTCGAATGGTCACCGTGTATCCATCTGTAGTTAAAAAATTTTCCTTAAAATATGGCCGTTACTGTGATGAGTTGTTTTGATCAACATAACGATGGCCTCGATAGAAAAATTTTGAAAACTAATCGAAAATTGGATCGAAGACATTATAAAAAAGACTCGCGATTTGTTTTGGATTTATATACGTTAACTTACGATTCGCACGAAAGTTTAGATTCGTTGGGTGATTTATTCAACGTAAGTATAACTAGAATTTTTACCATGGTAAAAGGGTATACGTTGAATTAGTTTCCGAAGATTGATTGTTATAAATTAGCATTTTGTTTGGGCGTGACATTTGATTTTACCGTAGAATACTTTTTTCGTGTCAACTTGACAGTATATCGTACTTTCGTGAGCTTATATATTAATTGATTTTTCATAATGTGAAAAGTACCTACCTAGCGTTGTTATTTTAATAAAATATTTCGTTTAGCCTCTCCACTAGCTCATGTGTAAGCCTGAGTGGAAACTTACGTGATCTACATGCACACCTTTTTTAATGGTGGCATTTTTTTAAATAAACTGTTGCTCATGACGCGTGATAGCTTTTTTTTTTTAGAGAGAGAGAAAAAGCTATACCTATGTTAATAGGTAATAAACCTAATATATGAGCGTGTTCCTCCTATATGCCGTTTCCATGTTAATACTTTTGTTCAACGGAAAACTTCTACAATAGGTTCCAGTATAATTAACTCGTTCGATGTGATAATTTAATCATATTACGTGGTTTTTTTAAACCACAAGGGCGATACTTTTGAGAGATATTGGTTCATTTATGTAATTACAATCTTCGATTCGACGAATAAATCCTGAAAGAAATCGAATAAAATACCTAGTTTAAAGAAATAAATTCTATTGTGAACGATACGTACGAGTATAAAATAGTTAGGTAGGTAAGTAAAGTACCTAATGTGCCTGTACTGTGTAAAGTAAAGGTCACCCTAACGTAGGATTAAAATTCGCGAATAATTAATTTGTCAAGCTTGAAGGATATCTAATTTAGAGTAACCTTAATCGAGGTAAATTATTTTTAAATTCCCCAACGTTAACTTTAGTTAATTTTTTCGTGTAAAGTCTTGAGGAAAAAAAAGTAAAATAATGCCTATGGATTTAGATTAATGACGCAGGTACATTACACGAACGAGGACAACAAAGTTTCATGTGTGTAATACGAGCAATGGACAATTTGTAACGGTTGTCAATCGATTTGACGTGTATATATATAACGTGAACCCACAATTAATGAAATAATATTACTTACGTAATAATTAAAGGAAACTAATCATAGGGTATCGTGTTGCAGAGACGAAATGAAAAATTAGAGTTGAGCGAAGATAGGAATGTTTGGCTCAAGAACAACATCGGATATAGAAATAATAAGAATAATTATGGAAACAGATTTAGGAAACCTAGTTTGCAATCGAGGCTTCAAAATGGTAAGTTATGTAGCCAATTTCACAATTTGCAATTTTTTTTTTTAAACCGAAATCTCAAAGATTAAAAAATGAAGGAGAAAGGGGGTATTACTTGTTTGAAAAAAGTTTACTTAATTAGATAGGTAGTTTGTTCAACTACATATGTTTTAATTCTAGGCGGAAACCTGCAGTTATGTTTCGTCAACGAGCATTCCTCCGAAATGGACGACACCAATAATGAAAATGGCATATATTCGTTACCAGTGATATCGCAGTCGCAGTATCTACAACAGAAATTGGTACGTGTATTTTTAATTTTACTACTGGAAACAATTCAAGGCTCAAGTTCACCGTTTCGTTTAATTTTCAGAACTCGAACACGTTACCGACAGAAAAGGACGAAATAATGTCATTATCACCGGATCTAATACACCATACGAATCTAACATCGTCGGTGCACAGCATTAGCAATAAGGACGATAATAACAACAATAATGTCTCTAACAGGAGTAGCACAACCTGTTACAACGATAATCTGCAGAACAGCAAGTGGTCAGCGGATATACGAGACGAAGTCCGTACAACATTAAAAAAACTCTACAACGATAGTTATCGTAAAATGGAATTAGAACGGTTCCATCGTCCAGCTAGTCCAATCACCTGTACCATTAGAACCAGCCTTAAAAAGGTTATAAGCTATACTTGCTTCAAATTTAGCTGCAGCGACCGGTAATTGTTCAATGTTAAAATTTACCTACCTATCAAAAGTACACCGTGTTGATGATGGTGGTGGTGGGTTTGTTGAATGTTGAGCCTTATATTTTTTGTGGTGCTACTGCGGTTTTTTCATATCGTCGACGAATAATAAAACATCGCTGCATAGTCGCTAAAGCTATAATAGTTTAACGCTATGAATTTTTACCTACATACTGCTTTATGATGGTATCGTATGTTGAAGAATTGGTTGCGATATTATGGATACTGATTTTGTTTGATTTTTGGTGTTTCCTCTTTTTAAAAACAGGTTGGCGTGGAATCAAAAGAAGGATACCGTGGTAGAATACGTATGAATAGGCACATGCTAACCAAAATGAATACCAACCAGTTACAGAGTATTGCCGATGATCTCCTTACATTTGTTGAATGTAAGCTTAAGTACATACACATCTATCTGTTTGTAAATTTTAATGGATACATTTTTCGTTTGTGGTAGAGATAATTTTGCAAATCCATTTAAATGCTTTTCTACTTTTTATTTTTATTTTTTTAGATTTGAACGAGCAATTAGTTGAAATGTTGATGGAACGAGATGAATTACATATGAGTCGCGATTCCTTACTGGTTGATATTGAAGATCTTACAGCTCACTTGTAAGTAGTAAAAATCTATAGGTAGCTATTATAAAATTTGAGATACCTGCGCCTAATGAGGACATCATGATGAAAAGTTCTGAGTTTTTGCAAATTTTCGCATCCTCAAAAAGATACCTTTTCATTATACAGATCATACCTCTTCAAAGTTTGTCTCGTATTGGGGTCTTACAAGAATCAAGGGTTAGAAAGTTCAAATTTTGTCAAAATTGTTAAACGTCCTTTCTTTAGTTTCTTTTTGCAAAAATGCCAAAAATCTTGAATTTTGTCAAAATTGTCCAAAAAAAGTCTTTTTTTCCTGTCAAAAATTCCCAATTTTTGCCAAATGTGTTGAAAAATTCTACTTTCTGTCAACATTTTTAAAGAGTGTTGACTTTTTAATAAATTGTTAAAAAGTCCTAATTTTTTCAAAACTGTCAAAAAATCCTTCTTTTCTTATTTTTAGTCAAAAAGTCTCATGTTGGCCAAAATTGTCTAAAAAGTCCCTAATTTTTGTCAAAAAAGATCTTGTTTTTCTAAAATAGCCATCAAGAACTTGCCAATTTTGCAAAAAAAAGTACTCACTTTTATCAGAACTGTCAAAAAATCCTAATTCTGGTCAAAGAAGTCCTGTTTTTCACTTTTTCTTTTTTTTTTTCTTGTCAAAAATTCCTCATTTTTGCCAGAAGTGTTGAAAAGTTCTACTTTTTGGTCAAAATTTTTAAGAAGTGTCAACTATTTAAAAAATTGTCAAAAAGTCCTAATTTTTTTCGAAACTGTCAAAAAATCCTTCTTTTTTTATTTTTAGTCAAAAAGTCTCATGTTGGCCAAAATCGTCGGAAAGGTCCCCAATTTTTGTCAAAACAGTCAAAAAATTAATTTTTGTCAAAAAAGAAAAAGATCTTGTTTTTTCAAAATTGCCATAAAGAACAGCTGTTTTTTGTCAAAATAGTTAGGAAATTCCAATTTTGCCAATTTTGCAAAAAAAAGTACAATATACTCACTTTTATCAGAACTATTAAAAAATTCCAATTCTGATTTCTATTCTGGTCAAAGAACTCCTGTTTTTCTTTTTTTCTGTCAAAACGTCATACTTCTCGTCTTTTGCCAAAATTGTCAAAAAGTCCTTATTTTTAACGAAATTGTCAGGCTGCTTTTGTCACTCAAAAGTCAAAACTATTCGGCTTTTGCCAAAAAGTCACTTTTTGTCGATACTAGTAATTGTCAAAAAGTCCCTTAATTTTTGTGTAAAAAGTCCTGTTTTTCCAAAATTGTCAAAAAAGTCAAAATTCTTGTCAAGTCCCAATTTTGCCAATATTGTCAAAAAATCTTAATTTTAGTTTTGAAAAAAAGTCCGGTTTTTTCCTTTCCTGTCATATCTTTTGCCAAAATTGCAAAAATTATAATTTTTACCATTAAGTGGCAAAATTGTTGAAAAGTCTTTTTTCTGCCTCAAGTACAATAAAAAGTAAATATTGTTTTCATGAAGTTTGTGAGGGGAAAATGCAATCAATTTTGATTCTTTAGAGTCATAGGAGGTAAATTCTGAAGGGCCCAATCATTTTCCTCATGAAGATAGAATACTAACCGAATTGATAGGGAATGATTCATTAAAATATTTTAGGTACCTAGTTGAAGTAACCATTTGTTGGCGGAGCGAGGGGGAATCTAAAATAAATAAATATTCAAATAAAATCACATACCAATAGAAAACACTCGTATATTAAGATCAGAAAAATTTAACCAGTGGTATAATAAGTAAGAAAGTATAAAACGGTAACAAAAAAAAAATTTATCAATGGTATACAAAGTCTTTTCTTTTATCTCAGCTAAACCATAGTTAGTGATTTTGATAATTTGAAAATTCTCCAGTCAAATGTAAATATGTATTATAAGTAAATATCACGTACCACGGTCAATTAAACAAATACGTTAATATCAAAAAAAAAAAAAAAAAAACGAACAATTTGATAAAAAATAAAAAAATACCCAGTATAGATTAGAAATTTTCATAATACTATCAAAATGTGCAATATAATATTTGTTATATCTACAAACAATTTCGTTGCAGGGAAGCAAAACGGGTATACACGAAAGATACCAGAAAACTGGAAAATATTAACAGAAATATTAGCAATGATAACAACACAGGCATTAAAAATATTACATCGGGCATGCGCTTAATTCGTCTATCTTCGTATATAAAAAATTAAACGAGGCGATTTAACATTCGTTTAGCTTCGCTTTTTTATGTACAATACATTGTTTAAAAAAAATTTTGAGATAAGCTTTTGTTATAGCTGTTGCCAGAGTTGAAAAATACGCTTTTTTATATATCTAGTTTATAAGTAACTAACTATATTACTCTCTTTTGAAGAACAATTATACCCTAATTCCTATAGAAGGTACCTAATACATGGTTGTAAGTTTGGATGTGTCTAGTTTTACATAAGGTTGTTTTTCCTAAATATATACGAACAAGTTATAAATTTTTTTTGTTTTTTAGAACATTTCACTAAAATATTGTAAACGCATAAGCATAATAAATATCACAATGTTTCGTTTTGATTGTTATTATCGCTTTGGGTAGGCGATGATGACGATCTTCTGATGTTATTATCGCCTTTGCTAGGTGATGACGACGATCTTCTAAGATTCGTTTTCATCAACTTCGGGAACCTCTCTCGAACTCGATCGAAATTTTCCGGCTCTCTTTGGCATATAGGTTTAGTTCGGCACTCGAGTAAGAATTCTTTGGTGTAAACGTAGCGAGGAAAGTTGATATCTGCAAAAATATTACACAGCGTGAGACGAATTCGAGACCAAAGTCGAGTAACACTGATTAGTGATTATGTATACCGGTGGATGAAGATCCGGTGTCGTCATTTTCATCCAAAGAGTCTGAGATCGAAATGATCTCATTGACAGGACTAGATTCGGGTTCGATTTCGATACCATTTAATTCTTTATGCAACTGCTCCAATAATTCGTCTTCTTCCTCTTCTTCTTCTATTTTTACGTCACCAGCACCAAAATGCATAGCCTGGATGAAATCAATTAGTGAGATTACTCGACTAGATAAAGGAAAACTTTGATAACGATGGTTCATTTACCAAGTCTTGAATGGTTTCATCGACGTGAACGCTCGGTTCAAAGAATACATCATTTTCAAGGTAATCGTCAGCTGCACGAGCCAAATCATCACTGTCAGATAAGATTGGATTTTCAATTAATGAGGAAATTAGATAACTGATCGATGATATGTTAAGATTATTTACCTTTCAGAATACTTGGTACTAAGTTTTAAAAAATAGTCATCTAGGACCTCTTTAGCTAACTGTAAAAAAAAAAAATGATTAGAGAATTTATGGTATATGAGCAGAAAGAAAGCAGCACGGATGAATTCTTACAGTAACGTAATTGTAATCATTGCCAGTAATGGTTAAAACGCAATCATTGTAGGTAACCTTATGTTTATATTGACACGCATTAGATGACAAACTCCAGTTAGCTAAATTATCATCTTCAGGTACTGAAATTTTCAAACCAATGATGAGCGTAATACAGGACCATTTGATAATTAAATGAGCAAAATGTCGAGTCTGCGTTACCTTGTTTTTCACAAAATTCGTCACTGCTGAAACTAGACTCGGATCCACCGAGTTCTCTCACCGGAGACGCATTATTACGAATAGTATCTTCTATTAGCTGAGTAGCATACCTGGAAATTGTATTCAATGGTTAGATAATTAACTAATGAATCGATACAACTGTTTTATTTCAATCAACTCACGATATTTTCTCATCATTAGGACCGGTAATCTGCACAAGTCTTTCTTTGAAAGTTGGCTGAACTGTAAACAAAAAAAGTAGCAAATTTAGCTAGCGAAATTAAATCAGAAAAGAGCTATTAAAATTAATAAGGCGATAATCGCGTTACAATCGAATATTATAAAGCATACTAATTCTGCGATGAACGAACAAGTGAGATTGAGTTAGTATTCGATCAAAGCATTACATCCTTTTAGTGAGGAGAAATTAGGGGGAGGGGGAAGGATTACGAAATATTTTAGCAACAAACGGAGTTATTTTCAGTGCAAAAAGTTGGAAAAAGGCAGTGGGGGCAGCAGGACTTGTCACAGTTTACCTTTTTGAAAGGATATTATCGTATCACTTAATTGTTCTATCATATGGACTCTGCGTCCTTTGATTCCCATCACTGATAAAAATAAAATCGATGCGAGTGTGAGACGAAAGGTCGAAAGGTCGGTTTTCCAAGATCTACGGGTCGGTGCGCATTTACGCTTACCTTTGCCAGAATCGGCATTACGAATGATGATTTCCTCTTTGCAGTAATTTTTCGATGATTTAGAAGGTTTATCTCGATATTTACCTGAGCTTTTGATCACTTCGTCAGCTCCCAGATGAGTAGTGGATTCCGATTGATGAGTTGAAAGTTTTATTGTAGAGGAGTCTTCGTCTGAAGGCTGAAAACAGATTGGTTCGGTGATTTGTACCGCTTAAATAGAAAAATTATAGAAACAGAATACTTACTGGAATACAATTTTTAACGACGAGAGTTTTCGAATTTCTGCGAAGTAGCCAATTACATTCTCTAAGTTCTAAAATATCTAATAAATGAACTCGTGCTTCGAATTCCAGATTATTTCGTACCATTCCCTCTCGAAAAGTATGGAACGCTCGATCTAATTGACCTAATTAATGAGAACGATTAATTGACAGTGTACGAATGGTAGAAATGCGTCAGAAAAATAAATTTACCTCGATACAGAGATCCTTCCAATTGAGGCCCGAATTTTTTCAAGTTTTCGCATAAAATTACGATATTAGCTGTGAGCAAACTTTTGTTTTCAGGTTTTAAAGATAATTCGTCGGTGCTCAAAATACCACTAACGACGGCGTCCATCAGCAGTAGTAATTTCTCAGCTGATGAATGGAAAAGAAAGATTTGAGGAATTGGAATACAATTTCACGCTATATTCGAGAATAATCATACAGTTGTACCTGAGTCAATGGCTTTAGATGGTAGCACCAAAGAAGATGGTGCATGTTTTTTCGACTCATTTGATACAGCCGAGTTGGCTGTTTTCAATGGCCGAGGGGCTTCGATTTTACGGACAGTTCTAGTGCTTGAACCACGTCCTAATCCAGAACTAGACATACTTGATTTTGAAAATGTTAACAAATAGTATTTAAAAGTTACCGAAAGAGAGGATCACGAATGATTGCATCAAAAATTTGGAATATTTTTAGAGTTAGATAAAACGTCAGGTTTCCGCGAGTGAAAGTCGTGAATCAACTTGAAGTTTGTTTAGGAACTAAAATCACGTAATCGGGATCGAATTTTATAACATAATTTTTAAATTTAATTTAAAACAATCGCGAAAGAAAAATTATTATCGCAATCAAAGTTGCCCGGAAAAGCGGAAAATCATCACAGCTGATCACAGATAAAATTCAAAGAACTCCACTCAACTGGGGTTTGCTTCTGAAAGTTTTCAAAGTAACGTCGTATTTTACCACAGAAATATGCAGCAAATGAGCAAGTCGACACTTGTTTAAACTAGGTCTAAACTGGTTTCAGAACTTTCAGAAGTTTCAGAACGCAAGCAATGAATTATAGAATTAATTATCAAACTGTACCTAATACTGAAAAAAAAGTTCATTAATTCATTTTGGAAACTCTCAGTACTCCCAGTTCATTTCCGGCAAAAGTGGATCCTTCAAAACATTAAAATTACAAATTACAACTGGACTGAGGATTGAATAATTATTTGATTACGAAACATTCTGCATTCAACCGCAAATGCAAAATGAACTGTACACAATTCAAGGTTCAAGAAACAAACAAACAAACATTAGAACTTTGTAACAATGCATTTATAATATTCATTGATTCTACAATATCAACAGAAACTTGAGCACGTGCACGTTACACCGATGTACAAAAATAAAAGATGAAGTTAGTCTAAAATAAGGAATAAAAAGACTCATATTTTTCGGAAACGTATATCTATAACGTAAGTAATCATTGTAACACCAGCAGCATACTGTTCAATCTAAGTTAATTAAATAATCCCAAAAATAGGTAACCGCAACGCGAACATTTTGATTAAAAATTGTTACGTAATTGGGAAAGTTTGCTTTTGTCATGTGGCGAATTTGGAGTGGTGATATACCACGAACGTCGTCACTCAACACTGAAAACAAGGTTTCCATCTGGGTGGCAAACCAAACGTATTGTTTCGGATCATTATTCAGAGCTGATCTAATATCGCTTAATCCCATACACAAATGATCGCCGCCAGCAACCATAAACCATAACCATTTTCGGAAATGAACACCTTCGGTAATATCTGAAATCTCAATAGCAGGTTCGATTTTCTGTACAGAAGCGACGAATGAATCTTCAGTCGGAAAATTCATAGCACAGTAGTGCGTCTCGAACATGAAGATCTGTTCTTTCAGGTATAACAGAAATTCGGAGAGCTCAGCACACGCCTTAGTGTGCTCCTAAAAGTAGAAAAATCGTCTGTGTAAACATATAACAATACCAATCTCAAAAAAAAAAAGAATAACAAATTTTACCATTTTTGCTGAAAGTTGTCCATTTTCTGCACTCGTCTTCGAAAGCAGTTTCTGTGTATTCGAGAGAAGTCCATTAGTGACCCTCAAATCTGCTTTCAAATGAACGATCTGTTTATTCGATTCGATAATCTCTTCTTTCAATCTATCGATGTCCGCTTTCAGTCTATCAACTTCCGCAGGTGATCCTGTAACTTCAGATTTTATATTCTCTTGTGTTACGCCAACCATTTTAAAAAGATTTCGATGACCTACGAAAACAACAACAGGATTAAATTAATAATAGAATATTCGATTATGACATTAAAATATACAAGGATAAAAGAAGTGATGCTAAATTTATCGTTAGTTATCGATAAGGAGGAAAGTTAATTAATTAATTATCGATAACGACGATAACAATACTGTTTTGTTTTATTTTCTTGATTCCTCTAGTTACCTAGAATTGGTATCAAGATAGTTTCAATCGATAATCAACATCAACTCAGTTGAGATTACTACGTCGAGGAGATATTACAAATTCAACATGCTAATTAAATTACTTCTTCACAATATATTATGTACATACTTACAGCAGAACTATAGCACTTTAAGCAGTTGCAGTGTTGCAGAACAGACTTCTGGCGATGCTACGAAGTAAGAGCAGAGGGAATTGAAACACCAATCTCAGCGAGGGAATCGAGTAACGAAAATTGTTACGCAACCTTTCGAAATATAATCACTGAAACAAACCCATCAATCAGAAATCAACTGAGATGTGTATATATTATTATAACGATTATTTCGTAATCTAACTGTGATAGAAAACATTTCGTGTACTGAAACCGGACACGTATGTACAAATAGAATAGGTTAAATGTACTGTTTGGCTAACACAATTACCTGCAATTATTATTCATGAAGAAGATTCAGAAAATTGAAGCCATAGACAGATTAGACATTAATATTACGTATTTATACTATGTTTGAAACGTTACAAAACAACCACAACCATGGATGATGATATCTTACAAACAAAATCAAAAACTAACTACGAAAATATCTTACCCAGTTGCATGAGTGTTGTAAAATTTTATTGAAAATTTAAAATTTATGCCAGGGAAAGCGGAAAATACATAAGTGATGGAAATGGAAAATAAAATTCAAAAATAATTTGGAAAATTTTATCAGTACACAGCTGATGTCACGGATACGTGAGAAAGCCCAAAAAACATTAGGTTTAGTTTGTAAGAAATTTTACTTGTTATTCATTCTCGTTTTTACCTCGTTAATAAAAAGACATGAGAAAAGCATTTCATCATTTTATTTCTTCAAATTATTCATTATTTTATCGCGATTTAAGTGCGAATCATTCAATTTTTTTACTCTTGAGTCTCGGACTCAAGACATGGTAGCCAGAGCGCTTTAAAATGTTTTTTAGTGATGGTGTAATCGGCATTTTGTGGTCTTGCCGCGGCATTGTTCATGTGTTTGCTTTTTTGATAGTTTTTCACGCATTTTGCTAACATTCGTATGTATCATAGTTCTCAAAGCATTCGTTTTCACCTCATTCATCATGTCAATTGACACAGCATTGAATCCTGCATTCAACACTTGGTTGGAAAACCTCACATTGTCCACTGTAGCAGTTACAGCAGCGTTGGAAGAAACGCCTGTAAACATCATTTCACTCAACTCCGCATTCGATCAGATGATCACAAACGCATGTGAACTGGAAAAGTTCCGACCTCATTCGAATCATGTACCTGATTATGATTTCTGTACTGCATTACGTCCGTTAGCTTCAGTTAAACGCCTCATTCCAAAGTTAGAAAGAATCACAGGTAGAAAATCATTACCCATTGTTACACAACGTGCTCCGTTATCATTAGACATCACACCGCCGATTTCACCTCAAAAATCATCTGCTATCAACGATCCACCCTCACACACGCTTCCACACATCTATACATCATCCGAATCCGAAACGCCAAATTTGACTTCAGATACACTCGACACAACGCATTCACATACTGTCTCAACGGAATTGCATCATTCATTGGAAGTTTCATTGGAAACAACACATTCACGCACTTCGTTGATTCAACATTCTCATTCGTCTCCAGCTGTACCTGAATCAAAAACACCTACATTCGACTGCATTTCAAATCCTGTGCATCTCTTTTCGCCTGAAACGGAAAAATCACTCATCACATCAGATCAGCTGTCACATTTGCACGTAATTCCAACATCAACGATGATTTCTCCGCCGAGTTCACCTGATCTGATAAAATCAACATCATTTCATCCGGAGTCAATCGAGCCTGATAAATTTGCTCATCATTCGAAAGTATCATCTGTACGTCATCTAGATCCATCTCCGTTGGAATATCAACATAGAATCGATTATGGTTCCATTTCCAGTAAACCATTTGTATTTGATATATTATCAGTGTATTTTAATTGGAATTTTCATTTGAATTTTTCAATTTTATCATTTTATTTGATTGTTAGTGAATTTCAGTGTATTATTCGTTTTAAAGATCGTGATCGTTCATTGACCAATTTGTGTTACTCGGATATGCTCGTTTTTTATTTGTTCGGTTTGTTTCTGTTGTGTTTTTAACACTTCAATCATTTAATCATTAATTCATTTACGATTTTTTTAAAATTTTTTACAATGTAATCATTTAAGTTTGGTTCATATGCAATTTAGCATTTTATATTTTTATTATTCATTTTATTAATTAGTTTTAATTGCATTTAGTTGCAAAATGTTTCATTATCAGTAGAATATTTTTATCATTCTGTTTAGCATTATTTTTCAGTTTGATTGGAATTATCCGATCATTCCTTTTTTCCTTTATTTTTAATTGATAGTTTTTACATTTTGAATTTTGGTTTTAGCATTTAATTCATTTTTTTTTAAATTTGTATTTTTTACATTCAAAATTTTGTGAATTTTTGTCATTTTTTGTATCATTTTAGCATTTTAGCATTTCATTTGATTTAGTGTTGGGCAAATTCGCGAATATTCTTTTTTTGCTTGCGCATGCGCAAGAATATGCGCATATTCTTGCGCATATTCCGCAGATTCTTTTCAAAAAATTAGAAAATTATTGCCTAGTTTAGAGATAATAGGGAAAAGGTTTTGGTAACTTTCAAATTATTGAGGAAAATTGGAAATTTATAAAGAAAAGTAGTTGTAAAACTTGTAAATTGTGGAAAATTGTAGAAAAATCTTCAAATTTTTTGAAAAAAGTCCCGATTTTTATTTTTTTGAGAGAATATTCTCCAAGCGTTTGAGAATATTCGCGAATATTCGCGAATATTCTCAGATTATGCGCATTGAGAATATTCTCAGGCCAACACTAATTTGATTGGAATAATTGTTCTGATCATTTTTTTTATTTTTTTATTTTCAGTATCAATAGTAGAAATCTCTGTGGATTTCTTTCACTTTATTCATTTACGTTTTCATTTGTATTTTTTTTACTTTTTCAAATTCAGTTTTCATCTTTTCAAATTGTGACATTGTTTTTACTCATTGTGAAATTTAACAATTTTTTTTTAATTTTTTTTTCTCGCGCCCTGAATGTCACGGATACGTGAGAAAGCCCAAAAAACATTAGGTTTAGTTTGTAAGAAATTTTACTTGTTATTCATTCTCGTTTTTACCTCGTTAATAAAAAGACATGAGAAAAGCATTTCATCATTTTATTTCTTCAAATTATTCATTATTTTATCGCGATTTAAGTGCGAATCATTCAATTTTTTTACTCTTGAGTCTCGGACTCAAGACAGCTGATAACAGATAAAATTCAGAGAACTCCACTCAAATGGGCTTTGCTTCTAAAAGTTTTCAAAGTAACATCGTATTTTTCCACAGAAAATATTGACGCTATCACAAGTGATAACAAAATTTGAAAACTTTTTTCAGAAATTTTCGAAGTTTTTCACCATGTGCGATCGTCTTATTTTGTCGGATTGAATTTTCTGTAGATGTTAGAATGATATAAACCATAGTGAATTTCTCATCCTTGGATTAATTTTGTTGCGAAAAAATGAAAAAGACGAAAAAAATCGCACCTAAACCGTCAGCTGCCTCCGATGACGATTTAGATGATAGCTTAGGAGACTACCAAGGTAATATTTTACTACAAATATGAATTTTTTTCTAGTAATATTCATTGTAATTTATCTAAAATTGCTATATGCGATCATCGCTTAATTTTAGATATCAATAGCGACGGAGATGATTCCGACGAATTACTTGAACAACTGAATCATGAAAGTGAAGAATCCTCAGAGGTATGCAATAATTGAAATTGTGATTCAAACCGCAAACAAATCTTTAAAACTTGATACTGAATTCATTCGTAGGAGGAAGTGCTCCCTATTTACTCTGGCAGCGATTCAGAAGACGAAAACGAAAACGAGGAGCAATCTGACGACGAGAATGAAGGAATATCTGAGAGTGATATTGAAAATCCAGATGATGATTTACCTAGCACTAAAGCATGGGGAAAACACGCTAAATCGTTTTATAATACCAATCGTATCGATTCGAAGAAAAGTAAGCCATTTAATTGATTATCTGGATTACAAAGCTGAGGACTTACTGATTATGTATTTTTTTTTTTTTTTTAGAATATGATAATGACGAAGAGGAAGAACTTGCAAAAATGGAAGAAATGGAGGCTCTCAATATTCAACAAAGATTATTGGGTGAATTGGAGGGTGTGGATTTATCCTTAGATCTCATGTCCAGTGCTGTGGTGAGTTTTCATTTTATTCGATGTCCTTTAAATGCAGTTGCATGTTGTCAATTTGTCGATTTTTCATGTTTTAGGCTGCCAAACAAGCTAAAGAAGATGAATTTCAGGAGAAAGATAAGGTTGTTGTTGATTTGAGTCAAATGAGCGATTCTGAGAAAAGAAATTTACTCAAAAAAGATAGTCCAGAAATTTTGATTTATATCGACGACTATAAAAGTGAGATGGTTTCTTGGTTTTTTCAACTCTTATTTCGTTGCATTGAAGATTATTATTTTTTTAAAATTTTTCCTAGGACTGATGACCTACGTAAATGATGATTTGTTACCAATATTGCCCAAATTAAAGAAGAAAAATGTCAAAGACTCAAGTGCCGTGGAATTCATTACAATATTTCATCAATTAATTATGAAGTAAAATATTCACAATCTAAACACCCTCCATCGAAGGGAAAAGTTTAATTTTTTCATTTTTTTTCGCAGTTACTGTACCAATATCGCCTTCTACTTCTTATTGAAAACGCGAAAAACTGACACCACTTCACACCCAATATCTACTTGGCTTTCAAAGTACAAAGAAATATTGAACGATTCTGAGTCAATCTATTTGAAAACTATTAAGCCACAATTAAAGGCTATTCTGAGCGAAGCTCCCAAAACAGCTGCAAAATCTCAAAAGAGGTATTCTGTGTTTTTTTTTCTTTATAAAATGATCTTTTTTAAAATATCTAATAATTTTTGTTTCAAACTTCAGGAAACTTAACGACGAGAAATTTGTTGGAATACTAAAGAAAAGTAAAATTTCCGATGAAAAGAAAACCAACGGTGCTGTTACTAATGGATCAGTTCCTGAAAAGTTACCGCAGTTGTATGATGAGCAGTCTGAAAGTAAGTGCAGATCGTTTATTCGTTTTCTGCTGAGATTTTTCGGTGATTACTAATCAGGTTTATTTACAGGCGAAGAAGAAGAGAAAGAGAGTAAACGACCTATCACATATGCAATAGCGAAAAATAAAGGATTAACTCCTCATCGTAAGAAGGAGTTGAGAAATCCCAGAGTGAAACACAGAATGAAGTATAGGAAAGCTAAAATACGAAGGAAGGGCCAGGTGAGTGTTAACTGTTGTTTTGTTGGTCAATTTTTTTTTAATTTATCGTTTCCTTAACCTTGTGCATTTGTAATATTTCAGGTAAGAGAAGTGCGTAACGAAATGCAGAAGTATGCCGGAGAGATATCTGGTATCAAAGCCAATGTGGTCAAGAGTGTGAAATTTAGAACATAAATTGTAAATAATTTTTTTATTAAAAATACATGAATTTTGTAAAAGAAGACTATTTTTCTATTTTCATGCAAACTTTAATTAAAACTCAGTCTAAATAGAGGACTTTGGTCAAAATGTTATATTTTTGAGAAAAAGTTCGTCAGATTGCAACTCTCTTTCTATTCGGTTGAGTCATTTCAAGTTATCATTCATATTAAACAAATTGCGATTTTCACATGATCCAAACTTTCATTTATTTGAGAAGCTTATAAAAGAAACAATCGCGTATGATTGAAAAAAAATATGCGATAATAAAGTCAACACAAAGTGTTGCTTCATAATAATGCTTAAGTGAATAACAAATGTTACAAATTATTCGACTACAAATGCAATGGTACAATCGATCTGAGACAAGATTGCGTATTATAAATTTCATGATTAAGTACAACGCGTTAATATATTATTTACATTGATACGGGGCTATTACTTTAGAAGATAATAAATTAGAAATTTAGTCTCACAGCAGAAGTTTTCATGTATTCGAGTCATGATAGTAATTTTTATAAAAATGTTTTCAAAAGTTAAACAACAATAAGCTCAGTTAAACGAGCACGTATCGACGAAAATTTCCAGGTACCCTGTTCTGTAAAATTATCCTATAGAATGGAAGATCTATGGTTAAAACAGAGATGAAATTTTCGCCAACTGGAATGCTGAAAAATTATACGTTTTCAAAATGACCAAATGAGTGCCGAAGACAAAACAAAAGCAAAATATTGTACATCAAAATAAACTGAAAGACAATATTCTCTGAGTAAAAATTAAATTAAAACGTTTTTCTGTGAATAGCTCTTCGGCCTTCTTCTTCGAATTCACGTTTAGAAACCCACATTCTTTTGAATGTGTCTAACGAAGCTAAGATCGAACCTCCTATCCAAGTTGAATACAATCTTTCTTGTGGTGCTGATATCTGTGAACAAAAATTCACATAAGTTCGTACATAAGAATGGAAAATTCGTGTCATTCTTTCACTCGATAACTTACTCTTATTTTAATATCTTTTGGTGCTAGTTTCTTAATTTCTGATAACAGTCGATCACCAAAACCCTGTAAAATATAATTATTGGTCATTTTTGCTCGACATGTAGCTCAATTGGTACACTAAGATATAGCCAATCTCACTTTGTACAACGTTGATCCTCCAGATAATACAATATTCTGGAATAAAACTCTTCTCAAATCTAAATCTGACTTTTGAATTGAGAATAGCAGCACTTCATGTATACCTTCGTACTCTTCGCCAATTAAATCAGGCCTAAAGAGAACTTCAGGAGCGCGAAATCGAGCAGGGCCAATCTACGAATTAAAATAAACATTTCAGACGAACGAATTCTACGACAAATTACAAACGGAATAATCAATTACATCCAAAGTGCTGCCATCGGGAAGAGTATACTGAGTAGTTTCAGCTTCAGTAGCACCGGTTTCCTCTTTCTGCGGATTAATGGCTAAATAACAAGCTTTTTCTTTGATTGTTCTCACAATTTCAAATTCAGCTGTAGTTTTGAAGTTGACACCTTCTTTTCTCAATAGTAACCTGAAACGAGTACAATTCAGTAATACATAATGACCGTAATATCGTTTCATTTAACATATACCTGCTACAACTAACCTTAAATATCTGGTGACATCACGTCCGGCGATATCCACCCTCATAATACTGTGCGGCATAGCGAACCCTTCATAAATTGGTACCGCATGAGTAACACCATCTCCTGAATCAAGTACTACACCGGTAGTTCGGCCAGTAGCGTACCTAAGAATGAAAAAATTAACGTAGGCGAGACTTCCAAATAAAGTGAAATCAATAATAGACGAAATCACTCACAAACTAAGGACAGCTTGCATCGATATATACAACGCTGGCACGTTGAAAGTTTCGAAAAATATTTCAGCAGCCTTTTCACGATTCTTACGAGGATTATGGGGAGCTTCGGTCAACAGCACAGGATGCTCTTCGGAGAACGTTTGTAGTTGATCGTTACTATAAATATACTGCCATATTCTTTCCATATCATTCCAATCGGTGACGATGCCATGTTCCATTGGATATCGAATACTCAGCAAACCTCGATGTTCTTCGGCTTTAGGACCAACAAACAGATCTCCTTCCAAGGCTCCGGCCATAACACGTATGTGTTTCGGACGGCCGATACTGTAATAGAAGAACATGGGTCAGTGATCATGGTATTCTTAAGGGAACTGTTTTACTATTCTACTTACTAGTTTGGAAAACAACATTTTGGCACTTGGTCTCCAGCGAATCCAGCTTTAATTACTCCAGAACCCTGTAATCACAAGTCGACATTACGGTTATAGCACACTTTCTCGAACGTTTGATTCGTGAATTTAGCAATTATTAGGATAGCGTTGATACAAAATGAACAGATTGTACTTACATTATCTATTACAACCGGCTGATTTACAATTACATCGTAACCCTCCATTTGATAAGAAGCTATAGAACATCACCCAACGTTGGGAAAAGATGTACGTTTACTTCCACACAGATACTTATAATACCAAGCTCATATCACGAATAGACATTTAAACGATAGAATACCTCGATAAATTCTCAAATTTCTACAAATTAATTACAAATTTAACGAGAAAATTGCTAATGCATCAGTGGCAACTGGCAAAATATACATCAATGTTCTACAAAAGCAGATCGCGGAACAGGGGGGAACAGGGTTCCCAAAATTGTACATTGAAATATTTCATGGTAGGTTATTCGGTTTTGGGTTCACTGTTGAACTTTTCAAGTTTGGAGGTTTTTGACTCCGATGTTGGGCGTGGATTTTTTTTTAAAGATTTGGATTTTGGAGAAGAAAGTTTTTCGGTTATCCAGCTGAATTTGAGTCAACAGAGGAGAATAATAAATAATTGAGAAGATGGAAAAAATGAAGAGAGATGGAAATTGTGTACGTACTACGTACTGATACTTCACGAAAGAAAGCTACATTTCAAGTGTTACGAATAAAAGACAGAAATTAATAAAGAACATGGTCTAATTTAGAAAATTTAAGCTCTTTCAACATAACACAGCAGTATTTAAACGATGATGAGAAAAATCAATCAATAAAAAAATATAGGCTTGCATACACATTACACACACACAGTGAATTATTATAATAATTAATAAGGCATTTCCATCCAATAAAAATATTATAAATTGAGATTTTTTAAATTAGTAAGCATCGATTTCTGATGTTTTCAAACGTTCGCATGCAATTATCGTTTCAATTTCAACGAATTGAGCTTAGTTATTTGGGTAACAGCGAATTAACACACAAAATAATGCAATACAAAATGCGAGTAAAAAAATATCGAATCATTATACACATAGTTTTCATTAAAATCGCAGATTCTTCGAGAGTATTTAGGTATAAAATGGTATATAACATGGAAAAAATAATAAAATATAAAACTGAAAGGTAACGATGACGCCAGGTGCACAAAATCCTACGCGTATTAAATGCAATATTACGGTTTTAAAAACGTGAAACAGCATGGCCTAGCGGTGTTTCGTTGCCCCAAATGAATAGTCTCTCCAGCATTCAACTGATCTTTATTCAACTCCACGTAATCTTGAGCGATAGTGAGAAACATATTGGCTGAAAATCACGACGAATTTAGTCATTTCAATTGACCAGATACAAATGTAGAAAGAAAAATATGTACACCTACCAACGTTTTCTCCAGTTTTGCTGGAAGTCTCAAAATGTCTTTTAATATTCATACCTATTCGAGAGAAGAAATATATATTAATAATCGTTTATCTTGAAACCGCATTAAAGCGACGTAAAAAATACTGGATTGAGTTTTGAAAATGATACTTACTTTTAACATACATAGAAATAATACTCGGATCCATGGCTCTCTTGGCCGATTTCTCCTTTTCTTTCAACAGATCCATTTTCGTGGCACATAAGTATATCACACATTTCTGAAACACATAGGTACAATTTACATGAAACTGACATCACAGAAACACTAGAAATACATAAAATTGAAGAATAAGGAAACGAACTTCTTCAAACTGCCTCAGCTCTGAAACCCAACTTTTAGCTCGATTCCATGATTTGGCACAAGTGACATCATAACAGACAATGGCTGCATTCGCGTTTCGATAAAATGTTCGAGTAACAGACTCAAATCTGAGCACACGTATATTCAAATATGAATAACAATTATCTTTACCAAAATTCAGTCACCATAAACTAACTTTTCTTCGCCAGCTGTATCCCAGATACATAGCAGCACTCGTTTGCCATCTGATGAAAACACTTCTTTGGATATAAATGCTCCACCAATTGTCTGTAAGAAAATAAACTTTTACACGAGGATAATTACGAAATAGGCGATTTTAAACTGTACTTACGCTCATGTAAGCATCAGAACTGATGAATTTGTTCTCGACGAATCTTCTGACCAAGCTTGTTTTTCCAATTTTTGAATTACCCAGTAACACAGTTTTTATGTTGATATCAAGCATTTTGGTGAGTTTATAGTTTTTTTATGACTACTCATATCATAAATAAAGGTTAACATGAAGCACCAGAGAGAATTATCTCATTTTATTCCATTATTAATACAAAGAAAGTACGGAAACTACGCTGAAGACAGATTGATAAAAATAACGAAAGTGAATGATAAGTGATAAGAGAAACGCAACAAGTTCGTATGTGTTTCTATTTTAGGAACCCATTTTAATGAGTCAGCTCCTGTAATAATTATTATTATGGAGTTCAATTATTATTCACGTACTGAATTAACCAGACGGAATTTAAATGTACGTAGAAGATTTTTAATGAACTAATAGTAAAAATAAAAATAATAAAATAAATGAATGAAAACTGTTTAGCCATTAGCCTAATCCGAAGATAGATTGGGGAAGAGTTTTATTTCTGGGACATGAAAAGAAACCGAAGGAATCAAAATTTACGCAGTGATTTTTGATTTACAAAGTTCAATTTTCGACAAAGGTGATCAAGGTACATTATTGTTCACTTTTCAGTGTAAAAAATTCTACGCAATAAGGTTTTATTCCAACGAAACTGATTTTGGTAAACCAAATCTCTGCCTTCTCGGTTGGATTAGGCAACTCTATCGTTCCTTATTAATGTGAGTTGCTTATGAACTCATTTTAGGCGCTTACAATAGGTACATTTCCCAGTTTTTACATTTTAATTTTTTTGTAAATGATTTCCACAAAAAACGTAACAATCGAAAGGGATAATCCGAATAATAAAACGTAAAAAGATCCAGATAATTCTTGAAACATTAATGGAAGCACCTCATTGTAACTATTGCGTGAAAGTTTCTCATTTTTACGAAGATCTCTGTAGTCTTCCATTAGTTTTTGAAACATGCCATTTTCATAAACGTCTAATTGGATATGATCCACGTATTTCAGAAATACAGAGCCTTTTCTCAAATATAAACACGGATTCAACCTGAAAAAAATGTACAATTTTTACCAAAAATTATTAGTAAAATGTGGGTAGAATATAATGAAACTTGAAAGCATTTGCTGAGGATATTTCCATGGTAGTTACAGTATTAAAATAATCCATTCAGTAATTATTATTTCTGTGCCGAAAATTTTCACATTTAAAGTTTTCAACAGGTATTACCATTCTGTAAAATGCTTTTATTTTTTTGTGGATTAAATAATTCCCATTTTGGACTTTTTTTTTTTTTTTTTTTTTTTTTTGGTGTTAATAATTACAAAATTATTACACCCGTAAAGGGCATGAAACTTCATTAGTTGAAATTATACAACTTGAAAGGAAAAACCTTCTCTCATCTTTGATGCATATTACAGAATAATATTATACATTTACACTCGTTAACCTTCGCATTTCACCTCACAAAATTCAAACATCTTTTAACTTACCCACCTGACAAAATCGTCCAAGCTGTAAACTTTATTCAATTTATCTTTTGCAAATATTTCAAAATGATCAGCAGTATCCAACACAACCACATCTTTTCTTTTCAACATTTCCTCGATAGTTTCAATGTGATCTAGTTGTGGATCAGTTTTACTCGCCAACAGAGCTCTGAAATCTTCATCCATTTTACTACTGATTTGTGCGAATTGTTTAACCATGACTATTTTTAAATCAGTACGTGATAATTGTTTTAAGGTTCGTATCGGATCTTCGTACGCTGGCTTCGTAATAAAACTCAATAAAGACGAAGTATACACCAGCGTGATATGGAAATTATAGATTAGCCATAAAAAGAAAATGATACGGACCTAGAAAAAAAATAGAGAAAACACGATAACCATGGTTCTAAAATTAGTTCGAAAAAAATACCTACCTACCGAATACAACTCCCGGTATAACTTACCGCTTGCGACTTTGGTATGCAATTTGTGGAATTACCGAATGCGACTCCCCAAAGAATTAGAAAAGTATTCGAGAGTCGCCTGTAATATAATTTTTCGGCCTTTTTATTCAAATTAGACACGAAATACATTATGAAAGAGATTATCAAGTAAACCGCCACGATTATCGACCAAAATTGCGTAGAGAAGATGTCTATCATGTTTTTCCAGTGGGGTAGTTTGGATGGTAGAACCAAATAGAATTTCATATAAATAGAATTATAAGTGGTAGAACAATCGAAAGTATTCATTCGCATTATCGTCATCAAACTACCTCCAGTTGATATATCAGCGGTGGATCTTTGCAATAATCCAAGACCACCGGTCCACGTTCCATTATCAAGTTGCGATCCCCAACGACTTCCTTCTTCGGCACTGGCGTATTTTAAAGTTAAATTATGTTTTTCAGCCAATAAATTAAGCGCTATGTAATTATATCCGGCGCTAAAATTCTTCGTAATGTTGTCATAGTACACGTACGGTGGCCAATGAAATCCACCCATTGTGAAAACACATCCGGTAAATTTTTGTGGTATTTTTGTAGGATACAGATTCTTGCGAAATATAGGTCTCTTTTCGCCACATTCATCGAGTAAAGTAACATGAGCACGAGTTCTGCAATGATTTCTGGCACTGAATGGGAACCAAGTATAGGCTCTCGTTGAATGTTTACTATTAAGCAATATCAATACATCGGTGATATCGTAATCGTTTAAAATTATTACAATATCTTCGGCTATTAGTCTCTCATTAGAAGATACTACTGTTTCGGTAAACACCACCACGATTCTTTGCCTGGGGTACCAATTATAATGAGATACGTCGATTACATCGAATAATTTTCTCAAGTGGTGTAAACTAGGTGTAAATATTACGTAAGCAGAAGGTATCCTGCGATAATACTCGTTGAAAAATTTTATTATTTTGTTCGATATAATGAAACTTTGATTTGATCGATGTGCGATATTATGGAATAAATTACCATTCAGGTTTCCATCGTGCGAGAAAATATGAATGAAATTTCCATCGATGTTTTCCAGCGGACGAAGTGCAGAAATAATGCAGTTTCCGAATGAAATGGTCTCGGTTTTGTTGAAAGCAAAAGCTGATGAGAAAAGCACAACAAAACGAAACAATTCGTAGAACGACATTTTCATATAAATGAATTTCTACGACAATTCTATAGGTACCTACCTAGGAAGGCATACACAATTGAAATTCGAGTTATGGTCTAATAATTCGTCGATTGTTCGACTGATTAACGTATTGATACAATTGAAACGCAACATTTAAACAATCAGCTGTCATTTGCGTCGATTTCTGTCAAATATTTTTGTAATTTTAACAAATACGTTTTGGTAAACCTTGAAAGCTACACAGGCGTAGGTATTTTAGTTATTGTTTTGATTTTTTAATACGCCTTATGTTGGTAGGTATGCCATCTTTACCTGTTTATTAGCATACCTACTTAATATACTGAATACTGATCATTGATGATGGAGCAGAATTCGAAAATTGGAGGAAATAAGACGAAAAAATGTCAAAGACTGCCCAAGTAATTTTTCCAAGTTTTTGAAATGGTTTCTCAATTTTCTATCTACCTACATCATCGAAATTTCTATCTCAACATATTTTTGCAACAGTCTTCCAATCATTTAGAGGCGGATTTAGGTATGTAAAATGTGTCAAAAATGCGTCATTGAAATCACAGCAGGAAAACGGCACAAAAAGCAAGATTGGAAATGCAGTTACGAGTTAGGTAGGTATCTCAAAATCTCAGAATTAGGTACGTATAACATTTATATTAATAAAAAAAAACAACAAAAAAAAAAACAGAAAATTTTACCAAATTGTTCAAGAAAGCTGAAATTTGAGATATACCCTATTTTCGACATTCCAAATCGATTGGAAACTGTTTCAAACCGTTTTGAGCAGTTCTGGAGCCTCCAGCAGATTTTTAAAACTTGAAATTCCCACAAAATTCCATCAAATGGAGATGGAAAGCTGAAATTTACTCTACACTCCAATTTTAAAAGTGGGTTCAAGTCATTTCAGAGCATCCAGCGACTTTTTTGAAAATTACTGGACCCTCCAGTAGATTTTTAAAACTTGAAATTCCCGCAACATTTAATTTATCAAATGGAGTTAGCAAGCTGAAATTTACTTCGCAGACTACATGGTGGTTTCAAATGGTTTTGAAGCTTCCAGCTACTTTTAGGAAATTTCAATTTTCCAAAAAAACGCCATACAACCTTTCAAAAAGTCGCTGGAGGCTCTAAAACGACTTGAAATCCACCAGCAGTCAACTTCGTAGCGTATTGAAATTAGTTTGCAGAATGAATTTCGACTCTTCACCTCAGTTTGATGAAATTTTGGGGAAATTTTAAGTTTCAAAAATCTACTGGAGGCTCCAGTAATTTCCAAAAAAGTCGTTGAATGCTCTAAAATGACTTGAACCCACCAGAATTCGTCTTCATAGGGTGTTAAAATTGGAGTATAGAGTAGATTTCAGCTTTCCATCTCTATTTGGTGAAAATTTAAAGTTTCCAAAATCTGCTGGAGGCTTCAGGAATTTTCAAAAAGTCGCTGCAGGCTCCAAAACGACTTGAAATTTACCTGCAGTACTTCGTAGCGTATTGAAATTAGTTTTTAGAATATATTTCAGCTTTACAACTCCAATTTAATGGGATTTTGTGGCAATTTCGAGTTTCGAAAATCTGCTGGAGGCTCCAGAACCGCTCAAAACGGGTTGTTGAAACTCGAAATTCCCACAAAATTTCATCAATGGAGTTGAAAAACCGAAATTTACCCTGCGAACTAATTTCAATACAACACGAAGTCAACTGCATGTGGATTTCAAGTCCTTTTAGAGCCTCCAGCAACTTTCTGAAAATTACTGGAGCCTAAAGTAGATTTTTGAAACTTAAAATTCCCACAACATTTTATCAAATAGAGTCATCAAGCTGAAATTTACTTCGCAAACTAATTTCAATACAAAATGAAGTCGACTGCATGGTGGTTTCAAATGGTTTTGAAGCTTCCGGCAAGTAAATTTCAATTTTCCAAAAACCGCCATACAACCTTTCAAATAGTCGCTGGAGGCTCCAAAATGACTTGAAATCCACCTGCAGCAATCGACTTCGTAGCATAGGTATTGAAATTAGTTTGCAGAATGAATTTCGACTTTCCATCTCCGTTTGATGAAATTTTGAGGAAATTTCAAGTTTTAAAAATCTACTGGAGGCTCCAGTAACTTTTCAGACAGTTGCTGGAGGCTCTAAAACGACTTGAAATCCACCTGCAGTTGACTTTGTGATGTATTGAAATTAGTTCGCAGGGTAAATTTCGGTTTTTCAACTCCATTGATGAAATTTTGTGGGAATTTCGAGTTTCAAAAATCTGCTGGAGGCTCCAGAACTGCTCAAAACGGTTTGAAACAGTTTCTAATCGATTTGGCATGTCGAAAATAGGGTATACCTCAAATTTCAGCTTTCTTAAACGATTTGGTAAAATTTTGATTTTTTTCCTCATTTTTGGCTCAAATTTAATTTTTAAAAATTCACCAAAAATCGAAAAAGGCACTTTAGCTTTTGAAATTTTGATAGGTGATAAATTTTTCCCTGATCTGTCGATCTATCTTTGTAAAGTTTGAAAAAATTCGTGCAAGTCCCATGTTGGAACGCAAAATCTGCGATTTCGGCTGACTTGTCAATCAAAGTGGCCACCATTTTGTAAGTAGGGCCACTGTTTTTTTTTTTTTTTTTTTTTTTTTAGTACAAGGGCTAGAAATGTTCCTTAGGACTCTCCCTTTAAGAAAAAAGTTGTCCCGGAGGATCGAGGAGAGGCAATAGATCCTTATGTGGGCTCCCCGACCTACCAGGAGTGTTGATTTTAAAAAAAACAACAACACAATTTTCCTATCCATTGTTTTTATGTACATATGTGCGCAATTAACCTTTTAAAGGTAACTAGCAATAAAAGAAATTGTGTTGCAATCATATTGATTTAAATTTTCTAAAATGTTCTTCGATCATTACTTAGGTAAGTACGAGTAGGTACCTATTTGCTTCTAGAGCTTCAAAAAAAAAACACACACACACACACACACACACTTGGGTACCTATGAAGTAATTTTTTGGGCACTTCAATCCATTCTACTTTTTCTGGAAAAGGTCAAAGTGATAACAAAACACTTCAGATTTTTTCAGAATTTTGAGATTCTGCAGATGCGGTTAGCTAAAGATTGATTTAAAAATCACAAATTTTCCTCATTTTTTTCTGATTATTTCTAAATAATTTTTGACTAATTAAAAATTAAATTGAGCAAACTAAAAAATTTAGGTTCTTTTCGCATTTTCGACAAAAAAGTATTTCCAGATATGGTATTCCATGGTTTTATTGACTTTTGTATTTATAGTACGATTTAGTTGCTCACAATTTTCGTACACAAATGCATACCCTCTCAGTTTTTCATCATTTTCAGCTTCGTTTTTCCACAAAATTGTGTTTATTTCGACGAATCATTCCATCAACAACAAACGTGATTCTATCAACAACTTTATACTCTTTTCTTGAAAAAATAAAATTAATGAACTGGTGGGAGGTGAAGCCTGCAATTAACCGGACACCCGGTACAATAAATAGGTATTATACACCAACGTCAATTCAATTCCTCTACACCGGGTATCTTTTTAAATTACTCGTAATAAAAGCGAACGAATAAGTACGAGTACATAATATTATAGAGAAAAAACTTCGCACACGAGCAAGGAATTTACATTATATATATTTAAAATGCTGATAACTAATAACTCTTTTCAAAATACTTGTAAACATTATCACTCATAACTACGTGACAATTCTTCAATTCTTCCATAATTTAGAATAATCAGCCATTTAAACCACACAAAACATCTCGAGGTCAGAATATTATTATGTTTAAATTCCAGAACTCGAACACGAGCATGTTTCGTCGACATTACACATTTATAGCATTTGAAAAAACACACCTAAGCTACCTACTATTATATACCTGGCTATATAGCTGTAGATTTGCCACTGTCAAACGTAAAAAAAACGTATTGTTCTTTCGGCATGAAATTCTGTACACTGTATACCGTATTTAGCACCTTGATCGCGTTTATTTTCAACACGATAAATTAAAAATCTGTCACGATTCATTTTTAAATGCAAGCAGCACCTCGGTAATTTTATTTCTGACGTCATGACGTCCTGCAACGAATAACTAATTTCGTCGTTTTAATTTTTAAAAAAAAGTCTTCCCCGAAATAAACATACATTTTTCATTTTTCAAAGTACCAAATAGAATAATTTTTTATTTATTTTACTTCGTTAACACACATTCTGAGAGATAACAGACACGATAAATGTATACATCATCTAGGAAAATTCATACTATGTAATACCAAATTAGACCAACATAATCATTCGTCACGTGTATAATACTAAAACAAAATCATCGTGTCGTTTTTTTTTTTTTTTATAAAAAAAAAGATACACTCTTTTGATACATAGGTACTAGGCACCTTGCTACATCTTACAACCAATAATTATTGTCAACATTTCGCATTCTTTTTTTTTCATTCGATAGGTACTAATTAAATTTAGGTATTTAATTCCAGTAAAATAAATACTTTTTTTTTTGGTTTTAAAATAATAATAATAAAAAAAAGAAACACGCAACACATACATAGTTAATAGGAAATTAGAATGACTGTGCGGAATGAAACTATGTAATGTAATGAAATCGGAAAAAATAAAAATACACACAAACACACGAAGAACAAAAAAAAAATAATCTACATAAATGAACATATATAGTATACTTAATATTTCACACGGTAGGTAAATGTATTATTATTTTTAAGCATATCACAATTCAAAAATACAGATATTTTGTAAATGCAACATGATAAGACTCGCGTATATATCGTGATCATAATTTCATATTATGGAAGCTTCGTATATTTCGTTATATTTTGATTGAGAGTTTAAAAAAATATTTTCAATTGTAGAAAAATGCGTATAGAAAATAGAACTAATACGGAAGCAAAATTTGAAAATGACTAATCATCTACTAATATAGCATTTCGTAAGAATTTATAATTTATAAAAAGTAGGTATGGTATAGGTAATTTATAAAACCTACGATTTTTTAAATCCTAGTCAACTGATCTTTGATACCAATAATAAGAATGGAAGACGTAAATTTTGATTTATAACAAGTGTAAAACTTGTGTAAAAATATGGTATTTTGTTTGTAGGTAGGGTATTGAATAGGCCTTCATGTACTTTTTTCTGATATGGAACAAAAATTACTCGATAGTCACATAGTTTTGCATAATGCAGGATAAGTTCAGGTATACTAATCAAAAATAAGATCATTTTAGAAGTTTTTTCTATTTTTTAAAAAACTGATCTACGCACTAAATTCTTTTTGAAGAATAGAAAAAAAAAAAAAAAAAAAAAAATGCAAATCCAGGAATTAAAATTTTTCTCGAACGTTGAACAATTTCTCAACCATTCTTGAAACTATGGAGTGGTGACAGAACGATGGAGGAAAAAGTATCAAGTAGTTGATCATTATTGAAAAATTAAATAACAATTTAAATTCATAAAAATCTCAATATTATTTAAAATCACAGAAATTTTGTAAAATTGCAGCATAGGAAGAAATTGGTAGAAGATCACTGAAAAGAAATCGATGATCTATAGCATGGAAAATCAATGAAATTTCACTAAGAATTAGCGAACCATCACTAAAAACGAATTGGTAAAATAATACTGAAAAACTAGTTGAGGCATCACTGAAAGTCGGTGAAGCTTCGCTGAAAATTAGTGATAAACATCACAACGAAAATCAATGAAATATCACTCACTGAAAATTGATCAAATCTCTTCGCAAATTGACGAAGCTACACTGAAAATCGGTGAAATACAAACTTGAAAACGCGAATTTTCATTTTTCATTTTCAAAAAGTGATGAAACGAAACCCCTCTGAAAATTAGTGAAGCATCATTAAAAACTAGTACAACAAGATTGAAAGTGAAATATTTTCCACAAAAAGTTCATACATGTCACATAAATCGGCGATACTCATCAAAAAATTATCAGTGAAACATCAGTCAGTGATTCGTAATTGCCTACTAAAAATTAGTGAAACACGTGCTGAAAAATTATGTTCCTTTTTTATTTTATTAGAAAAGTAGTGAAACGTTATCAAAAATGGTTGAAACATTTCTGAAAATTGGAGAAGGATCACTGAAAATTGATAAAACAATGTTGGAAAACATTACAAGCGAAGTTTTTCTGAAAAGTGACGAACCATCCCTGAAAATCAGCGAAATCTCACATAAAATTGATAAAATATCACTAGAAATTAGTGAAACACGTCCTGAAAAAAGATGATTTTTTTTCTAAAAGTGATGAGAAACATTGTTGGTGAAAATGAGTGAAGCATCACTGAACAAGTGACCGCTAATGAAACAAGATCGGGAAACATTGTAAGCGAAACTCCTCCGAAAAGTAGAGAAGCATCGCTGAAAATCAGTGAAAAGCATCACAAAAATCAGAGAAACTGAAACGTGAAACATTACTCACTGAAAATCAGTGAAACAAGTACTGATTTTTTTCAGAAAAGTGGTCACACCTCACTGAAAATTTGCGAAAAAGTACAAAAAACTTGTAAAATAGTGAAAATTATCACATTTTTCACTGAAAATTGGTATAGAATTGACTCCTTGAAAATAAGTCGAGCAACACTGAAAATTAGCAAAACCATCTTGAAAATCGATTGAAACATCACTGACAGTATTCGATGAAACATCACTGACAGTATTCGATGAAAAACCATCATGAAAACAGACGAAGAATCACTACAATTAGTGAAGCATCAGTGAAAACAGGTGAAACTATGATGAAAATGCAAAACTACATTAATATTATTGAAACTTTTCACAAAAATTAGAAAAATATTGACCACTGAGAATTAATGAAAAATCACTGAAAATTTCTGAGCATCATTGAACATCAAAAAAGTATCAGAAAAACTGGTGAAAATACATAGATGAAACAATTTTCAAAATCAGTAAAGCATCACTGAAATCAATTTAACATTAACTTATTGACCACTGAAAATTAATGAAACATCACTGAATATCACTGATGCATCATAGAAAATTAGTTCAATGTATCACAAAAAACAGTGAAACATTAACCACAAAATATTTGATGTTTCTCTGACTTTCAGTGATGCACGGAAGCAATTTTCAATGATGTTTCATAGATATTTAAAATATTTATGAAACATCACTGAAAATTGCTTCCATGCATCACTGAAAGTCAGAGAAACATCACTGAAAATTGAGAAAACATTTTCAAAAATCAGAGAAACATTGGACAAAATTTGTGAAGATCTGAAGAATCACTGAAAATTAGTTGAACGTGTCACAAAAATCAGTCAAACATTAAATAGCAATTGACAATTTATGAAACATCACTGAAAATTTGAAAAACATAATTGAAAATCAGTGAAATATTGGACAGAACTTGAGAAGAATCACTGAAAATTAGTTCAGCATGTCACAAAAAAATCAGTAAAACATTAAATAATAGCAATTCAAAATTTATGAAACATCACTGAAAATTTGAAAATCAGTGAAATATTGAACAGAACTTGTGAAGAATCACTGAAAATTAGTCCAGTGTGTCACAAAAAAATCAGTAAAACAAGAAATAGCAATTGGAAATTTATGAAACATTACTGAAAATTGCTGATGCATCACTGAAAATTTGAAAAACATAATTGAAAATCAGTGAAATATTGGACAGAACTTGAGAAGAATCACTGAAAATTAGTTCAGCGTGTCACAAAAATAAATCAGTTAAACATTGAATAACAATTGAAAATTTATGAAACATCACTGAAAATTTGAAAATGTGTGAAATATTGAACAGAACTTGTGAAGAATCACTGAAAATTAATTCAGTGTGTCACAAAAAAAATATCAGTAAAACAAGAAATAGCGATTGGAAATTTATGAAACATCACTGAAAATTTGTAAAACATCATTGAAAATCAGTAAAGCTGAAGCATCACTGAAAATCAGAGAAACATCACTAAAAATGGAGAAAACATATCTGACAATCAGAGAAACAATAGGCAAAACTAGTGAAGCATCACGAAAAATAAAAATTGCTGTAACGTGTCATGAAAATGAGAGAAACATCATGATCAAAAAATTATAAAACATCACTAAAAATCACTGATGCATTACTGAAAATTGGGAAAGCATCACTGAACCATCGAGGAAAACTGGAAAATTCTCACTTGAAAAAAAAAATATTAAAAATAACATCTCTTGTTATAGCAAACATTGGTTATGTTTACCAATCAATTCAAAGGGGTTTTCCTATGCTGCAATTTTCACTGAATTAGTATGGCATGATGTCAAAGTTGTCAATAATTTTAGAGGCTTTGGTGACCTTTAGATGAAAAAATGATTTAATCAACTATGTATCAGAGAAAACAAAATCCATTCACTGAAATCAAAAGTTCAGAAAGGGCAAAGAAATTTTTAAAGCAAAATAAAAATACAATAAAATTTTTCTGAATTTATGCTCACAGGCAAACAGGTAGAGCTTTTCCTTTCAGCATCTTATAACTTGACTCAAGATAGAATTTCTTAGTCGATTTCGAATTGTTTAGCTGGAGTTTTCCTGCTGGATGGATTTTATTCCCTCCCTTTCTCCTCCTGTTAGCAACCATCAAAGAGAATTTTTCATCATTTTTTTCCCTTTAAAATTCAACTTGGAGAACTTTTTAGTGAATATTTTCGAAGTTACTAACGATTTGTAAGATTTCCAACTGGAACCACCACCTCATTAATTGAAAATTTCAAGGATGAGAGAGACATACAATTTATTTGAGCTTTAAAAATCCATCTCAGTTTTAAAGTAATCAATGCATAAAATGGGGATACTCAAAGCCAGTGGAAAAGAAATTCCTTATGATGGGTAAAAAAAGGGTGTCTGTTGAAAAATTAACGTTTTGTTTCGAATGTGATTTCTTTGACATGCCCATTGAATAAACTGAAAGGTCTGTCTGTGTACCATAGGCAAAGGCATGAAAATGACAATTTTTTGAGCCACCCATCACAAATATTTTTGAGAAACAATAGCACATCAGTATTCATTTCTATCAATACAGGTAACTCGACGAAGATCCGTACCAAAGACGAAGAAAAAAAGATGGAACAATTTAATAGAACATCACACTTCGATAGTTAATTCGCTATAGCGTGAAAAATCGTAAAAATTTTCCAATTACAAAAGGAATCGTAATAACTCCGAAAGTTAATTACTCGTTATAAAATTTCCAACCTACACGACCTCTTCCTCCCTTCGTGTCACCAATAATCTGACCTCAACGACGTCACAAATTCCATCGCATGTACTACTACTACTATTTGGTAAGACGTTAATAAAAAATGATTTCATCGTTACCATGACCTCATATCCATCGACGAAATCGTGTATAGTAAATGAACACTCGAAAAGAATTGATCGTCGGATTGAAAACTTCCTGCTTTAGTAATTCTAGGAGAGAGAGAGAGAGAGAGAGAGAAGGGGATTCATAAGCGCCATTCAAAATTCAGCATTAATCACTTTTTAAAAATATCTTAAACAGAGCGGCTCTTCAAAAAAAAAAAAAATTCGTTGTTATGGTTAATTACAAGTCACGGGTCACACCCAATTATGTCATTAAGATAAATTTACCACGAATTACACATCAATTGGCAGCGATAAGGTGATAAAATTTGCCCTCTCGATTGATCGAAAAAACAAACCTTTGCTTATACGCTGCAATTATATAGTACGATTATCATTTAAACTATGACTAGATTATCTTTATGTATGCAAAGAGGAAAAAAATTGCAGATGGCACAGGCCGTTTCAAATAAATGCAAAAATTAACCGCACGTTCTAAAATAATAAAAATAAATACTGTTTGCGTAGGAAGAGTATGTAACGAGAATTTGCGCGCGAGATGATTCGAATTTTTTTTAATAGTTGTGCTTTAGGTAATTTTTAGGTTTTTTTTTCTTCTGCGAGAATTATAACTAATCTTCTAATTACGCGTACTTAGAGCGTTTTGTTTTTTAAATGATACGTTTGTATAATCGATATTAACAATCTAACGCTTAAAATTACGAGAAAAAAAAGAGAAAGAAAAAAAAAGATCAACTATACAATAAAAGAGAAATTCAAAGGTAGGCTAAAATTGTACACACATAACAAAACGGTAACCTAGATGATCTTACGGTAACCATAAAAAAGAAGAAAAAAAAATATACATTCACAAACAGGAGAAAAAGACGTATAACCGATAAAAACGTACGTGTGAAATCTTTTCCTGCATCGAGAAAAGAAATCCAACTGGAACGTTTAATTAAGTCAATTACACGAAGACGACGGTTTTATTAAACGTTGATTAAGCATTTTCCTAAAACCCATTCTTCAGTCGTGTTTGTAAGGTCCTTCCATTTTCAAATACCTTATAACCAACGTCGGTCCGCCCATCAACACTTCCTTTGGTATTTGTGACAACGGACAGTTCTCAATTCCCATAATTTGTAATTTATTACATAATGCTAGTTCGTATGGGAGGTTAATCAAATTAACGTTATCGTTGACGTAAAGCGCTTCTAGATTCGAGATGAGACCGATTTCGCTCGGCAACGAGTACAAATTATTTTCGCCGACAAACAAATGCGTCAGATTGGAAAGAAAACCAATGGTACGAGGCAGAGACGTTAACTGATTCGAGCTCAAAATCAAACGCTGCAAACTTGACAGATAGCCGATCTCCTGCGGCACCGATTCCAGCTTATTTTCTTCTAAATCTAGACTTTTGAGTTTTCTTAAATTACCAACGGTGTTGGGTAATCGACGAAGTAAATTATTCGATAAAATAAGAACTTCTAAGTTTTGTAGATTTTGAATATCGTCGGGTAACTGAGTGAGTTGATTGGTAGCTAAATTCAACTCGACCATGTTCTGCCAACTGCCTACGTCCAATGGTAATGCGATTAATACGTTCTCTTTCATGTTTAATTTACGTAAATTTTTAGCTTTACTGAATATGCCATAAGGTATCTTATCGATTTGATTCTGCTCCATGTTGACAGTCTCAGCTACGGTAAATTGAGCCGGCCCACCAGCCGGATACAACGTGAATTTATTCCTGGCTATGGTAATATTCGTACATTCGGTCAAATTGGCTAGTAAACCTTCGGGTAACTCGCTCAACAAGTTGCCTTCGACGTTGAATTCTAATAAATGATGGCAATTGCTTAAAGATTGAGGTAGCGAATGCAATCTATTGTATCGTAGTCCGAACCGCGTCAACGATACTAAATTGCCGATCGTATCCGGTATATCGACTAATTCATTGTGCTGCAGATCCAACGTAGATAACTGCACGCAATTTCCAATCTCGTTAGGTAAATGCTCCAGATGATTGTGCGATACGTCGAAAGTGACCAAATTCACCAATTTACCAATACCTTGCGGTAACTCTTTGATTTTATTCTCTCGTAAACTCAACATGGTTAAATTCGTAAGATTCTGTATGTTCTCGCTTACTACTCGTATTCTATTGAATCGCAGAAACAGCGTAACTAACGAATTCAGTTTGTAAACTACGTCGGGTATATCGTTCAGCTTGTTGTGTCTCAAATCCAACACTCGAAGTGACTGCAGCATCGACAGCGAATCTGGTAACGTAGTCAGCGAATTCTCGTTCAAAGCTAAAGTCTGCAAATTAGTCAAGTACCCCAGCTCGGCTGGAAGCGTACTCAACTTGTTACCGTACAGGTATAGCTCCACCAGTTGAGTGATATCTTTCACAGAGTGAGGTAAACATGTAATGTTCGATTTACTCAAATCTAATCGCGTCAGGTTCTCGTCTCGACATTTTGCGAATACTTTATTGATATCAATGTTAGCTTGAGGTAATTTGCTCTTCTTCGGTATTGCCTTCGGTCTGCTGCAATCTGGATGCATGACTCTAACACTCTTAGGCCTCGTACTCTCCATACTGATACTACCTGATGATTTATCCGTGGGATGGTCTTTACCCAAATCGATACTACCGATGTCGATTTTTTCTGCCATTGAGAGAAATTTTAATTGCAATTTTTACACTATCAACGCGATCGTATCCATCATCTCGAGAAGAAACACAAACACGAACGAATACGATTAACGATGCTCAAGTTACGTGCTTCTCGCATAAACGATCGACACCAAACGTACGATGATTACGACTAATTAAACTGCACTTCATTAGTTTTACAAATTTACTACTCGACACTACTCACTCGAGAACGCAGAATTTTTTTTCCAAACGAAAAATGATTTTTTTTTATTTGGGAGAGATAAGGGACCTTCGTAATACGAAAGATACCTCGAAAAAAAAATAAAAAATTGAATTAGCAGTGATGTAAAACCAAAAACTCAAAAATCGAAATCAGAATTCATTCGAGTTGGCAGCACTGCTCAGAAAACTGCTTGAATTTTCACGACGCCAAGTCAACAAAATTAAAATATGATTAAACAACTTTTCAACTTTTCAAGTTTTCGAAACTTTCGCTGAACTTTTGCGTGTGATCGGATTATTTTTTGAAAAAACTAGTATTTATTCGTATTCGGCTGTCGGCGAATTGTGTTTTCTATTCGATATCCTTCTTTTAATCGTTCGAACCAAGTTTTATATTCGGAAAAACAATGACTCCTGCTCCAGAAACCAAGTCAGAGAAAGATATTAAAAATGAAAAAGATAAATCGTCGGATAAAGACAAAGCTGATAAAAAGAAACCAAACATCGGATCCTTAGAAGAAGACGATGAATTTGAAGAATTCCGTACCCAAGGTGAGGATTTTTCATTCCCCTATGTGTTGTATTATGATTGTGTTTGTGTAATAACGATGAGCTTTCATTGTAGATTGGACCAAAAAGGATGAAGATGAGAAAGATTTGAACGTCTGGGAAGATAATTGGGATGATGATAACGTAGAAGATGATTTTAGCGTACAGCTCAGGTATGTCTGTTTGTCTTTAATTTCATCCTGTATGATGGTTTGAATCTTTTAATTGGAAATATTCTTTTCAGAGCTGAACTCGAAAAACAAAACCTCAAACCGTCATTTTAATCGCTGAATGTTCGTATGTCATCCAACCAAGTATTTTGTAATTTATTGTTTATATAAGTTGAAATTTATTCTAGGTTTACTTTACATTATCGAATAAATGTTTTGTGATACTGCTCTACTTTTAAATTTTAATTGCCATTTTTTTATGTGATTGGTGTTATGTCCCAAAGAGCAAGTATGAGAAATATGTCGTTTGTGAATGTGTTTCGGATTCGGTCTTCGAATGCAATTAGCCTATTTGTGGTTTTAATAAACTGAGTAGTGAATACTTTACGAGAACAGGTGTAATTAATATGGAAAATCGTGTTGTAAAATATTTTTACATTTTGCCATATTCTACTTCGTAATTTCACGGTTGATTTTTTGTTCTCATCGTATTCGTTCGTTTCAATGTTCAAATCAACTTTCTGCTTGTTTTTCCTCGAAAATCGGGTGTAGTGATTTCAATGTTAATAAATTCAATACTCATAAATGTTGTAGTTGTCGTTGTTATGAAAATTAATTCAATGAATAAAATATATTCGAACAAAATGAACAATGAAAAAATTACTACACTGTTATTAACAATCTATCATTTTTTTTTATTGAAAGCTTTTATTTAAAAGCGATTATATATTAAGGGAATCTATTCAAAATAAAACATTTATTCTCTAGACTAATAAAAACACAATTAATTCAGTTCTCCGAAACTTCCGGTAAACTCTGGAACTGTTCTTCATTTGAATTCACCTGAAAAAAGAAATTATTAGTACTGGTTCAGAAATTTTGACGACAAATTGTAAGTAAAAGTAAGCACTTATATCTAAATGAGTTTTATTAATTCTATTAGCTTAAAAAAAAAAAAATGAAAAATCGTCACGAAGAAATTCATACATGAACTTAAATTTTGTATTTTAGGAATCACACTCAATGAGACGTTATATTACTATGTTTTCAGTCAACTCGAGGATCATTCAGATTTATTTTTATTACCATTTTTTTTTCTGACGAGTAAAAACATTCGTTTAAAAAAATTAAGCCCATTCGGCTTTTGTTATTTGAGAAATCCCATTTTCTCAAAAACATCAGCCAGTCAGCTTAGCATATTTTTATATCAAGCTTGTATTCTTGTCATGAATTATACTTGCGGAAATGAACGTAAAAACCGTCGACCGTATATAATGGACGAATAATTCAACGGTGAAAAAATGACAAAATGTGAAGCCTAGATTTTGGATGCAGAATCCTGGAAATCTTCTGCTCATGCGCCAAACATGACGCTTACGGTGCTGGTGGAGAGAGAGACGGTTTACTGGTTGAACGTGGGTTGAACCAGGGAACCGTCTCTCTCTCCGCCAGCACCGTAAGCATCATGTTTGGCGCATGTGCAGAACGTTTCCAGGATTCTGCATCCAAAATGTGGGCGTCATTTCCTGCCATTTGAATTATTCGTCCATTATATACGGTCGACGGTAAAAACTAAAAAAGGCAGTTCGCTCGTTGGGGTTTTATTTATCGCGTTGAAAATTCAAACGGTTGTCGACGGACGCTCGAATAATTACGTATTCGCCTTTACTCTTCTGCGTAATATTTTCTTTGTATTTTTATTGCGAAAATCATTAAGTTTGATTTTTTTTTCACTAGGTGAAGTTAACCAGAGGGAAGTTTAATTGCTATTATCGCGTATAATAAAGATACCTTCGAGTCGTAAATTAAGCAGTAAAATGTTGCGATGAAAAAATGTTTTCATTCGTACCTGATACATTGAGGGATCACTGCGACGTCCAAATCGTAACCTCAGAGACGGCTGTTTACTTTTACGAACGAGCCGATGCGATGGCTGAACGTATGCATCTGCCAGTAATTGTTTTTCCATTAATAATTCGTACAAATCTCGAACAGCTGAAACGAAATCAATCGTTATTCAGATGATTAACATCGTTACTTGGCATATCTACAATGAATGTAATATTGACGATGAAATAAAAAAAAAAGCTCGTCATTTTCAATTTTTAAATCGACATTTTTGTAACCGGAGACGAACTCGTATCTACCTATGTCATACTTTGTCGTTTTAAATTATTTATTAGTGTATGTAGGTACGTAGATGTGTTTTGAATATATTGCGTAGGTCTTACGTTCAAAAGAATACGAAGCATTGAAAATGGAACTTGAAAGTATAATTTTATTTGTTACACTTCAAACAAAATAACTTACTACTTATTCATAGCATTTTATTCGCTTTTATTCGCAACGAGAAAAATATAGGTGAGTATTTTGTATTTTCATTTTTTCAAAGAGCTGAAAAAAAACTGAATCGCCATTTTAAAATTTTAAATCTTATTTATTTATTTAGAAAAAAAAAAATATTAATAAATTGGAATTCAATTGAAGAATGACTGTTTCATTTTTAATTCAGGTTCACTCAAAGGAACAGAAAAATTGAGAACTATTTTCTTATGAAAAAAGAGCACCATTTGGGAATGAAAATAAAGTACACCTATCACAAAATCTGAAAATGAGAACCACCTGACATGCATCGTTCAAGTATATTTTAATCTTGTTTTATCAGTAAACTAATTAAATTGATGAATCAACTCGAGTTAAAATTGACAGTTTTTGAACCCTAACGGAGGAATTCCTAACGTAGGTATCGGATTCATCAAACGATCTAGATTAAAACACGATGAAGAATGAAAAACAATCAGAAATGCAATAGATCCACTTTTACTTTTGTATCATATGTGGGACAAATTTAACGTTCGAATTGTGTTTTAATCTAAGTAATGGAAATACCTACGAGCTATTTATCAAAATTATGTCCATACAGGTGTTATTTGCTCAAGTAGTCTATTCGATAAAAACACACGTCACTTATATCGTTGCATCGTGGGCTGACTGACTCGGCAATATCGAAACTATATACTTACCTACCATTCTACCTATCGATTACTTACATTTAAACTAATTAAATAAAACATTAATAAAAACTTGTAGCATTTTATAGATGAGGTTGAACATTTGTCACAATGAAACTAAAACCTTTAAACCGAACATCTGGGAATAAAGCCCATTTATGTTTAACCTACCTACCTAAAAATTTTATACTTACAACTTTTTTTAAAGCTTCGCGTTTCAACATTTGTTCTGGTCAAGTGATTTTTAAAAAGTAGGTACCTCGCCTTTTTTTTTTTTTGAAAGCGTAATAAACGAAAGTGAGCATAAAACTAATTGTCGATTAACATGGAGAAGTTTACAATAAAACTTTTGTATTTATCTCAAGCATTCTTTTCTAATGACCGCGTTGTACAATTTCTGAAATATTCGTTCGTGTGGTATTCTTTTTTTTTTCGCCAAGGTAAGCCGAAATTTTGAAAAGGATTATTTTTAATCTCTGTGCATACTGTGGTAGGATTTAAAATGGCATTTCTACACAATGAGCAGAACAGATTCTCTGAAGGTGGACGAGCTTTGCTGTTAGCTTAAACATCTTTTTCATCTACAGGTGAGGATTTAGTACAATGCTTCATGGTTTACGGTATATGGTGAGCTGTTGGCATTTAATTTGTCATCTTTGTTGAATCGAGCCTTTGAACTGAATTACAGTCGTGATTAATTTTAACACACCGAGGATGCGCCTAAGTTATATTTGATAGACCTGTGTGGTGTCTGGTTATGGATTAACTTATTATTCGTACTAGGTAGGTAGATAGGTTCGTGTATCTTTTTCTTTCTTTTTTCATATGTCTTGAAAATCACTTTAATGGAGTATGAAATAGTGACCTTTTATTTCTTGGTGAAATATCGAAATTCGAATGGCATAATATTATTTTGATCAAAGGTTTTTAGTTAAAATTAAAAATATTTCATTTTTTTTTTTTTTTTTTTTTTTTATTAAAAAATGAAAGAGTAACCGCTCAAAATTTCACCCGAAAATTTACTAACTCCGACGATTTTTCATCGAGGAACTTATCAAAACCACATGTGTACAGGATGTTTGTTAACTCGTCGGGTGTTTTTCCATTCCTTTAATATCGTTTCGTACTCTATTGACGAAATTGGTACACAAGGTTGACTTCATAAAAGAAAACCCACAACAAACGTTTTATCGAAACTTTTCCACCATTTTTTTAAACATATAGGTACACGAATTCATAAGCTATAATACCTAATAGGTACCAACGTAAATAATTTTAAAACGTTATTAGTCCATTTATATACTTTCGTAAATTACCAACAATGTTTTAGAACAATCAATTGCTACGATGAGTCTCACAAAAGCTGTGAAAAAAATGACAGATCGACGAAGGTATAAGTATACCTAAGTATGGCAATATGTCAAAATTAAGAAAAATATTAGAAATGCCAGATGTTACAAAAGTCATTAAGCAAAGAGAGACATCGACGACGGTCAACTTATCAATTGTATTTAATGAAGTGGAAAGCGTAGGACATCTCAATGCGTTGGTGAGTTTGGAAAATACTTATACGCTTGAGAGTTTCGTCTTCGCGTTGTTGCGTCTTTCGTCGAAAATCCCTTAGATGGTATTACAAAGTTATTAAGGCACAACTTTCACAGGTTTCTATTTCAAATCATATTTTAGATAGCGATGAGGTGGAGGAGGAGGGGGAGGAGTTAATGAACGATAATTCGATATTACTCGTAGAAATATTTTTAAGTGAGATTTGATTTTGATAGAATGCACGTGTAACTTTACTCAAATTAGTTTATTACTTTTTGGATAGGTAGGTAATTGAACATTGTAGGGGATCGTAATTTGGTGACGATACAAAAGTTGTAGTATTTTATTTTAGATTTTATCACATCTTTTTATAATAATGAACGATAAAAATTCAAAAATATGTTTTTAAATTTGAATGTAACTTGATAAAAATTTATTTTATTTTTTTGCAAGTGCTTCGCATTTATTTGAAACAACTTGTTGATTAATTTTGAGGTTGAATTTAGTTTTGGTTTTCATGCTTCAAGTTTCGTATTTTCACAGTTTTTTAACCAAAAAATAATTTATACCTAATAAAATAAATATTAACAAATCCAAACGAGAAGAAAAAAATTGAAAAATTAAAACTGAAGCTGAAATATATTCCTTCTAATTTCAGTACCAGTTATTTCAGGTTTTAATTTCAGATTTCACAAAAAAGTGGATTCTAAAAAAAAAAAAAAAAGTGGAAATATGAAAGATTGTATTTTTACGGCAAACTGAGTAGGCAATTTATTCAACACCACTTTTCAAAAAATCAAAAATAATTCTTATTTACGGCGGACTGATTAGGCAACTTACATATTTTAAATCATCGTTTTATAACGTAGGTTTTTTCATCGAGATGAATTTAAACGTTCCCTTCTTTTAATCTTTCAGGCAAATTATATTGTAAAGTTGCACCCCCCCGCCGATCCCCCAGGACAACTTTTTCCTTAAAAGGGACATCCTAAGGAACATTTTAAAGCAAACTTGCCCAAAAAAAAGTCGGCCTTACTTACAAAATGGCGGCCATTTTGATTGAAAGGTCAGCCGAAATCGCAGATTTTGCGTTTCAACATAGGACTTGCACGAAATTTTTCAAACCTTACAAAGGTAGATCGAAACATCATGCAAAAATTTATCACCTGTCAAAATCTCAAGTGCTAAAGTGCGTTTTTCGATTTTTGGTGAATTTTTGAAAATCCAATTTAGGCCAAAAATGAGGGAAAAAATCAAAATTTTACCAAATTGACCAAGAAAGCTGAAATTTGGGATATACCCTATTTTCGATAGACCAAATCGATTGGAAACGGTTTCAACCCGTTTTGAGCGGTTCTGGAGCCTCCAGCAGATTTTTGAAACTCGAAATTCCCACAAAATCCCATCAAATTGGAGTTGTAAAGCTGAAATTTATTCTAAAAACTAATTTCAATACGCTACGAAGTACTGCAGGTAAATTCCAAGTCGTTTTGGAGCCTCCAGCGACTTTTTGAAAATTCCTGAAGCCTCCAGTAGATTTTTGAAACTTTAAATTTTCACAAAATTTCATCAAATGGAGATGGAAAGCTGAAATTTAAACTATACTCCAATTTTAACACCCTCTGAAGACGAATTCAGGTGGGTTCAAGTCATTTTAGAGCATCCAACGACTTTTTTGGAAATTACTGGAGCCTCCAGTAGATTTTTGAAACTTGAAATTTCCTCAAAATTTCATCAAACTGAGATGGAGAGTCGAAATACATTCTGCAAACTAATTTCAATACGCTACGAAGTACTGCAGGTAAAATTTCAAGTCGTTTTGAAGCCACCAGCGACTTTTTGAAAATTCATGAAGCCTCCAGCAGATTTTTGAAACTTTAAATTTTCACAAAATTTCATCAAATGGAGATGGAAAGCTGAAATTTACTCTATACTCCAATTTTACACCCTCTGAAGACGAATTCAGGTGGGTTCAAGTCATTTTAGAGCATCGAACGACTTTTTTGGAAATTACTGGAGCCTCTAGTAGATTTTTGAAACTTGAAATTTCCTCAAAATTTCATCAAACTGAGATGGAGAGTCGAAATACATTCTGCAAACTAATTTCAATACGCTACGAAGTTGACTGCTGGTGGATTTCAAGTCGTTTTAGAGCCTCCAGTGACTTTTTGAAACGTTGTATGAAGTTTTTTTGGAAAATTGAAATTTCCTAAAAGTAGCTGGAAGCTTCAAAACCATTTGAAACCACCATGTAGTCTGCGAAGTGAATTTCAGCTTGCCAACTCCATTTGATAAATTAATGTTGCGGGAATTTCAAGTTTCAAAAATCTACTGGAGGGTCCAGTAATTTTCAAAAAAGTCGCTGGATGCTCTGAAATGACTTGAACCCACCTGAAGTCGTCTTCAGAAGGTGTTAAAATTGGAGTGTAGAGTAAATTTCAGCTTTCCATCTCCATTTGATGAAATTTTGTGAAAATTTAAACTTTCAAAAATCTGCTGGAGGCTCCAGAACCGCTCAAAACGGGTTGAAACCGTTTCCAATCGATTTGGTCTGTCGAAAATAGGGCATATCCCAAATTTCAGCTTTCTTGGTCAATTTGGTAAAATTTTGATTTTTTCCATCATTTTTGGCCTAAATTGGATTTTCAAAAATTCACTAAAAATCAAAAAACGCACTTCAGCACTTGAAATGTTGACAGGTGATGAATTTTTGCATGATGTTTCGATCTACCTTTGTAAGGTTTGAAAAATTTCGTGCAAGTCCTATGTTGAAACGCAAAATCTGCGATTTCGGCTGACCTGTCAATCAAAATGGCCGCCATTTTGTAAGTAAGGCCGACTTTTTTTTGGGCAAGTTTGCTTTAAAATGTTCCTCAGGATGTCCCTTTTAAGAAAAAAGTCGTTCCGGAGGATCGGCGGGGGGGGGGGGGGGTGCAATTACTCCTATTGTCATATGCCGGACTATTTCACTAGAGTCGAAATAATCCGATGAAGTTGAGCGATGTATCGAATGATGTGTTTTCGAATGTGCTGAATATGAATTTGAATACAGCTTTACTTTTCAGTGAAAACTGGAGGAAAGGGGAGGAGAAAGTTGAAAAGTATTTTTTTGTAGAATGAACATGAGATTACGTTTACGTTGAACCACAAAATACTTATACGTATACCTTCGAAATTCTCAAAATCTAACATACTAGACATTTTAGAGTTTCATTATCAATAAAATCACTATGGATGCCATTCATTGGTTGATATTTGCCCACTAGGAAGCGATAAATTATAGTAAAACTTTCAGATGTTGTTCGGCGTGATAAATGGAAATGGAAGCTTTTATAAAATTGACCAACAAATACTTCGGTACACAGTTAATAAAGAACAAGGTCGCGAAATATCACATAAACAACCCGAATGTCTTTAATTTTACCCTACTTATTAAGAAACTAAACGCCATAAAACTTGACACTTCATTGTGTTATATTTCTTTAAGAATTTGATTAAAAGTAGGTATTTATAGGTGGTATCCAATATCGAAGCACCTGCTACCTATATTATCTATACAAAATAACTCAAATATGCTGGAAATTATATCTGAGAGCTTCTTATTCGAAATAATAAATTATTTGATGTAATTCATTTACTTACTCAGATATTATTCATAACGAGTAGGTATTCCATTTTCTATAAAATTTAATATAAACGATGTTGATGCGTTTAATAGCGTTATCTGAGACTATAGTTTGTTCTTATTTTGACATGATGTTTTGTTGATTCAATTTATTCTCCTTTATTTTTTATTCCTATTCTTTTTTAATATCTAAGTATATCTCTAATTGTGAAGAAGAAATCCAAGAATGACGACAATACAAAAGCCTTTGAACGAATGGATAATATTTCTAATTTATTTTCCTTTCGTTGTTACCTATAGTTGTTATTTGCGAGCAAAATATTCGTGTTTCGTGTTTCCTAAAATATAATATATTTTTTTCGAAAAATATTCTCAATTTCATATCATTATTACGTCTCCGGTTAAATTTACTATATTAAGTTTCAACATTTTCCATCGTCAAAATATTGGTAGGTAATAATTTTAAACAAACAGGTGGGTATTTATTATTGCTGTTAACTTACAATCATAATCAGGAGAATATGGCGCTGCGCTGGTATGTGATAAGGTTATCAATATACACAGGAAAATTCCAAATATAACTACTGTTTGTGGTTTATTCATTTCGTACCCTGTAAACCGAACGAATAACCAATGTTATTTCAAAGTAATTATCACGTTATATAATATAGAAAAATAATCAAATTATTAACTCACCTGGATATATGTATATTTGTATGTTATATTCTAATTCTATAGGATAATGGTGTTGTTCCTATACAAACAAACAAAAAATAGTTCAGATTTTACTATACATAGGTACAGGTAGGTATTCGCAATATATAAGTAATTTATTACATTAAAAAGTAGCTAGCTAGGTACACAATGAATAGTCGGATTGTTTTTTCAATATTTTTCTGTGGCCCATAAATCGTTTCAAAAATGACATTCGATAATCCATCGTAAATATAAAAAAATTGCCCAACGTGTCGTTGTAATTAAATAACTGTAATTTTTGCACTCGAATTAGTTCTTGTATCTTGGCAATAAATTAAAACTGATTACCACGTTACGCAGGAATTTTCCAAAAAAATGTGACCGAAAAAATAGTACGGATGCGACGTTGCCAATACGTGCTACTCCAAAGTTTTGATTACGATTAGCTTTAATATAAATAAAATTCATCTGAGCGTATGCTTTTATTATATGCTACCTTATATTGGTATTAGTTAAGCGTCGAGGTAAACAGACCGAATGAAATCATGCACCCGTAAGAATTACACGATAATTTGATTTACTCGGTATTTTATTTTTTGAGATGAACCGCTATGAAAGATTAATTACCAAGTCTTCGCTACCTACGTCGTGGAATCAACTTAGGTTAAAGCTTCGAGGCAAAAAATAAAACTTTTACCAGCGAAGATCCAAGTTACACTAAATTTTATTACAAATTAATAGTACTACGAATAGGTGCTTTACACTTCACCTTATCGCGAAGATATTAATAAGGAACATATCACATTGTACTGTACCTACCTACGTATAATGAACGGAAAATTCCTAAAAAACAAATACTGACTGATAAAACATAGGAAACTAGATCTAGTGGTACTCGTTTATAATACTTAGAATCCTAGAGAGTAATTATTCGGGTAATATTTCAACTCATAGCGTTAATAATGCACGTTGAAGGAATGTTTCTAAAAATAAAGGTTACTTTGCACACCTATCAGGTAATATCGTACGTATGTAGGTAGTATGGATATTTTGTTACACGATGAGGAACAAAAAAAAAAAAAAGAACAAAAGATTTATCTTCGAAGAGGAATTTTTTGCCCATTCGTAATTATACAATTGTCTATGTGGGTAAAACTTTCTGATGTAACACGCGTGTTAAACTTTACACGCTGTTTTAATTTTTATACTTTTTTTTTTTCGCACCAAGACGAGAAATTTCACCCTCGTTAATTTAGTACAACGAACAGGAAAAATGAAATATTAACGAGGAATTTTTAAAACACCTAACCGAGCCTTGTCGTTTATTTTTTATTTACTTTCTCTTTTAAAATTTTAACCAGAGTATGGGTTCGGGTTGTTAATGAAATAATATACGCCTGGTAAGGAAAGATTTGACCATCAGAATAGGTATGTAGGTACCATTGTATAAAGGTGTTTGCTCTTTTTGATGTAGGAACCTTTGTGTAGAAGCAGGAAGATTTTTTGCTTGAAATGGCGAATTTAGAAGTATAAGGATATTAAAGTTAGGGTATATTTTCGATAAAAATGCGTTTCGCGACGATAGGTAAGTAAGTGGGTAGGTAACTATTGTAAAAAAAATTTTTGTTGAACGAATATTGAAAGTTTTTATCGAGTACCTGAACGCACTTTAATAATATTCGATAGAAACGAATATTGAAATTGTAATAATACCGGTAGGAAAGTGACTCTCGTCTGAACTGAAATGGTATAGACCTGTAGATATGTATTTGAAAAGGGAAAAATTTCGTGACGAGCAAACTATCTATGGGTGAAAGCCCGAAAGATTATCGATCTACATAATGCAACAATTTGTTGAAAATATGTTAGACTTGTTCTATATAGTTGGTTCTAAAGATTTTTTTTAGTCCATCTTTCGTAGGTGGTGAGGGGGGGCGTACCAAATTAAAATAGTGAAAATAAAATTTCAATTTGATTGACATTATGACGACTTACTTTATGCTATACGAAAGTGATTAGACGTGTTTGTTTTATATAAATTCTCACACTGAAATGATATACTGTATCGTGTCACACGAGCTTTTATCTGTACTTAATTAAATAATTTTTTTAAGCGTGGGTACGGGTACGAGTAGGTTCATTTTTTTAGATGAAAATTTCGAAAAAATATTTAAATTTTACTGATAGCCTTATAATGAATGAATAAATGAGACAATTTGAGACAATTTATAGCAAGCTGGCATGACCAATAAACAAACATTCTTGAAATTAGATACAACATTTTTTCTGAAAGATTGTTTTTTAATCATTGTAATGTACTTGAAGTTCAGCCAATTTTTAAAATTGAATTTACTTGTCCTTGTCTGCTTATAAGTTTTATGCTTTATGCACTTTTGACGTAAACTGATGTAATCAAGAAGGCTCCAGATTAGCTGTCTATTTCACTCGTAAAAAAAATCAAAAGTTCTCAAATAGGTATTTTGTACATTTTCATGTATAAACTTGAAGTACTTACTGTTTTTGGGTATTTTTTCTTAATATGAAGTATATGAAGATTGAAATTTTGTTTTCTGTTTATTTTAGAGTGAATTTCTGCTTATTGAATACGGGAGCTCATTGTTGAAATCACACGTGCAACAACAGAACTTTCAAGTCAAATTTGATCCTATATGAAATTCGTACTTCATTCGAGTAGGTAGTAGGTAAGTACATAATAACTGGAAATTGAAAGGAAGGAAAATAAAAAGCCCAACTATTCGTCTCAGTTCGCAAATTCAAGTGGATATAAATGAAACAAAATTAGCTCGAGTTTTGTGCAAATAACAATAACATCGGTTTTTATTGGAATTTCCTCAATTTTTTAAACGTCATCGTGCTTTCTATATGTCCTCAGCTAGCGCAGAATTCCAATGATCATTTTGACCGTGTTATTGCACAGATGATACGATTTTTGGTACACCCTGGAGAAGTAAGTTAGGATTAACATTCTTTTTCTTATCATTTTCTCATTCAATTTAAATTTTTCAAGTACAGTACATGAGTAGGTACAATAGGGAAATTATCAGAAGTAAAAATCGACTAAAAATCAAGTTCTGTAAAACAAGAATAGTTGATTGATATTTAAAAGAAAAACACCAATAAAAAAATGAATAAGTAGATCCTTAAATAAGTATCTACCTAAATGAAAAATAATCTTGTTCAATTTTGCAAAAAATTGATTTTTTATTCAAAACTATTAAATACCTGTATAAATATTCAATGGAGCAAAATGAGCTAAAAAAACGTCGAGTAAAATAAATCATTAAAAGTTGATGAGAATTTCCAACTTCGAGAAATGCTTAAAAATTTCAACTGACGACCTGAGTGGAACTTTTCAAAAAAAATTTGAAAAATTGACTGCAAAAAATAGCAAATTTCGTAGTTTTTACAACTTAGGTTGAAATTTTTCAAAAAAATTGAAAAAATGACAACAAAAATTATAAAATTTTATGATTTTTACAAAAATTATCAAAAAAATTGATTCTTCATTGCAAACATAATTGATCATATAAGATGAAAAAAAATTGCAAAAATTGCAAAAAAAAAATCGATTCTCGAATTTTGATATTATTTTTGATTTGTGCAATAATTCAATTAATCGGGTTATGAGATTCAATTATCGTATTTACGTTTTTTAGATTTGATTAATCGAACACAGAGTCTGATGTACAATTGAATAAATGTATCAGTGTCGATCAATTTTCTAAAATCATTCGATAATAATTATTCTGAACTCACATCGAATATTAGCGAAAGTAGGTATACTTGGGCATTTGTACCTACCTATCTAGAAATCCATTTTCTCCCAAATTTATTAAATTTAAGTCTTTTTGTTTCAGTTTCACATTATTTTGAAATTTAATTTCAAAATCATTTTATGTAACATTATCGAATCTGATTTACTTTTTGAAAACGCAAAATATCTAGTTACTTATGAAAACAATATGAGAAGAATCGGTAGACATCTGGACACCTTTTAACAATTTCTTTCCATAGATTTCGCTATAGCCCAGAGGTGTAACGATTATAATCGATGCTGCATCGATCATTTCGTCCCAAAATAATCGGACTAATCGGAGGATAATCGATTAATCGGCGATTATTCGGCCAAAAAAATTTGCTGTTCCATGATTGGTTGGAATTGAGTGACGTCAGTCATCACCATAAATGTTTTCTGAGCCATTATCTGAACAATTTTCAATTTCATTTTTTTACTCAAAAAGTAATTGTAATGAAAGGATTGAAGAGAAAATGAAAATATGAAACATCAAATAACAAATTAAAACCAAAAGGAAGACACAAAATCAAGATTTGGATTAATTTAAAAAAATTACAAATTACCCAAAGGTCCGATTAATCGATTACGGCCGATTATAAATAATCGGCGATTATTAATCGGAGATAATCGATTATAATCGTAATCGTTACACCTCTGCTATAGCCAGGGCTATTCGAATGTGGACATTTCACCTTCTGGCGTCCTCCTGGCGCAGAACTCCTGTAATAGTTTATACACATATTTTTGCCCAAAAAATGCTGTAGCTTAGTTACTTTCAAAACACCCGGAATATGAATAGGTAGGCACATCTTTCTTTTTTTTCAAAGCCCTTCCTCACTTCTTACTTTCAATTTTAACACACGAGAGGATAATTTTGAATTATGATGGTTATTCTATGAATTCCTGACGCAGAACTCCTAGTCTCGTTTTTTAATCACCTTATTGCACATTGAGAAGGCTCTTATATGAAACAACATAGCTCGGATTTCGTTTAAATTCACAAAGACAGTTTATACTTCGAGTTGAAAGTGTCCCATAAAAATTTCGAGACTCCTTAGATCAAATGAAGGATGTTCTAGAAGTTCCCAAAATGGGCTTATTTTCGAGAAAATGTGTGTTTTTTTTTTGATAACACCTCGCAACCGCATAATTTTGCAACTAGGATACCTCTCAAAGTGTTCGTCCCTGATTTGAACGAGAGCATGATTTTTGGAAAGAGCATGATCTAATACTCTTGTAGACAAAATTTGTCACCAAAGTTAATTTTTCGATTTTTGGCAAATTTTTGAAAATCTAAAATGTAGATATACTTTTTGGGAATTTATTATACTTCTTTCAAAAAAATAAAATAAAGTACATTTTATTTCACAAAAATGATCAAAATCAGTCATAAAAATCACCTCTCCTGAAGCTGAATTTAACTATTTTCTTTCATTTTGGAGCCTCCCGCTCAATTTTCAATTTCTTCGAGATTTAAAAATTTTCCCAGAAAGTTGGGAAGTGAATTTGGGATAATTTTTTATATTTTTCCACTCTCAAGTTTTACTTTCTCACATTAATTTATACCTTTCCTGGAGAAATTGGGAATTTCTGAAAGGATTGAAAATCACGTTGGATGGCTTCAGAGTTGCTCGAAGTCGAAGCGATGAAATTTAGGTTCTAAGAAGTTAAATTTCAGGACTGACTTTCTAAATTTTCACTAAATAATTGATTACACATTTTTTTCAAAAGCTCCCAATCGTCAGAAATGGTTAATGGCCAAAAATCTAAAAATCAATTGGGACAGCTAAGATTATTTCGGCTATGAAGAATTCAGAACATCATTTTTCCGAAAATCGTGGTTCCACCTCCGTGATGTAGGCCTTGTAGGGGCTCGAATTTTTTATAGAACGCTTCAGGCTCAAAGTGATCACTTCCATGAAAGTGGCCCAAATCTAGGGTAGGTAGTTAGATATGTTTTTTTGTTTCGACAGTCCTATTGCACATACCTATGTCTAAATTTAATATTTATCTACAAATACAGCAGTAAAAAGGGAGTTGTTATTTTCCAAACCTTGGGAGAGGAGTGAACGATCAGTTCGTACAAACGAACGATATTGTCTTTACTCCAGATCCGTTCCATATCAGTACTTCAGTACCACATTTTTATCAATTTCCCATTATCAGGCTTTTTTCGCCCTTCAGTTTGAATTATTTTATGCAATTTCGTTGAGTTTTGCTTCCATTCGTAAAAATTAAATAAAAGATGAATCCGGACTCCTGAGAATGAAAAATGTATTTCAAAATAGTTCATTAGTTCTTACGTTGATTTTAATTTCCGTAGTCTTGAGTTCTAAAAAAAAAATGAATCCCAAGAAGGAAGAAGCCGGATTCTCGGGATTTTCCCTTGAAACTTTGAAAACTGAACTGCGGAAATGGGTTGTGGATTCAAGTGTGGAAGTGGAAGAAGGTGGCCATTGGAAATTTAAAATACAGTGGAACCTCGAAACTGGAACACTCTATTTTTTACAAATAATCATTTTACATACAACATACATCGAATCTGTTTTCGGTACTTATTACTTATCTGGGATGTTAATTTGGCTAAGTTTTCCACTCGTGATGTTCGTATCGGTTTACTGCACTAACGTAATGGTATACACTTTAATTCCAGAGGTGTTTATTCGGTGCAATTTTAATGAAGATCGTAAAGATCTATTTTGTCGATAAAAAAAGAAAACCAATGCCACCAATGGATTGTAAAGCTGAAAGGAAGACGAAAAAAAAATGAAGTCCAAAAAGGAACGAATGAATCGATTTGAATGACCACCTCTCCCAAGGTGCGGAAAATAACAAATCCCCAGTAAAAATAGCAACACATGATTATTGGTTGTTCGATTGAGATGATAACATTCCACTAATGACAGATATCTATGATATATATTATTCTACTCTGTCAACCTATTTTTCTGAACAATTTTGTTTGGGGGGGGGGTGTTCGATATTTCTGAGCACCCTGTATCACTTTTAAGATGCTTTATATGTAGCTTTTCGTACCCATTCAACGCACAAATGAATAATTGTACTGTTCGAATTGCAGCAGTTAAATGTCCTCCTGGCGCAGAACCCCTATATGATAAAATTTTGTGTTAAATAATTTTTTTTAATCAAAAGATTTCTTTTGAGGTGCTCGATATTTCTGAGCACTCTGTATCACTTTCAGGATATCTTGTAGCTTTCACACCTATTCAATACACAAATGAATACCTAATATTAATGCCTGAATTGCAACAGTTCAATGTCCTCCTGGCGCAGAACCCCCCATGATCATTCCACCCATATTATCGCATCGATAACATTACTTTCAGAACACCCTATACATATAGGTACATTACTCTCGTAGTTTAATTATTTTATTTCGGACGAACTGTTGTACGAATAGGTAATTCTAATAAGCTTTAAAATTATTGAAAACGTCGCGCCATAACTCGCCAGCTCTATTCAATTTTATACATATTCAACAGCTTTCCGTTTATATGGCCGCGCAAACGACAAAAATGAACCTATATAGATAGGTACCGTACTGAGGCTTGAAATAATATTACATTTACTTGGTAAGTCGATATGTAAACGTTACATCTAGTGAACGTTATGTAGGTACCCTACCTATATAGAGGTACACGGATTCAGTTTCAATGCATGTAGGTTTTTTCGCGCATAATTAAACGTATACTATGGTGTTTCATTTAATGGATCTGTACACCACGTATAGAAAACCTAGTCTACCTACTTCATAAGAATGGATACCGAAGCACTATTCTTCTTCGTGGTAAAAATACTCTTCGCGGTGTTCTCGATATTTTATATTCTTCATTATACACTCGATATCAATTGCCGACGCGATGAAAACCTACACCTATTATGTCGATAAAATTGAAATCGTGTTTTGAGGAAAATTTTTAACGAACCGGATTGAATTTCGGAGTAGGATATTTAATTGCGAGATTTTTTTTACCGCAGGCTCTCATCGTAAAAAATATGTAGAACATCGCGAAGATACGGTTGAATTTTATTAAAACGTGAAATTCGATTTTCTACGATGAAATCTTAGCCACTTGTGCTGCGAACGAATCAAGCTATCCGCAAAGTATTTTCGTGTTGCTATTTTTCGAAATTTGATTTCAATTTCGTTTTTTTTTCTTCTTCTCCTTCTTTATACCCCGAAAAACTTCCATTTAATTTGTTGACTCGAGGTGTATTGTGTAATTGAATTTCAATCTATATCGAGGTCGCAGCCAAATGACGGTGATATTCTTCCTTCCTCTTTTTTTTTTTGTGTGTACGTGTAAATGTTACCTACGTATTCTGTGTATAAGATATAGCTATTCAAAGATTAAATACGATGCAGCATGCTTTTATACATGGTTTAGAAAAAAATATATGGTCCAGGGTTTTCATTCCTCTTCCTTTAATACGAATTACTACGTCAGCATCATCGTCTTAGCTGCGGAGTGTGGGTTACAAATGGCAATGGGAACATTTAAAATGAAATTTTTCAACTCGAAACTATTGTCTGAGGAAAAAAAAAACAATGAAATGTCGAGTAAAGGGAAAAATATATTATCAGTGGTACAAACGTTAATCCTCGTTCGGAGTTTTACAACGCAAAAATGTCATTTACAGCGTCGCTTATCTATATAAGAATGTGGCAATATTTGAAACTTCTCCCCCTTTCCCTAAAAAAATCAACTTTTGGCCAAAAAATGGTTACCTTTTTTGACGGATGGTTTTCATGTTCTTCTTCTAATTTATATCCGATTTTCAAACTCCAGCCCACCACGTCGACGTGATGAAAACCTGTCACGTAAAATATATTCAAAAATCATCGATTCGAATTCGAATTCGTGCAGTGTGAGAAAAAAATACACAAAACATGTCGAATATGACTACAAAATACAAAGAAACTGTGCACAAGAAGAAGACTTTTCGTGACAAAATTAAACGTCATTCCTCATCCTCCTCCTTACTGTGCAAATTCACGATGGTAAACATATTAAAGATGTTTTTAATTCCGTACATTTCCAATTGATAAGATGTTTATTTTATATACGTACTCGTAGGTACTTTTTCATCTGTATCGACAAATTGTCATCCGCGTGTATGAAAAGAAACGACATTATTGCAAGAAAATTGCATTCTCTGCGAGGTTTTTCCCCATTTTAAACAAATTCTCATCGCATGTAGTTTTTCATTACATATCCAGTAAAATAACATTTGGAATTTTTCAAGAATTTGTAAAATTCACGATTAAATATTAGGTGAGTACCTACGTTGAAATGTAAATTGAACTGACGACGAATTGATTCAACAAGTTTTCAAGGATTTTATTATCTACAATGGTATTTGGCTGCCTAATGCCAATTGTCGTCTTTTGAACATAGCGCTGATACTGAGAGGTGAAATTCAACAAGTAGAGGGAAATTTTAGGCTATAAATTCACCCAGTGGAGTAAGAACAACAAGAGCAGCAGCAACAGGAGAGATTAAAATTTGACACGTTGCCCGATCTTGGCAGACCAAGTTATCGTTAATCGTCTATTACTTACGTGTCGACACAAACGAAACGCATTTGTAGGTTGTCTTATTGTTGAAAACTTTCCCCGGAGGGTGTTTTTTTCTAAGTGGGCGCACGTTTCAAGTTGAGGTTATAAATTGCATAATAAAGGCGTTTTAATTAAACTAAAACGTAAACGTAGGTATCTAGCACCTACCCACCTATACCTACCTATATCTATCTCGACCAGAAACTGAATAAGCATGCTTTTGTCACTTTACTAATTCTTGTTTGTTTATCAGAACCTCGAGTATTTTTTTCTTGGGTATTCGATGCCTTGCTCGACGAGTCGTTCTCGTTATCGCGTGATAAAATTTATTCGAAAGGGGAGCGAGTAGGACGACTTTGCTGGCTTTCAAACTTTAACTGGGCCGTACGTTTTATTCGTGAAATATGACTGGATAGTGGATAGGAAGTGTTTTATAATATTTGGATGTAGAGCCTAAAGAGTTGATTAATTAATCGTTAATGTGCTTAGGTAGTTAGGTATTTGTTGTTCGAATTAAGTAATTGAGCAGATACTAAATGAGGTCGATCAGGTGTTAATCATTTGAGTTGTGAACTGACGGATAGATAATGATGAGAAGTATTAAGTAAGTAGGTGTCAAAAAATATAAAATGGTCGAGCCATCATATAATTATGTAACCGCCTACAAAGATCAGGCATTCAAAATCTATTGTACTGATAATAAACCAAGCAAAAAAAAAAAAAAAAAATCGCAAGGAAACCCAAAAATACACAGTACCACACTGAATTTCATTGGCTCAAATTTTCATGAAAAAAAAATCAAAATACATTGGGTCATTCCATGCCAAATCGGCGGATTTTTGCACGAGGGGTCTTCGATTTTTTTCAAAATCAGATCATTTGTAGAGGTCATCAAACGATGACGAATGGCGCAAACCGGACATTTTTTCGATTTTTTTTGACGGAGCTGTGGCGCTTCAAAGTTCTCCAAAATGGCCGAAAATGGAAAATTTCAGTTGCAAATTGCTCCGGTTGTACGTGGTATAGAATTTTGAACTTTTTTTCAAATTGTAGTACTTTGAGAGGGTAATCGACGAGTGATGTCAAAATCAGTGTTGCCACTTTTAAAAACCTAAAAAAATCGATTTTAAAACTTATAATTTAAATATAACCATGATGTCCGCCAGTAAAAATTCTGAAAAAATTCTCAGTTTTAGTCCTTTTTATGTAGAATAACATATCAAAAAATTGGAGGGGCCTTTTTTTTCATTTTCGAGAAAAAAAATTACAAGTTTTACAATTGCTGCAAAAGTACCATCAGAAACCTAAAAAATGAAAATTTTTGCATTTTTGAAATATTTTACCAATGTGTAGACGATAATGTGAAAAAAATCCCCCTCCCCCCATTTGTCAACGAATTGACATTTTTCGTGCTATAAATTTTTATTTCAAGAGTGAAATATATGCATTTTTCGTCAATTTGTCGACAAATTGAGGGGAGGGGGATTTTTTCACATTATCATCCACACATTGGTAAAATATTTCAAAAATGCAAAAATTTTCATTTTTTAGGTTTCTGATGGTACTTTTGCAGCAATTGTAAAACTTGTAATTTTTTTTTCTCGAAAATGAAAAAAAAGGCCCCTCCAATTTTTTGATATGTTATTCTACATAAAAAGGACTAAAACTGAGAATTTTTTCAGAATTTTTACTGGCGGACATCATGGTTATATTTAAATTATAAGTTTTAAAATCGATTTTTTTAGGTTTTTAAAAGTGGCAACACTGATTTTGACATCACTCGTCGATTACCCTCTCAAAGTACTACAATTTGAAAAAAAGTTCAAAATTCTATACCACGTACAACCGGAGCAATTTGCAACTGAAATTTTCCATTTTCGGCCATTTTGGAGAACTTTGAAGCGCCACAGCTCCGTCAAAAAAAATCGAAAAAATGTCCGGTTTGCGTCATTCGTCATCGTTTGATGACCTCTACAAATGATCGGATTTTGAAAAAAAATCGAAGACCCCTCGTGCAAAAATCCGCCGATTTGGCATGGAATGACCCATTATAATCAAAAGTTAGATAGAAAATTGAAATTTGGTTCATATATATACAATTTTTCCGTATCTCGAATCGATTGGCAGTGATTTTGAATATTTTTGGAGACTCCGGTGGATTTTTGAATTTTCCAGTTTGGGAAAAATTGTTATAAAAAGGGTTAAAATGAAATTCAACGTTTTCAAAATCAGATTAAGTTGAAATTCCTTATTTTTACCGAGATCAATTTGAATATACGAATTTTCAAAACCAAATTTGCTACCAGTTCAAACCCATATTTCAAAAAGTGTTGAGCAAAATCCATTATTTTGAATGATCGATCATTTGATTAGAAAACTATGAAATTTCAATAAAATTTGTCAAAATTGCACGTGTAAGGAAGTGTTGAAAATTTTGTAAAACAAAAATTATATAAAACATCGTTGAAACTTGTTTTCAACTCCAAAAAAATGATTAAAAACAACTAAAGCACCAAAAAATGAAGAAATATTTTTTTAAAAATGAGTTTGAGCCTTTCTGGAGACTGCAGTGGATTTTTAGATTTTCAAATTCAGGAAAAATCGTCAAAAAAGGGCAAAAGGCTTAAAATGAAATTCGACATTTGCAAATTAAGATTAAGTAGGTAAATGTACCTTATTAAGTTATTAGGTAATTCTTACCCAGATCAATTTGAATACACATTTTCAAAACTAGTTGCTGCCAGTTCAAATCCATATTTCAAAAAATGTGGGGCAAAATATATTATTTTGAATGATTGATTATTCGATTATCAGTTACAATATTTTGATAATCGATTACATACATTTTAATTATACGATGTCGAAATACCTGATCAATTACCTACGCCCTATTTCTGAAAAAAATTATCTTGAAAAAATGCTCAAAAAAGCATCAAAGTCGCGATAAATGAACAAAAAACGATGAATAAATTAAAATAAAGTTCGTCAAAATTTCAAGAGTATATGTAAGTGTTGAAAATTTTGTAAAATGATAGATATCTATTAAAAAATCCACAAAAAATCAATAAAACTTTAAACCACTGCAAATGCCCAAAAAATACCTAATAAAATTTGACAAAATTCAACAAAAATTATATACCTAAAACATCGTTGAAACTTTTCTCAACTCAATAAAATGCATCAAAAACACTCAGTATCACCAAAAATGAAGAAATATTTTTTAAAAAAAGATCAATTATTTTTGAAAGATAAGTATCCACACTCGATTATTTGCGATTAGGCACCAATTCAAATATTATCATAAAAATTGATTATTTTCGATTATTTTTTCGCAATTACCTGAACGAATTCAACTCTAATATTTTAGTATTGTTCGCCTCCAAATTTGATTCAAACGAAACCGCCATTTTTAGGAAGAGCATGGTCTGAAAACCAACACAACCATAAATCATAATTTCAGCTGCCTAAATTGATTATTCGATTTTTGGAGCATTTTTTCAAATTTAAAAACGACTGAAATTCGGCGATTTTATTTTTTTTTTTAAACGCACATTTATTCAAGAAAACAAGGAAACAGTAGTGAAACTAATGTATACGACATACGTATAATGTACTTACTCCCTTGAATTGAATTTAACCATTTTCTGTCATTCAGGACTTCAGGAGCCTTCAGAGCAATTTTCGATTTTTCCACAAACAGAAAGTAAAATTTCTCTAGAAGGTGTATAAATGAATTTGGACAGCTAAAAATCGAGTTGTCTTTTTTTCTCGACTTATTTAACGAATTTATGCAGATATGACGCAATTTCGAAATGGACACCTCGATTTCAGTTTTTTTATGACTAGCATTAATACCTATATTTAGGGAAAAAAAGTTCAAAAATTTGCAGCTTGTTGGAAAATTTTAAAATATTGCACGAATGGTTTCATTTTGCCTAAAACCAGCATCTGAAATTTGAATTTCACCATTTTGGGGCCTCTCTGAAGACCCAGTGTGATTTTCGATCTCTGTAGAATTTTAAAATTTTTCTAAAAGATCTATAGAAATTAATTTACATAACTAAAAATCGAGTTGTGGCTTATTCTCAGGGTTGGGCGAACTCTTTTTGAAAATGAAACAAATTCTATTCAGTCGATTCCACTCATTTTGAAGAGAACTCCACCTCATCTCTTTTAAAACTCTTTTTAAAAAGAATCACATTTTGAATCGATGACCTTTTTTCAAGTAGTTCTATTCTTTTTCAATTATTTTTCAACTCTTTCGTCAAATTTTTAAAAATTATTCTCCAACGCTTTGTTCCTTGTAAGTATGTACTTTTGACAGAAGCATCTTCCAAAAAAGAGAGATTAAATTCAGAAGTAGGATTTATCCTCCCTCCAAAAAAGCATTTTATTTTTTTTGACAACTTCAACAGCTTAGGAAATACTTTCATATCGCAAAAAAATTGGAATTAAACAAGGTTAAATGTCATGAGAGTTTTTGAATTTTTTGAATTTTGGTTGGCGTATTATGAAAATTTTTCATTTTGGAAGACTACTGAACTTGTATGGTAAATACATACATAAATTAAAATTTTTGATCGCTTTTGCTATCTACACAAATTTTTTTATTTAATCCAAAATTAAAATTCTCAAAAATCACAGTCCCGTTTAAATCGGAGGTCCTTCGAGATCTTCCCTTGTAATTTTTTTTTTCGAAAAAGGTAAAGTGTATCCTTTTTTATCACACATCTGCACAGCAAAACATAATACATCGACTAGATTTTTCAAAATTAACTTCAACATGGTCGAACAATTAAGCCATCCTCTGTGTATTTTAGTTAATATTAAACGCTTCAAAGAGCGAGAAGTTAATATGAGATTATTTATGTTCTAGTACAACTGTATAGATATTTTATACTACTCAACAGCGTATGTAGGTAGTGGTAGAGGTAGGTATATATACGTATGTACTTATAGTGGGCACAGGCAGATATTTTTATGCATGCTGAACGAATTAAGTATTCTTTTCTATATTTTATAGGTCTAAGTATAATACGTTTTCCGTTTTGTGTTGAGCCAGGAAATAGTATCATAATTTTTACAATACATAAAGGCGATAAAAACCTTTCAAAAAGGGATCCTTTTCAGCTTCGGTATTTAACTCATTAAGTAGCTACATACATTTTATCCCAAAAAATAAAATTACCTACCCACTCATTCTGGGACATTTCACATCGGACAGAAAAACTTTGTACAACCTAAAAAGAGGAGAAAACACTCGTGTAAGTACCTACTTTCAATTCTCAAATAAAATCACTCGTCGCACCTGCCTCGTTCAGATTTCACTTGCATACCTACCAAAGTTCATTTTGGGTAGGTGTGGGTGTAGGTATATAGATACATTAGCAAAAAACAAATCGATTTTCATTCATAGATAGGTACCTATACATGTAGATATATCTACGCATTTAAATGACAATCGTAGTCGAAGAGGACTTACCTAAATGATGATATATCCGACATTCGGATACGGATTTTTTTTTCACAATTTACTCAATATCCGTCATTTTACGTTTTATTTACGTATACGTGTAGGTATTTCGTTTCGAATAATACACGTGGATTTTGCTTTACCAGCATAAATGACGCGTAAGTTATAATGATGTGTTACACAATGACCATCGGATAGGGTAGGTAATGAAAAAAATACGTATTACGTATACCTACCTACCTACCCACCTACCTATGAGAACATAATGACGTCAAAAATTGGCACTTTGGCAGAGTTGATTTTCCAGATTATTTTAACGTTTGTATCATCACTTTACTATATGAAAGAGCTTTTCATTGAATGAACCGAAAAAGCGACGTGTGGGCTATAAAATTATATACGTGTGATAAGATCTGAAGATGAAAATTATACACCTAGACGTACATTTTCAAACAACAAATCAAGACTGAAAAGTTGACATTGTAGGATTTCAAATGTACGAGTAAATGATGATGATTAAATTGGTCTAAAATTAGGTTTAAGAGTAATGTAGGTACAATGAGGGCAAATGCGATGTTCGATTATTGGAATCAAATAGTAATCCGTGGGATTAAGGTATCTCTATCTATCTATATGTACTTGAAATATTATATGAATTTCATGAGGGTATTTAATTTCAAAGAAGGGTCGAACCAAATGGTGGAGTGAGGAGCATCTTTATAGATAACAAAACTGATTTTTTCGAGTCGATATTTCCAAATCAATATCTCCATCCTCCACAAAAAAATATAATTAACTGAAAAAAAAGGAAAAAATTTCACGTCGAATAGAGAATTTTTCAATATAACTTCTCGTTGGTTTTCCCCCCAGGTATCTTAGCAAATTTTTATCATGCGAGAGACTCGAACAAAAAAAACGTCATCGTCGCGCCGATTATCGAATATAATACCCAATTCATTTTCATTTAATTGCAAACCTTCGTCGGTAAAAAAAAAACGAAAACCAATGAAATGAATTGATAAATATTTCATTCGTATAGTCTACAAATCGCCCCAATACATCGGATACTAGAATAATAGCACAAATCACCCATAAAAAATTCATTCGAACGCCTCCACAGTCCACGGATCAAAAACTCGACTCGAATTCGCCTCCATACGACGTATGAAGACTAAAAATAAGCATTTTTTCCGTTTCGCTACCGTCACGAAGACGACGCGAATCCGAAATCCGAAGAAAGAAAAAAAGAAGCCTGCAGAGCCTGCTCGTAAACAAAGAATGAGGCGACCGAGCCGATGATTTAAACGCTTAAAATGCGAAATTCGTAGACACTGGGCCAGCATGGAAGGAGGTTTTTTGGTACATTACAACCCCAATCTGTTTAACTTTAACCAATATCGTTATTGACACGGATAAAAAGGGAAAAGCCATAAACAAGAGTAATTTAATTCCCAGATACAACAATCACGTTTCTCGCGATGAAAGTCATAAAATTTAGATACTTTGTTGACTTTCCAAATCGAATATCCAAAAAATAAATTAATTTTTGTAGCTAAATTCGCGCTGCTATCCGTTTTCGCTCAACTTGCACCTTTTATGTGTATTATTGTGCCAATGCGACTGCTAGAATTCGCCGCCTTTTAATGGAAAAAATCTCACTCGAGCATCTGCGAGTGGGCTCGACGCGAATCGAAGTTAAATTGCATTTCCCAGCGTTATTATTGCTCGACCTATTATTCGGGCGACTAAAAGATCAGCAAAGTAGACGGGTTAAAAGTACCTATACCAAAGAGAAACACAACTCTGATGACATAAGTGGTCACCACAAAGGAAACAGCATTTTACAGAGTTGAACGTAAGTATAGTAAGCGGTATGGCATTTCTATTTGTATTAAAGTGGTGAAAATTTGTTATATGTAAGACTTTTAGATGAAAAAATACCAACGAGTGTTATAGCATTTCTTTGAAAAAGAGTACCACTGTTCTGTATTACATCCGCAATAACGTAACTGCTTTAAATTGAAAATTTTTCACGAAATTTTCTCGCTTATGTGCACGAGAATACTTTTGTCTTCATTTTTATAATACGAAAATCAAATCTCGAACTACTCGTATATTTATCGTTGCGTTCAATGGAATTAAATTATACCCTACTTGAATTCATTATTTTTAATATTTTCAAGATGTTTGTGCAATTTTTTATCTCCTAAAAACACTTAATTTCAATTTTCAACTTAATCGCGAAGATCCACCCAGTTTTTCTTATTTTCTAACTACGAAAAATATGTAATTCGTATTAACGATAATGTACTTACATAATTCTATAATCTTTCTTCTCTTAATTTGTCAACTTGAAAGTTTGGAAACTATAATGTTTAAATCGATTTCTATTCTCGGAGTTTGGACGGTTTTTTGGTATGTGCGGAGATATAGATAAGGACGGTACCTATACTTTTTAATCGATGACAAATCTTGGTTGTTTACTGCTTCGCTCGAGTATTTCCGAATATAGAAATTTAAAAGGGTATTATACGAGATTTACCGAATAATCCGCTAATTGTAGAAAACATTATGTAAGAGGAAGTATCGATATCAGTTATCAAGAAGAAATATCGTCCACTACCGTTTTACCACACCCTAAGAACTAAGAAGAATGTCTTCATCTCGTATAAGAATACAAAACAAATAAACAAACAGTGTATTAGGTATTTAATATTGAAAGCTTTAGTAATTTTGTATAGATTTTCAGAGTCTTCCTTATTAAAAAAAAATCATCCAACTTGACCAAGCTAACAATTGCTTTACTTATTTCCTTCCTGTTCCTCTTCCTTGATAAACTTGAAAATTGATGAAAAATTATGAATTTAGACCCCAGCCCCCTTCATATTCTACATGAAACAATTCCAGAATTTGATTTTTTAATTTTGTTGCTGTCAAAACTATTGAAATGACTCGTACTTCTTCATCAAAATTGCCAAAAAGTAAGTATTGTTTTTTGCCAAAATCGTACAAACCCCTTTAATCTGGTCAAAATTATCAGAAACTCTCAAAAAATTTGTTTTTTTTTTGCCAAAATTGCAAAAAAATAAGTTTTTTTCTATTGTTTTCACCAAAATTACCAAAAAAGCTTACTTACTTTTTTGATCGCAATTTTTTTTTGTAAAATTGCAGAAAAATCCCTTTGAAATCGGTATAGGCCTTTTCCTTTATTAGATTAGATATCATGAAAAGTCAACTTTCAATAAAACTTGCGGGTACTGTGAAAATTTATGAAAACTACATCTGTTAATATGACTCTTTCCATACCTGATCTCAGAGGCGGACTAGCCACATAAGAGCTACAGTGTTGGTCACAACCACTGGTTTTAAGCAGTTTCTGCCACTGCCACTGGTCTTAAACAGTGTTTGTCACTACCACTGGTTTTAAGCAGTACCTGCCACTACCATCAGTTTTAAACAGTGTCTGTCACTACCACTGGTTTTTAACAGTATCTGTCACAACCACTGGTTATAAACAGTGTCTGTCACTACCACTGGTTTTGAACAGTGTTGGTCACTACCACTGGTTTTAAACAGTGTTGGTCACTACCACTGGTTTTTAACGGTGTTTGTCACAACCACCGGTTATAAACAGTGTCTGTCACTACCACTGGTTTTGAACAATGTTGGTCACAACCACTGGTTTTAAACGGTGTTGGTCACTACCACTGGTTTTAAACAGTGTTGGTCACTATCACTGGTTTTAAACGGTGTTGGTCACTACCACTGGTTTTAAACAGTGTTGGTCACTACCACTGGTTTTTAACGGTGTTTGTCACAACCACTGGTTATAAACAGTGTCTGTCACTACTACTGGTTTTGAACAGTGTTGGTCACAACCACTGGTTTTAAACAGTGTTGGTCACAACCACTGGTTTTAAGCAGTTTCTGCCACTGCCACTGGTCTTAAACAGTGTTTGTCACTACCACTGGTTTTAAGCAGTTCCTGCCACTACCATCAGTTTTAAACAGTGTCTGTCACTACCACTGGTTTTTAACAGTATCTGTCACAACCACTGGTTATAAACAGTGTCTGTCACTACCACTGGTTTTGAACAGTGTTGGTCACTACCACTGGTTTTAAACAGAGTTGGTCACTACCACTGGTTTTTAACGGTGTTTGTCACAACCACTGGTTATAAACAGTGTCTGTCACTACCACTGGTTTTGAACAATGTTGGTCACAACCACTGGTTTTAAACGGTGTTGGTCACTGCCACTGGTTTTAAACAGTGTTGGTCACTACCACTGGTTTTTAACGGTGTTTGTCACAACCACTGGTTATAAACAGTGTCTGTCACTACCACTGGTTTTGAACAATGTTGGTCACAACCACTGGTTTTAAACGGTGTTGGTCACTACCACTGGTTTTTAACAGTGTTTGTCACAACCACTGGTTATAAACAGTGTCTGTCACTACCACTGGTTTTGAACAGTGTTGGTCACAACCACTGGTTTTGAACAGTGTTGGTCAGAACCACTGGTTTTGAACAGTGTTGGTCACAACCACTGGTTTTTAACAGTGTTTGTCACTACCACTGGTTTTAAACAGTGTCTGTCACTACCACTGGTTTTGAACAATGTTGGTCACAACCACTGGTTTTAAACGGTGTTGGTCACTACCACTGGTTTTTAACAGTGTTTGTCACAACCACTGGTTATAAACAGTGTCTGTCACTACCACTGGTTTTGAACAGTGTTGGTCACAACCACTGGTTTTGAACAGTGTTGGTCAGAACCACTGGTTTTGAACAGTGTTGGTCACAACCACTGGTTTTTAACAGTGTTTGTCACTACCACTGGTTTTAAACAGTGTCTGCCACTACCACTGGTTTCAAACAGTGTTGGTCACAACCACTGGTTTTAAACAGTGTTTGTCACTATCACTGGTTTTAAGCAGTTTCTGCCACTACCACCAGTTGTAAACAGTATCTTTCACTACCACTGGTTTAAACAGTGTCCGGCACTACCTCTGGTTTTAAGCAGTTTCTGCCACTGCAACTGGTTTTAAACAGTGTTTGTCACTACCACTGGTTTTAAGCAGTTCCTGCCACTACCACCAGTTGTAAACAGTGTTTGTCAGTACCCCTGGTTTTTAACAGTGTTTGTCACTACCCCTGGTTTTTAACAGTGTTGGTCACTACCACTGGTTTTTAACGGTGTTTGTCACAACCACTGGTTTTAAACGGTGTTGGTCACTGCCACTGGTTTTAAACAGTGTTGGTCACTACCACTGGTTTTTAACGGTGTTTGTCACAACCACTGGTTATAAACAGTGTCTGTCACTACCACTGGTTTTGAACAATGTTGGTCACAACCACTGGTTTTAAACGGTGTTGGTCACTACCACTGGTTTTGAACAATGTTGGTCACAACCACTGGTTTTAAACGGTGTTGGTCACTACCACTGGTTTTTAACAGTGTTTGTCACAACCACTGGTTATAAACAGTGTCTGTCACTACCACTGGTTTTTAACAGTGTTTGTCACTACCACTGGTTTTTAACAGTGTTCGTCACTACGACTGGTTTTAAACAGTGTCTGCTACTACCATCAGTTTTAAACAGTGTCTGTCACAACCACTGGTTATAAACAGTGTCTGTCACTACCACTGGTTTTTAACAGTGTTTGTCACAACCACTGGTTATAAACAGTGTCTGTCACTACCACTGGTTTTGAACAGTGTTGGTCACAACCACTGGTTTTGAACAGTGTTGGTCAGAACCACTGGTTTTGAACAGTGTTGGTCACAACCACTGGTTTTTAACAGTGTTTGTCACTACCACTGGTTTTAAACAGTGTCTGCCACTACCACTGGTTTCAAACAGTGTTGGTCACAACCACTGGTTTTAAACAGTGTTTGTCACTATCACTGGTTTTAAGCAGTTTCTGCCACTACCACCAGTTGTAAACAGTATCTTTCACTACCACTGGTTTAAACAGTGTCCGGCACTACCTCTGGTTTTAAGCAGTTTCTGCCACTGCTACTGGTTTTAAACAGTGTTTGTCACTACCACTGGTTTTAAGCAGTTCCTGCCACTACCACCAGTTGTAAACAGTGTTGGTCACTACCACTGGTTTTGAACAATGTTGGTCACTACCACTGGTTTTTAACAGTGTTTGTCACAACCACTGGTTATAAACAGTGTCTGTCACTACCACTGGTTTTTAACAGTGTTTGTCACTACCACTGGTTTTTAACAGTGTTCGTCACTACGACTGGTTTTAAACAGTGTCTGCTACTACCATCAGTTTTAAACAGTGTCTGTCACAACCACTGGTTATAAACAGTGTCTGTCACTACTACTGGTTTTGAACAGTGTTGGTCACAACCACTGGTTTTAAACAGTGTTGGTCACTACCACTGGTTTTTAACAGTGTTTGTCACAACCACTGGTTATAAACAGTGTCTGTCACTACCACTGGTTTTGAACAGTGTTGGTCACAACCACTGGTTTTGAACAGTGTTGGTCAGAACCACTGGTTTTGAACAGTGTTGGTCACAACCACTGGTTTTTAACAGTGTTTGTCACTACCCCTGGTTTTAAACAGTGTCTGCCACTACCACTGGTTTCAAACAGTGTTGGTCACAACCACTGGTTTTAAACAGTGTTTGTCACTATCACTGGTTTTAAGCAGTTTCTGCCACTACCACCAGTTGTAAACAGTATCTTTCACTACCACTGGTTTAAACAGTGTCCGGCACTACCTCTGGTTTTAAGCAGTTTCTGCCACTGCTACTGGTTTTAAACAGTGTTTGTCACTACCACTGGTTTTAAGCAGTTCCTGCCACTACCACCAGTTGTAAACAGTGTTTGTCAGTACCCCTGGTTTTTAACAGTGTTTGTCACTACCACTGGTTTTAAACAGTGTCTGCCACTGCCACTGGTTTTAAACAGTATCTGTCACTACCACTGGTTTCAGGGGCGGACTGGCCATATGAGCTGCGGGGAAATCCCAGTAGGCTCTGGGAAGAAAGTTGGCCCTTGAGTAGAAAGTGGGCCCTTTTTGTGAAAAATGTGAATAAATTTTTGATAAAATTCAAAAGTATGCAACTTTTTTTGGTAATGAGTGAGAGTTTGGGGGCTCAATGATTGGAAAGTACTGAATATGGGCCCTTAATGTACAAATAGGCCCCAATTTCTATCATTTTGCGGTAGGCCTTTTGGGCCAGTCCGCCCCTGCCTAATCTTCTAAAAATGATGAAAATTCTCTAAATTCAAAATACATATTCAATGGAAGAAAAATGCATCAAACCTTCTTTGAAAAAAAAACCGATGCATTTAGCGTAAGATGACCGACTTTTTATAAAATAAAAATGTTTTACGAACGAATCGTTTCGTACAAGTGACTCGTTCGCGAACTAATAGATTCGTATGAGTGACTCGTTCGCGAACGAATCGATTCGTTAAAGTGACCCGTTCACGAACGAATCGATTCATATACTCAATTTTTTGTGAATCATTCACGAACGAATTGAATTATTTTTTGTGAATCATTCGCGAACGAATTGAATTATTTTTTGTGAATCATTCGCGAACGAATTGATTCATAAATTAAAGAATTGATCGATTCGTTGGCAAATGGGTTTTTCAAAAAATTGATCAATTCGATTACGAATGATTCATCGCCAAAAATTGAGGGTCGTATTAGTAAGTATAAATCTCATAATAAGGAAACCTGCATTTGCGGGAATGAGCGTATCTTGATCCCAGACCCTCAAAACGTAAAGAAAAGTCACTCCTCGACCCAACTCTCACTATCGCAACAAATACAATACACCACTTTTCTAACGAAAAGTCGGTAAAAAGCGTCGCATGAAAACGTCACACTAAAATCGTGAAAATGTCAAGAAAAAAATGAAATTTGCATGAAAAGATGATACATACTTGAGAATAAAATTCATGAAATCACGAATTGATAATGTTAAAAAAATTATTTAATGAACTCTGAACAATCGTCATTGTGTTTTTCTAGCATTTCAAGATGTCGACAATTTTACCTGATCGAAAAAATAATAATGAAGTAAGTAGGTATATTTGTTTTTCTGTCACTGATTTTCATTCATTTATGAATTTCTCGACAAACCTAGGCAAAGTTCAAACAAACTGGGTCAATGCCCTGGCTACCTTATTATGATATGACTGCCAAAGTACGTGCTTATTATTTCCGAAATGTTCTGTCAAAATGTTAAAAAGCAGACATTTTTATTTGCTTCTCGAAGACGGTTTTTCAAAACATTTTCGATGCCTTCACTTTAAGAAAATAAAGCAAAGCCACAATGATTTTTTTTCTTTCCTTTGTATTTCCAGATCTGTCTTCGACTTCTAATACTGAGGGGGTGGGGGTATTAGTAGGTCAGATTTCTATTCATTTTTTGGTTAAATTCCTTTCGTTTTTTAAACTCTTTAGCAGTAGGTAGGTAGCTCAAAATTTACCAACTTTATTTTTTTAAAATTAATTTTGAATTTAAAAAATGTTGCTATAGAATAAGTAAAAAAGATTGACCTTTTTGATATCCTCAATTGTCTCTAATTAGTTATCCAAGGAATAAAAGTGGAATTTTTAGAATCCACCTTTAATGTCAAGTTGCTATCAAGTGAAGAAAAATACGAAACCATTATTTTTCGTACATTTGGAACATCTTTCATGCACACATTTAAAACTATGAACAATTTACTTAAGTCAACAGATGGTTGATTTTGCTCTAAAAAAATTATCACATTTGATTCTCCATATCGATTAAAAAATTAAAAATTCGATTTAAAAAATAAGCAGCGTTGAATAGTGTGAAATGATGGGTAGGTTAAGTATACACCACTTGAAGAACTCAAATAATATTTTTATTCGACGAGTTGATTGAATTAGTAAACGGATTTTGGGCGAAATAGGCTAAATTGATCTTTTCAGGGCACAGTTATAAACGTTAACAAGTTATCGCTTAGCCATTTAATGGTCGGTCTGTTTCGGCGATGTAACTAATTATTTTATAATCACCGCGTAGAGCGAGCGTACACAGCTACACCTTCCGTCGCCGTCGTTTATCTATCTACTCTAGTATACACAGAAGCCGGATTCTAGACTATAGACGCAACAAGATGCGGCTAATTATAATTAATCAACCTAGTACTAATTCGTATTAAGTCGGATCTAGCGTACGTACGCAAGCATCATCGGCTGGCTGGTCCTTTAACGATTTTATAGCGTAATATTTTCCATGTATGTACTCGTACTTACGATTAGTAGGTAATTCATTCGCGCTCATTCTGTTTGTGGTAGGTAATTTGAGGTTAGCTTTAAAGAATACCGCAAACTGTACAGATACAGGGTAACCACGTTTTTGGTATATACTCGTAGGAATTGACAAATGAGAGATCGAGCCTATGTTGGCTGGTTTTTGGCCAAGAAAAACACCAGCGTGAGAATCGCTGGTATCACTTTTTCAGTATAAACATACCAAGACAAATGACGAGCAAAGATTCGTGTTCATTATGCAAATCTACGCTTTTCATTTATATTTCTCGGTTAGTTAGGAAGATTTGTATAGCTTACCGCGTCCCTAACGAGATTACACTGTGAGCATATTTCGTCCATGCTTCATATCGGGCCTACAATACGGCCACTGATCGAAATTTCGTCTTTGTTATCGAGCCGAAAACGGAGAATTGCCGCTGCTGTCTGGCTTGTACGAGTAAAAATCTATTCTCTTCGCGGTAACTTCCTCTAATTTATACGTCGAGTGAAAAATTTCCTTCGCAATATGGCGCATGTCAATACATCGACCCCGTCAGCCGTCGGTTCCATTTTTCGGATTTGAATTTATGATCAGAGTATCTCCCATAGAGGGAGAGAAATAAAATACCTACGTAAAAAACCCTGCAAAATATAAATTGATACTTTCGAACGAAGAATTGTTTTCAATTCAACGTACGCGAACGGCCACTATCAAAGTTTTTTTTTTTTTTTTTCTATAGACGACTTAATGAACACGACGAAATCAGGGTACCTATATACGAATAAAAGTGTAGTATATGGACCAACGACGATGTCAATTCGGTGAAAAGAAACCACCTCATCTGACGGCATGCCGCGCTTTAATTCAACTTTTTGTATTCGCGTTCATTTGAGTCGATTAAATGCGAATTTATATCGACGAGTTTTATTTATTTTTCAACATTTCCAAATTACTTCTTAGTCAGTTTTAAACCGCATTATTCGTCGGCGAAAATTCAATCAGCGTTTCTTAATTAGAAATTTGCACGATGAAAATGCGGAACATATGTACCTACCTATAATATTTGTTTGAAGGGATGGTCTCACAATATGATCATTTTTTAAAACGTAGAGCCGTTGACGAATTTCGTTGTAGAAAACATGCTGATTTTTTTGCTACAAATTAATAGATATTTGTGAATGGAGAATTCTGCTTCAGGATAGGTAGTCTGTTTTTTTTTTAATTTAACGAAACTTATTTTGCTTATGTCCTAAATCGAGAGCACCATGAAGTTGTTGATCCATCATAGCTGCTTAAATTCTCAAGTTGCACTGCTAAAATTTGAGAAAACAATCTGATGATGTTTTAAGGGTTCTGCAATTTGATATAATCATACCAGAGAAAGCCAGCTGGGTACCTAGGTAGGTAGGTACATAGAAAAATAAATGAAAACTCATTTTAAAAAAAATTTTGAATTCTAGATATGTACCTATTTATATTTTTGAAATTTGAAAAAAAAAATCAGTTTCACAACCTTCCGCTGAGCTCTGGTAATTTCCTTTTTATGATTAATTTCATCCCCCCCTAATATTTTAAGAACCCCCAAAAAGGTAAAAATACACAATTTTCATCAAAAACGTTGTTTAACTTTGTTTTGGGATCATAATTCCAACAAGTTTTCTTTTTTCTGATCTATATTTGGGAAGCCCTGAAAGAAGTTTAGAACTTTTTTTTTCAAATCAAAATCTTAAAAACGTTGTCCTATGTTTTTACAAATGAAGCTGATGGTTGGATTTTAAGCAAGTTTGTGAGTTGCTTAATTTTTGGGTGATGAATTCTTCGGTGGAAATTCGTTGATGTCATTGATCCATAATTAATCCTCTTGAATAAATCCACATTCCCGAATGCTTCAAAAAAATTTATCAAGTGGCTATTTTTCCAAAATTATTTAAAAATAATATCCTATCAATTTATATCTGCTCAGATATGGTCGATTTACTTATGTGATCAGTGATCAGATTCAATACGTGTGTTAACTTCCTCCCATAAAACTCTTCAAAGAAATTAAGGATCAAAATGAACTTTTTTAAATAGTCTCTATAGATTTTAAAAAAATGAGCTTGAACATTTTTTGTCCTTTAGATTCCTTTCTTGAAGAAAGGATGTCTGTTCAATCTTTTTTTCTCATCAATGGTGAAATTTTTAAAGAAAAATTTCCAAAAAACATGTGATATAGTGTAATATGCCCTCACCCTCTTGGTGGTTATTCTCAGAAAGATTACCTGATTAGGGGAATCGTCTTAACATGGGAACTATTTGTGAGGGCGCATACGGAAAGGGACCTAACGACCAAAAGTAAAATTTCACAAGAGGAGGGTTTAAAGTTTTGCATTATTTCCCTTGTTTTAAGGTATGATTACATATGGCTATTCCAACTTCGAAGGTCCTATACATTATCACACATTCACACACGCCCTCCAACGACTTGTACTGGCCAAATTAGGCACTACAAAGTTGATAAAGTGAGCAATTCTGTTGATATTATCAAGAATTTTAGGGTATTAGTTTCGATAAAAATCGTTTGCTGCTGATTGTGGCAGTGTTTTTTGGTTCAACTTGTGTTTTTTATATAGTTTCACATTAGAGTTAGTTATATATTGTTAAAAAATACATTTCGTAAATCGATACCAGTGGCTAGGTGTATGTACCTTGCCAAAAGTCTTCGATTCGAGTTCCGCTATCGGAAAACTTTTTTAATGATTTTTTCCACTCGTGTCTTATTAAAGTCACGAGTTTTTGTAAAATTTTCATTTTTGACGCGTTTTTACGTCTTTTTCAAATTTTTTGCGTCATTTTTCAACTTTTATGAATGATAAATGTATGCATGCTTCGCTTAAAAGTAAAAAAAATCGATGAAATAATAAAAATTGAGGCCTATGGAGGGTTTTACCCGATTTTTAAAGAGTCCCTACAAAAATTTGGTGAAGAAATAAAAAATTAATTTTTTGGTCGTAAGGTACCTTTTCGTATGCGCCCTCACATTTGTACTTACATAAATCATTATGTACATAAATCACTTGGTATGTGAATCTTACACAATACACCCATTTTATACATAGATCTGTCAATCATGTATAAAAGGGGTGAGCTGAGATCTTCTGGATCGTGGCTTCTCGCTATGAGGATTTGGCCACGAGCCTCACTTGTTTTCTATCGTCTGCAGTGTAAGGTATCAAGTGGCATTCACTCTGAGCGTGGTAATTACATATTGATTTACTCGATTATTGATGGACTAATTAACATAACTGTAATTATAACCTATCGCAATCAACCTATTATGCTTTGCGACTACTCGAGATGATTCCGGACATTATCAAGTAGGGCATGTGATACGTGTGTCTATCTTAGTTCAAAGCATCACCGTAGAGTCACTAGTATTGGGGTAGGCTCGGGGAAGAGGTGGAGAGACGGTCAGCAGTGTTAGATAAGTAGGAACTTACATGGTGGTGTCTCCACTAATTAAATATAATATTAGCATAGTTACTTAATTAATATCATCTGCATCCACAGGCCATGGACAAGGATCCTGACCTGTAGGTAGGTATATTTCTTAATACCTATTTGCTCGACACCAATACCATCTTGTGATGGCATTGATGTCGTTTGAACCACATGATCTGCTTAAATCTTATGTCAAAGAACATAGATTTACATATTAGAGCAAGAATCAATGATAGGATAATTATAAACACATTAATTATAATGGAATTGATGTCTATTGGTCTAATAAAGTTTATCATCGGAATAATAATACTAGGTGTTCATTTTATTATTATTGTAACAGTGAGTTGTTTCGTTGAACATCGGATCGGATACCCTTGTCTATAGGCATTAGTAGACATTGGCTAAATTCACCCCCCCCCTTAGGTAGTATCTCATGCAACCCCCTTTTTAGTAATAACAACTTACCGAATCATCCTATCCAATCATTCCAGATTTAACGATAATACATACATGTGTTTTAAAAAAATTAAGCAGGGTCTGATTTTATACATGTAACATTTGTCAAGTCTCGTATTTTTAGCTCATTTTAGTTGGTATTTGCTCATTGTGAAAAATTCTTTAAACGCAGAATTTTGGAGAAAATGAATAAATTTTAATTTTTCGAAGCATAACAAACTTCAGAGAATTTCACTTATTCCAGCTAAAAATGATTTATTCGAGTCACGAGATGGGAGAGGGATCACACAATACAGCTTAAAATACCGCTGCCTTCTTCACCCAAGTCTACAACTACCTACTTAATATTTCGCATATAATATAAATAAATTTTAGTGGCATATGTATCTACCTACCTTTATTAAAAAAATTTTCCAGACCCCGAATATTGCCACATGCGTAGGATTTACCTACTTTTGGCATTTTGATTTGGAAAATATTTCATTAAAAAAATTCCAACTGATGAGCCGTGAGCGATATACTCGTATTTAGCGGTAGATATTCGAAAGAATTTTACCAAGAAATTTGGATTTTCGCAGCGAAAAAGTCAAAGTCGCCGAATTTTTCACGTACTCGTAACTGGAAAAAGAAAGGGTGATTTTTTTCTCTCCACCTTTGCGTGAACTGGCATTTCGTTGAATGGATGTTTTCCTTTCATCGTTTTCTTAAGGGTCGTGTGTGTTTCCTCGTTTCTGTCTACTTCCCCTGTAGTCAGACGAATCTCACGGGCATATTAGCTCCAGTACCTACCAGTGTTTTATCGCTGGACTAGTTCGCACTTCGCACTTCGCACTTCGCACGTTGTTTTTGAGCAGTTATTTATCATCGGTGCGAAGAGTAAATTCGAGACTAAAAAAGTCTTAATATTCGCAAACTATTCGTAAAAGGTAAAAGGTACTCTCTTAATTTGAAACAGTGAAATTTTACTGCTTTACAGTCAAATTTCACTGCTTTAAGAAGGCAAAATGTCGTGACTGCAAAAAGCAGTAAAACAGTACTGCTAAAATCAGTAATCTAAAATTACTCTTAAAGACAGTAGTTTTTCACTGATCATTTCTGTAATTTAATTACTGATTCTGGCAGTACGTTTTACTGCTACTTCCAGTGGCGATTTTTTACTTTCTAGAAACAGTGAAATTTGACTGTCTTTGATGGTAGTAATTTGCAAAATGGCGAACGTGTTATTTATTGAAGTTTTCTACAGCTAAATTCTTTCAAAATTTAACAGATTGATAATTCTTTCAACGATATTCGCTTGAAATTTGCATTGAATACGAGTGTAATCAATATTCGAACTTCGAAGTTATTCACAAATATTTCCAACTGATATGTTATGTTCAATTAATTGTTATAAATATTGTCGAGCGTACAGAATGCTTTAGTACACTTCATAAGTATAATAGTTATGCTGATATCACACCATTCACTCAAATACTCATAATACTCATTAATCTACGAGTTCGAATATTGTATATGAACAGTTAAACATATCAATTGGAATATTTGACAATAACTTACCAGTTAGAATATGAATATTGGTTTCACTGTCGTCAATTCATGTTTTTGCAAGTAAAAGATTGTTGAAAGTTGATCTGTTTCACTTCTGAAGAATTATTTATAGAAAACTTCACCAATATAATAAGTTTTGAAAACACACATTCACCATTAAACTGCATTCGTGGCTATTGCACAAGTGTAACATCATAACTGAACACACGTTTGCAAAATTTACAACCTTCAACAATGATAAGAAAGCTAATCTACTGCTTTAAACAGTCAATAAATCAGTATTACTGCTTGAAACAGTAAATTTCTACTGCTTTAAACAGTGAATTGATCAGAATTACTGTTTGAAGCAGTAATTTTCACTGCTTAAAAACAGTAAATCAATCAGTTTACTGCTTCAAACAGTGAATTTCTACTGCTTCAAACAGTAAAATCAATCAGTTTACTGCTTGAAACAGTCATTTGAATTTTACATACTGGATTTATCAGTAGAATTTAATACTGATTGCAACAGTTAAATGATTAAGTTTGACTGTTGGAGGCAGTCAGATTAACTGTTTAACAGTAGTTTTACAAAATTTCAAATTTACTGAATAAAACAGTAATGAAATTGACTGCTTCAAATTTAGAGAGTAGCGACTAGCGAGCTCGTGCTCGTACATCACATTTCATAAATGAAAGTGAAATCTCACGTGAAAGATATTTGTCGTTGTTTTTCGTACACTGCGATGATACGAGAGTTGGCGAAAATTCGCTGAAAAAATATCAAGTAAAAGGCGTTTCCTCGTTTTGCAATGCTTGCAATGCTTTCTCCCAAGTAATCTGTCGCTCTCACATCATCTTGATACTCTCGGCTGGTCGTCTTCTTTTTGTACGTCATACGTCCTCTGTGTGTAGGTCTAGGTACACATTACCTATATATAGACGTAGAGTAATCTCTTAATTTTATCACGCTTTTCAGTCGGCATCTTAATTCGTTTTAAACGACGATTCAACAACATCTGTAGCAGTCAGCTCACAGCTGAGGTCTTTTTTTTTCTCAACGGAATGTTGCGAAATTTCAAATTATGTAAAACAATATTTTACGGATTTTAAACTTCACTGTTTCTTAGTCGGCTCGACTCAGTTCCGTGTAAATTTAATTATGTTAAAATGTTGCGTCAACTTTCGCAGATATACTTTTATACTTTAGCTATAGCTTCGCATCGAATATGTACATCATAGATTCTCAATCGGTTGGTAAATGTAAATTTCTTTTCATAAAGTTGTTTTCCTTTTTTCTGTTTCATAATCGGAATATAATTCGCAAGACACGAAAGGAAGGAGAGAAGAGAGATATTCAGATTAAATATAACATCGTTGGCTTTTTCACGTTTTCAAACCACCGTTTGTGGTTTTTCATTTTGATTTTTTAAAATACCTACCTACCATAAGGTAGTTCCAGCGTTAGTAATTCTGTCAAAATTTTCACGTATACATGACAAACGCCCTTTAAAACGATTGTTGAAAGACGTGAAAGATTTTACGTGAGATATTTGTAGTTCGGCGTTGGTGGTTTTTTTTATTATTGATGGGTAAAAATCAGAGAAAGAGAAAGAAAATAAAGAAAACGTAACTCGTTTAGAACTGCTGTCTTATTTGTTCAAAAATTGGCTGCCAATATTTGCCATTTTAATTCTACCATTTGCTCATTTCTATAAGGTGGTACTTTATTTAACCTCGAAGGAAATTTTTTTTTTAGCTTTTAATCAATGCATAAAAGTTTTACTTTAAGAAGTTAATTTATACGTCTTGGTAGCCTATTAAATTAAAAGGCAGTGGATCTTAACTGATACCCGTAGGATGTTTTCTTTTGAACGGTTTGTTTGATTCTAATGTACTTCGAGCCTACTGCATCAGCTCTAGTTTGAATATCGAAGCGTAAAATTTGACTGGATTATTAAAAAGAAAAATTATCGATGTTTTGTAATGGTTTGATAGATTGGAGGATGTAATGGTTTTTAAGATTAGATGCAACGTAGACAAATTGTATTAATTTTTCGCTGAAAGTTGAAAAGTTTCGAAATATTCTAATTGGTTTACCAATCTCATTTTTAATTAGGTATATTAGATTAACTACCACGTGTACCAACTTGATCGTCATAATTCAGCGAAAAAATGTTGATGTATTTTTAAAAAATTGAAATGAGTCATTGAATACCAGATTGGTAAACTAAAATATGTAAAATGTACATAATAAAAATAAAAGTGCTTTTAGGTAGGATCAAAAGGTACTTTTACAAGAATTGAGAAGAAATTTAAATACATTACCTAATATCTCTGATCAGACGGGCTTCTGCGTACACGGGTTTGATCAAATCAGATCAGATCAGATTCTAGCAGATCAGATCAGATTTGGTCAGATCAGATCCTATCAGATAAGATCAGATTAGATATTATATCAAATCAGATCAAATCATATCACACATGGACATCTTCTGGCCTCGATTTGACTTTATTTCATCAGATCAAGAAATTGGTCTGATAAGATCTGGTTGCATTTGATAAGACTTTGTATTGCATCTGATCAGATTGGTTTTTGCTTATACTGGCTTGATCCGATCCGATCAGATCCAACATGATCAGATCGGATCAGATTCAACATGATCAGATCAGATCAGATTTGATCAGAATCGATCAGATCAGATTTGATCAGAATCGATCAGATCAGATTTGATCAGAATCGATCAGATCAGATTTGATCAGAATTGATCAGATCAGATTTAATCAGAATCTATCAGATCAGATTTGATCAGAATCTATCAGATCAGATTTGATCAGAATCTATCCGATCAGATTTGATCAGAATCTATCAGATCAGATTTGATCAGAATCTATCAGATCAGATTTGATCAGATCAGAATCGATCAGATTAGATTCGATTAGATCAGATCAGATCATATCTCACAAGGACATCTTCTGGCTTCGATTTGGCTTCATTTCATCAGATCAAGAAATTGGTCATACATATATAAGCAAATTTGATAAAATCTGGTTGCATTTGATAAGACTTTGTATTGCATCTGATCAGATTGGTTTTTGCTTATATTGGCTTGATCCGATGCGATCCGATCAGATCAGATCCGATCAGATCAGATCCGATCAGATCAGATCCGATTAGATCAGATCCGATTAGATCAGATTAGATCAGATCAGATTTGATCAGATTTGATCAGATCAGATTTGATCAGATCAGATTCGATCAGATCAGATTCGATCAGATCAGATTCGATCAGATCAGATTCGATCAGATCAGATTTGATCAGATCAGATTCGATTAGTATCGATCAGTTCAGATTTGATCAGAATCGATCAGAATCGATCATAATCGATCAGATCAGGTCAGATCATATCCGATCCGATCAGAGTCATTGGTCATATCTAAGCGATAAGATCTGGTTGCACTTGATAAGAACTGTATTGCATCTGGACAGTTTGGTTTTTGTTTATACTGGCTTGATCAGATCAGATCAGATCAGATTCGATAAGATATGATAAGATCAGATCAGAATGGATCAGATTCGATCAGATCAGAACCATATCTGAGTATAATGGCTGATAAAATTTGATTGCATTTGATTAGACTTGTTTAATTACATTTGATCAGACTGATGAGGTTGCATCTGCTCAGATTTACTTTTGCTCAGGCTGGAACGTTTCCATATTTGAGCATATCTGATGAAATCTGGTTGCCTTATTGATTGAACTTCTTTAGATTCTTAATCAGATCTGCTTCTGCTTACATCGGTTTACTGATCTGATCAGATCAGATAACATTTTAACATCGCCCAGTACAAATTCTATTCCATCAGATTAGGAAATTGACTATATACCTGTGCACATCTGATAAGATCTGATTGTACGTGATTATAAATCACATCAGACCTACGGTAGACTGACCTGATCGGATCAGATTTGGATATTCTTTGAACCAATATTCAATCTGACCAAACCTATCGCAGATTATCAAATCTGATTATATCTGATCAGATCTCAATTTTGACCTGTTTGATCAGTTCTGATTACGATAATAGCTGTACATCAGAAGGATCCTACGACTACAGAACTAAACCGGGTTGAACTTAATCCATTTCGTTTGAGTGCTAAACATTTTTGAACATGCATTAAAAAGTTTATATAGGTAGGTGTAGGTACGATTTTTAAATTATTCAGAAACAAATTTTTAAAAAAATGATAAAATGATATTTGTTGAAATACAAAATTGAAGCAATTTTTTGTTTAAATGTTATCTGAAGCGTAAAGTACCTATCTAGAATAAAATTGTGGAAAAGAAACAGTAATTTTATTGTCCTTTGAAGAAAAATACGCAAAAAAAAACACGGAAAATTAAAATATGCCTAAATAAGTCCTTCACGCACAATGTTAGAAATTGCATAAATGAGATTGATGCCCACAATTTGTATTTTAATTTCTGGAAATTTCCAGCTTCGTGTTCAGTTGGAATCCTACACATAACAGAATTTTTACGTCACTAAATATACCTACTCGTAGAGATGTACATACACATAGTAGATACATCACTCAAGCGCCTCCACCTACCTACGTAGAAAAAAAAGTGCATCGTCTGAGTATAGGAACGTTGGCGCGTTTATAAGCGTAGAAATATAATCTTTCCGTACATAAGAGAAGATATTCAGTGTTAGCGAAGATCAACTTTTAAGCCACCACCTTCGCTATTATTCGCTCAACTTGAGCTCATCTTGTGTAGATTATTTCGCAAAATGAAAAACAGCGTTAATTAATTATATTAGTTACTACGCGACAGCTGAAACGTAGCAAAACATTGATAACAGTCACGAGTATGAGACAAGGTTTTATTTTTAAAAAACGTGCGAACAATATTTAAATAACGTTTTAATCAAGGGAATAGGTTCACTCGTCGGCAAAGCTGTGTAGGTACTTGTAGGTATAACTTGAAAGAAGAAAACTGTCACAAATATACTCTAGAGTTTGGTGAAATTCGACTACTTTCATCGCACGTTTTAGTTTAAAAAAAAACAGTACTGTTACCTTGCATTTTTTTTTTTTTTTTTGAAAAATGAATATAAAACAGAAAAGTAAAAAAAAAAAATCTATACAAAACACCGACCGTATTAAAAATACGGAATGACATGCATCCTAATCGAGCTACCGTGCAATATTTCAACAAAACGCATTTTTCAGCATCACAGCGCCATTCATTCGTATTTTCATAATATGATAACGTACAAAAGTTACTCTATTGAATCGCGATCAAATTTTACAAAAAGTATTTTCAAATTGTTTTAAAAACAAACGAAATACGTGAATAGTTTTTCAAAATGAAGTATTATATTATTATGCCAGACATCTCCGCCAAAGTATTCGCGTTTATAAATGTGACTGTTCAAATTTATGAATTTATGATGATACAGATACTATGTACTACTGCTAAGGTGAAAGTTTCAAGTTATAACGTTCGCTTATAATACCGAAGAGAGAAAAAAGCGTGGTCTGGAGCTGGAAGTTGTTCTTTAAGCATGGAGTCGTGAAGTCATCTCCTTAGTTTTGAGTATTCTTTGGGGATATAGTTGATACAGTTGTGAAAATAAAGGGGAAATGAATATTGTATTTTTTGTAGGTGGATATTGTTTCGAATCAAGTTGAAGAGAATGCTTTTGAATCTTCACTTGACCACAATTTTTATTAAAATACGTAGCCTATTAACAAAAAAACAAAGGTAAAGGTATAAAGGTACCAATCTATTAATGTTTTTTTTTTTTTTTTTTTTTTTGAAAAATGTCCAAGTATTAATAGTACTACGTACATAAAGTTATTTTATGTACTTACTTATCAACATTTTTTGAAATTTTAATGAAAACTTTTGAAATGTTTAAACTGAAGAAAAGAAAGTTCTTGAAATCAATGGGCGAGATTGCGAAAGAATTTTGTCAAAAAATAGTTTTTTTTAAAAAATTTCTTGCTTATTTTTTAAATATGTAGCTCATCAACTTTTTACATTTTGAAAATCATAGTGAAAAATAAACGAATAATGGAATTGAATAATTTCACTGATATGCATCAGACTTTCAATCTTAATTAAAGCAGAAATGCCAGTGCCAGTACCTATCTACCTACGTAGGTAAGGTAATTCTCTAGATTGGCACTTACTCTAAAAAATATTCTAAAAATGAAACATACCTAATTTTTAATATCCCAATTTCCAAGGAACTGGACTAGAAAATTACTTTTCGTAACGGAAACAGACATGACTCCTTTGATATAAGTTTCACAGTAAAAATTCAATTCTGAATACCATCTGATTAATTGGTAATTCCTCAGATGTAGAATAAAACAAATCAACGAATCCGTTTCATTTTTTAGAGGCTAAAAGGAAACAGAATTCGAAAAGATGACTAAGATGAGTACCTGTTGAAAATGTTCCATTTCATAACACGAATAGAAATTCTTCGTCAATCGGAAGTTTCTCATACTTAGTTCAAATCATTGTATTGTTATCGTCGCAGGTGCAGTTTTATCTCTTTCTCATAAGATTCCAAGGAGGGAGGGAGTGAAATTTTAATAGTTGACAGAGATAAGAGATGATTCGTTTCGTTTTCGTTAGGTATGTGCAGTGTGCTGTACTATTCTATATTCGCGATAGAGGTGAAGGGGGAGGATCGAGGATGGATCCATGAATCATGCCACTCGCCGTCTTCAAGACTTCAACATTATCGATAAAAGTGGGGTAGATTGGTGCTTGCAGTTGTTTTTTTTCGCATTTTGTCAATAATTTACGGACTAACGAATTCGCGTGATCTTTGATGATTTATACATATTTTTCTTCCGATCGCTGTGCGTTGGTTTTGTGAATGTGTTTTTTCGTTCGGTTGGTGACTAAGACTTCACGTTCATATAAATGATTTGAGTTATGAATTTTGTCTGCCAAATGAAATGAGACTGTCGCTGCCGAACATGTCCATTGTCCATAGATGATGTTTTAGTACATAAATGTAAGTACCGAAGTAGTTTGTGTTTCGTAGTTGTTTCTTGAGAGGATTATCTCAGAATGGTATACTTACTTATATAAGTACCTACATGTTTAGGTACAATTAAATCCATGTTAGATTCAATTGACTGATATGGAATTGAATAAGTATGTAGGACAAAAATTATAATTATCGGAATCACGGTGATGTTTGACTAAGACATATAGTCCGTCATATGACAATTGGAGTAAGTGCACCCCCCCCCGCGGATTCTCCGGGACAACTTTTTTCTTAAAGGGGACATCCTAAGGAACATTTTAAAGCAAACTTGCCATGGCGGTCATTTTGATTGAAAGGTCAGCCGAAATCGCAGATTTTGCCTTTCAACATAGGACTTGCACGAAAATTTTCAAACTTTACAAAAGTAGATCGAAAGATCATGTAAAAATTTATCACTTGTCAAAATTTCAAGTGCTAAAGTGCGTTTTTCGATTTTTGGTGAATTTTTGAAAATCCAATTTAGGCCAAAAATGAGGGAAAAAATCAAAATTTTACCAAATTGACCAAGAAAGCTGAAATTTAGGATATACCCTATTTTCGACATGGCAAATCGATTGGAAACGGTTTCAACCCGTTTTTAGCAGTTCTGGAGCCTCCAGCAGATTTTTTAATCTCGAAATTCCCACAAAATGCCATCAAATTGGAGTTGTAAAGCTGAAATTTATTCTAAAAACTAATTTCAATACGCTACGAAATACTGCAGGTGAATTTCAAGTCGTTTTGGAGCCTCCAGCGACTTTTTGAAAATTCCTGAAGCCTCCAGCAGATTTTTGACACTTTAAATTTTCACAAAGTTTCATCAAATGGAGATGGAAAGCTGAAATTTACTCTATACTCCAATTTTAACACCCTCTGAAGACGATTTCAGGTGGGTTCAAGTCATTTTAGAGTCTCCAGCGACTTTTTTGAAAATTACTGGAGCCTCCAGTAGATTTTTGAAACTTGAAATCTCCCCAACATTAATTTATCAAATTGAGTTGGTAAGCTGAAATTTTCTTCGCAGACTACATGGTGGTTTCAAATGGGTTTGAAGCTTCCAGCAACTTTTAGAAAATTTCGATTTTTCAAAAAAACGCCATACAACCTTTCAAAAAGTCGCTGGAGGTTCCAAAACGACTTGAAATTCACCAGCAGTCAACTTCGTAGCGTATTGAAATTACATAGTTTGCAGAATGAATTTCGACTCTCCATCTCAGTTTGATGACATTTTGGGGAAATTTCAAGTTTCAAAAATCTACCGGAGGCACAAGTAATTTTCAAAAAAGTCGCTGGAGGCACTAAAATGACTTGAACCCTGCTGAAGAGGATTTTTTACAACTGGCAAAATTGTCATTTCATCTATTATTTCACTTTAAAAACTCGTCATTTTATTCGGAAAAATGGAAATTTTTTCTCATGGCAAATTTTTTGTCCCCACCCCCCAAAAAAACATCTGTGATTTTGTTCATGTCAGGTTGACTAATTTTTTCAAAATTGAATTAAAAGACAAATTAAATATAAATTTGCACAATTTGATTCAAGTATATCCAAACCTGAGAAAAAAACAGGATAATAGGGATTCTTAAGGTGGAGGGGATAAAATTTCGAGGGTACCTAATCAACCCAGTCGGCCACTGCAAAGCAGATCCAACTCGCGCAAAAGTTTTACGAAATCTTTCATTAAATCAATCTTGAATTGGGTTAAGATGAAGGTTTTGAAATCAAGGGGTATAAATTAGCATCAGGTTGAGTTTAGTTGAGGTGCAGGTATTGTTTATTTATAGGTATACACAATAAATGAAAACACTGGAATGAAGAAAATATATAAATTTGACACAGATGAAATGAAAATGACAAGCAGCTACCTGGAGATCAAGAAAATGATAAATCTAACTCCAAAAGTCAGCTAGAAAATCTCTTGAGAAATTTTTCACGAATTCATATTCCAACTTGAAAATTGAAAAAACAAGTCGAACAAATGAAAAATTCGTTCATGATGCCATGTTTATCATAAACAGAGTGCAGTGAAAGTGACAAACGTACGAGAAAGGTTGAACGTTTGGTGAGATGGACTGACAAAAAAATATGAAAAATGATCATATAAGTGCTTCCTTGAAAAGAAAAACTAGCAAATTGAAAAGTTTTTGGATTCATGCAACCTAAAAATAATATAATAAATGTGTAGGTGCATAATTTTACAAACTTGATAAACAGTACCATAAATAAAATACAAGTAGGTACCTCAATTTTTTTCAGTCATTTTAGTAAAAATTTACTAATGATTAAATAAAAATTTATCAAATGTGGATTGCAGTCTAATAAATCTTTCATTCATACTAAAAATGGACTTCATTCTTTCCTCAAACGAATCATTGAATTAAATCACACTAGTTACAAAAATCACACACATGTACTACCAAATCGTATCAACCAGTTCTTGTGAATTCTATCTCATCATCAATTTGATTGAAAACAAAACAAATATGAATGACCTATAAATCCCATAATTATTACAAACTTTCTCAGTACTCAAGCTACAACTAACTGACTTTTTAAATCAAATCAAGATCTATGGAACACTTGAAAAATCCGGAAACACAAGTGAAACCACTCAATGATAATTAACACAAAGAATGAAGACAGATGGAACTCTCTATTTGAACAAATTTTCTACACATACCTACTCTAGTACTTTTTCTTACACCTACTCGAGTAAAATACCAATACAACGACCTGTAAAGTTTCCAAACACAATAGGTATTAGGTACCTACCAATGATACGGGTGCAAAGTGCAAATTGGCCCGAATTACAATCTATAGAAGCTTTTAAATTGGTTTGTTTTCCAATACCTACGTCCTACGTATTAGTGCGAATAAAAATAGCATATTTTATTTATATACTTTTTCGACGGATACACCCAAAGCATTTGAAAAGTTTGGAAAAAACAACGAATAAGTAAATGAATCTGGAATTTAATCATTGCGGCCGCGTACTTCATGGCCATATCGCAAGTTTACAACTAATGTGATTGAAAAGTTTTATGAAAATAGAAGAGAAATGAAATTCCCCTGAAAGACGTTTCAAATTATAGCCATAAATGATTAAAAATCAATTCTTCGATATAGCGTGTTCTGTTCACTTGGCTGGCGCACAAGCCACATCACCAAACAAGATTTTTATTAAAGCTAAAATCCGGCTCCATTGTTTTTCACACAATGGTATAAGAATTAAGTTAAATTATCTAAAAATTTACCCAACTTTTTGGTGGATTTTGAAATTTTAAATTGCGTTAAAATGTCGTTTCCAATTACGTTAATTTTTTTCACAGGTACGAGAGGTACTTTAACGTTCATTAATCTTACGTAGTAGAAGCACAACCATATAGCCTCTCAAGATATTTTTATACGCCAATTTTGCGCGTATTTTGGTAACATTTCTCAACTTTTTAATATTTTTAACCTACTGGCTGGGTTTCGTTATTGTTCATTATTAGAAACCGATGTTTTTTCAGTATCGAGAGTAAAAGAGCGAATCACTTAAGACTTCTGTTACCGCGTAGCCGTTAGAAGCACATCTGAGATGGATGATCGGAAATATCTATTTATTATACTCGATGAATAAAGCTAAACGAACACGCTGGTGCACTTATTAAACTTTTAATATTGTCGTGGGGCGATTGTGGCAATTAAAAGCATTCATTTATGCCAGATTGCGTCTTTATATTTGACGTATTTTATATTAAAACTTTACCGACGTAATTTATAGCTATGTTATTTTCCCGTTATCTACCTATACCTATTACCTACACCTCTTACCGTAAGAAATTATGTAGGTAGCGGGTACCTCATCTCACTCCCCACGTACATTAAATAGTTGCATAACAGCGCATTTTCAATTACTTAGGCCTATACCTACATATAGTACCTACATAATGATGAAATATTGAATCGAGCTTTACAAGTGGATTTAAATTTTAGAAATACTCGATTGAAAATAATAATTGTAACATTCAGTATACCTACCTATAGTTAACTCGTTCTGCAGCAACGAATCTACTGTTGCGTATAATTCAAATTGTAAACTCAGTGGTACCTGTGTGACACCTACCGCACAAAAAAGTTGATAATTACTTCTGTGCAATGTGGAATTGAATCGGTCAGTGCAGAAAGGTAACAAGTCACATTTTTGAAAAAAAATTTTTTTGCGGAAATGGGGGTTTCAAAGTATGGCGGATCGACTGGTGATGTCAGATTTCCGCAAAACTGCCGGGAAAGTGGTATTTGGGCGCAGAAAAAGGGCGGATCCGCATTTATGACTTTTTTGTAAAATTTTTTAAATTCCTTGAAAAATAACTAACATTTTTGAGAAGACCATTTTTTGAAATTTAAGTTAATCTCTGAACTGAAAAAGGATGAAAAAATTAACAACTTCGACAAAAAGTCTTAGAACTCAAGGGGTTTTTGGTCAATTTAAACGGGATAGCAGTCTAAATGATGTACTTAGATGTAGAATCAAGCCCCATTCGTGCCCGAGAAATTTCGAAAGAAATTTTGTCAATTCAGTGCAGAAAGGGTCTAAGTCCCATTTGTTTAGGCAGCAACAGCACTGGCGCACGTGAATATTTTTTTTTGGAAACTGCGCTAAAAGTTGTGTCTTGGGGTCCTCTTTCAATGACCTTAAGCATGTTTACTGAAATTTTTTGATTTTTGAATGAATCAGTTTTTTGTTATTCCTGAAAAACGCAAAAATGGACTTATGCCCTTTCTGCACTGACCGATTCAATTATGGATTGGAAAAGTACCTAGACCATTTTAAGGTTCGATGTTTCATTAAAAATAGCCTGCTGTATTACCCACTCGTATTTGTGATGCGAGTAAAGTTATGGTAAAATCAAAAATGAAAGTTTATTTGTTCATCGCTCCACTGATATTATCGCTATATAATCTCAGAATCGTATTCAAAGAGGCTGTGATATACACACTGTGCAAAAAACTAGGCGATTTCTATAAATAAAAAAAAGGTGGGTTTTGATGGCGCTGGTGGTGCCATACGTAGTTGGCATGATAGGCTCACCCTTAGAGATGGTTTAAGGAAAAGTACTCGAAAATTATCATAAAATAAATAAATAAAAATCAGATCATAATATTTCCTTGATACCTAATTCAATCATAAAATGAAAACTATCGTCACTTTGTTTTCATGTTGGTCGTACAAATTTTATAACTAGCTTTTACAAACAGAAAAATCGTAAGTAGGGCACATTTCTGAACTACTTAGATACTTGGTCTCAAAGTAAATATTATTATGCATTTGCATGTTCAGACTCAGTATACGATAATTTTTAAATCGAAATTATGTCTAAAATTTTGAGTGCATTTTATAAACTGTTTAATTTTTTGTAAAAGTTTTGAAGAAATTAATATTTCAGGAGAAAATCACAAGAACCTGATAAAACTAGTCGAACTAAGATTTTTTTGAACGATAATGATAAGTAGGTATGAATCCCTTGAAACCCAAATTTCAGGAGCACATATTGATTTTCAGATGTTTGGCAAATTTTTGAAAATCCAAAATTAACCAGTTTTTTTACAATTTGAGGAGTGCAGGGAAAGAACGGTGTAACCAGTTTTTTAAAATGAATTTTACAGGAGAGCGTTTTAATTTTGGAGTGAAAAGCGTGGAATTTTCTGACAGTTTCTTGAAATTCCTAGGAAGGACAAAAAAAGTAGCAATGCACATACAAGTTGGCTAATTATTTCAAAGATTGAACGAGTACATAAACAAAATATGCTCAGAAATAGAAAAACATGAGAACAAGAATGAGACCAAAGACATGTTCCAGAAAATCGAAACAATTACTCGCACCTTTGAAGCAAGATCACTCCCAGTCAAGAATCCAGAAGGTAAAGTGCTCACAAACAAGGAGAAAGTGAAGGAATGATGGCAAAAATACTGCAAAAAATTAATGGCAGACGACTCTCACTCTCACAACAGGGGTCACCAATAAGGTGAATCAGAGCCAAATCACAAGCTAGAACCTGCCATACTACGAGCGGAAGTCGAAGCAGCCATTAAAAAGTTGAAAAAAGGCAAATCGGCAGGAGCGGATGGAATGTGGCTGAAATGATAACAGCAACAGAAGAGGAAAGCATAACAGTGCTGCACAGAATCTGCAACAAGGTCTGGGAAGAGGGAAAATGACCTAAAGACAGGACTACATCCGTGTATGTACCTCTGCTCAAGAAAGGCTCAGAGATGGAATGCTCGAACTATAGAACTATATCATTGATATCACACGCAAGCAATGTCGTACTTGGTACTACTGGCAATCATACACGAGCGTATGAAAGTGTACACCCTGCCACAGATCCCACCAGAACAGGTGGGTTTTGTGCCAGGAAGAGCCACAAGAGAACAAATCCTAAATGTACGCCAAGTGATTGAAAAGGCAATAGAATTCAACAAGCCAGTGTACATGTGCTTCATCGACTATGTGAAGGCATTTGACAATGTGAAGTAGAAGATCCTCTCGCAAAACCTCAAAAAGCTCGGAGTACTAGCGCACCTTGTCAGTCTCATGGAGAGTCTGTATGAGGACAATGTGTCACAGGTGAGAGTTGAAGGAGAGCTCACCAATCATTTCTATACAGCAAAAGGAGTGAGACAGGGATGCATATACTCAGCCCAATTCTCTTCAACGCATACAGAGAATGGGTAATGAGAACTGCCCTACAGGATTGGGAAAAAGGAGTTAGAATTGGGGACTGGCAAATTGCATGTAGGAAATTGCACGTATGAATATTGCACGTGCGAAATTGCAAGTATACAATTGAACGTGTGTGATAATTGCACGCGTGTGAAAATAGAATGTCTGCGAATTTAACGTCTGAAAATGATTTAATGTGAGATTTTCACCAACCCAAAATACCGTTTCAAAACGTTCTGAGCAGTTCTGGAGCCTCCAGCGGATTTTTGAATGTTGTGGAACCTCCGGTTGTATTTTGGAAATTTCAGATTTTCACAAAGTTCCATAAAAACCACCTAAATTAACTTTTGAACGTTCCAAATATGGCTACCAGCTCCTAAACAGGTTGAACCATCTGAAATCAACCACATGTTAAATCTTTTTCATTTTTTCTAGAATTTACAAGCAGATAAAAAATTTACTTTTGAAATCGAACTCATGGAATTTCGCAACACCTCCTTAAAACAGTCGAGAGGGTGCTAAATATGCACTGACCAAAATTATAGGAGCTGAACTTCAATTTTAGCCTTTTCAGAGCAATACAGATACTTGAACGTAATAATTGAACGCTGTAAACGTTCTATTTTCACATGCGTGCAATTATCACACACGTTCAATTGTATACGTGCAATTTCGCACATGCAATTTCGCACGTGCAATTTTTCACATGCAATTTGAAACGTTCAATTTTCACCAACCTGTCAGAATTGGAGGAAAGACATTATCAAACTTAGAATATGCGGGTGACACAACCCTGCTTGCAGAGACACCAGATGAGATGAAGGAAATGCTCTGGAAAATTGAAGAAGCCAGCAATGATGCAGGTCTGAGGGTCAACAAAGGAAAAATGAAAATAATGATAACCAACTGGGAGCAAAAGAACAGACCTGAAATCTTGGAGATTGATGGTATAGAAGTTGTACAGGACTTTGTGTACCTTGGTTCATTAATAACGAATCAGGGAGGCTCAGCTGGAGAAATCAGGAGAAGGTTGGCTATAGCAAAGACAGAAATGGGAAAGCTCGTCCTAGCTTGACCGGATATGGAAAAGCCACAACATAACAATGGCCACAAAACTGAGAATTGTAAAAACTCTTAGTCTTCTCCATCTTCCTGTATGCGTCAGAATGCTGGACAATACACAAGACAGATCAAGATAAAATTTGACTCATTCAAAATGTACTGCTACAGACTCATGCTAAGGATATCGTTGGTCCAGAAAAGAACAAATGCGTCAATTCTTCAACAACTGGGTGTAAATGAAAGGCTAAGCACAGTCATCAGGAGACGAATCACGCTACTTCGGACACATTGTGAGACAGTACAACCTGGAAAAACTGACAGTCCAAGGCCACATAGATGGCAAGAGGGGAAGGGGAAGATCACCCACCAATACAGGGACTTAATCAAGAAAATTGCCAAAATGTCACTGGGAGAATGTACAAGAAAGGCAGAGGACAGAGATAGCTGGAAGGAACTGGTTGCGGGGATTTTGTAGTCGCAATGTCCAGATACGGGCAAGCGAGAAAGAAGAAGAAGTAGTTTTCTTGGGATAGGCGACGAAAATATACCTTCATAAATATTCTTCGAAAAATACGTAGGCATGATAGAATGTAATAGCTACTACTACTTGTACGAAGTCTAACGTTTAGATATTCTGTGAGGGATAAGTATAGGTATGTATAACTTTACCTAATGGATTCGATTAGCATGCCTTTTACGTTCGTATACACATAAAGCGATTGTATTGAGACGCTTTCGACCATTGAAAAAGGTCTACCTATTTTTTTCGCGTATAATATTTCCAGCTCAGGAGAACGAATATCTTGTTAAGTACAAATCTGTCGCGGGCAATTTATATCCTGCGGATCGATCAACGTTAAAGTCAAATTCAAATAATTCTCGATGTTTTGATTTAATTGTTCACACGACCCAAGTTGACAAATATTAGCAACATGCTCATTGCTCATCGCTCACCCTTAATTAATTAGAAATATTTTTTCTCGTCGATGTTTTATTATATATTATGTATTAGTGTAATTAAATGTACCTACCTAATATATTCACACGATAACCTGCGACTGAAAATTTCATACAGCGTTTGACTTTGCACGCTACTCTCTAACTTCAGTTGAAATATTTTTCCAAAGCTCGATCTACTAAACGTAGAGTCATTTTACCGCGATGGGTTTACTTATCTGTGAAAAATGAATACGAGCTCGAAATGGACATGACGCCGAGAAGCTTGTTTGTGTCGTGTCGCGTGTCTTAAAACGTATTAGTCATTTTTCTATCGAATTTTTATTTTTTCTCTGAACGGAATGGAAGAGGATTCCTCCATTTATAGACATTACAAACACATTTGACCAGTTCACCATTATAGGTGGCAGTTGTTGTCCTTAAGTTTATTAAACATGCCAAAATAAAAAAAATGTAATAAAATGAACATGATAGGTAGGTACTTAGGTGCTTAATTGTACAGCACTTTACAGTATTTTAACTCGTACAATTATTATGTTGAAAAAAAAGAGACATCAATGACGCATATCTGCTGCTTTCCATTCCTATAAAATACTTACGTAACTTATTGTTGGGTAACTTTTTTCGTTACAAAGAAAATATAACTCTACTATGATAGCGTTTTTATTGCGACGTTTAGTATGGAATCTTTTTTAAAAAGAAAAATTTCAATTATTGAATAGTTCGATTCGAAGGTTCTGAGTTTCTTTTCATTTTTACCCTTTTTTTTCGCGTATACTCGTACAATACCATACGAGGATGAGAAAAATTGAAAAATGTTTTTAGTCACCGAATGTGATTTGAAATGTAGAACGAGTTTTAATGCAGTAAGCATTTTTGATTTTGAATGGAATCAAATTCTTACGTGTAGGTTGAACAATAATTATTAATAAATATTACAGGTACCTATTATGTAGGTACCTAGACCTACCTATGTATATGAATGTCTACGACAGATGTTCATCCTAACTTCTAAAATCTTGTTAATACAGCCATATGTGAGTAAACAGTGGAGTGGACACCCTTAAAAGTGCAAATTTTCTCGTTTCGAATTGAAAAATTTAAACAAAACAATGCCATGAGATAGATACAAGATATCATGACGAAGTCTTTTAGCATCTAGTCAATTCTAGAAACTAATTCACATTCATCCTACAAAACTGCAACGTGTAAACTTTAACACCAATTATCATACCTTCACGTTGAAATTCCAATACAGAAACAAAGCAAAAATCATTCGCGTGAAATAATTTCCATATTTAATTAACTCGCGTATTTAAAGTGTTTTAATTTTTGATCGCGAAAACGAATACAGAACAGAATAGAATTCAAAAACGACTAGGGTGTCCGCCCCCTGGGCTGCTCCGCAGCCCCATCCCAGCTCACGACCCTCCCCCTCAAAAAAGTTGAAAATATTTCCCCTGAAAATTCAAAATTCTCAAGGTTTCCATTTTTAGTTTCAGTTTTCAATTCAATTTCAGTTTTTCTTTATTTAGATGTCATTCAATTTTCTTTGTTTAAATTCATATTTATTATTATAATTTTTTCTTTTTTTTATGTTTTACTTTCAATTTTTTGTCTTCAGTTTTATTTTTGCACTTTTTCTTGATGTCAGTTTTTCATTCAATTTTATTTTTTTCTTGTTTTGATATCTTTCAAATTTTCTTCTCCAATTGTTTTTACATTCATCATCATCATCATCATCATTTTTTTTTTTGTTTTTATTCATCAATTTTCAACATTTATTCTTCTTCATTCCTTTTTCATATACATATCTCAGTTTTTATTGGATTTATCAATTCCCATAACTTTTCTGTTATCATATTTTTACTGTTTTATTTTTTGTTCATTTTTTTGTTTATTCATCATAAATTCATTTTTATTCCTTTTCAACCATATTTGAAGAGTGATATTCCAAAACTCGCTTTGTCCATTTTCACAACTTTTCAGGAAAGAGGAAAAACAGTTTTCCTTTAAACGGGTAAATTGGCTTTTTAGGCGAGTTTAGCACTTTATTTGGGTGGATTTATGATGTAGGAGTGTAGGTATACACTTCATCCACTAAATACTGCTGAAAAAAATTTCAATAAAAATGGACAAAGCGCGTTTTGGAACATTATTTTTTTTTCAAATTTTTAGTGAATTGGCTATTTAGGTGAGTTTAACACCTCATTTTGGTAGGTTGATGATGTAGGAATGTGAGTTAATACTTCATCTACCAGGTACTGCTGAAAACCCAACTTCGATAAAAATGGACAAAGCGAGTTTTGGAATATCACTCTTCATTTGTTTTATCTCACTTCAATACATTTTTTTGAGGGGGTGGTGCATTTTTTTCTCAGCTTTTATTTTAATTTTCAAATATTTCAATTTCCTTCATTTCTTTTTTTGTTTTTTAACGATTGAGTTTGTTTATAAAATGTTAACTACGGTTTTGTTTTTACATTTTCTTTTCTTACCTACAATTATTGTTTCCTTGTTTTGATTTTAATTTGATCTGATTTCTTTACATTTTCATTCAGTTTTTTCAAGATTGATGCGGTTTCAATTTAGATTTTGTTTAATTCAATTTGTTTCTTTTCTTTTATTCCTTATGCATTTGTTTTCCATTACTTTTCGTTCTTTTTTTCATGACTTTTACCTTACTTTTTATTTTTGTTTTCAATTTTTTCAAATGTCCGTATTGATTTTCGTATCGAGGTTTTCATTTTGTGATTCAGTTTCATTTTATTTCTTTGTTTTGAGGTTTTTCAATTTTCTTTGCTAATAGTTCTCAGTTTTATTATCATCATTTCTTCATGTTTTTATTAGCCAATTTTTGTCATTTATTCCTTTTCATTCTTTTGTTATAATATATTCCATTTTTTATTGGATTTATCAATTCTCATAATTTTTCTATTCTTATTTTTTATTGTTTTTTTTTGTTCACTTTTTCATTCATTTGTTATAGGTGAATTTATTTTTTATTTATTTTCAACCCCATTCATTTTATTTTACTTCAACACATTTCTCCTTTTTTTGGGTTGGGGGGGGGCAATTCATTTTTTCTCAGTTTTCATTTCACTTTTTGAATATTCAACTTCCTCCATTTTTTTTTTTTGTTTTTTAACGATCAGGTTTGTGCCTAAAAGTGTTGACTATATTTTTGTTTCTAAATTATTTCTTTTCTTACAATTGTTTCCTTGTTTTGGTTTTGATTTTTGTTTTGATTTCTTTTGTTTCCATTTAGTTTTTTCAAGATTGACTTTCATTTTTAGGATTTTAAATTTTGTTTCACCACCTTGTTTTCTCATGTTAAATTTTGGTTCTTTTTCATTTTGAGGTTTTTCAACTTTGTGTTTTGTTGTTGTTGTTGTTGTTAGTTTCTGTTTATATTTTTGGTGTTTTCATTTTCAATTTTTTTGTGCTTTAATTATTTTCTTGATTTTTGTTTTGAGATCTTTGAATTTTCTGTGTTCGTTTTTACTTTCATTATTTATTTTTTACTTTTTTGGTTTTAATTTAGGTATGTTTTCGTTTCATTTCATTTTTTTAAAATTCATTTTCCGTTCCTTTTTTTTAAATTTTATTTTCCATTCTCCTTTTCATTCTTCATTTCATTTCACTTCAAGTAAATATATATTTGAGGATTCTTTTTTATTCTTTTTCAAATAGGTATTCAATTTCCTCCATTTCTTTTTCTGTTTTCAAACGATCAGGTTTGTTTCTGAAGTGTTGACTATAATATTTTTGTTTCTAAATTTTCTTTTCTTACAATTATTTACTGGTTTTGGTTTCGATTTGATTTGATTTTCTTTTGTTTCCATTTAGTATTTTCAAGATTGACTTCATTTTTAGAATTTTAAGTTTTGTTTTTCCACCTTGTTTTCTCATGTTCAATTTTGGTTCCTTTTCATTTTGAGGTTTTTCAACTTTCAGGTGTTTTCATTTTCAATTTTTTGTTTTCGATTTTATTTGTGCAATTTTTCTTGCTTTTGGTTTTCAAATCTATACATTTCAATTTTTTTCACTTTTTGAATTTCTATTCAGTTTTTTTACTCGTACAATTGATTTTCATTTTTTATTTATTTTTTGGTTTTAATTTAAGTATGTTTTTGTTTTGGTTTCATTTCATCATTTTTTTTGTTTTATTCATGAATTTTTTCATTTCTCTCACTCGTCATGCATTCATTTTCCATTCCTTTTCATTTCACTTCAAGTAAATAAATATTTTGAGGGAGAGGACTGCTGATTTTTTTTCTCATATTTCATTTTTGTTTTCAAAACCCATATTAATTTTCTCCATCTTTCTGTTTTTTTCTGGTTTACTTACAAATATGTTCTCAATTTATTAACTCATAGGTACCTACCTACCTACCTACTCTATTTTTAAATTTCGATTCACTCTCAAGCGCTATCTTTTTCCTTTGTTTTATTTTATTCAGTTTTCTCACTCGGCTACAAAGTAGGTGTAGGTTGTTTGACGTTTTGTTTATTTGATGCTGATGATAAGGAAAATGCTTAGCAAAAGAGAAATATTCGGCCGCAAAATGAAAGCTCAAACTTACAATTGTCCAAAATTGTGCATTTTTAATTTTTTGGGCTAAAACTAAAAAATTTTGGATTCTAAATGTTTCATGACATATCTACGCGTCATAAGGAAGATTTTAAAACAAAAATGAGGAAAATCGGTCCACTGGGAGAGGCACACGGACTGGACAAAGGTTTTCAAAGATCTTTTAATATATATAGATTAGATATTGAAATTACCATAGCAAACGCGATGAAGACACGAAAAGAGTAAATCTAATTTAAAACATTATAATTGAAAAATATCACTTGACAAGTTTAGTTTCCATTCGAGAAACACAAGTAGGAAGAAGGAAGAATTGAAATTTTCAACGTTGCGTTGCTTAAATCGGTAGATATGATTTGAATTATTCAAATACAAAAAGCATTTTCAAGATTGGATTAATTTTCGTATAGATATATCTACATATGAATAATTACGTTCATGTAGTATAGGTTAGGGTAGATGTAGGTATACAGGGATGGGAATGTTCATAGAAATACACGAATATGTTGTACTAATATCGAGTACCTACCTAAGCAAAATAGATTCAGCTATGCGCACTTTGAGAGTATACACATCTTAATCCCATGATGACGTACGTCTTACCTATAGATATTCTTAATTCACGAGTAGTCTATCAAAAAAATCAATCTCACATTAGGTACCTATAAATAAGTTCAAAATTTAATGAACATTATTCTCAGCCAGAAGAGCTTTCACTCGTACCTTGTACGTACAGTACGGTAGACGAGTGCAAAAAAAAGCCAAAAAAATACGTTCGTTCGTCAAAATTCCCAGTCATAGATTCTAAAACCATGTGCTGTAGGAAAAATCAGTGACGCGTTGCAATGTACGTGAGGTAGGTAGGTACATTCGGTTAAATAAGTTTCGTCAGAATGAACTCTACGTACATGTTTAAAAACTTTTCGAAATTTAAATTAAATCCGTTACTTTTAACAATTTGCTGCAGTACATAAACGAAGTACCTACCTACGTATGTATGTACATAGTTACTGGGTGAATTTTATCTCCAGTATTAGTAATTTTCCGTATCCTATTTGGAAAACGTAACACACATATAAAAATATATGTGTGTAGTGTGTAGGTACCTTATTAACTCAACAAGCCAAGTTTTGCTCTTATTAAAGAGGCAGCGAAAATTTATAGTTTTTTTTCCTCCTTCGACATTCGCGTAATAAAATTTTCGTTACAAATTGCCATTTTTTATAAAGCTTTTAAAAGTTGTACTATGTACTTCGTAAGTACCTACGAGTATGTTGTAGTAATTTGGTCACAATATGAAATAATTGCGCTGGTACTCGTACTCGTATCTGGTACTACGAATCTGTTCGTCGTCGCCTCGGCTATAAGTTATATATAAGATAATAAACTGATTATATTTTAACAAAATGCTAGGTCCATCTGAAGGAGTGATCTATGGCGTCACATTTATACGTACACACGCATCGATGCCAAGAAAATTTCCGGCGCTATTCTTTTTAATCCGATTAAAGTATATTGTATTACGATGGTAAACCAATTTCAAAACTGTTACGGTCATCATTCATTGTTCATGCGGTTTTGTTTTCCCTATCAATTCGGAAACGTTAAACTGTTATTTTTAATTTCGCAACCGAGCGTGAATAAGACAAGTTATGCGCCATTTCTTATGCCTTTAGAACCGCCTACTGACATTTTCTCAGCACACAATACTATATAAACGTGTGTATAATAAGGTTGCCCAGGGTCTAGAATTGTTTTTAGTATACTACGAGTAGATACGATATAAAACTGCATTCTTTTATGTAAACTTACCCTTGCCTGAAACTCATGCGGCGTAAAACGTTTGATAACTTGTCTAACTTCCGTTATGGTTACGCGGCCGAATAATGTAACTACGAGTAAGATGAGAAAAACAAAATTTCGTGTCAAATTATCAGTCGAGGTTGACGACTGACGTCTTCTCTAACGCCATTTCACACTGTGAAATTTATCGCGGAAATTTATTCGAGTATTACGAGCTAATTTTTCATAATTTTCGAATCAACAAACGAACGTACGTCGGTTGCAAAAAGTCATCAATTTTCTTCTTATACCTTCGAATACCTACTTTGGTAACCCGAACCGATTAATTGTCAATTTGATAGAGAATAAGGGTTGATTGAAACACGAAAATTACGTTCCGCAGTTATCACTAATTAGCTTCTTGTTGTTTTTTTCTTTTCTTTTTCGTCGTAATCTTGGCTGATTTAATTTTAATAATGTTTTTCGAACGATGAGAATTTTACTCGATTGGAAAATTTGTTCAGAAGTCGACTGTTGGTGGTTTGAGAATCGTCAGAATTAAATTATGAAATAACATGACGTATGGAATTTTATGTATTTTATCGAATGGCTTGGATTCTAGTTCAAAATCACGTATCAGAATTTTCGTCAAAAGATTATTTCATTTAAAAATTGTTGCTGATATTTTGGCTGAAATGCTGCGACTGATAAATTCAAAAACGCGAGGTTTTGATTCGAGAAGAGAGTCGTGGGAGGGGGGGGGGGTAAATTTTTTTCTCAACTGTTTTGTCGTTCGAACATTATTTTAGTGCTCCGATTATTAAACTTGAGGAATAAAATATATGAGTACATCGCAATAATTATACTCCTTTTGATTTTCGAAATTGAATTAAATTCGTACATGTTAATAAAATTGCCTAACCTGTTTGCCGTGAATATGAATCTGTAGTCAAACTATAACGATGAAGAAGTATGGTCCTTCAATTTCACTCGGTTCTTCTTGATCATGAAATTCATAACATCAATTAGTTCGGTAGCTATTTGCTTTTGCTTATGGTTTATCTCCATAATTGGTTTTGGGTACAGTTCTTGGTTTTTCGTTCTTCAATATTTTTTCTCGCCACATTGTAATGTAAAACATTGTGATTTTCATGTTTTTTCTGCTTTTTTTCAAAAATAATTGAAAGTATTAGGACGTGAAAAAATCGAAATAAATAAATGAAAAAATTAGAAAAAAATTATAGGTAACTTATTTCAAAATTCAAATCAGAGTTCAGTTAAGTACCTATTTAAATTTTCGAAATGGCAAAAAAAAACACTTACTTATTATGCTTGAGAAGACCGACTTTTCTTCTGATAAAAATCTTTTACGAACGAATTGATTCACTTTTTTTGAAACATTTTGTATCATTTACGAACGATTGGTGATTAAATATAAACAGATCGATTTCTTGACGAATCATTCGCAAACGGATCAATTAATTTAGATTGATTCGGTTTTTGTGAAAGTATTGTATAGGAATTGATCTGTTTTAGTGTTTTCTAGCGAAGTGAATCGAATCGAATCGAATCGAATCATTCACAACCGAATGGCGATTGAACAAATTGATTGATTTCTGGGTGAATCATTCGCGAACGAGTTGATCAATAGTTACTGAATCATTCGCGAACAAATTGATTCGTATAAGTGACTCGTTCGCGAACGAATCGATTCATTTACCCAATTTTTGATGAATCATTCGCGAACGAGTTGAATAATTTTTGGTGAATCATTCGCGAACGAATTGATTCGTATAAGTGACTCGTTTGTGAACGAATCGATTCATTTACTTAATGTTTGGGAATCGTTCACGAAGGAAATGAATAATTTTTGGTGAATTATTTGCGAACTAATTGAATAATTTTTGGCGAATCATTCGCGAACGAATTGATTCATAAATTAAAGAATTGATCAATTCGTTCGCAAATGGTTATTTCAGAAAATGGATCATTGCAAAATCCAGATCAGAGTTCAGTGATTTGAATTTTCGAAACGAAAAAATGAAGGGGAAAAACAGAAAATACCTAGACGAAAAATTACAAGAAAAAAATCAAAAAATTGGCCAATTATTGAATTAAATTATTATCGGTTTGGTCAATTCGAAAAACATTATGGATAATTTACGGTTCTTACTTTAAAAAAACATTTTTGGTTACAAATTTTCGTAAAATACTTGGTTATTTACTAGTTATTGGTTAATGGAAACCCTGATTTCCATCCTAATCCTTCAAAGGGCCAGAGTGAGGAAAATGGGGTTACGAGCATCGTGATTTCCACGATTTGGCGAATTCCTGCGAAACAAAACGACACTCTGAAAGCTCATACTCGTATCATAAGACTGACAAATCTTGGAGCATTTTGTATTCAGGGTTTCCAAATTCAAGATATAGAAGACCCAACCATAATTAAATTTGAAAAGCTCAAAGTGAAACTTTCATCGTGAAAGCTCAACTTTTCAGGATAAATACAAAAATTGAAAGCCGACTTGAAATTTTTTTTGAAAATTCTAAAAATGGAATCTGAACCGAAGACAAGACAGAAAGACCTCCAATAAATCAGTTCATTTAAAAAAAATATATATAAATAGGTACCTAACATAGCATTTCGGTTGTCACGATTTTTTTTTTTTTTTTTGATACAATCATCGTACTCATTAAACTATTAAAACTCGATCTTAAAATGTTATTTTAGTGATAAGAGGTAATAAAGAATTTGTTTCATGAAAGAATTGTTAAATTTTGAATTAAAATTTTACTAGATTTTCAATTTTTAAACTTCGAGTGGAAATTGAATGTAGGTAAGTACCTACATATTTGGTATTTTGAAAAAAAAAGTTTCAATTAATAAAAAATATGGTTTAACGGGTCGATTTCAAAACTAACCTGAGGATACTGAAATCAAAAATTATTTACTTTTTGGGCTCATTATTTCAGAAATCAAGTACATTCCATCCTATCCTGTTGAATTCGAAAAAAGCGATTCGAATCACGCAATAAAATTGTCGAATCATTTTTTACTCGTCATCATAGTCATTATCTACGTGTTATCTCTCAAAATTGAAGGTATGATAATGAAATTGAAATCCTTTGAAAACTTCAACCAATCGAGCCCTTCTCAATAAATTACTGGTCTCATATTCGAGAAAACCATCTCAACATCTGAAAAGAGGATTATAATTCTTACGAAAATTATGTCGCCTTATATAAAAATATTTTAAAGCAGCGGGTGACCAAGGGTACGAGCTTAAAATACCGGAAAACGCCGGTCATGTTTTTTTATTTCGCTTCGAAGACACTGCGGGAATTTAATTTTTATTGTTTTTATATTGGATTTTTTCGTAATGTTGTACACATATACGAGTACTTTAACTAGTTACATTTTGTAATCATTTGTTTGCTGGCCTTAATCCAAACAAAAATATCACTTTTCAGTTTTCTTATGCTACGTAGAAGTATAAAGTTTACAATGTAGTTTACAACGTGGTACCTATGTATCTTATTGGTACTCGAAGGGGAACATAATATGCAAACACGATGCAGCTTTTTAAGCACCTATATGCCGTTGACTTTTGGTGAAAATTACAACGCTGCTGGTATTTCGGTCAAACGAGCATCGTATTTCATGTTAATTAATTAACCATCACGTACTCGTAAATAAATTAAATAGCGAGTAAACGCGTAGGGAAGGGGGAGGGGAAGCGAGAAAAAAATTTATACAAGCCTAAGCGAACGAACGTAGATATTCTCGAATAATTCATCGAATACCATCCTGACGTTTTGTAACGTCTACGCAGCAACGCAACGGTATCTCTGAGTATAATTTACCAACTAAATGAAAGAATTTAGTGACATATTTAATAAGTGACGAGTTTTCAGTCAAACTCTGTATTATACGGCGTGTTATTTCCACATAGATAGGAGGAGAAGAGAAGTAGAATATCATCTCCAGAGACTGGAGTACATGTAGGTATCTAATAATAATAAAAGATGCTTAAATTATAACGCAAAGAATATTACAATTATGGCAAACGTAGGCAGGCAGTTCAAATTTATACCATAGGTATGTTATCAGTTCGCGAGATAGGAGTAGGCTGATGGAGTAGGCAGGTGCTAGGTAGGTAGATACTTATATCATGAAATCACATCTTTGTAATTTGAAATAGGTACCTATGTTTACTGCTTAGCTAGTCTCCTACATGGTTTTGGTGTTACTTAAAAGCCAAACTTATCAAAAATTCACGACTATGAAATACATCACGACATAGGTACGGGAGTTTAACCTTGGGTAATTCAATTGTCTTCAGTTCTTTTGAAAATTTTATTTTCGGTTCACATACATCAATAATTATGCGAAATGCTCACTATAGAGCTAAAATATGTACCTAAAAGTAGGCCTTGACCAACAATTTTTTTTTTGGAAATATCATTTACCGTAACTGATCAGAAATCAAAAAAATAAATAAAATAAATAATTGAAAACAGCTGCTTTTCTTTTCATCTGTGGGTTTTTTCAATGTGATTTGTAGTGATTTGAAATTTAATCGAAAAAATGATTAAAAAATGAAATAAAATAACGTGAATAGAAAGTTCGAAAAATTTGAAATTAGTTGCATCATACCTATTAAACTTTTGGAGCTCTAACTATCTTTGAACGATATCTTAGTGATAAGAGATAATAAAGAATTGTTTCGTGAAAAGATTGTTGAATTTTGAATTTAAATTTTACTATTGTTTCAATTTTTAAACTTCAAGTAAAAATTAAAAATTGTAAAATTTCAAACGCAGAGAAAAGTTTTGGAATTTTTCAAATTTACAACTATAATTTTAACCTTAACTGGAAAAATTATTGCCAAAAATTGTAACCTTAACCTTAACCGTTAATCAAAAAAATTGATCACCAATAACTTCCGAACCATAACCATAACCTTAAAAAATGAATAACCAGATTTTTTTTGGTCAACAAGCCTGCTTTTGAGAACCATCTGATTGTGAGATGAACATACGATAAGTTTGTCAATAATTGGTAAATAAATAAATGGTGGGTGGTGTCTTGGATAGCAGTGGTGCCAATTTTTTTGAGTAATTGCCACTTTTATATAAAATCGACTATCGAATTTTCCTGTAGTTTGAAATTTGCAATAATTTAATGACCAAAAAATTGGCACCAATGCATCTCAAAATATTTTCCCAGCTTCAGAAATGATACCTTTTGATATTTCAAGATAATTAATGTAAAATACAGGATCTTCCTGGAATCTTCTGCCAAAATTCAACTACTTGTACACACAGTAAAAGTCGCTTTATGTGTTCCCGGGGAAAAAAGTTCCAACTTGGCCATACATGATCATGTATGGTGGATGAACTCGAGCATACATGATCATACATAAACCGAAGTTTCCACACATGCTCATGTTACAAAATTGTCCCCCACATGATCATACATGTCATATATGATCATGTATGATCAAGTATGATTTAGTGTAACCATGATCATGTGTAAATGCGGGGATTTTTTTTAACATGAACATGTATGATCATACTTAAAATTCGAGAATTTATGAATTTTTATAATAAAAATATTGTCAGTATGAAATATATGGGATGATTTGCTGAATGGTATAAGTACATAAGATGTGCTAAAAATGCAAGACAAATGTGGATAAGTGAATTTCAGACATTTTTCCAGATTATAGTCACTTTTCTAGATTATAGAATAAAATGTATGATATAAAACATGCAATTTCATACAAATGATCCATACATGAGCATGTGGGGGACAATTTTTTAGTATGATCATGTATGAAGTCGTCATACATGATCATGTATGGCCAAGTTTGAACTTTTTTCCCCGGGTTATAACGTTTGTCCCAGCCCAATTTACAAGTAATAACATAAAGCGACTTAAAACACAAACCAATTGAAAAAAAGTGAATTTTTTTGTCAACAATTTGTACATGATCTATTTTTTACTGAATACCTATATGTATGTACCTAGTCATTGAACTAAAATTTTGCAAAAATTGTGAGAAAAAGTGTTGAAAATAATATGTTGAAACTTGGAAAAGGTTGCGAAAAAAGCACCTTATTGAAAATGATGTAAGTTGAAAAAAACTTCTGAAATTTTAGAAAAATTAGGCAAAAACTGGGTGAAAAAGTGTTAAAAACATTTAAATTAAATAAAAATGCGAAAAAACGCATTAAAATCAGTTATAAATAATAACATTATCCGATGCTCCAATCACAACAACTGATGGAATTTCATAAAAGATCGAGACTTCGAACGATTTTAATAACTTAATAGATAGTACTGGAGGAGACGAGCAAAAATCTTTATTATGCCTTGTTGCAGATCTCGTGAATTGAAGGAGCCACGTGCTTCGCAAAACTCGAAATTCACTAATTTTGAAAAAAATCATCAAGAATAAGAATTGAATAAAAATGTTTGAATCATTCAAATGATGCCCATAACCCATAGTACTCGAGTAGACGAACGAAAAATGTTATTATGGATTGTCTATCTTTAAAACTGTAGGAGTAACCTCTATTCCAAATTTCCAAATTTGTCCTGTGTAGATTTTGAAAATTTTGAATTTTTAAATTGTGCTTGCCCCTTCAATTTTGAAGATGGGCAATTTGTCATAATCACTTTTTTTGTTCGTCCACTCAAATATACTATGAGTTGGCGAAGGTCACTTAAATTATTCAAACATTTTCTCATTTTTGGGGAATTTTTCAGAATTAGTAAATTTTGAGTCGTCTCCTCGAGTACTATCTATACTAGGGTGGTTCATGTAACATTTTTTTTGAAATCTTAAGGTCTTACCTCCTAATTTTGTTTCTTTTGGTGAAAAAATGTCACCATAAAAATTTTGTTGAAAAATAATAATATTTAGAGGTCGCGCACGAGCGTTGAATATTGAGAGCTACGAGCGCGCGCAAGCACAATACTTCCCACGACAGCGCCGTGGGAAACGCAATGAAGCTTGACGGGGTTGATTCTACTCAACTGTACTGAGAGTGGCATCCCCACTACAACTTATTAAATGATACCAATTTTTTGGGGGGTTTTAAAACAACTATTCCAAAGTATTGATTATAATTTTTCGGCTGTAGAATTTATTTGAACCCAAATTATGGAACTTTGAAATCAAAAAATTCCATTTTTACTAAGTAATAGCTCTTAAATTGATAATAGGTAGGCCTAGTTGATAAAACATCAACTTGTAGTGCTGAATCTAATAAAATATTCATATTTCAACGTAAATTTATCCCATAAATTTTTTCTCTTTGGTTTCCAAGTTGAATATGAATAGAATAATACATACAACCTCAAATTCATACTTGTACTTTTTTCTTTACTTTTCAAATCTTTTGTATGTATTTTCACCCTTCAGTGATCTTCGGAATTGAAAAATATTGTCATTGACTCATCATTAATAACATCTTAAAAAACCCTCCAAGGACTAGACTTACTTATCATGCATTGTAGAGGGGATAACGTGTTGAAATTTGCTTCGATCCAACGAGGGGACGCAACGCTGCGATCCCCAGCGCGCAACTGTGGGAAGTTTTCGCTCAACGCGCTCATACCTTTTCAACATTTAACTCTCATGCGCGACCTCTAAATATTATTTTTTTGACCTGAAATTTTTTGTCAAGTGTTTTCAGACCAAATGGAACACTTCTAGGGGGTAAGCTCAAAAAATTAAAACATAAAATTTTTTCTATTGTTTTTTGAACCACCCTAATCTATACGGTTGTTGAATTTTGGCAAACGATTCCCGGAACATCCTGTATTTGGGACGAATAAATTTTCAAAACATGAATTGTAAAAATTTATTTCAATCACTCAGCAGAACCCTACAAATGGTCTTGGATTTTGATAGCAATGGCCTATGCTCGATGCAAAATTTCAAACACCGCCTACTCGTATCTTTTGGAACTGGACCATTTTCCCCAAAGCAGGTTGGATAAAATCTAGAGCTAAGAAACCACAATTTTTTCAAAAATGTCCCCTCTTTGAGGGTCCATATAATTATATCTTCCCTTCAGGTACATCTCTGGAGTTGAAATTTCTTCTGAGTGACTTTCACCTCATAAGTCAAAATGTACGTAGGTCTCCACTGAATTTGGTCAAATTCCTCTGACATTTTTCAGCTTTAAAACATTCCGAAAATTTCAATGAATCACAGCTCCTTAAATTTTAATATTGGCATAGAATTGATAAAAACACGTTTCGTGCTTTTTCAACACACGGCTTAATCTTATTCAATCTACCCGTGATATTTAAAGAGTAATCTTGAACAATAAACTCTCAATACCTACTTCCAGAACTTTGCACCTTTAACTTCTATTGCAAGATTTTTCTTTTTGGTCAATGACCATCTAAATCACAGCCTATCTTACTCTTTTCCTTCCAATCAAAAAAATAACCCGTTCTCAGCACCACGTGTTTATAAATTTATTACCCACGATAAATAAAACGAAAAAACCAACTCGGTCGGGATTTTCACCCGCATTGTTAATTCATTAATATACCGGAAACAGCGGGTCAAAAGCTATAATTTTCTTCGTTTGATGTTTCTTTTTCGCAGCGCGAGTAATTCATCACGATGGCTGTATTTTATCGTCGACTCTGTCCTATTCCATAGTGGTAGCCATCTGTTGAATTTGCACAGATTCTACGTAATTTTTAAGCCGTTCATTAATCTCATCCTTGGGCTTTTGTAAGGATTTTCTGTACACGGTTGTTTTCTCAAAGCTGCATAATGTTTGTAAAACATGTTCCAGTCGAATTGACTCGATAAATGGCGAGTAGGTTTTTTCCAAAACGAAATTGATATTTTTTTGAATGCATTTTTTCCTGTATCGTAGGTAGTTGTACTTCTGGGGGCTATGCTATATGTTAGTTTTTGTGTGTACCTATTCGCGATAAAAACATTCGGTATTGTTTGTTTAATCGCGATGTTTATTTAGCAGACGTTCATTTAGCCCGCAGAATTTTACATACGTTGGGCGAGTACTCGTATACTATACATATAAACATTTTTTCGGAGTTTAGATAGGCGTAAGGTTGAAAGGTTTCCTTGTGAGTCTAAAAGTTCTCATCAAAGAATACTTACTACATAAACAATAAAAAAAAAACAGTGCAAGGAAAAATCTTAAAAAGATTTTATTAGTGAAATTTTACGAAAAAGAATCATTTCGACTTTCAATAAATTTTTCTTAAATGAGTAGGTACCTACTTTTAATCATTTTTTTATCCATATCAAGGGTGAAAGTAATGTTTCTTTGTTTATCTTGTATGTACGTTGCTAGAAAGAAAAAGGGGTTGGTAAACATTTATTTTCATATAAACGCATCGCATATCACAAATATTAGACGCGAATTCGAGTGTACAGATAATTTCATACACAATAGATTATGCTTTCGCACGTGGTAGGTTTTTTTTTGTATAAAGGCAAACAAATAGGCAAACACTCGATGGTGTTTTCTCAAGGGAACTTAATCGATGTACGAGGATTTTTTTTTTCTTCCCAGCTCACTCAAGATGTCGCTGGTTTGTTGTATTATAATTTAGCTAATTTTAAAATTTCTCCAGTCTTTTTGCGTTTAATGTTAATAAACAATGAGCAGCTAGTGAACACCCTCAAAGTGATACTGTTGAAAGGCATACCTTGGAAAATTTTCACAAACGAGAATTCCGTTTCTTTTTCTTCGTTGCAAATTCCGTTCTAAAAATAGTACGGAAATGAATATCTTAGCGAGTCGTCGAATAGAAAAGGCAACCGGGGGAATTTTTTCTTAAAGACGTCCCGAGTCCGGCTGCACAACTCCTCGTATTAGGTATTCTGAAATTTTAATTTGCAAATGAGTCGTTAAATGGAGAACGTTTCGGTGGAATATTTTTTGGCGTTTGATTTAGGTATCTACTCGGAGTAGTTGGATTTGAAAAAAGAAAAAAATTCACGTAAACGTGGAGTAGGTAACTGGAAAGGATAATGAAGATGATTTATTTCGGATTGGAAATTACCTGTGCTTGGATATTGTAGGCGGAAGCTTCAAGAAATTAGACTTTTATGGAGTTTAAAAAAAAAAAAATCAATCTATGTAGGTGGGTAGTTTGTGAATTGAAGTTTGAAATGAGAACAAATATTGATCGACTTCAAAGCAATAAAATTCATAAAAGTATTTCGAAAATGTTGAATGGACATTTGAAATTGTGCTTTTAACCCAACCAAGTAGGTACCTAATGATAAAGTACACGGACAAACATATTATTTATAAAAATTGAAAAATAAAAATCCAACAAAATTTCAATAATTTGATAAATCGGAAGGATATGATCATTAATCAATTTAATCAGCTGCTTATCTTCTGATGTAGACGGCAAAAAAGAAACGTTGAAATTCTTTTTTCCAAGATTTTGGAGTTCCAAAATAAAACCTTTGCTACACATCGCAAGAACTTTGAATAAAACTGTTGGGATTTGATACTATTGTCTTATGACGTCATACAGAGTAATGACGTAATCAACTTTCTTTGTTTGAGGAAGAAAAAACCCACGTAGTCAAGGTGCTTTGAGCCGCGACCGATAACAATTTCTATTGAAGTTGACCTTTGAGGTCCAATTTGGCGACATTCATTAATTTCACATTTTAATGATTACGTTTTTTTTTTTTTGGTAAAAAAGTAGAGAAAGCTCAATGCGGAAGTGTTTCAATTTTTCTGCCTTTGTAGGTTTCTTGTCATTAAATTTTTCTGAAATTTATCAAGTTGTTATTAAAAAAAAAAAAAAATTGAATTGGAACTGAAGGATCGGGTATGAAAAATGTGATGAGCTGATAAGCTGATAAGTTTCATTTTTTTAAACCATATGCACACAGAATTTTTGAAACCACCAAACGCGATATTTGGCTTCGATCTGCATGAATAAGGTGGAAGTCTGAAATTTTCTGTATGTTCATTTGAGCTCATTAGGCCACTATTAAACTCTTCTCTCAACAAGGAAACTTTTTGACCCCCTCTCCTACATTTGGTTTTGAAAATTACAGACATTTTGGATTTATGTATTAGCAAAGTTAAGTTCCTACTACCCAATCCTTTTGCATTTTTTATGTTTTTTTTTAATTCCAAAAAAAATCGAGTAAAAAGTGTTTTTGGACTAATTCGAAGTCATCGAGTCCGAATCCGGAGTACTTTTTAAGCCTCGGTCTCTCTTTCATCAAAATAATACGATTTTTTCCCACGAAAAATGACATTTTCTCGAGAAGTGCCAAGCTGTGCTCAATTTGGGCTTCATATTCGTGCTCAGCGATTTCGTATTAGTCCAGAAATTGTCATAAAGAATCCAAAAAAATTTGATAACTTTTTTTCGGATGAATTTTGGGCCTCAAAATGGATCATTTCAACAGGATGAAGGGTGTGCTGTGGTGAGAATCTGACACTTGGAAATGAAATTCGGTGTCTCGAAAACTTTTGCTCAATTTTTGACTCGATCGCTATGAAATCTAGGTTTTCTTCTTTGGAAAAAATAATCTTCGTACTCGTATTTACGTAAACTGGTTATTCATTCACGCAATCGAGGTCACCGAGCCCAAATCCGGCGTTGGATTTCCGTGTTGGTCACACCTTCATTATTGAAGAAATTACATTTTGATTCGAAAAAATACTATTTTCTGGCCAAAAAAATTCAAATTTACTTCCCAAAACACACTACTTTATAAAAATTAAAAAATTAAAAAAATGATCTATCCAATTTTGAGCAGCTAGTTTTCTTTTTACTGATTTTAAAAAGTTTAATCTATCGTAATTATCTATTCAGCATGAAAAGTTCTTAACAAGGGATCTATTTACTCGAGGAGCTTCTTTGATTTGAGCTCAATCATTGATTTATGAAAAGAACATTACTTGAAACCTCCATAACCAAAATTTCAACTGCTCAAATTGATTTTTCGATTTTTGAAACATTTTTGAAAATCCCAAATTAGTTATTTTTGACAATTTAGGTATGCTTTTTAAAAAAAAGTACCTACTGTTGGCATGCAAAATACATTTAATCAGTAACAATTTTTAAATTGGTTCTGAAAGTGATAAAAACCTTTACCTGAACCAAATTTTCACCATTTATGGTCATTTTGAAGCCTCCAGCTCAATTTTAGATTTCTTCGGAATTTTTGAATTTCTCCAAAAGACACAGAAATCATTTTGTGCGTCTAAAAATCAAGCTTTGGCTTGATCTCGACCTTTTTATTAATGAGTTATTTTCATTTTGATCAATTTTCTGCCTCACAACTTGATTGTGGGTTTCTTGAAATCAGCTTCAAGTACTTACATATACATAATAAGGCAAAAAATTCAAAACATCAAAAATTTTCTGTTCGTAGGAAAATTTTTAAAATTCGCACGATTGACAGTACCTTGTCTAAAACCAAACCAACGGATCCAAATTTCACCATTTTGGCTCATTCTGAAGCTTCCAGCGTGATTTTATATTTCTCCTGAATTTTTGAATTTCTCTAGAATGCACAGAAATTACTTTGGGTAGCAAAAAATCGAGCTGATGGCTTGTTTTTGACCGGTTTAACAAGTTTATTCACATTTTTGCAAAGTTCCAGGTAGACTCCTCGAGTGCTTTTTTTTTAAACTGTGTGGGTAAAAATTCGAAAAATCAAAAATGGCTAGTCAAAGGCTCTAGAATGATCAGAAATGGTGAAATAAGGTTTGAGGTTGTTTGTATTAGTTCAGGGCTAATTTTAGTCATTTCCAAAAATGGTCGATTATGAAATTCAAAAATTTTCAAAATATCAATCGAGAAACCAATTTAGGCAGCTGAAATTATAACTATGGTGGTTTTGGATCAGATTCTCTCCAATTATAGGTACCCTAAAAAACCTAAATTTGACCACCGAAGCAATAAGTAGGTAATAGATAGGCAGGTATCCAGATGTGCAATTGCAATTACAAAATTTCGTGGTTTTTTTTCAATCAACAGAACATCTTCAGAAAATTCTTGTGAGAAAAATTTCAAGTATTACCCAATGAAATGAAAATGAAACCATGAACTGTTTTTTTTCTACATATTTTTTCAACATTTCTTTCAGAAAAAATTTCTCCAAGATCGTAATTTGTCAAAAATACTTATGGCATAAATTGAACTTATTGAGCCTTTTTTTTAGTTTGAGATAGGTATGCATTTTATATCCATGACATTTACCTAGATAAACATTTTTTGTTTAGAAAACTTATGAATTTATTCACCTTGATATTTTTACGAATACCAAATACGTACAAAATGTTGAAAATCTCCTTTAACATATTTTTACCTGTTGACTCGCACATAATTTATAGGTACCTATGTACATATCTTATGTAGGAAACGTTTACCTACGTTTCTTAATAGGCATATTGAAACACTTCGGCGATTCACAGGGAATTTTTGTAGAATAATTGCCTAAAATTTTCGTACGCCTAAAAATGACTTAAATGAAGCGAATGCCCACAAACTTCATTTGAAAAGTCCTAATTTCAGATCTTAGGCATGGCAGTTTCATAATCACGTAGGTAGGTATTTCAAATGTCGCACAATTAGTTAACATTTTTCGCGTAATATATGTGATTTTTGTATTCCGGTAATTCTCTCGTTTGCAAATGGTCACTTGGAAATTTAAATTATCACAGTAAAAGTACCCACTCAGGAACACAGGGTAATTTTAAATGTAAAACGTTCCAGTTCCTCTTAACGATTCGTTAACTTAAAACTGGAATTATACAAAAAAATTCCGATTTCAACGTAATATTCGTTAAAGAACACGACGAATAAAAATCAGCTGTTAATATTAAATAAAATTTTGTTGGAAAATTTCAACAAAAACTTCGCCAAAAAATATGATGTGTAATCCAACTCACGTGTACCTATTATCTAAGTTCTACTTCAAAATACTACTAATTCTTTCGTAAAAAAAATTGATAAAAAATGAAATAAAAAATACGAATGCATAACTGAAAATAAAAAATAAAACTCATCGAGTACTCACCGAAAAAATAACGCTGCGAAAGGCCCCGAATGCGAACTAATTATTATGATTTGGACGAGTTGAAATTTCAAAGAATTTCACGGAACGAATGGATGATACTAACGATATTGTCTACTTATATAGCAATATAAGTCGGGGTTAACGCATCGCACCTCCCTTTTTTTTGGCACCACTCAAGTGGTTAGTCCGTACAAATCAGTACAAACAACCTGATACTATTTACCTCTACTCCTCCCCTCTGGAAAATCGTGGTAAATTGAAAGATTTTTGTGTACTCGTGTATTTACTTTTTTGACGACTCGGTTCCGTATTTTTTTTCTATTTTATTTATTTATTTTTTTTCTATATTAAGTATTGGTTTTTTATCCCTTACGTCTAGGCTATATTTAGATAGGTACTTATAGAACTGCCATTCCACGTGTGTATCAATAACCAATGTTTCTATAGTATTTTATTAATCTCGGTTTCATCGATAGAAATAGAAAATACTCGTATATATATCCGGTAGGTAATGAAAATTTCATTTGCTTTGATTTCGTCCTTCTCAAAGAGACACGTTCGTATTGATAGGTATGGTGTGTTTATAATGAACATACAGCAAGTGAAAACTTAATTGCTCGAGTACGCAGCAATCAAGATTCAATAATACCTACGTGTCGAAGATTTGATGATATGTTCACTTTACATCCCTTATCCTATACACATTATCATCGGTTTAATTGTCTTCCCCTCTGTCCTCTTTTCGATGCATTCTATCCCCGATTATCGCGAATTTTTCATCTTATACCTATCTATATATAGCACCAAGTTTCTATTCGAGTGAAAAATTTAATTTATATGAGTCAATATTGGCCGTTTCATTTTTCATTTTTTTTCTCTTTTCTCTTTTTTCATCAACGTGCGTGTTTGTTTTCTTTTAAACGTGCGGACCTATCGCTGGGAACGAGAGAAAAAAATAAATGAATTTTTGAACAGGTATTCTCTGGCTTTGGCTGGAGTATAGACATTAAAAGTAAATACTTATCGATACATCGACCGCGGCGCAAAGGGATTAAAATCGCTACCTCGAATCATAATTCTGGTTTTCCTGGTTATAAGCTGTTAAAAAAAAAAAAAATCGCGTGGGAAAGATAACAAAAAGAGATGGAATTTCTAAATAACGCTTTAACCCTTTTGTTTTTTCATCGTCTGACGATGATTTTCGTATCGAAAATGACGACCAATTAAGTGACGATAATTCTTTCTAGTCTGTGGAATTTTTTTTTACGAGGGGTGAGATCAGGGGAAGGAAAATTGGACGAATGCTCAGCTGTCGTATTGGTAAACATTTAGACAATGGTCTTCTATGTTATAATATTTCATCAAGAACAAGAATAGGTTACTTATTTAGACGTGTTTTAAAAACTTGGTGAATGATAAATCTGTGCTAAAATGTTGTGAAGTGTGTCAATTTTTTGCTAAGAAAAATTTTTAATGTTTTGTTTACGTTCAGTTGAAATCTTATGGTGGTGTGATTTAGATTATGAATTTTTTTTAAAAATGCATTGTTCTTGAATTATTTTTTCTGCTGAAAAAATAGTTTTTTTTGTACATAGGTAGAGGTACTTAGCTATTCCTTTTCTTTCTATTTTCATGAATAGTTCAAAAGGAAGTCAGTTTGATCTGATCTAATGTACATATCTACATGCAATGAAGGTTCAAATTTTCATTTTTATTTATTTATTTTTGAAACTTTTGTGTAATAATTTTCATTAGATTTTGAACACGTGGAAAAATCTTCAAAATATTACTCCAGCATGCAGCAGGTTTCTGATTTTTAGAGAGGCTTATTTATATCATTTTAACCGGCTGTTTATTTTGTCTTTTTGTTTCAGGTGAGTAAATTCAAACTTTCATCATTATTCGTAGGTAAGTTAATTAATTTGCTGAGATTACCACACGTGAAAAAATTCCGGAAATTTTGAAGAATTAGCTGAAACATATTCTGGCATAATACATAATATGTTTTCACTTTTACTTACCATGTTTTTTTGGTGTTTTTTTTTCTTCAAATTTTGTGAAATACCTACGTTTCTTATGATTGCGACATGATGGTTTCTTACTCTGCTCTGTGAGATGGCTTTCGGCGAATTTCTCCATTACGCGGACCAACTTGGCAAAATTCGATAAAATTCTGTCAAAATATTTCTCTCCTTTCTTAGGCTGACGTATTGAAAGTACAAATTACCTACCTATAGTTCTATATAGATAAATTTTTTGAAAAGAATCAGAGGTTTTGCCAGCATGAGAGAGAGAAAAGTTGCAAGAAGAACAAGAGGAGGAGGAGGAGAAAGGTGGAGAGGGGCTAAATACATTATGTAGATTAGGAGATCGCGTATTTTTATCACGTTTTTTTCAGCTTATCGATAATTTTTTTTGTTTTAAATTTCAAAATCGCAAAATTTTAGAATCTTAATTTTAAATTGACGTTTGAGAAAATGTTGAAAATTTAAATTTGCTTGATTTTGAATGAGAAATAAACCAAAGGCGTGACAAATAATTTTTGTGATACCTATCTAAGTAGATTTAATCAATTTTTGTAACTGACTAAGTATTTACAACTTCTCAAATCATTTCAAACAATTTTTACACATTTTTCTTGCGACCTTAAACTATCTTTACATTTTAGAGAATCTGCTTTACAATTTTGTTAAATTCCATGCTGTCTATTGTTAGAATTTTTTGTTAATTTAATTAGACTAACTTTTGATTGATAGGTTTTCACTCGCACATTTTCTCCAAGTTTTGTAATTGTCTACCTTTTTTGTTTGAGTTAGAATCGCGCTTTTTTTATTTCAATGTGGTTTCAAAGTTTTTTTCCCCACAATTTTGAATATTTGTAATTTTCTTTGTATTTTAAGCTGGAGATTTTCCCTTCATTTTAAAAAATTTATGCACATTTAAATCCAACCAATTTTTTGCATTTTACTTACTCACTATTTTTATGAATTTTCACTTGATTTTCAGTAATTTTTATGCAGATCCAATCATGAATTTTTTGATTTCTAATTCATTTGTCAACCATTTCAAACAATTTTTACTCAATTTTTTATGCTTTCTTGAGTCATGTTTACAAAGTTTTGATAACTTGTTCACAACATTTCAACCACTTTTTAAAGCAATATTATAAATAATTATTGTAATTTTTTTCCAATTTTTGTTCTCTACATAATATATTTTATGATTTTAGCCAATTTTTATTCATTTTTGTGCCATCTCGAGCAATTTCACCATTGAAGTTTCACGTTTCAAAGTTTTCCGACATTTGTACTAATGTTTTGTAATGTATTTCAATCAGTTTTTGTAACTCTGCCAATTTTCAATTCTTTCTGCCCTTTTCAGTGTTATTTGATCAATTTTTACCAATTTAAAGAAATTTTGAAGTAATTCGTTGCTTTATTAGGAAAAGGTCGTAACTACAATTTTTTAAAAAAATGAGATAGTGGTACCATTGGAAAGAGAATTTTGTCCTCTACATGATGCAACACTTGAAATTGAATTTCGATGTTTTTTGTTCTCGTAATAGCCGAAAACAAATGGTTTTAAATACACGTTTTCAAAACCGTTACAATGAAAAGGTTCTAAACGATATTGTTTCTCAGATTGAACCTATTTCTTTTGATTTTTGTAATTTGTTGGTAAGAAAAGTAATTATAAACACATAATTTCACGTAATTTCACTGATTAATTGCAGAAAATTAACCTCATCACCTTAAGGATATCGTTCCTGTGTATTTCTTATGGGCTTTTGATGAAAAAAGCTTGACTTAAAGGTGAAAGTTCCTATGTTGAATTTTACTTTTTTCAGTTCAGAGTTCCTCAAATAAAAAAATGAAAAATCAGTGCTACCAAGATGTTTATTTTGAAAATTAGCAGGAAAATGATTGCAATAACCAAATGTTCTCTTACCTCATCTAAAACTATCAAGTGTACTTGATAGAATGCTCTTTGAAAATTAAAATGCGTTTTCTGAGAAATGAACTTTCATGTAGTTACGACCTTTTCCTAATAAAGCAACGAATTTTAATGAATTTCTCGAATAATTGACCGTATTTTATTCTATACTTTGGCAATATTGAAACTGGTTTTTATGCTTTACCTACTTATTCATATATTTTTGATAATTTTGAACAATTTTTATTCATTTTGTAATTTTTCCAAACGTTTACGACATTCATACAAACTATTTTATGGTATTTTAGTAACATTTTGTGGTTTTGTGCCAATTTCTTAATGTTTTGAACAATTTTTTGCTATTTTTACAAATTTTTCAAGAGTTTTGATAGATTTTCATAATGTTACATTCACAAATTTTTATTACGTTTCACTCAATTTTTGTAACCATAATACCCATTTTTTAATATTTTGATTTTTTTCCTTTTTTTGGTGCCATCTTCTGCTATTTTCATAAATCTTTACCTACTTTTTTTTATCGATTTCTCAACATTTTGAATAACTGCGTGCAATTATGAACTATTTTCACAAGGTTTCTAAGAATTGTGATAGCTAACTTGAAAGAGGAGAAGAGGATGAGTTGGTCATTTCAATTCACTTTGTAATGTAAAACTAACACGATTCCACTTCGAGAAAAATCCAAACAATCAAACACTAGATAGATACATAATATACTAATAATTGTAAGTAGGTAGGTGAGGTTACAGTTCTTAATGGGATGCTTCCATGTTAATAGATTTGCATAACCAGTTTGCCGTAAATACAGCAAGATTCACAATCAGCAGAAATGAGTTCTGTTCTTTTTAATGATTTTGTCAAATAGACTAGCCAATCATTATTTTCGTCTTACTCTTAGTCTAGAGAGGATTACGAGGGAGGGAAAGGTCTCACAATTTTTTTTCTCGCGAAACTGCCAAATTCTGAAGAATTGGTTAAATTAAATGGATGAGATTGAAGATTTAAATATCGTTAATAATTGAAATGTGAAACGCTTTCAAACTAAACATTCGAGTTGATAGCTCAACTTTTGGCGATGAATGCAAGATCTGAAAGCTGAAGTACTTCGGCATTTTTTTCGATTCAGCCCCCTGAACCTCAACCTGTGACCTTTAACATGGTCAAAATATCAAAAAATCAATAATTATTTTCTGAACACAGCTCCTTAGAATTCTTTTAGCCCCCAAATTTTAAAACCACTACGTTGAGGAAACTAGTTTGTCTTATTCTATGACAATAATTACCAAAAAAAAACCTCAAGTTTGATTCTTCATCTGTAAATACGCTGATAATTTCCCTCCTTCCTCTTTCATTTCCAACCTTTCTCAAACTTTTTCAATGTTTCAATACCTATCTACTCGTATACGAACACAAAACAGCGCAACTTCACTTCTACAAAATTAACGAAAAACAATGTGACAGAAAAGCTACACCGCGGCACTTTATTAACACGTTGCGCTGATAAGATGATAGAATCAAATCGTAGGAGGCAGCTATATGCTCATTTTAAACGTCAAACGGTCTGAAGGAAGATACAGGTGCAAAGAGAGCTTTATCTCGTCGAAGTTTGAAAAAAAAAAACAGATAAACCTATCTATATAGCTTGGCATACGTCACCGATTTCAAATACGTTCTACTCGCTGCAAAAAGGCATAGATATTTCGTACTTTCGTAAAATAACGCTTAAGCGTCTCGGATATAATTCATTGCACCTTTCGTTCCCTTCCCTTTCCTATACCTACACACTATAAAATACCTACTCGTATACTGTTACCGTAGGTATACGCTTTTAAGAAAGGTATTCGAGAAGAAAAATCAACTTGGAAATAATTTCTCTTTTACTCGAGTTAGTAAAATGAAAATGGCACAAATTACGAGTACCACGTCACTGATCGTGAAAATGTACATTTGTTGCGGATTTAATAGAGATTGGATATAATTTATTCGCGAATTTTTTTCCCCTACTTGCTATTTACGCGGTTATGAGCAGTCAAATTAATATAGGTTTAATTTTATCGATAAAATAGTTCAATTATTTATGGTTGTGTAGTTTTATATCCGCGTATAGCGTTATGTAGGATAGGTACATAAAAATTTTAATATTTCACCTATTAAATGGGTTGTTGTTGCGATAAAATATAAGGATATACGAGTATTCTCGAGTCTCGTCTTGAGACCGAAACAATATTAGGCCTATACATGGTTCGTTCATCGATCAGGGTGAGTGAAAATGAGCAGCAAAATATCCTCAAGAGTCTATATAGTTAGGTATATTGGAATTTTAGTAGGAAATTTTAATTAACATGTATAGAAATCCAACGTATAGAGTTTCTTTAATTATGTGTTCGAAGTAGCCTACCTATGTACGAACGAGTAGGGTCACGGGTGGTTAGTTGTCAATAATTGTTAGTTGTCAAATTGCGTTTTTAAAAGGATACATGAACGCTATCTCCACGAAACCTTCATAATAACTTCATGCTATACCTACCTATGTTCCAACATGCAAAATTGGCAACATAGCTTTTTATTTGGGGATACAATTTTGAAAAAAGTGATTTTACAGGTGCGAAGTTACACATGTTAAATTGGAACTTTTCGTTTTTAAACATCAAAAATTTGTCAAAAGTAAATAAATTATACATCAATTTAAAGGAAATTTTATCACGGATTCAGTAATCACATGTTCAATTACAAAAAATTTTGAAATGAATAACATTTTTTGGTACAAAGTTGAAAAACGAGAAGTTGTTAGTTGTCAAAAAAGGGAATATTGTTAGTTGTCAATGAGATAGTTTACCAAAATATGCATCAAAGTGGAAAAATATTTTTAGAAAATTATCTATTGCATTATTGAATCATTTTTTTTCTGCCCTTCATTCTATAAAACGAATAAAAAGTTGAATTGATCGTTTTACCTACGCAAAAAAAAAATTCAAAGAATGACCACTCAATTTTCAAGTCGTTTATGGATATTTTTTCAAATTTTTGGGTTTATCTAAAAGTTTAGTTCTTCTCACGTGTTATCTTTTCGAAAATTTTCAAAAATTGAATTGTAAGGTTTTTTTATCAATAGTGAATGCGTGTTTGACAACTTACAACAGGGGTGGTTGTTAGTTGTCACAAAAAAGTATCTCACTAAATCCACCATTAACTATTCATCACATGAACCAAAATTCAATTTTAAAAAAAGAAAACACGCGCAAAGAATCAAGCTTTCAAATGAGCCCAAAACCGCAAAAAAATATTCATAAATGGCTTCAGAATCTTCAAAAAACTTTTTTTTTTTGACAACTAACCACCCGTGACCCTACCTATTTGAAAATATTCAAAGCTCGATTCTCATTCTCGAGCAACACATATCGAACCAAGTTTTAATTTCGAGCGACCACACGAGCTCTAAAGAATTAAGTAAACGGTATTAAAAAGATTAACCCAGACGAGATGAAAACAATAGATAAATTTTAAATACGCCGACGTATAGAATTTTCTTTTTCTTTACACTAGGACCTTTTAAATTTGGTAGTGGCGAAAGGACGACACTGAACGATGGCTGTGATACGTGACTATAATGCATTGGATGTATTAAATTTCCTACGTTCGTGTTGTACGTATGGTACTCTAAAAGTTCTGCTACCTTTTCCCACGTGCTCGACGAGTATGTTTTTTTACTCTCTAGTTTTTTCCTATCTCTTCTGACTGTGTATTATACTATACGTTGTGTATCCTACAGGTGATGCGTGATGCATATTTTTAGAGAATTCCTTTTCGCCTAAAAATTTGACGAGTTGAATTTTTCAATTTTGATAACAAACGGTTGATCTAATTCCTCATCGTCGTCGTGTTTGAAATAATCGAGTTTAAAGCGAATATCAATATTAAAGATTTAACTCTCATAGTATAAACCACAACATGATTATCTCGAAAAGGGGCTAAAAACTCAGACATTGTAGTGCTGTAGATGCTTTTATCAATCCATATCCTCTTTTGTTTTGCAGCTGATGACGAATAAATAATGAAAAATCGTTATATCGAATGTAATGTCGAGCTTTATATAAGCCTATTCGTTCAACGTGAAAAAAAAAAAAACACACACAGAGAAGGAGAGAAAATACATATCGAACAAGAAAACGGAAACGTATACATTAGATTTGAATAAATAACTGAAAGAGATGGATTACTTTTACCAAATGGTGTATTCGAGCACAAAAAAATCAGATATTCGAACAAAGTCGTGACAAATTATCAGTAGTTTTTAAAAGCAATTTAATTTTTCCCCCTACAAATTAGATTATTCTTTAGAGAGGAATAATCACGGGCCGCAGGCAAATTATTTTTATAAAAGTCTTGAAATTAGATACCATTGTAAAAATTCTACCCACGCGTGGCACGTTATATATTTTTGCAATACGTAAAGCGTACTATTTTTTCTGCAGAGTGTTTTCGAGAGTTGGAGTTGGAAGAATATAAAACTCGTGTCGTCGAGACATTAAATTATTATACGTAGGTATATCATTCATATCGCATCGTATTGTTGTTATAATAAATATTAACCTCCTAATTGAATTTTCATTAATCTAAGAAAGAATTATATTTTTATGTACAGACTCTACAGCTGAGTAACCGTTTAAAAGATGTCACGTATTTTTTAGGATTACGATTTCATTCTATATGGTACCGACCTACCTACTTTGTAGCGTCACGTGGAATGAAAATTTCCTAAAATTTTACTCCTTGTTTCGTTTTACTTTTAGGGTACTAACTTGAGCTAAAGTGAGTGTGGAGTGTGGATTGAGAGAATCCAAATCGTGTTGTAACATCGAATGAGGGGATTATTTTTTCCAACTCTTTGAAATATGTAGAGAATTAGACGAGATGGAAGCGAAATCTGTCCCGTGAAAGGCGAATTGTTTGGCTGAAAAGTAGCTTTAGTGAGCTGAAAAAACTGTAGATGGCCTGAGATATGGTGTATGGCTGTTTAAAATGGTGCCAGAGTGAGACACTGGGCTGAAATTTTACAGATGAGATCGTAATATTGGCAAAAATCATGTTTTAGATCAGTTTAGAAGAAAGAAGTTGGGAGAAGGACACTAATAATCACTCTTAACTTGAGAGAAATCCGAGCTTCCAAAAAATGCACTAAATTTTTTAAACTTTTTTAGGGAAATTCACGAAAATCCAAATTTCTAGTAAATTTTCTACTCAACTTTTAAAAATATTTCTTATACATTTTGAATTTTTTACTCATCTTTATGCCATGATTTTTTTTTAAATTTTAAGGAGAATTTTACAATTTTTTAAAATGTAATTTCTGCAATATTCTAATCAATTTTTTTGATCAATTTTCGACATTTCAAAATTTGATTTTATGTCATTTTCATTTTATTTTTCCATTTTAAAATGTTTTTTTTTTTCAATTTTTAGCTACATTTTGACTTATTTTTACCTGCTTTTAATCATTTTTTGTGCATTTTGAAACCAGTTTTTCAACAGATCAATTTTTGCGATATTTTGAAATCGATTTTTTGCAGTTTTTTCAATATTTTTACATTTTTTATTTGTTTTTTCGTTCGTTTTGAACATTTTAACCAATTACCTGGTATATTATTCAACATTGCAAAAATTTTCACTCGATTCCATTTTCGAGAATTTGAACAAGTTTTAACTAAAATTTTTTTCTTCATTTTAACAATTTTGACAGCATTTTAATCAACTTTTGTGGCTTTTTAATAATTTTTGGAATGTTTTAAACAATTCAAATTTCATTTTTGAACCATATTTTTAGCTGATTTCTCAAAATTTTCATGAATTTCGATGACTGTTTCTCAAAATTTCTCAGCGTTTAAATAATACCTGATTTTTGGAATATTATCAAGATATTTGCTTTTCTTTTTCATTTTTAAAAATATTGTTACACTCTTTTAACGTTTTTTGGACATTTTGAACAATTGTTATCACATTTTTAAAAAATTTCAATCAACTGTTTGGAAGTTTTACTGCATTTTATTAAAGTTTTGTAAAATTATTTTAATCCTTTTTTTCAACGATTCTTCTATTTCTCCCGATTTTTGATCAATCTTTTGTAGGTAATTTTTTTCTGTTTCTTTGCATATTTTGGAAGTTAATTTTACTGGTTTTCACGTCTTTTTTTTTAAAACATTATTTCAAAGGAATTTTCATTAATTTCAAAAGAAAGTTGCATTTTGTCTCAAATTTTGAGTAATTCAACCGCAGTTAGTAATTTGAAAAGTTCAAATACCTACCTCGTAAGAGTTTCAATCAAGTAATTTATTTAGCGTATAAAAACATTTGTTTGAAAAACAATACTTAATATTTTATTTACGCAGCGAGATCAAAATTGTCAAACTGAGAAATCAATGAAGTATAAAAAAGAGAAATACAAAATTTACAAAAATAATACCTACCGGAAAAATTCCATTACAAAATTTACACATTAATACTTTTCTAAAGAAATACTGAATTTACAGTAAAGGAAAACAAATGAAAAAAAATTAATACATAAATATTTCATAAAAACACTGGATATAAACTAATTCAAGAAACCGACGATGGTCACAAGAAATAACAATCTGACATGGTAACATAATAATACAATCACACTGTATGAATATGTGAGATATGAATTATTCATTTACACTGTTTCAAACTATCGAGTACTTTCTTAATAGCGAATATCGCTGAGTTAATTTCTTCGTCGGGTACGATCAAGTCTTCCTTTGTGATATCAAATTTGGTAGTACTTTTTTCATCTTTCAATTTACCTTCCAAAGTTTCGTTCAAATAGTTTTGAATTTCATTCAAAGTTTGAGCGTAGAATTTTTGGTGTTTGATTAAAAGTTGTCTGAGATCGATGGCGACTTTACGAGTTGTTTTATACTTCTCGTATATTTTGTCTATTTCTAGTAATAGTTTCTCGTTTTTATCGTTCGCCGTTTTCAACTGGAAATTAAAATAAAATAAAATAAAAAACTAATTGAATAATAATAAAATTAATACATACTCATTCCTCAATAAATACCTGCTCTTTCCATTCCTTCAAGGAGTTGTCATGTTTGAATTTCATTCTATCTATTATTTTGTCACGACTTTGTAATTCTTCCCTGGCACTTTCAAGCTGTTTATTTAAAACTTCAACCTAACAAGAAGACAAAATCAGTGAAATTTGTACGTAATGTAAAAAACAATTGTATGTTTCTTACCGATCTACTTTTATCGGTCAGTTCAGTTCGCAACCGAGTCATTGTTTCGGAAATATCGTCGAAATGTTTTTGAAAAATATTGGATAAGTTTTTAATCTCTTCGGTAGAAACCCTCAGTACGTGTTCTTTGAATTCAGTTTCAAACTGATTGAATTGTTCGTGATGTTTGGATTCAGCTTCTGAAAGTTTTTTAACGTACTCTTCCTCTAATTCATCTGTAACATTTTTCGGGTATTGAAAAATACATCTCGAATAAAACAGAAATAGAATAATGAAATGCAACGAACTGAGTTGTTGCTGATGCTGAGCTTCGGTGCTGGAAATATAATCTCTTATGCCAATCTGTAGTACATCTAATTGTTTAGCATGCTGAATTCTATCCTTTTCTAACTGGTCTTCACATTCTTTCAATTTTTTCTTCAGAATTTCCAGTTCTATATCCCTATCTAAAGCGAAGTCGGGATTATGAGATGAATCCCTTATCCGTAGACATTTTTTCACTGAGCTATCGTCATGCACCGGATTAAGAAGCATCTCTGTAAGAAAAAAACATATAATGACCAAAAAATAATAATCAACATAATGTTTACGTTTAGCCTTTTCGACTTCATTAAAAACCGAGTTCTTACTTTTCAGTTCGTCAGCTTGAACTTGCAGCTGTTGATTTTGAAGCAATAGTTTTTCATTAGCAGAGCAAACTTCAAAATACGTGGTTTTCGTTTTATTACACTGCTCTTCGAGCATCTTTAATTTTTGGCTAACATTTTCATCATCGGAGTGATCAACGATACTTTCTCGTTCCACGTTTAGTTTACTGTTTCTCAGCTGCTGATTTTCTCGAACGAGCTGCTCGTTTTTGGCTTCTAAATTGGCTAGTTTCTCCTACAAGCAAAATAGAATAGGTAATAAAGGTGTAGATGATCGAAAATACAGACAAAATATAAATTAGCGAAGTGACAAATAATTACTTTTAGAGTACGAATATCTTCTACATTTTGGCATTCGGTTTCTTGACCGGATTTGATTTGTTTTATACACGATTTCAATTGTTCTTGCAGAAATGTAATTTCGGAACTTTTTTCTTTGACGGTAGCATAAGCTTGAAATAATTCTTCGAATAACTTCGAATCGTGTTTCATATTGGCAGGTAATGATTCGCGAGATTCTGTTAAAAATAATAAAAATCAAGAACGAATGCTACATGAAAACGTGCGAACGAGTTATTAAATTTACCGAGGAGTGCAACGTTACCGGAATTGTTCTTGTCCAATTTACGATTGAAATTGAGCATTAATTTTTGACACTGAGACTGGCAAGTTTCCAAGTTGCTGCTTAGTTTCGATATCACATCAGATTTTTCGGCAATAATCGATTTATGAAGCTTCTGTAATTCTTCAAGTTGTAACTCTGAATCTTGACATTTCTTATCCTATTTCGAAAAAACAGGAATTTCGTCACCGAAATACTGAACTCGCAATCAATGCTAGAAAATTATGGAAGTAATTTATTCGTACCTTGAGAGCCAATTTTTCATTTAAATTTTTAATCTCTTCTTCGTAACAGGCAAATTTCTCTTCGTCATTGTCGGAGAATTTTTGTTTCAAATATTCAACCTCTTCTTTTTTGGTTCGATTTTCTTTCTCTTGAGACCTTAAACGTAGCTCCATTTCTTCGATCGTAAGTTGGCATAGTCTGATTTCCTTCAAACCCTATGATAAATTCAAAGCAAACGATATATACGAGATTTTACCAACGATAAGTCGTTCAAAATACATTTACCAACCTCATTTTTTTCTTTTTCAGAAAGCTCTAATTTTTCTTGATAATCTTTCAATTCATTTTCTCGTTGTAATAACATAACCTGAGCTTCATCTAAGTGAAAACAAGTAGGTAATTTTACAAATGAAACCGTACGAAATTGTATCACTCAACGCAGAAGTGATTGACCTTTACTAACCAAATAATTTATGAATTTCTTCGTGTTTCTTTTGAGCCAACTTTTTTTCTTCTTCTTCAGCGAAAAACTTCTTTAACCAAATGCTTTTTTCTTCCTTGAATCGTTTCTGTAAATCGTTAAAGTCTGATTCTAATTGTTGAATTTTCGTTAAATACTGCTGTTCGTTTTCTAAAAAAAATTCGAAATTTATGATTAGAAAAAAATTTAAATTTATATTTGTACATTGAATGATCATTATAACAGAGTTTCAAATTTACCAGTGTGAGTGTAATTCTGATTATTTAGAGAGGATAAACGATTTCCATATAAATTCGGATTATGGTTCCAAGGCGAAGGTTCGGAGTACGTAGTTTTACTATTACAACATCCTGCAGATATAAGAAAACCCATTTGAAATATTTCAAAGTAAAACGACAATACTTTCTTGAAAATCGAACGTACCACTCAGAGAAGCTAAATAAGAACTGCTGTTGACTGATTGATAATCTTCATCTAAATCGTCGAAAGCATTATGCATCATTTGCTTGATCTATCGAAAAGGAATATTATAAGTTTTTATCGTTTTGTGCAACGTAATTATGATAGTTTGAAAAGCTACCTCTTCGTTTCGACGTATTTCATCTTCTTCAGCTTCTAATTCTTCTGATACGAATGAATTGCATTCTGGAGCTCGATTGCAATTTGATTTCGCAAATGAACTGAACTCGTTAGTATTCATTGATAAACAGTTTCATTCGGTTTCTATTCATTGAAATAACTCTGAGAATATTTATGCTTCATATAATTAATTAATTAATTAATTAATAATTAATAATTATAATGAAATCGATCGAATTCTGATTCTATAATGATAAAAAGTGCACCACAACAATAGAATTTAAAAAAAAATAACCGTTGAGTGATAATACTCCAGCATGGATTTCCAGGGATTTCCAGCAGTTGCAAATATCCGGATAGCGTTATTTCCCCCTCCATCTTTGGTAAACCGTAAAATACCAACCGTATTACGAATTACGATATTCTCAAAATTAATTTAAAATAATTAATAATTAATTAATTAATTATAGGTAATTAATTAATGAATTATTTCAACTTCATTCAACTTCTTGTCCAGGGATGGAAACCGAAATGAAAAAAAATATCGGTTATATTTTTAGCGGTTATTTTTTTCAAAATTTTTTATTATGGTTATGGTTAAGGGCAGTGTTGGCCATAACGATATTTTTTTTCGTTCCGTTATTTCGTTACGTTACAAAATTGATATTTTTTTAGTTACGTTTTTCGTTATGGTATTTTGTAACGAAAAAATTGCTGTAACAGTATTTTTCGTTACACTGGTATTTACATTTTTTCGTTACGTTATTTTCGTTATTTCCGTTACAATTTTTTCGTTACAGAAGTGTTCTTTCAACGTATATTTTGATGTAAAATGCATTTGTGGCGGAAAAAATGTGAAGAAAAATAACGAAAATAACGTTACAAGAAGGTTCAAATACCAGTGTAACGAAAAATATAGCGTTACAGCACTTAAAATCAGACAAATGAAAACACTGAAAACTCATTTTTTTGACTTCACTTCAAATTTTCATAGCTACAGCTAAAATTATTCACAAATCAGAGTTTTTTTAAGGGTTTCTTTTTTAATTTGTAACTAAAAAAATAACAAAAAAGGTAACAAAATTTTACCGTTTTTCGTTACGTTACTTTCAGAAAAATATCGTTACGTTACTTTTCAGTTACACAACATCACATGATCAAAATAACGTTTTCGTTACAGTTCCGTTACCTGTAACGGAAAAAATTTCGTTATTTTCGTTTTTCGTTACAGTTACCGTTACGGTACGCCAACACTGGTTAAGGGTTATGGTTATGACCCAAAAAAATAAAGGTTACGGTTAAAAATAAAGGTTACGGTTTTCTTTCATTTATCAAAAATTAATTGCACTTCTATGTCAAAAAAGTGCGCCTGCGGCCAAAAAAACGAAAAAAAACGCAATTTTACAGTCATTTTTTGAGTTTGAAGAAAATTTTAGACAAATTGAGCCCTTTTTTCTCAAAAATCATAATAAATGTCATGAATTTTACACGAAAAAAATGAGATTTTTACTCAAAAAAATAACCGTTATGTATTTAACCAAAACACAAAAATAAATGGGTTTTTTTTAAAAAAGACAAAACAAACAGTTTTTTTTGTTTAAAACGTTTTTTTTGTTTAAAACAGAGTTTTAAACTGCTGGATTCTCATTTGTTTTAAACGTGTTTTAAACATGTTTAAAATGTGTTTTAAACACGTTTTTAACACAAATTCATTTGTTTTGGATTCAGTTTTTCAAATATACGTTATCTAGTCATCAACTTTCAAGATGTGACGTCATAAAATAGCTATAAGGCTCAAGAAATATTGAAAAACTGAAATCAAAACACAAAATTTGCCTTTAAAAAAAGTACAGGAAGAAGAATGAAAATCTAAAAATTCAGTTCCTTCAATTTCACAACTTTTTCAACGAGAAATTGAAAAAAAAACGTGTTTTTTTTAGGAAATCGGAGTTGGAAAAAAAACTTGTTTAAAACAAAAAAAAACCATTTTAAACAGAATTTTGTTTTAAACACTGTCTGTTTTTTTCTCGACGTTTAAAACACTGTTTTAAACGTTTTAAACATATGGTGCTGTTTTAAACTGACAACACTGGTTAAAATTCATTTCGGTTAAAAATTTCGGTTACGGTTTCCATCCCTGTTCTTGTCCTTGTCAGTTGTTCAATTCATTTCAATTATTATTCTTCACTTCTTATCGTTAGTTTTTCTTTGTTCTTCGTGTTTAAATTTTTAAAACTTTAATTATTAAGCTAGGATCATCATTCATCATATTTCATATTATTCTTATTCATATTCAATAACTTCGTACGCATTTATTAATTCAACACAGCACAGGGAAGGGAACAAAACATAAAAGAAAGGCAACTTCACTTCATGCTCTCTCTCGCTGATCGTTCGAATCGTGCTTAGCTCATTGGTCATTGAGCTCAACGATCAAGCATGCATATGTTTAGGGTTAGGTACATCTTTTATTTTCAATACCTAAAAGTACCTACTTTTTGTTTTTTATTTTTACAAGGGAGATCAACTGATCAAGTGCTGGACTATTGTTGTTCTTGTTATGTTAGTTTTTTCCCCTCCCTGTTCACTCTGGTTGCCTCGTTTTAGTGACCACTGACCACTGGATAGTGGATACGAAAATGAAAAATTCTCCTTGGTTTTGAACTGAGTGGGTTTTGAGTTTTTTCTACTCCAAATTGCTTATAAGAAATGAGCCTCAACATTCGTCAAAAATCATCTGTTGACTGTTATCTTCCAAGTTGAGTAGAGTAAACTAGAAAAATTTCATTTCAACTTTGTGGATTTTTAATAATTTTTATTAAATTTTGAAGAATTTTCCAATTGTTTTATTTTTATTTTTTACCCTCCGTTGCCACCACAATTTTCAACGACTGTCATTGAATAGTGAACTCTCGTAGAAGGCAGAACACATACAATTTCAATTTCTTCGTTGATTTTGATTTTTGAAGTACTTACTATTCTGCACATTTTTGCAATTAATTAGTACCTTAATTAAATAGTAATCTTCCAACATTTTTTCTCAATTTTTTTGCCATTTTTAATGATTAGGTACCCAATAATGCGTACCTACCTTCATATATTCAATTATTTACTACTGGAAATTATTGTAAAAATAAAATGATATCATTGATTAGGTACCTATTAATTACTTAATTATTCTGTTCAAATATCCAGTATGTTCCATTTTTGCGGGTATATGTTTTACTTCGGCATTATTACACCGATTTTCAAATGAGTGTTTCTATACCAATTTTCAGGCTATTTTGTCGATTCCTTGAGCTAATTTTTCATATGTGATAACCTTATTTACATAGGTAATATAGAAGTTTATACTAAATTCTAAAACAAACCTTTGATTTTATGTTTTTCTTTTTCATTGTGGTACTTATGCGGAATTGGGCTTATTTTTTGACTTCATTAGGTACAGTACAGGCTACAGGGTGTCCTAAAAATACATATCATAACACGTGTTTTTCTCAAGAAATTCAAATAAAAAGAATGTTTGCATGCGTATCTGAATGATGGAAAAAAGATTATAGGTGATCATTTTTATGCTTACATAAATAGTAATTAATTGCTTGTTTCTAATTCTGAGCATAATTGCACCAAAACTAACCGAGGAATAGTTGAAGCTAGTCTAAACCATTTTAAAACACCTTATGGCAGCACTGACATTCTGGCGCCGATTTAAAATAGCGCCGATTTTACCACGAGGTTTGCCGGGTGTAATTTTCAGTAGTACGTTTGATGATATCGATGGCACGTGTATCCTGTATTTCTCATTACCGTATATCGTCCGCGTATTTAAATTTCATTTTTAAAAATGTGATTTGAAATTTTTAAATCGTTGTGTTAAATTGAAATATCAACCAATTTTTCCACCCAGTTCGGAGTATTTTTATTGCCAATAATTTTGAGAAGAAAGGTGTAATTTTTTGTAGTTTTTTTTTGTTGTTTATTCAGTTTGTAGTTATTGATAGTGTTCGTACAAAGTTTAGTATATTTTTATTAATGTTTCGCGATATGAAAATTTCGATTGTGTGTGAATGTTTTAAAATCAACTGAAAAATACACCAGGTAAGAAGGAAATTGATTATTCTATAAAACGTATAATCCTTCTCTTTGAAAATACTTACCTATTACTTTGTCGGTTAAAAATGCAAACTAAAATTGAAAAATATTCATCAAAGCCAATAACTTTGAATACCGTCAAAGAGAAGTTTTCAGTTGTACCGCAATAATTAAAAACTTACAGCTTTTACAGCCTTTGAAAAGGTGGAAAGCGGCAAACTTTATCGTAGTACTCAAAGTTTAAAATTTTCTTCGTATATGTCGATGAGCAGATGAAAAAGACGAATAAAAATTAAACTCTCGAGTAGGTAAATAACTCGCGAGTTCCTAAAAGATGTAGAGGGGTGGTTTTATTTTTAAATCGTACGTCATGCGGTAGATTTACTATCTCTACGTATAGGTGAGTTGAACGTGTTTGTCAGCGTGATATTATGTGGAAGTCGATGTACGAGTATGAGTATGTATTCAATCTACTCTCACTATTTAGTCAGCGTGTGTTTCAGTGACATCTACCTAATGAAGATTTCGTCATATCCGGTTGATGCAGTTTGTTTATAGAACTGATTAGGGTATTTTTCCAATTTCCGCCAATTCTTGGCAAATATTTTGCTCAAATTTTACTTTATTGATAGGTAGGTAGCTAGGTACATAATTTTACTAAAAAAAGTAGGTACCAACCTGAATAATCCAGTTCTTTGTGTCTTGAGTATCCCCAAAATGTTGAGAATTTTTGTCTCAGGGACACAACACATTAACAGATGCACGGAAGGATGAGTAGGAAGAAGAGAGGGAGGGTAAAGCTTCAAAAATACAAAATGTTAGCAATTGACACAATCAGCATCGTGTAATTGAAAAGGAATTGAAAACAAATTAATTTAAAATGTTGAAATGCAGATTCAATTTCAGATGATGATAAGACGAATGTAAGAAATTAACTAATAATTTGAGAAAAAGCGAATGTTGTTTACATTTTTTAAAATTTTTTTGAGAGAGGTTCGAAAAGGTTCAGTCTTTTTAAGTTGATTTTTCCCCTCAAAATAAATCAGATGGAAATTCGTTTTTGATGGGAGGAAGGGAACAGTCCTTCCTGAGAACATGATTATACTTACATTTTTTCATTCATTGATGAAACTATACTGATTCCTTATTGTCGCATTCCCTAGCTCATTGCCCTTCCCCCCTCTCCCCCGTACACAAATTTTAATCGATCGAAAGAGAGTAAGTGCTACTTTTGAGCAGATTATTTTAAACGAAGAAGGCCATTGAGTGCCAAGTATATATTTTGTCTACCTGCTGTACAGTTCAAAAGTGCTCAAAAAATTGTTTTTTTTTTTTCACATTGAAAAATGATCAGGTAAAAAAAATATTTAAATCTAAAATCAAAGAAACGTAATAATTATAAGTAGCTATTCTAAATTTATCAGAGTATTATTGGAAGCAATTTCGCCGAATATTTTGAAAATTTTACCAATGTACTCGTATCTTCAAAAGTACCTACGTAAAATGAAGATTTTTTGAGTTTTCAAAAAATGGAAACGTTGTTGGGAAATAGTGTTTTTTATTGATTTTTAAATTTCAATAGCTATATAACGCGCCCCTTCATCACGATCCAACTATTTTTCAAGAATAGCTGCCCAAGAATTGTATCTTTTTATACAGGGTATCCGGTCCCAAAATAATCCCCTTTCAGAAGTCAAAAAATTGTGTAAATTTTTTAATCACATTACGTATATCGTTCTATTAATTTTGGCCAGTTTTTGAGAAGAAATAATCTTACTGAATTTTTTTGAGGGTGGTTTTTCTGAATTCTGTTTTTCGTGCATAACTTTGAGAATTAAATTCCTAGAATTATGAACTGCTTTTTTAACTTCTCCTTTTTTTCTTATGATAAATCAGCTGTTGGGAAAACAATTCAATCATGAATCAATCGTTTTCTCATTTCATGAATATTTCTCTCATGCCATCGTATTTGAAGAAACCATAAGTTTACGTGTACCTACCTATGATTATTTTGATTTACCTATATATCAGAAATTTACCAATTCCTGAAATTTCGATCATTTCAAAATTCCACTGAGCTATTTAAAATGTTGGCATTTTTTCACTTCTTTTTTGGGGACACGCTTATTCCCAACCCCCCTCCCTCCTGAAAAAAAATCATTTTTGAATTGAAATTTGACAGGTTGATTCAAATTGTGATGTTTTTCAATTTTCAAAATTAGCACTTTGATAATCTAATTTTTTTGATGGTATTTTTTCACTTCTTTTCTGGGAACACACTTATTCCCAACCCCCTCCCCCTCCTAAAAATCCATTTTTGAATAGAAATTCGACAGGTTGATTCAAATTGCGATGCTTTCAATTTTCAAAATTAGCAACTTTGATAATCTAATTTTTTGAAGGCATTTTTTGACTTATTTTTTGGGGACACGCTTATTCTCAACCCCCTCCCTCTCTCCCTCCTAAAAAAAACATTTTTGAATGGAAATTTGACAGGTTGATTCAAATTGCGATGCTTTCAATTTTCAAAATTAGCACTTTGATAATCTAATTTTTTTGAAGGCATTTTTTCACTTCTTTTTTGGGGACACAATTATTCTCAACCCCCCTCCCTCTCACATAAAAAAAATCATTTTTGAATAGAAATTTCAAATTTGACAAGTTGCGATTCAAATTGCGATGCTTTCAATTTTCAAAATTAGCACTTTGATAATCTAATTTTTTGAAGGCATTTTTTCATTTCTTTTTTGGGAACATGTTTATTCCCAACCCCTCTCCCTCCCTCCTAAAAAAAATCATTTTTGAATAGAAATTTGACAGATTGATTCAAATTGCGATGCTTTCAATTTTCAAAATTATCACTTTGATAATCTAATTTTTTGAAGGCTTTTTTTCACTTCTTTTTTGAGGACATGCTTATTCCCAACCCCCCTCTCTCCTAAAAAAATCATTTTTGAATAGAAATTTGACAAGTTGATTCAAATTGCGATGCTTCCAATTTTCAAAATTAGCACTTTCATAATCTAATATTTTGAAGGCATTTTTTCACTTCTTTTTTGGGGACACGCTTATTCCTAACCCCCTCCCTTCTAAAAGAAATCATTTTTGAATAGAAATTTGGCAGGTTGATTCAAATTGCGATGCTTTCAATTTTCAAAATTAGCACGCTTTGATAATCTAATTTTTTAAAGGCATTTTTTCACTTCTTCTTTTGAAATTTCCTCCCATATCCTTACAAAAAAAAAAGCCCCGAGTATATCCAATATTTTCAGTCCAACAGATCACTTACGAAACACCCTGTACCTATCTCAAATGCGGCATCGAATCAGTTAAATGAGTAATCTACTAGACTAGCGCCAAAATGGGTATAAAGGGGGTAAATTTATGGTAAATTTGGATACAATTAATTAAACTTGGCTGGAATAAATTCGAATGCGCTGCGTAAAACTACATACTTAAAAATATCGAATTGAAAAGATACTTCGGTCGTCACGGACGATGTTTTACGATGCAATTAATTCAAACCGAATGTTATGAATTAACGTAAATGTTCGAAGGGTTTTAAACACGTCTGAAAGCTTAAATTTCTTAAAGGAAGTGTGTACGCAGTACGTACTTCTACTTACGTAGTAGGGTGTTATGTCGACGCTCTCGACTTGTTGTGATGCTATTTTTAATATATCTATTTGTCTGCGTCTTGTGTCTCGAATTTACTTAATCCTCGGTGGAACGATAACGAGGTTAAAAATGTCCGCATAATCAGCTGTTCCTATCTCACTCCGACGATGCTACTATAAGTACTCGATGTTCACGTAGACTTTATGTGACTCGTCTGTCGCGAGATCAACAGCGACTTTATTGTTTATTTCGAATCTAAATTTTTATACTCTCGGAAAGTATAGAGAATAAAACTAAAATACGACGTTATTCACGCGATGGGTTCGAGTTCGGGTATTTTCCATCCTGAATTTCTCAACTCCACAGCTAGCTACCAATGAACGATGCGGTGTAAGGTTTCCGTGTGGCAAAAGTCTGGTTTTGTGAATTAATTAAAATTTCAATATTCGCCAACGTTGACTTTTGATCGCCTATGTTACACTGCTGCGCCCTCCACTACTCTTCCCTGGCGCCGCCTTGAAATATTAAACTTTTAGTTTGATAACTCTCAACTTGACTCGACTCTCGACGAAATAATTTTTCGAATAGTTTAGCGAGAGAATCTCAAAGGGAGCGAGAAACCTCTACCCCAAAAAGGTGGCATTTGGTAACTTATAAAAATCGTACGTACCTCATCTACTTACCTATTCTTTATAATTCTCGATATAAATATTTCGACGCGAATTGTCGCAGCATAAACGACGACGAGAATTTGCTTAATTTCAAATACCCGCCACGAACTTACTACCTAAAGGCTAAAGGGACAGAGGGAAAAAGAACCAGAAACGAGGAAAAAATTACGTTCCGAAGACTGCTCGAAGAAGACTCGTAATTCCCAACGTGGAAAACTTTTTACACCGATTATGGCAAGTAAAAATCGAACCAATGTCGTCGTTTTTTTTTTCACTCGCCGGATATACAAAAGGTCGTCCACTTTGGAGACTAAAAAATCCCGCTTCACTTAACCCTATTGTACGTCTTTTTACATATTTAAGTACCGGTGCCGGTGTCTGACTCGTCGAGTTCAAATATACGCCTGCCTGAACATGGTCGTATACGTATTACGCTATGGTACACGTTGTACACGTCGTATAACCGAAAATTATATTTCACGCCGTCGTACATCTCGCTAGATATGCTGTGGCCATAAAATATTAGCTTTTTTTAAGTGCACACGACGATTTAAACATCCACCGAGACCTCTCTATACGTACCTATAGGTTAGCTATAGCTACCTACCTATACCTCTCATGGTTACTCGCTAAGGGATCAATTTTCATAGGTAAACGAGCGACCGGCGACGGATTAAAAGCTTACGTTAGAAATGGCTTCTATGTACCTCTCTGAAGAGGACAAGACGACGAAGGAGAAGAAAAAAAAAACTTTCTTCATTCGTCACAAAATGTAGATACGCGAATCGAATACCAAACTACGTGAAAGAGAAAGATGCCAGCAACGAAATGGATAAAAATGTCATCGTCGAGGATAAATTTTACCCTGGCCTTTTTTCCCTTAAATGTTCGCGGTGCGCCCGTTGACCAAGATTTTTTTTTCTCGACCAATTTCCCGCAGCTACGATTCTCTATATTGTAGACTTTGTGTCGCGTAAGTATACGGAACGCGAACGAGAAATAAGAGCGAGAGAAAGAAAGCACGATCAAAAGCGAAAAGAAAACACTTTTTTATTCTCATTTTTTGCACCGTTAACGTAATAAGATATTTCTATTTTGATGGAAAAAGTAAAATGCATCGACATCTCGCTTCGCATATACTCGTACATACATATATGGCTTATGTAGGTAATGTTACCTTTAGAATGTCATTACAAAAAGCCTTCTAATGTGTCTTTCAAAAGGTATTACTTACTTTTGGCGAAAGAATACACGTAAAATGTACCACACCATACTGCGAACCTTTTTCTCGTTGATGTTTTACCTACTTAGTGCGCCATCCTATTTTGTACATGTGACCATAAGTGAGTGCATTGTCATCGTAGTACAGTGTGATAAGAAAGTTTTGACCAGTTCTTATATGGCTGTATGGAGTTTGACTATAGATGAATCATGTCTGAAGGTCCACGAGAAGCGATGAAAATTCAGAGAGGTCAAATCGAAAAAACGAGACATTATAATTTTGAATTTTTATCTAAATTGAGAGCCTTTTTGCCTCTCAGGAGTGTTGAAATTGCATTTGAAAAATTACTTTGTGACAAATTCGATGAAATAGGGTATTCTCTGTATTTTTTTCAAATTTTAAAATTACTATGAGAGCTAAGTTTGATTTATATTTAGAAAGTTCAGTTTTGAGCTTTTCAAGTTTTGACGGCACTGACCGCAGATGTTGAATATCTACTAATTCATGTAATGCAAAAGTGCACGAAAACATCTGTTCCAAGTTTAACCAGTGCTGAAATATGTAGGAGCTTTCAAAGTTTGACTGTTGCCAAAGAAATCACAAATGTGTGAAAATGATACCTAATAGATCACTCGTGAAAAAATGTTGGACAGAATCAGATGACTTGAACTTGAATCCAAAGCTGAGCTGATTTGCTGATTTGACATGGGGTTATGATTATGAATGAATCATTGACTCTGAAAAACAATTTTTGATATAATTTTTAATTTAGCATGTCTAATTCTGCATCTTTGATTTTGTGGATTGAGTTTAGGTAATTTTCAAGATATGGCCACTTTTTCTTACCTTTTTTTTTTTATACATATAGCTATTCAAAAATCAAACAAAAATTAGAAATGATAACGGTTGAAGACGAAAGCAAATTTATAGCTAGGTACCATTGACGTTTAATAAAATGCAGGAAATGAATATCTATTCAAAAAATATCAGAAGAACTATAGGTAAAATTGGTACCTGCAAAAATTCTTACCCAAGTTACCAAAAATTGATAAGATGATAAAAAGCAACCAAAAGTTGAGCTAAAGTACCAAAATTTGAATAAAATTGTGTAAAAATCGCTTTGCATGTATAGTAGGTTGATCAAAAAGTACTTACATATTTGCCAAAAATTCAAAAAGTAGGAGAACAACTATTGTTAAGTAATTTCATCTCAGTCCTTGTTATCAAAATTTACTATGAATTGATTTTTTTTTCTTACAGTAAAATTGAGCAGTATAAACTGTTGAGAATTACGAAACATTGGTCCCATATAAGTTAAGTTAATGCTCAAATAAAATATACTTGCGAAAAAAAACACCTAAAGTACTTACTCATCATATGTAAAAACTGCAGCATTGGCATAGATATCACTTCAAAGTTACTAAAAGTTGATGGAATTCTTGCGAAATTACGAAAAAATTTGCAAAAATTGCTTTAAACACCATAAAAACTTGTTAATAAAAACAATAAAAACTTGATATCTTGTATTGTCTCAAAATTTGAGTAAAACCTTGCAAAAGTCACCTAGATGGTTAAAAGTTGTTGAAATATTTTCAATCTGAATAAAAATCTGTCAAAGTTATAGATAGTGTTATAAAATTGTTTTAATGAATCATTCGCGAACGAATTGATTCGTATGAGTGACTCGTTCGAAAACGAATCGATTCATTTACTCAAATTTTGATGTATCATTCGCGAACGAATTGATTCGTATAAGTGACTCGTTCGCGAACGAATCGATTCGTATAAGTGACTCGTTCGCGAACGAGTCGATTCATTTACTCAAACTTTGATGAATCATTCGCGAACGAATCGATTCGTATAAGTGACTCGTTCGCGAACGAATCGATTCATTTACTCAAACTTTGATGAATCATTCGCGAACGAATTGATTCGTATGTAAGTGACTCGTTCGCGAACGAATCGATTCATTCACTCAATTTTTGGTGAATCATTAACGAACGAATTGAATTATTTTTTGTGAATTATTCGCGAACGATTTGATTCATAAATAATGAATCATTGGCAAACGAATCGACTCATATGATTACATGCTTTCAAACGAAGTTGTAGGGTTATTATTTGCATTTTTAGCATTTTTCGAATTTTTTTTTGGGCAGATCTTGCAATGACTGTGTATATGTCGGATCTCGCAATGTACTCTAAGACAGTATATAAACCTTATATAAGGAAAGATGAATTTTCGGGAATAGTCGTATCGTGATCCCAGGCCCTCAAAACGTTAAGAAAAGTCACTCCCTGACCCAACTTCCACCATCGCAACAAAGACAGTACTCGACTTTTCAAATTATCAATGTTGTCCCTACGAAGAGAACGAGGAGCAAAAAAATGACTCGTGAACGTGAATCGTGGCTCGTTATTATATGAATCATGAATTACGTCTGAAAAAAAAAGATCCATAACGAAATTTTTGATCTGAACTGAATCGTGAAGTGGTTCGAATTGAATCAAATCCTGACGAATTGCTCATAATTCTGGTGCAAAAAATTTCCTCAAATAACCAATACCTAATTTTGTTGACTGTTCAATAAATCTTAGTTCAAATTACTTATTGTTGTTTGGAAGAGTTGAAATTTCTCACTGTGGAGGGAGGGGGAGGGGGTGTCTTCAACTTTTTAAAAGGAAAATTCAATCAATCAATCAATATTTATTCTCAAAAATACAACTTCGAAAGGACAAGGGTTCGATAAAAAGTCGTAAGAGGACCTTAAAAGACTACAGGAAAAATTTTGAACCCGTGGGACTTGAATGATCAGTTTTCTGTCAGCTATCTCCAATTTTAAAATTTACGTTGAAAATAAAAAAAAAAGTTTTTTTGTGGTGATAATAATTAATCATTAGATATACCTACACCTACCTATCCAAAATATATTGAAGGTGAGAAAACCGTTTTTTTTTCACATTTTTCTGGGGTTTGCATGACTTAATAATTCAATTTTGGAATCAGGTATATTCAAAAGTCTTGTAAAAAACCTGAAAAACCGAAAAAATGCTATCAACCATTCATTACAAAAAAAAAATCAAAAAAACTTTCTAAGTACCTATTTTTTATTTTTGATGTGAATTTTAAAATTTGAAACCTCGGTAGAAGAATTATGATTCAAGTCAGGGATCCAAATCCTGCAGTCTTCACTTTCATTTTTCCCAACAACAATAGATTGGCAAAGAAGCATACAATTTTTTGGATTATTTACCTACTATGCACATGTAAAATTGTACTCTTGATCGTACTATTCCTGCACAAGTTGATTTTCAGCGATAAAATCGAGAAAAGAAGCTTCAGAAGGATGAAATAAACAAAAACTAGAGTTCATTATAGTTTATCAACATCAACAGTTGAAGGGTATCTTGTTTTAATGTTGTGTAAAATTCCAAGTTTTTAAAAATTTCATTTTTACTTGAAAGTGAGGCACCGTCAAGTGGGGTCGCTTTGATAAAAAAAAAAATGTTTTCTGCTCCGTACGGCGTAGAAAGATGTTTTTGAAAAAATTGCACCACTCAGTGTGTAAAGTACGTCAAAACGCACCGAATGACCTTTTTGTTTTTTATTTTTTGTTTTTTTTTTGTGCCTCAAAATTGCCCTCAAAGGCCGTATCAAAGTCACCCACGAGATGGGGTCACTTTGATAGGGGTACTTTTTTTTTCAAAAAATGATTTCTCATCACCTTTAGACATACCATACAAAATTTCATCAATTTTGACCGAGAGGAAGTCATCATATTATTGAAAAAGCGATAAAAGCCCCTGTATTTCCTAAATTTTTTATAAAATTCAGTTTTTTAGCAAAATTTTTAGATATTCAATAAAATACCTTTGCGACCTATCAAAATGGGATGAAATTTCACACTGAATCCGAAAATGGCATTGATTTTCACTTCAGTCTCAAAACTTAAATTTTTAGCCTCAAAAATGAAAAATTGATGACATCCCCACTGAGAACAATGGGCCACGGATCGGAGGCACCTCAACCTAGAAACTCGAAATTTTTGAACATATTTCCCAAAGGGGTGTAGCTTTACGATAGACTATCAGCCAATGTTCTATTACATATCTGAAAATACTATAACATCAACTTTTGTTGAGTGTTGAAGAATCTTGAAAAATTACCACTTTTAAAAAACTCGATTAAAAGCAGGGACGAAAATAATTATTTACCAACTCAACGCTGTTATCGTATCAATTCACCATCAGTGTAACCACTTCGCTCGGAAAAAAAATGAAATTCGACGTTTTACTCGCTCTACAGATCAAAACGTGCAGAAAAATAAGCACTATCAAAGTCACCTCGCGAAATCAAAGCGACCCCACCTGACGGCATTTAAAGTATTCAAAAATTGAAAAATCAACTCTAGTAGCTGAAAATTTTACTCCTATAGAGGTTTTTACACGCCGTTCATAAAAACTAACCATCTGTGATTTTATTTTCAAACCAAATTATTTCGTTCGAATTTTTCAAAAAAAAATCAGATTTTTCGATTTTTTGAACACCCTGTACAAGTGTATACATAATACCAAAACTCTAGCAAACCCATTAAAAGCTGCTGTCATAAAAAATCAAACCCCATTCTGTATGAAATAAAAACCACGTCGAGTCGGGACTTTCACATCACAACTGTGTATACTTTTACTTTATACCGCAGTTTGACCGAAAAGAGAGCAGACACATTGTGTTTTCGTCTTATTAAAGTCCATCTCACACAGTGTATAAGATACTTTACGCTTTTCAAAGTATCATTTAGATTTAATGATATCGTCGTAGGTACTTATATTATTGTTGAAGCTAAAGGTCTACTATTTTGGTATTTTATTCGAGCAAACTTTTCATTTATACAGATGTTTGTGCCCTTAACTCGCAAAACTTTTATTCTTTAAACGATCCGAAGGTCCTATACAGTAACATATGTGTTAGGTAACCTATCGTCTCCGGCCTCGCACACCTTATGCTCTTTATCCGGATATAATTTACGATAAAGTCAAACACGTTCGAGTCACGTTTCCATTGGAAAAATGAAAAAGCTCGTATGTTACTTTTGAAATTTAAACACACCATCGTCACGGCCATGCATGTACCATAAAATGAAGAATAATATAATCTAGGTAAAGGATTAAAATAGAATGCTTAAGTAGGTACCTAAACCAAACTATAGACCTATCCAAAACATATGTATAGGTGAAATAATACGTACTCGTACACTATACAGTGTACATTCAGGGTTGCAGGTAGATCGTATAGTTATGCGGATATTTTTACCCCTTTTAATCGAAATTCAGATACGTACCATACCTACCAAAAATTGCATAAATTAATTCTCGTAGTACGTATTATACGACCACAATATTAAAGCTACGGGTCATCGTTCGTTGCCATCATATCTCTACGAACTATTACGAGATGATCTGTTCAATATAAATTTTTCAATTAACGTGTAATGACCGGTATATATATCGACGCCAGTCTTTCAAAAAGTCCTCACGCTGCTAACTTATCGCAGTAGCAGTAATTTTTATTAGGTTGTTTATCGTTCTAATATTGCCAGTCTCATCCATGTGCAGAGTACAGACTCTGTACTTATACTTTGAAATAGCCCGGTTGATTATCTTTATTACGTGCAACTTGACTTTATATTCTCTACCCTTGCTTATGTTTATTACCACTAATCGAATATACTGCTTTAGTTATTTGATCTAAAGGATTTATTCGGTATCTGGTCTAGTCGTAGAATTGCGAGTTGATGGCTGTTTTAATATTCTTACGGGTTGAAAATATTATTTATTTAATCGTTTATTTATTTAAAAAGATGTTTTTTTCATTCGTTCGTTCGTTCGTTGGCTGCAGACTTGTATACCCGAAAAAAAAAGATAGGTACGCTGAGGAATGAAATGAAACGATGCACAGTCGTATTGAATTTTTTATTACGCTATGTTACCTTTGTTGGATTCATTTTCGATCATCTTTCTTCTTAATTTCGTTATCTGGATAAATATCACGTACTGTTTTCTATACCTACCTGTATAGTTTCTGGTCAATGTGTCTATTCCCTGAGGTTCTTATTCAACACTATTGTTTCAGAACAGAATGAAATTCCCGTAAAGGTTGGGTCTATAATTCTCGTGATGGAAATTTGGGCTATTGTGTAATGAAGGTCCTTGAAAAAAAAATAAATAAATAAAGTATTTCTCTTGAATAATTACTTTGTACATAATTAAATACCTACCTAATATCAAAAAATGGGGCAGACCTGCTTCATTTTTAAAAATTTTGTTGATATTTTTACCTATGCAATTTTTGATAAATTTTCTCAACTTCGGCAATTTTTGTGGCGATTGGTGGAATTATAAATGCAATTTTTCTGCATCAGAATAAGATGGTAATTGGTAGTAAGAATAAATAATAAATAATGTGCATGGAAAGTTCCTGAATTATAAGTACCTACTTAGATATATTATTCAAAACGGCTAGAAATTCATAATCCTTTTTTTCTCCTCTCTCTCTGTCAAGAGTACAAAATTGTAATGATTTTTGAGCAGTTTTAAATTATATCATCCTTTTAAGCTTTTAAAATCTTGTTAAGTAATTATTTTAAAAAATACTATACTTTATAAAAGCCTTTAAAGGCAACTTCTTCTTCTCATCTGCGTTCTCTCTTTTTCTTGCGGACGGGATAGTCTAATATTATACGGTTCATTTCGAGACTTTTTTTTCGTTTTAATTAATGGTTTATTATCTCATCGTCTAATAAGATGAGAAAAATTTCGTTAAACGGATTAAGATGCTCGAAGGAAAAAACCCCAAGTAAGTTGAGTTGACAGCCAGCCTCATTTCTTATGCGACACCGAAATACGAAAAATTTACAAACAAAAGTGTACGTATTTGGAATGTTGAAAACTTTTATTGCAAATGGTTGCGTGGAAATGAGCCAAAGTATGATCCTGAGTAGTGAGAATTTAAAAATTGTATCCCTGTTTATATACGAGTACTCGTGTGAAACTTTACAAAATAATATACAAAAATGCAGGCTGAATTTTAGAATGTGAATTTTATTTTTAGATTTTTGGCGAAATTTTGAGGGATTGAAATGGATTTTTTTTTTCAAGAAAGAAAAACAAAATTCGACCAAATGAGGATAGATATCTGAAATTTGATTTGTAATGCAGAAACGAAATTCGATAGGTCTCTTTTAGATGAACTCAGATTTTCCACCTTTGTACTGCTTTCGATCAATTTTTACTCAAATTTTTGAAATCAGTTTTTGTCAGTTCAAATTTAACAACTCGAAAAGGAGGCCGAATCGAATGTAAACAGAATTTCTGCATTTTTACCATTAGAATAACTAATTAGATAAAATTTTCTTTTTTTTTTCATAGGAAATGAGTCAAGTTTGAATTTTCATAAATTCGCCAAAAAATTGAAAAAGGAAATTGAGCTGCTGAAATTTGAGTGGGGGTATATTTTGGGATAAGTACGCTTTAGATTTCTCTGTGTTCAACTCAAAAATTATTCTATTAAGCAGGGTTGTGAAAACTGAGAAAACTGAAATGAAAAAAAATAAAAAATAAAAAAATAAAAATGAGAAAAACCGTAAAACCTAAATTAAAAAAAAAAAAAAAAAAAAACGAAAACGAAATTTGAAAACGGAAACTAAAACAAAAACTGAAACTTTTATTTTTTTAGCAAATTTTTTCTGCATTTTTCTAACAACACTTTTCGGAGGTTCGGAGGTAGTATTATTCATTTTCATTTTTTTTTCTTCGAAGGTATCATTTTCAATGTAAAATCATAATTTGAGAATGAAAGCTCACTGGTGGAAGGAAATTGAAAATTGAAAACGAAATTAAAAACCGTAAAACCGAAACCAAAAACCCTAAAAACTGAAAAAAAACGGAAAATAAATGGTATATTGTACGTATAATACCTAATAAAAAAAAAATAATAAAAAAAAAACACCAGAAAGCTGAAACTGAAACAAAATTTGAAAACTGAAGAAACAGTTTCAGATCAGAAAAAAACTGAAAACGATCTGAAAATATTTTTTCATGAACCTAGACCTACGAGCTCGACACCTTCAACTCTGAGATTAGGCAACCATACATATGTGAATTCCAGATGAGTTGCCTTATGTTACTATTTTATATTGCTATGAAGTTACTCTGACAATGATATTAAATACCCGGTATTGTTTCATTGTTTTTATTATTTTTTTTGTTGGTGCATATTTTACAAGATGTTTATTAAAAGATTAAAAATTACTTACATAATTGAACCAAGAATTATTATCTATCCATCGAAGGCTTAATCCAGGCATATAGGCGAATGGTATGGATCTGGAATTTTGTGCTTTTTTCTTTATTTTGTTTTTTGACCTTCCATAACCAAAATTTCAGCTGCCCAAATTAATTTTTCGATTTTTTGACGAATTTTATAAAAATTCAAATTGACTTTTTTTTGGTGATTTATGCAATAAAAAAATATAATATTATTTATTCTGTAAAAATGATGGAAATCAGTCTTGAATCTAATATCAACTCCTTCTCGAAACGAATTTCATAATTTTCGATCATTCTGGAGCCTCCAGTGAGATTTTAGATTACACTAGAATTTCAAAATTTCTTCAAAAGGCATGGAAATAAATTTGTGTTGTCAGAAATCGAGTCATGACTAATTCTCGACCTGTTTAGTTATTTATTTACATTTTGGCCGTTTTATAATTCACCAAGTAGGTACATACAAAAAAAAAAAAAAAAAAAAAATGAAAAATTTTCTGTTTGTAGGGAAATTTTTTGAAATTTGCACAAATGGCTGTGCCCTTATTGTCTAAACTAAAACCAACGTCTTGAATCTGAATTCTGAATTTCACCATTTCTAACCATTCTGGAACCTCCAGCGCGATTTTCAATTTCTCCAGAGTTTCGAAATGTCTCCGGAAATTGTGGAAATAGATCACAGGAGCTAAAAATCGAATTGTGAATTATTTTCAACTATTTAACGAGTTTATTCACATTTAGCTTTATTTCCAGGCTTCCCCCTGGAGTGTGTTCTTTGACCGGTATATTTTTATAAGAAAAAAAAATTAATCCAAAAATCTATAGTTTTTTATGTTCCTTCTTTGCAAAAATGTTGAAATTTTCACGAATGTATCTTGTCTAAAACTAAGCTTCTACCCTCATCCAAATTCTACCACTTACAGCAATCCTGGAGCCTCCTGAGTAATTTTCGATTTCTCCAGACACGTTGGAATGGAAATTATTTTGGTCAGCCAAAAGCGGGTCCTCGAGAGTGTTTTTGAAACCAATTATGTAGGAGAATGCTGGTCAAAAAATATACTCGGGGGGGGGGGGTTCACTTAGAAATCGGGTCAAAAGTGGATAAACTCATTAAATACATCGAGAGTGGGTAATCTACAACTCGATTTTTAGCTACCTGACGTAATTTCCACACCTTCTTGAGTTTAAAAATCCTGGAGAAATTTAAAATTGTACTGAAAGCTCCAGGACGATCAGAAACAGTGAAATTCTGTTCGGAAAATTTGATATTAGTTCGGAACTATAATTTTCATCATTTAATTTGAATAAATAGGTGTGTAGGTATATTTTTTTTAATGCATAATAATCTCCAAAAATAATCAATTTTGAATTTTCAAAAAATTATCAAAAATTGATTAATGCAGTTTGTGTAGTTGAAATTTTGTTTATGAGGGGGGGGGGTCGGGTCAAAGCATGCTCCATGTCCAAGCTGGAGGCAAACACCTCGAGAAGTTCCTTGTAAGCGTACCTATATCTACCTAGCACTGCTCTACCTTTTTATTAAAATTTTCCCCAGAAGTACTAGATAAGTTGGTAAACATTTTTAAAAGTGGATTTCGAAAAAATTGACTTCGGTAGATAGGTATCGTTTGAATGTTTTCATTTTTTTTTTTTTTTTTTTCAATATTTCGAAACACTAAGGCCTTATGAGTCCCACATACATCATAAGAGATGTGAAACCGCATTTAGTTTCCAGCCTTTATTCATTATCTACATTTTGACCCCCCTCCCCCCCAAAAAATTACCAATCTTCTGCACAGATACAAAATTACTCGTACCTGGTTTAATACGACACGATTGTATGGCTTGTAAATATTTTTATCGGTTTTGCATTGCGCGATTTATACGTAATTTTAACGAATAATACTGGAAACGCGTACAGCAGAAAATTGTGTACGCGAATAATTTACGAGGACGCGTTTAGTATACCAATAAAGTTTAATATCGAGTTGTAAATCAAATTAAAAGGTATCGTTAATGTTTGGCTGCATTGTGCGAAGAATTAAAATATCGATATGTTCGACTCATTCGCGTCCTGTACTCGTACATATACATATAACGACGATGAATGTGCAGCAAGCAGTGGCAAAGTTCACAAGGGTGGTTTAACATGCAAGTAATGTACATGTACTATTTTTCTTTGGCGGCGTTTATACACATTTTACAACATACTCGTATAAAATGTAGTTCAGTCTCCGCAGTGCAGCAAAATTTACAGATAATTCGTTCGACCTTCGAGAGTGTCTACTATACTCGGGGATATGTCATTGTACTATATGTGTGTGGATGAAATTATGTATTAAGATTTAAGTATACGTAGTACATACTACATATAGTATAGTACGCCAAAGCACGTCGTCGTCGTGTCATTTTGATGTAAATTTCGTGTTCGTCGTAAACACGTAATTTTTCAGTCGTCTGATGATACCTACGATGATGATGACGCTGCTGTGTAGATATACCTACGTACCGTGAAGTTCATTTTTTGGCCACACAAATGAAATTCACACGCGTGAAACTTTCACGGCCGCATTAATATATAGCGCGTTAATATACGACGAGCGCGTCTTCTCTGGCGTTTTCACAGCCCCTCGATGTTCTTTGAGCACAGAGAGTGAAAGTGAAAAAGTGATCTGCGAAAGCTAGATAAAAACTTGCACGAAGTGTTAACCTAACGCCAGACTAGAAAAGTATAAAAGTAAAGGGGTTTACCGCCTCGTGCGAAGTACCCAAGTGAAAGTTTAATGAATAACGAATCCGTATTTTCACAGTTGCGAAATCTTTTCGAAAGAGTAAAAAGTTTCTAAAGTACGAGTTCAAATCTGAGCAGGCTACGTTTTAAATCCTTTAGCTTCGGATAATACTGTGTGTTATTTTAAATTCAACGTAATCGTATGATATATGCGAGTTTAACATGTAACCTCGCGAAGCGCCGCGCCAAGCTTTTACTTTTACATACAGCGTCGATATAATACATATATTTTTTTTTAAAACGATCGTCTTCATAAATTGTGCCTTTGATTGTTACAGGATGACCAACACTCTTTCGGGAGTCGGAATGTGTTGGGCTTTTTTGTCAGTTACCGCTTCTGTGTTATGCTGTTCTGGATACTATTTACCATATTGGATACAGGTATGTGATTTTTTTTTACCCTTAGTTGGGAATTATTTTAAATGGACGTTTGAAAGAAGATTGGATTTAATCAATGTGCTTAGTGAGATGATTCGATTTTATCAAATTTTGTTTCATTGAATAATGGTACCTACTCAAATAATCAACGTACCAACTGGGTTTGATAACTTCAGATTCGTGTGGGTGTGACTTTGGCAAATCACACGAGTGCTGATCAATAAATCTCTTTAAGCTCCTCTCCTCCCCCCGCCATAATTACAGTAACTTTCACTGATTTTTTTTTGATTTTGGTAAGTTTTCGCCAGGACTACTTCTTCAAGGCAAAAATGCGACACTGTCCATTTTTCCTTCATAACTTCAAAATTTCTCTTCAAAGAATGCAGATACAAAATTGATTTGGTTAAGTAAAAGATTTGAAAATTTCGCTTTCATCTGTTTTCAAAATTCTAATTTAAAAATTCACTAGGTAGGTACAGGTACCTATTTTATGCAGAAAAATTTCATACAGGCACCTATATGAGCTCCTAAGAAGTTGAAAATAAAAAAATTGAAATTTGTGACAAAATTGCTCTAAATAATTTCAAGTCAAAAATTGGGGAAAAACATGAAATGAAGTACTTATTCTAATGTACCTACATTTTTCAAAACGAAATTCCTCTAAAAATGACATTTTTGTTGGTAAATCTTGTCTATGATCTCTTTTGCAAATTTATTTGCTTAATAAATATTGAAAAGATGGTTGAAAAATATTCGCTCAGTTTTATAACGGCATACTCCCCCCCTAATTTTACTTTGAAAGCTCCAAAGAAATGGTCTAATAATATCGGTTTAGAGAACCGAAGGGAGGAGGGTGGTTCTTGGAAATTGAGTTATTTGAATTCTATTTTTTTCACAACTTTGTGATGCTCTTTCCAAGTTGACAACATTAAGTGGAGGACGTGGGACAGGAGAATTCTTGTTGTTGTTGTTGTTGTTTTTTTTTTTTTTGAAAAGAAGGTCATATAGAGTGAGCATGTTGCCAAAGTGGAAAAGTTATGGATGATTTTCTCTGACTTTGAAAATGTTAATAATTCACGTTAAAATTTTTTTTTCAAATGGGACCGAATTATTTTCTCAAAAAACTCAACAATTTCAGGATGTGAAAGCCAGGAGCAGATTCATCATTTTTGTGTCCCTGAGCGGAGTGGAAATTGCTGCTTCTCCACAAAAAAATCGTTGCTTGACCTATTCTGTTCTGTTTTTTTCAGTTTATAATACACCTTAAAAATTTTCAAAAAAATATTTGTGTGACTATAAAATTAAGAAGTTTTTTTTCTTCAAATTTCTTTCAGGAGTCTGAAAAAAAATATGAATCTGTAGGTACTCATGCCAGAAAACTGTCCAAAAAAAAAAAATGTCAATGGAGAAAGGGCTCAACACAGTCATTCTATGTACAAGAAAATCGTCAAGAGCACTTTTTCTTCATTTCGTTCTCACTTTTGAATTTTGTCCAAAAAAAAAATGTTTTTTTAAGCATCTGAAAACAATTTCCAACAATTTTTTCAGCACCATCACCACCCTAAATTTCAGAGACTGAATTTCATTTCCTAAATTCGGGCAATCATTTCAACTTATCTAGTATTAAAATCCGATCTAATTGAGGTAGAAAGCTGCAGATGTTGGAATTTAAACCCTAAGTATATATTTTTCGATTGGGAGAAATTTTGATCCGCATTGGAACCTCTATAGCTGATTTTCAGATTCACATGTAAGCAAATAAAATTTTAGGTGCTCGTACCTACTACTTGGATAAATTACATTCGCGATCATTTTCGTCAATTTAGGAACGATTTTCCAAAATTCATGATTATATTTCTTCTTCACTTGACTATTAAGTATAACTTTGGACAAAAATAAAAAATGTGTCTCAATCTAAACGCGCGGGCAAAAATGGGGTGGAAAATTTGTAATTTTGCTTTAAACAGTTTGATTGTCACCTCTCATCAAAAAAATTTGTTGGATTTAAATTTTCAAATTTTCATTTTTCTGTAAGTAACTTAACTTACCCAAGTGATTAAAAAAAAAATGAATTCATCTTAAAAATTGCTGACCCCTGAAATCTGCCTCTCTGGTAAGAGCTCAAAAAAGAAAAACTTTAAAATGAGGATCAGGGAACATCCCTTGGAATAAAATTTAAATAAATAAAAAATTCGAAATACCTAACTAGTGTTTTATGGCATAAACCTTCATCATTAGGAATGAACCAGTATGTGAATATGTACCTTGTTCTATTTTTATTTCAATCCTCCCAATCTGAAAATAACAGCTTTTGAGCCATTCTAAAGATTTCAGAAAATTTAAATTTTTTTCTGAATTATTTGAAATAATTTGCTTTGGAAGAATCAAAAGTGAAATTGAGCTTTTATAACTTCGGTTAGTGCACGGGTTATTCCAAGTGTGTCAATTTCAAAAGTGAATTTTGATCAACAGGTGAATTCCAAAGAAAAATACTTATAAAAAATCTGATTTTCCAAGAGGATCTTCCACAGGTGGCAAATTCGTTTACGGTTTAAATATATTTAGGTACTTGTACTGAGTCTACACATATGATCCCTCGACTGAGAAATAATCAATTTTTCGCTTTTCCAGAGCATTCAGTGGGTTTTTGTTTTTTTTTCAAAAATTTTGAAATTGTTCTGAAAAGCTCAAAAATTTGTAATCCGCAAAAAATCTTTGGCAAAGAATTCTAACCCCCCGCCCTCCCTCCAAGGAAAGTTATTACAATTATGAAAATAGAGGTTGGAAATGAAAAATTATTTTCAATAAAATTAATAATAATAGTATCAAAATTTATTGATATAAATAGAGTAAATCCCCGCCATTCAATACATTACTGCATAATTTAAGTATGAATGTACATTTTGAAAATGTGGTTCAGTTAAAAAACAATTGTAAAAATGATGCATTAAGTAAGTGTCAATGGAGATAAGATATTTTAGAGATGAAAAATTATTGAAAAAAATAATGATAATTAAAGTAACAAAATTTAATGATATACAGATAGAGTAAATCCCCGCCATTCAAAATATTACTCAATGATTTGAGTATGAATCAAGATTTTGAAAATGAAGTTTGAAGAAAATGAAATATTTTATATAATTTGACTGAGAAATGTATATGATTGAAAATGGTAATGCTTTAAGAAATTTGCAGTAATATTCTCTTGGCAAAAAAAAGGGCGGACAAAACCTTTTTCTAAATTTTTTTTACTCATCATAATAAATTGCTTCCCTTTCATTATGAATTATAATTTAAGAAATTTGTGGTTTTGTCCGCCCTTTTTTTTGCCAAGAGAATATTACTGCAAATTTCTTAAAGCATTACCATTTTCAATCATATACATTTCTCAGTCAAATTATATAAAATATTTCATTTTCTTCAAACTTCATTTTCAAAATCTTGATTCATACTCAAATCATTGAGTAATATTTTGAATGGCGGGGATTTACTCTATCTGTATATCATTAAATTTTGTTACTTTAATTATCATTATTTTTTTCAATAATTTTTCATCTCTAAAATATCTTATCTCCATTGACACTTACTTAATGCATCATTTTTACAATTGTTTTTTAACTGAACCACATTTTCAAAATGTACATTCATACTTAAATTATGCAGTAATGTATTGAATGGCGGGGATTTACTCTATTTATATCAATAAATTTTGATACTATTATTATTAATTTTATTGAAAATAATTTTTCATTTCCAACCTCTATTTTCATAATTGTAATAACTTTCCTTGGAGGGAGGGCGGGGGGTTAGAATTCTTTGCCAAAGATTTTTTGCGGATATCAGATAATTTTTTTAATGCATCTGATAACCCAATTGCCAATTCTCAAATTCACATTACACATTCATATTCCTATATTTTGTTTTATAGTTTCTCAAATTCACATTACCTACTCTCTAAATTTAAAGCAGTCAAATTTCACTGCTTAGCAGTCACGACATTTTGCCTTTTTAAAAGCAGTGGTTTTTTACTGCAAAACAGTGAAAATCTACTGAATTAGTCAGTAAAAAATCATTTTGACTGACCAATTCAGTAGATTTTCTACTGTTTTGCAGTAAAAAACCACTGCTTTTAAAAAGGCAAAATGTCGTGACTGCTAAGCAGTGAAATTTGACTGTTTCAAATTTAGAGAGTACTGATTCATATTTCTATATTTTGTTATATATATGTGACCCTCTCTGACAAAACCGACCGTTTCGACAAAAAAAAGTGTCCAAAATAAGGATGTTTAAAATGAGTTTTAAGGGTTGAAAGATCAGATTTTTGAGAAAAAAACATTTTTTAAAATTTTGTCGAAATGGTCGGTTTTGTCAGAGCGGGTCACATATATGGAACTGGTTTTAGGATAAAGGCCCTTGTGTTGATATTTAGATTTTTTCAGAATAGAGAAAAGTAAACATTGAAGTGCTTCAATTTTTTCTATTTTATTTTATTTTTTTTTTGATTTAAGGGGGCAGTTTTGTCTTATTCATAGGTTGAATGAGAAATTTTTACAAAAGGAGGAGTCCCGATAAGGCCGGTTTTTTGGGCCCGGACAGTTATCGACTCAACCACTCTTAAAATGTTGTAATAAATGTCCCAAATACGAATCCGTGGTCAGTTAACCCAAAATGACAATTTTTTTGGGCTCCAGGGGTTCCCAAAGTTGTGAATAAGAAAAGAACTTTGGGAACCACTGACGATCAATTTCAAAAACTTTTATAGCGTAAAATATCTTTTTGAACCCTATAAACGTTATGCGAGGTGATTTTTTTATTTTCGACCCTCGGGAGCAGAAATTGGGGGGTTTTGATTTTTGGAAAATTTTGGAACCACCATTTTGAACCTACCCCTTTGAACCCCGCTAAAAAGCTTTTTACAGTTTATTAGTATCTGAAAGACCTCCATCCTACCAAATTTTGAGCTCAATAAAATTTTCCGCTGATACTCAAAAATCCAATTTTCCAATTTTTCGTAATTTCGATATTTTGGGAACCCCTGGAAAGCTAGAAACCGGCGATTTGCGCCAAACGTAACGTTTTGAGGTAGGTATACAATCAACTATCCAGATGAAAAAGTTTAATTAGGCTCGGCTCCCTGCATATTCGTAATTTTGAACCCTTTTTTTGGAGCCCCCCACTTTAGGCACCCCTAAAAAAGGCGTTTATGCATATTTTTTCAAATAAATTGGAGCTTTCCAAATCCATTTTCGTGAAATTTTGTGGGAAAAGTCGGATAATCGATTTTTTGATTTTTTTCAATCCAATGGACACTTTTCGGCGTATTTTTGTTAACTACTTTACGGTTAAATTTCACTTTCTGATTCATCTCAATAAAATGAACAAATTTAACAAAGAACAAAAAAAATAATAAGTAACATTTGACAACTGACTAGACTAAAAAAACAATAAGTGATTTGAACCCACCTGAAGTCGTCTTCAGAGGGTGTTAAAATTGGAGTGTATAGAGTAACAGAAACACATACGAATTCCGATGAAAAAAAATCTCCCAACAAAATCATGTCTGCCAAACTTGAGATAATAAAATTACAAATAATTCACTTTCTACTTTTAATTAAATGCCTAGCAAGAGGGAAACTTCAATAAATAATATAGAGATATTTTGATTGCAAATAAATCAACACTGATTTCATACAAAATATATTCTTTAGACAAGGCTACAGGGAAAACTATAAGTTGTAGAGAGCTGAAATTTTAAATATAGGTACCTTGAACATAGGACTAGTGCCTTTTGTTATTTTCGGGAAATTTTAAACATTTTTAGGGGGTCAAAAACGAGAAAAAAGAGTGAAAATTGAGAATTTTAAAATTCTGGCGACGTTAGTGTCTTCATTGAGATGATTCATAACAGTATTCAAAATTTCATCAAAATCCGTCATTAGTTTTACCATAAAATCGCTTACTAAAAATTCTACAATAAATTTAGGGTAAATGCAAAATGTGATTTCGTATCTAAAAAACTATTCAAGATACAATATTGGTTTTTATGTACCTAGATAGAGCTCGTGAAAATAAGCCTAGGTACAATTTCAATGTACATTAAAACCATACCATTTACGAAATACATAATTTTTTTAATAAATTTCTAAATGATTACAGAATATATAAGCATGCACGGTCGGCCGTATATCGGACAATCTCGGCCTTTTCCGCGGATTTCCATGGAAATCTCGGAACGGGAGGGCGGGGGGGGGGGCGTCACTACCGTGCCGCTCAGATCTCATCGTAAAATTCCAGGTTGACCAAATACCCCCCTCGCCCACCAAAATACACAATATTAAAGTTAATTTTTTACTGTTTCAAAGGAACTTGGAATTCCTGGACAAGATTTAAAACTCGCTAGAGGTTCAGGAATGACCTATAAAAGTGGTATTTTTCAAGTCGGTGGTCTAAAATGTCCACTTTTACCAGAAAAATTGAGAAAAAATCTACTAATGGAATGAATTTGACTCGTACCTACGGATCTATTAAAAATACACATTTTTCTCATAAAAATGACATAAGTACGTACATATGTGACGCAACGCGACAAAATCGACCTTCGAGCCGAAAACAAGTTTTTGAGTTATGGGGGGTTAAAGTTTTCAGTCCAGTTCTGCTCGTTTAGCGGAAGTGCTTGCGTTCTAATCAGGTTCTCCGGCTAAACTGAGCTAAACATAGTCTTGGATAACGTTTCTTGCCTGTTTTGTGTGAATATCACTGGGTAAAATGGTTATTTACATTGATACAGGGGGCTCAGTCGTGATTGCGCTCATTTTTTCAATTTTTCATTTTATTTTTTCATTATTTCAATTTTGAAATCGATCTGGAGGCGAAACAAAGCGTTCTACGAGAAAAATACATCGAGCAAAGTTGTAGAGAATTAAATTTCCAAAAACCTATAAGAGGTTTATTTTTCTCCTAAATGCATAGTTTTTCTGTTTTTCTCAAAAAACAGAAATTTTATGGTAATCATCATGAGGTTTTTGTTTTTTGAGAAAAACAGAAAAACTATGCATTTAGGAGAAAAATAAACCTCTTAAGGTAAAGTGGGGTAATTCCGATATGGGGTAATTCCGATAGCAAGCCCTAGCTTTGTTGCAAAACACTTTTTGGCACAAATGATGAAGAAAGTAGGTAGTTTTAGTGCTAACCTACACCCATTAATGATCAGATAGTTCATCTGCTCTGTTTTGTCAAGTCTGTGCAGTGTTCAAAATCTGAATGCCCAAATCCTTTGCTGCAAAAAACAGTGCACTTTTGAAACTCGTTTTTATCGTTTAAAACTTGTTGAAAAATTCTGTTTAGAAGCTGATATTTGATGAATACGTGTTAAAGTGTCAGTACCTCTTTTGATTTTGCTTTTATAATTATTTGTTTGGTGGCATTGAATTATTAAACATGTAGATCATTTTTCATGCCGCGGGGTAATTCCGATAGCCCCAGCAAAATTGTCTTGCAATGTTTTTTTCTCTGTTCTGATGTATTATAGTTTTAGGGGGTCAAAATTATCAAAGAAAATCCTCAAAACGGGGCATTTTTCTCTAGTTGGTCTAGTTTTCAAAAATTATGCCTCAAAAATGCCTATTTGTAAAAAATTTTTAATTTTTGTTCTAATGATTCAATTTACATGAAATAAAAACCTAAATATGCAATAAATGGTATATTTCAACATTACTGGCTCGGAATTACCCTGGGAGAATTCCTTTCCTTATAAAACTCGTTATCGGAATTACCCCATTTTTAGGGTAATTCTGATAACTCAACCTTCCAAAATGTTTTTTCAATTATATGTATGAAGCCTTTACACAAATCACTCTTCAATATAGTCAATGTGTAGCTGAAGGATGTAGGAATAAAGTTGTTACATCATTTTTGCCCCAAAATGTACAGGAAATCCAAAAAATGAGAAATTGCTAAAATTTTGAATTTTGCCATCGGAATTACCCCACTTTACCTTATAGGTTTTTGGAAATTTAATTCTCTACAACTTTGATCGATGTATTTTTCTCGTAGAACGCTTTGTTTCGCCTCCAGATCGATTTAAAAGTTGAAATAATGAAAAAATCAAAAAAAAATCAAAAAAATCAAAAAAATGAGCACACTTTTGACTGGATTACCATGTATTTGGAGCTATGCAAATCATAGGGACTTCTGGGTGGTTTTAAATGATTTTTGAATGTCCGAGTACCAAAAATCCGTCAAAAAGTGAAAAATAATTTTTTAGGTCCGAAGGTCGATTTTGTCCCGTTGCGTCACATATTATGAACATGCGTAATTATACGACACCTACCACCATAAAATGGAAATAATATCCCTATCTAGAAAAAGATCAAGGTGGCATAATATATAAGCTCAACTATACCAAAAACTATAGATTTTCCGCTCAATTCCATACACCAACCACATATTTCCAATAATAACCATAAAAAAGTCGTCTACAAGGAAACGGTCGCCTAAAAGGTCAATTCGAGAATGGAGAAATTTTTAAATAAACATCCTTAGACGATCTTTCTCTCTTTCTCTCTCTTTCTTGGTAACTACATACGTCTACGCGTATATAACGATATCCATTCTCAACAGTTCACAAACGTTTTATACTCGTACGTCGCTTTTTAGGAACACATAAACGCGACCTATAAGATACCACCATTGTACGTTGTTTTTATACACATAAGAACGAAAAAAAAGAGACTTTATTTATAGCGCTATTTCGGGTCCACTAATACACATTTTCTAGTAAAACGAAACAAACGCAAACGCGAACGCGAAAGAAAAAAGCACGAATTTGGGTGGAATGAGAGAGTAAGTATGACATCGTGTTTAGGGCACTGAGTTTAACTTTTATAGTATATAGTATGCGAAGAACCAAGAACCCATATGTGTGTATGGTGCATTTTGGAAGAGAGAAATCTGTCGTATAGAAAGTACCTCAGAAATATACCTAGAAAGAGCGAGAGAGTAGACGGATAGAAAAAGCTCATAGTACAATAAAATAAGAAATAACATTTGATTATTAAATGGATCGCATTTTAACAACGTTTTTCGCCAGATTTATATTATATAGGATGAGGCTGGCACTATACCTATTACACGCACATGTATAGGTAGGTATATGAGACAACGCTATAGGTATAAAGTTTTTATATATAATAACAATTCGCGCGAGCTTTGCAGCTAGGCTGAATGCGAGTTGGAGGCGGCATAAGGGAGGGAAAAGTTATAACCTCGTACTAAGAGAAAATTACCTCGCGTCAAATATTTTTTACGTTATTATTTACGATTGAAACGATTGCGCGTGGTAAGTTTTATAGTAGAAACGGTGCGAGAGCAGCTGTTTGCAATAAAAATTACCTTTCGACGAAGAGATAGGTTAAGGCGTTCGCCATCTCTCTTTTTTTTCGCCAGCAATAGGTATACGTGGGTACCTATTTGCACCGATGTACAGGTCACTCATTTCAGACATTTCGAATACAACAGGCCTACCTATATAGAGCCTAACGTCTTCGTAATGAAAAGCTGGCCCGGTGCCAAATTGAATTTCAGCAGGATATGTCTCAAGAAGTCTCTATACGCTCAAAACAATCGCATCGTTTGGAAAAGTTTAAACGCGTGAAAACTTTTAACCACTTTGAACGACATATGGTGACGGTTTGGTACATGTGACAATTATTATGTATTATTTATCGTATACCATTTTCCCTTTCTACACTTTCGTATATATCTACCCTGTTCACTTTTCTGGGTCGATATATATTATGTACCTACCTAAACCTATACAGTACTATATGTACATAGAGATGGAAACTGAAACTGAAATGAAAAAGTATGTAGAAAGAATCGTAGTAGAGCGGTATATACACGAGGAGGAAATATCGTCGCGATAATTATAATAAACGTTAACAGATATATCTTGTGTAAGCCATTGAAAACGCTCAAGCTATTAATAATAATAGGTGTCTAATGAAAAGGGGAAGTAACAAATGGTAAATGACCTCAAGTATACTTGGCTTTAATCCAATTGCTACTTTATGATCTGAAATGCTTATCTTTATTACCTTATTCGTATTTTTCAATAAATATCGATATTAAAAAATTTTCATGCCATGAATATGAATTCGTCGTGTAACGTACAAGTCAGCGAGGGTCTTTATTTAAGAGCCAATTCTCTCTATCCTCTTCGCGAGATGATATAATTTTGGCAACAAACGGTTCGCTGGTTGGTAATTTTTTAACGTGAAACGAGATGGGGTAAAATTAACATTTTTTCAACGTATTAAAAAAGGTAAAGTAAAGCAAAGCAACGTCGTCTTCGTCGTCGTGTTATGAAGAGATTACTTACTCTTTTCCCCCCTCCCGCCCTTTCTGCAGTGTTGAAGAATGTTATCATTTGGAATTCTTCAACGTTCAGGGGTTCGAAAAAAATAGGTTTATATAACTCGAAATGATACGTATAAAAATTTCAACTTCTCGTTCCGCGTTTTCAAATTTGAGCGACGATACGTCGTCATTTTCTTATTCGCTGCTGATTTATAATTCAGCTATTCGTGTTTTTTCTTCTTTTTTTTTTGGAATCTTTGCAATTCTGGTCTATAAATTTATTCGAAAATGACCCTTTCTTTCGGTCTGATAACCTATATTACAGTTAGATAGAAAAAACCAAACGTCAAATGGAATCGCATGTGGATTATGTTTTATAGAAATTGACAAATTGTGAACATTTTCATTATTTGTGATGAATTTTTATTCACTGGTAAAAAAAAAAGTGATTCAATAGCTGATTGGATATGGGGATTAGCTTGCGGTAAAAAGACCTTTAGGTACAATGAAGGAAAATTATCGAGAAAATGAAAATTTGAAATTTTTCAATTTTCTTGATCGAGACAAAAGTTTTCCCTTCATTCCAGACAATTCCTCCAAAATAGAAAAATTTATCACGTTAATCAAGAACCATAACCAAGCAAACTATAATTTACCTCCTCATGTAGAGGTGTAATACTTTAGTAATTAAACCACCCCCCCCTCAAAAAAAACCTATCAATTAATTTGTATGCTTATTGGTACAGGTTTTTTATTCTCTTGTCCTGTTGGCTATACTATCTAAATTCCCTTCTTGTACCAGTATTTGAGGAACTTCTTACCCTCATCATCAATTATCTGGTCCAGTTTGTCTGCGTCGAAGTCACCATCTTAATCGACACTTCAAAAGGTGCCTGTCTTTTTGTACCTTACCTTGCCACATTTGCACAGATCATCATCAGCCAAGTGCCATCTGTATAGGTTGGATTTTGAGCGTGTTGTTCCACTTCTCATTCCGGATTTGACAGTGTTCAACTTTGGCAGGAGCACTTGATTCATTTACTGTTCTCAGGAAACTGGGTCAGGATTTTAGTCTGCTCTCTGGTAATTTGTTGTAGCCATGCATGGTGTGTAGGGGGTTGTGTATTGCTTTAGTTTTTTCTGCTCTGGCAGCCACCTGCCTACATGCGTGCCTCCAGTGGTGCAATCCCTGTGAGACAATGCAGAGCTGCGAATGGAGTTGATCTGAGGCATCCTGTCACCAATTGACAAGCTTTGTTTAGGGGTAAGGTGCACCGGGGTAAGTCCAAATTCCTGCTCTAGTGCCTAGAGGTTTGCACATCCCAAAGCACTACCCAGCAATGACTTGAGGGTACTACCCCTTCTTCACCATGACATGAAATTTTTTGGAATTCAGTTCCATTTCACATGTTTTTGTTTACTTAAATTTTGTTGTTGTTTTGAATTTGTTTTCAAATGGGTACAGATTTCCTATCTTTTAGTTTTTCACATATACCGGACAAACTGTACGTCCTCGTGAAAATCCAGAGAGAATTAAATTCTCTACAATTTTGTGAAGATGAAATTTTTGTAGGACGCTCTGTTCTTGAACCATATTTCTGGAAAGTTGAGCATGTTCAGACTTACCTCAATTTGGAGTAAGTCCAACCACTTTATATTTTATCCCACTGAGTGAAAGCTACTCCCTATTGACAAAAATTATGTGATAGCATGCCAAAACGCATGCTTTTATGCATAGCACAAGCATGCGTGAATTTGGACTTTTTTCAAAAAAAAGCATGCAATTCAGCCTGCGAATATCATGTGTAAAAGCAATGTTAAAGCATGTAAAATAAAAGAAAAATTTAAAAAATTTTCTGCCCTGAGCGGGAATCGAACCCGGGACTTGCAGTTTCTATTTTCCACATTTCCTAACCAACTCGGCCACTTCACTGCTCGCAAAGAGTGGAGTTATTTCCCCATAAATGTTTGCAATTGCACTTTTTGGACTTGGGAGAAAAATTTAATAAGTTGACAACGCACAAACATTTATGGGGAAATAACTCCACTCTTCGCAAGCAGCGAAGTGGCCGAGTTGGTTAGGTAAAGCGGAAAACCGAAACCTGCGGGTCCAAGGTTCGATTCCCACCCAGGGCAGAACATTTTTTAAATTTTTCTATTATTTTACATGCTTTAACATTGCTTTTACGCATGCTATTCGCAGGCCGAATCGCATGTTTATTTTTGAAAAAAGTCCAAATTCACGCATTACGCATCAACACGCCTATTTTTATGCATAATTTTGTCAATAGGGCTGTGTTAATCGCGCTCAAATTTTTACCATAAGTAAAGAACCCTTATGGGAACCTACATAATAAATTTGAGCCATATTGGTTCATTTGTTGGAGAGTAACAGCCAGTCAAAGTTGAAATTGTGAAAAACCCATTCAGACTTACCCTGGTGCACCTTACATCTACTTTTTTAGCATGCACTGATCGTCCCCATACTGGGCATGCATATTCTGCAACTGAATAACACAGGGCTAGCACTGATGTACGCAGGACCTGTGGTTTAGCTCCCCATCTGCTGCCTATCAGCTTTAGTTTTAGAAGAAATGACCAATATTTTACTCGTATTATTGATAAAAGTGATAAACCTATGCATGTAGATACTTCAGCTATTTTAGATGAATTTTTAAATCTTGATTATGATGATGCAACTATTGATAATGATATTTGTTTAGAATTCAAATATTTTTAAAAATCTGACAAAATACTTACTTATTAGAAAAACATTTTTGAAAATTTTTAAGTTATAATTTCATTGGCGCCCCCCTCCCTCTCAAATCTGATACAATGCCAGAAAATCAACAACATTTTTTTCCTTTGAAAAAAAAACAAGTTTCCAGAATCTTGCTTTTTTGTCAAAATTGCCAAAAGATTAGTTTTTATAGTCAAATGTACCAAAAAATTTCATTTTTCAACTAGGAATTTTTTTTTATTTCCAAAAATCCAATAATTGAAATTTTTGGAAAAGTTTTTTCTGTCGAAATTGCAGAAACCCCCTTTTCATTCAAATTATTTGCCTAAAAGCTTTAGTTTTTGTTTGCTAAAATTGCAAAAAAAAATCAAAATTACAGAAGAGACTAGTTTTTTGTCAAAATTTCCCAACAGTTTTGGTTCGTTACTCATCACGTTTTTGAAGACTATTTATTTCGGGGGAATGGTCATTCAGGAAATAATAATTCGCAAAATCAATTTCATTAATTCAGTGGCCAGGAAAAAAATGTTTGGAAAAAATTTATCAGAGAAAATAGTTACCTATTCGAGATGAAGACACTTGAGGATTGTTAAAAGGGTAGTCCGTTAAAATGTAACTTAAATGGGGATGAAAAAACTGCACTGCAGCTAAATTTATCCTCTTATGTATGTACCTATTAATAAATACCTACCTACTTATAATGTTCAAAATAAAAATCGCATTTCAACAGCTCAACCAAATGAACTTTGTTTTCATCCACGAGTACAATCAAAACCCTACAAACATTCGATATAGATATAACACGATTCGAATTCCATTATCGACGTAATAATTGCTTTGTCCAAACACTCGAGTATAAAGAATACGTTGAAAAACATCTTTTTAAAAAAAGGGAAGTAATCCGGTGCCCTAAATTTAACCATTTGTTAACTTTTCCCCAACATACTCGACATGTATAACTGAATTATATAGAACGCTCGAAAAGCCAGAAAATTCCAAACAAACTTTTTTATTTAATTTTTAACTTTTCGAACGCGATATAAAAAATTTCATCTTTTGATTTCCTTCTTCTTCATATATATATCTACAGTATATAACATATGACGATAGAAAAAGAAATGACAAGTACACAAAAATCGAACTCAAATTGGAAAAAAACTGAAACCGTAACCAGATTATGTTTTCATCCAAATGAAAAAAGAAAAAGAAAAAAAACCTCGATAGAAAAGCCTTCTACGTAGGTAATTGTTAAGGAGGAAAAAGAAAAAAATCGACAAAAATCCAAACGAAAAAATAAACCAAAGTAAACAACGCTCGCCACCGTACAAAATAAGTATCTAAAGCGAATTGAAAAGTTTGAAATTTAGGTGATTTTTCTCCAACTCCAACCTGATGTGATAATTGGCATTGACAGATCTATGCTATAGAAAAAGTCTTCGATAAACCAACGTCGTATTTTTTTAAAAGAAGAAAAAAAAAGACTCGATTTATTAATCAACAAGGTTTCCGTTCTCTTTTTATGTTTTCTTTGGTAGGCGGTTCTAATTTCCTCATTTTTGTTGATGAAAAAGAAAAGCTGAAAAAAATTTCGTTCAAATTAACAACACTAACGAAAGGGGACAGGAAAAGGGTGAATTTCGAATCATAGGTATCGAATAAATGAAACCCCGAAAGGAAAATGAGAATCTGGGAATTTTCGAAAGGATTTCTAACGAGTTCGTTAATTTCGATGGAAAAAACCACAACAACAACAACAACAAGAGTAGGTCCTAATGCGGACAGCTCACAATCAGAAACATCGTAAATCCTAAACCGAGTATACTCACCTGCCTTATTATACTCCATCGAAGATGAGCTTGGAAAGCTTGAATAAGACAACAAACTGACCGCAAACACCCCAAAAACATGACAATTGCTTTATGAAACAATTACACCGGGTTTCCGTTCGAAATGCAATTTAATCGTAAAACTCTTTCATCCGTTATTGTACAGTGTAATCGACGAGAGTCAAAAATTCCAAACAAAGAAAATCCCCCTCGACAAATTAACAATCAAACATGCAAAGCATCGTGCTTAAGTTAGCATTTAATTAATATGAAGCAACGTAGAAGAGACCGAGCTTCTACTAAACAAAAACATTTGCACCGATAAACTAATAATGTGATTATAGTAGTTCGCCAACAATAAACCAAAGACATCCTGGTAATAGTTCCCATTAACGAGTAAGTTTAACAAAACAAAAGCACTTCGGCACAATAGTCGATTCAATTTGAAGCTTCGTTAAGTTCGCCTTCTTTCCTATAAAAATGAAAACGTGTATCAAAACGCTTCATTTAATTTATGCTCGTAACCTAATTCTCGTTGACAACTATTTGTCTTCAAACTTTCGCCAAAGTTTTTCAATTTTTCAACTCGTTGTACGGTAAATAGAAGTAAATATACAGGGTGTTCTGTAATTCGTCGATGCGATACTTTTTGAAACAGGTAGGCAATAAGCATTTCTGCAACGATCGATGATACTTTTGGGTAAAATTATTTGCATAATCGACGAATTTCAGGAAAATTAAACATTATTATATACTTAGGTATTTTTTTTTTTTTTTTTTTTTAGAATTAATCGTGGTTTGATTTTTGGAAATGTCAAATGTGAAACTTCTTATTCTGATTTTTTACCAATTTATTTAAATTCAGGTGACTTGAAAGATTACTACTCCAATTTCGAGACATTTCATCAAGTTGTGGTCATTTTCAGACGTTTTTACGTCATTTTAACGAGTTCAAACCATATTTTAAGCATCATTGCATAGATTTGAGCAATTCCGAAAAAAAATCCATTAATGTTGTTAATCATGCTACCGCACGTGTTCAAATTTGAAACCATTGCTAATATGATTGTGTAGCGTTGCATTCGTCTATGTTGTTTTACACGGCGCTGCGTATAGGCAATTTTACATATTAACATAACGTGTCACGCGCTGTGCTCGTATAGACTCGACGTACTACTAGTTTGGCTAAGTTTTGAGCAAAAGAATCTATTAAATAGGCCTATTTATGTATTCGTATCCCATCCTGGGCTATAAATTTTTTATAGCAAATTAAAAAAAATTACGCGCTGCTAAACTATTGAAAAGTTGGATTTTGGCGATAAATCGTCTGACGTGGCATGGCGTTTACGAACGAGCGCATCAATAACATTTTTTTTTCTTAATAAAGGATAAGCTTTGGAGAACGATTTGCATGAAGGAAACTAGCAGTAGCAAGTAAAAAAAAAACATATTGCCGCGATATTTTAAAGATACACGTCGGTTATTTTTTTTGTTTCGGGTACTCGGTTTAAAAATCTTTTTCCAACATACTGTGACATTTTATAGTATCCAAAAACTATACTGGAGAACAAAATACATTCCACTTCCTTTTTGTACGTACAGAAATGTGTACGGTACGGTACGCGTATGCGTTTGTCTTGCAGTAACATTTTTAGTCTCCTTTTGTAATGAATTGAAGATGATTTTACAATACATCTTAGTTCTTTCCTCCGAATGAAATATTATATCCACTTTACTTTTGTCGAGTTCTAAATCTTTTCATTCTTTCGTTTCTGTTTTTGGTAGGCTTAACGTAAGCGAGCACATAAATTAGGCTGATTTTCACAGATAAAGATAATCTTACATGTTATCCGGTGCTGGGATCCTGGTGCATCAAAAATTTATCACTTTTGAGGCCACATCCACCGGTACATACATATAGACTGAGGGGAGGAAAAACGCTTGTTGGCACCGTGTATTTTTCCTCTCCTCTTTACCAACTCGATTTCGCGTTAGGAAAATTTTCAGATTTTTTTTCTTCTTCTGGAGTATAAGGGGCTGGTTGTTATACGATCGTCAAAATATCGTATATTTATGTAGGTCGTTCTCTGTACGGTATTAGTTTTCGCTGCTACTACGAAATTGATACCGTGTATGGGTATTGGGTAGATGATACGGGTAGGAAAATGGTAGATACCTGCCTCGCCTGTATCATTCCTATCCTTTGATTATGTTGAAAATCGTTCGTTTCCTGTTTACTTATACTAGCTGCGTCAGCTGCGTGTTTGTTTTATCTTGAAAGATTTGTGCTGGGTTTATTCGTCCTCTCGTTGTGGGTTTGCGGATAATTTTTGGTCTATAAATGCGAAGAATGGTCAAGGAACAAGGAACGAGAAATTATCGGGTCTTTGCCTGGTTTTCGATTATGTATTTGTAGTACTGGCGGAGGAGAAAAGAAAACCGCAGCTGGGCCATAATCAAGATGTAATTTAGCCAAGGTATGAGAATCTACAGGAAACTGGATTACAGATCGACACTTCCAAAGCTTTATTTCAAACTTGAAATTTTGCAAAAAAACCTATCTGTTATTAAGAATGCCATTCTTGTTATAAAGGTCTCATGACTATTGAGATTTTCGACTTTATGTGGAATGCATAGCCTCACGCGAATTTGCCTGTCAGCCCAGTGAGATAAGAACACACCTGAAATCAACAGAATTGGACAGTTGTAGGTATTTGAACGTTTAGATACTTTGGCCAATTTTCAACATTTTCGAGTATACCTATCAACCCATTTACAAAATTACCAGTAATTTACCAAAAAAAATTACCAGTAAGCTAGTATACCAAAAAACATCACCAGTAATTTACCAAAAAACATTACCAGTAATTTACCAAAAAACATTACCAGTAACTTACCAAAAAAATGACCAGTAATTTACCAAAAAAATGCCAAAAATTTACCAGTAAATTACCAAAAAATTAACAGAGATTTACCAAAAAAATTACCAAAAAATTCAGGGCATGAAACCGATTAAATATCACTTTCGTTTCAGTTTTGATTTTACATTTTTTGAGAAAATAAAGGTTTTGGCTTTTGGTATTGGTTTGGTTCCCATTTTCAAAAATATCACTATTCACTTCCAGTTTTGGTTAAGGGTTTTGATTTCAAAGGAATTGGTTTTGGTTTTTTCCTTTTTTCTCCATTTTTTAAACGGAAAAAGACCAAGAAGGTGATCACTTTTTCAAATACTTTATGTAGTGACTAGAAAGCGGCACTTTGGCACTGCCAAATTTGTCAACTTTTCATATTTTTTTACCAAAAGTGCAGTATTAATTCGGCTAATTACCTAAATTTGAAAAACTCCAAAACCAATTTAGCTTTCTATCGTTCAAGGTTTTGGTTTTGGACTTTGAATTTGAGAAATAACACTCCTGGTTTTGGTTTTGAATTTGAGTAATTTCAATCAGTTTTTGGAGGTTTTAGTTTCGGTTTTGGTTTCGGTTTGCATTCGAAGACGTCATAGCAAAAAGGACATATGTGTGAAAGTTGTATTTTGAGAAAAAACTGTTTGAAAGTTTGAGTGCTTGTGAAGTTTAGAAATGTGCATATTTGAACATGGTGACGATTTTATCTTATTTTCCCTCTATCTAACTATATGAAATGCTATGCACCATCAGTCTGGAGGAAACTGTGTGTTAACGGTAAGCGCTCAAACATTTCGAATTATATGTCCTTTTTGAAGTGAAAAATTGGCCAATTTTTTTTTTTTTGATTTAAAAATGTTTTTGAGCAAATTTTTGGATTTAAGCCAGGTAAATAATGGTTGATAACACAAAATCGACCATGAGTAACCCATTATCTATGAAAAAAGATCGCTATGTTGAGTAAAAAAAAGACAAGTTTTTTTGGCCAATTTTTTTTATTGATTTAAAAATGTTTTTGAGCAAATTTTTCGATTTAAACCAAGTAAATAATGGTTGACAACACAAAATCGACCATGAGTAACCCATTATCTCTGAAAAAGTAAATTTTTAATCGACTTCGCAGTTTTAAAATGGTGATATCTCACTGGTTTTTTGACTTTGTGAAGTGGGGTTGGTCTCACATGATAGAGGAAGGTCTGAAGAATAACAATATGGATTCGTCTTAAAAAGGACATATGTGTCATATAAACCCCTTTTTGTTACGACGTCTTCATTCCCTTCCCTGAAAAAATGACCAAAAGTTTACAAAAAAAATTGCCAGTAATTTACCAAGAAATTACCAGTACCAGTAATTTACCAAGAAATTACCAGTACCAGTAATTTACCAAGAAATTACCAGTAATTTACCAAGAAACTACCAGTAATTGAAATTTATCTAATACACAAAAAAAAAAGTCGTAGCAGTCTGCCGCTACGTAAGAGCCAAATTTTTGTGCCAGAAATATTGAGGGCTCTTGAACTACTCGCACCCTCGCTTCGCTCCTGTGCTTCGCCTGTGTTGCCCCCCTTGAGCTTCGCCCAACTACCTCCTACGCATGTTTTTTTTCATGTTCTGCGCTCCGCTTAAACTACTCGCACCCTCGCTTCGCTCCTGTGCTTCGCCTGTGTTGGGGGGACTTTGTCCCCCCTGCCCCCTTGGACTTTGCCCAATTACCTCCAGCAGATGTCTTTTTTTCATGTTCTATGCTTCAGTTGAACTACTCGCACCCTCGCTTCGCTCCTGTGCTTCGCCTGTGTTCGTCCCCCTTAAACCCCCCTTGGGCTTCGCCCAACTCTCTTCTTCCTCCTTCAAAAAATGTGGTAACAAACCTGTCTTGACCCTGAAACAGATCAAATGAGGTTGGAAGGTTTGAACTGGCAAAAGGCACTTCTGGTACATTCTCCCAATGCACTGTGAAAATTTGGACCCTCTAGGTCAATTTGGAGGGGCTGTAGGTTTGGCTAAACATCAAAATTTTCAAAAAACCCGTATAATTGATGAAAAACTCCACTTTTTTGACCCTGGAGAGGGGTCTAATGAGGTTGGAAGGTTGAAACCTGCAAAAGGCACTTCAGGTACATCCTCCCAATGTACTGTGAAAATTTGGACCCTTTAGGTCAATTTGGAGGGGCTGTAGGCTTGACTAAACGTCAAAAAACACGCAAAAATCCACTTTTTTGACCCTGGAGAAGCGTCAAATGGGGTTGGAAGGTTGAAACCTGCAAAAATCACTCAAGGGGCACCTTCTCATTGTATGCTGAAAATTTGGACTCCTAAGGTCGATTTTAAGGGTGAGGGGGTCAAAAATAGGGGTCAAATGTGGTTTTTCTCACCTTAATCAGAGTGGGGATGACCTAGGAAACTGAAATTTGGATATGTTGATCACAATGAGAGTACTGACCAATGGTATAATTTTGGACTCTTTTCATCTTTTTGGGGTCATATTATGCCCCTCCAAAAAAATGACCTTTCTGTAAAAATGAGGTTGGAAGGTTTAAACATGCAAAAGGCACTTCGGGTACATCCTCTTATTGTACTGTGAAAATTTGGACCCTCTAGGTCAATTTGGAGGGGCTGTAGGCTTGGCTAAATGTTGAAATTTTCAAAAAAACACATTAAATGGATGAAAAAATCCACTTTTTTGACCCTGGAGAGGAGTCAAATGGGGTTGGAAGGTTGAAACATGCAAAAGGCACTTCGGGTACATCCTCCCAATGTACTGTGAAAATTTGGACCCTCTAGGTCAATTTGGAGGGGCTGTAGGCTTGACTAAACGTCAAAAAACACGCAAAAATCCACTTTTTTGACCCTGGAGAGGGGTCAAATGGGGTTGGAAGGTTGAAACCTGCAAAAAGCACTCAAGGGGCACCCTCTCATTGTATGCTGAAAATTTGGACTCCTAAGGTCAATTTTAGGGGTGAGGGGGTCAAAAATAGGGGTCAAATGTGGTTTTTCTCACCTTAATCAGAGTGGGGATGACCTAGGAAACTGAAATTTGGATATGTTGATCACAATGAGAGTACTGACCAATGGTATAATTTTGGACTCTTTTCATCTTTTTGGGGTCATATTATGCCCCTCCAAAAAAATGACCTTTCTGTAAAAATGAGGTTGGAAGGTTTAAACATGCAAAAGGCACTTCGGGTACATCCTCTTATTGTACTGTGAAAATTTGGACCCTCTAGGTCAATTTGGAGGGGCTGTAGGCTTGGCTAAATGTTGAAATTTTCAAAAAAACACATTAAATGGATGAAAAAATCCACTTTTTTGACCCTGGAGAGGAGTCAAATGGGGTTGGAAGGTTGAAACATGCAAAAGGCACTTCGGGTACATCCTCCCAATGTACTGTGAAAATTTGGACCCTCTAGGTCAATTTGGAGGGGCTGTAGGCTTGACTAAACGTCAAAAAACACGCAAAAATCCACTTTTTTGACCCTGGAGAGGGGTCAAATGGGGTTGGAAGGTTGAAACCTGCAAAAAGCACTCAAGGGGCACCCTCTCATTGTATGCTGAAAATTTGGACTCCTAAGGTCAATTTTAGGGTTGAGGGGGTCAAAAATAGGGGTAAAATGTGGTTTTTCTCACTTAAAATGGGGTGGGGATGACTTAGGAAGCTGAAATTTGGATGTGTTGATCACAATGGAGGTGTTGACCTATGGTATGATTTTGGACCTTTTTCGTTCATTTGGGGCCATATTATGCCCCTCCAAAAAAATGACCTTTCTGTAATTTTGAACTTTGACCCTCCCCACTGCAGGGGTCAACTCTAGCTCCCAAAAGAACCCTATTCTCCAAGTTTTATCCCATTTCATTCATTAGAACGTCTCTTGATTTAAAAAGTAAAAAATTCAAGTTTCGGTGAAACTTCTATATATGTAAATATATAAATATATATATAAAAACTGACACACCGGGAATCGTCTAGTTTGAGCTCAAAACGTCGAGAACTATCAAAATTTTTCATCCCCGACCTTTTTATCCAAAGTTGGGCCTACCGCAATAGCCATCATTTTTTACAAAAATTTGGCTAAAAAAAGTTAATATTTATAAATTAACCAAGTACCTAGTGGCAAAGAAGAGAAAAAAAACAAACAAAAAACACACAAACTAATGTTTGAGGGGAGGAGGCAGAGAGTAAAATGGTAACAAGAAAAAAGTACAAATACTTAGGTAAGCCAATACAGCAAAACTTACATTAATTTTTCACGAGGTATTTTTTTATGACCCTGTCTCTCAACCCCCTGCTAGCTATCCCTCTGATCGTTGCTGGTAGTTTATTATACATCTGTGGTCTCCTAAAGCTAAACTGGAAGGGATTTCCAGCCAGCCAATAGCTAAAAGCTAAAAGCCAATAGCTGATGCAAGCCAATGGTATTTAAGCCAATAGCCAAAAGTTAGCTTAGTAAAAAATTGCCAGCCAATAGCTAATTGCCAAAAGCGAATGAACTTGAAGTGATTTTCAATTTTTTTTTTCATATTATTATTATTTTTTTCACTCACGACTCACGTCTTACACTCACTGACACCACAGAAATGAAATTGTCCTGTTTAACAATCATCTAGGCATCATAACGAGTATTTTGAGGGGGTCACAAGTATTTTTGTTTTTGTAAGCCAAAAGCCAGCCAATCACCAGCCCATGAAATTTTGCCAGCCAATAGCCAGCTTTATTTAGGCTAATGAAAATCAAGCTAAAAGCTGATAGCCAAAAGCCAATTGATGATTGGCTGGGGGACCGGCAAATTGCACGTATGAAATTGCACGTAAGATAATTGCACGTGCGAAATTGCACGTATACAATTGAACGTGTGTGATAATTGCACGCATGTGAGATTTTCACCAACCCAAAATAGAGTTTCGAAACGTTCTGAGCAGTCCTGGAGCCTCCAGCAGATTTTTGAAAGTTGAAATTTTCGCAAAATGTTACTCAAAGAAGGTGGAAAGCTAAAATTCACTTCAACGCGCTGAGTCAATTGGAGACGGTTTCAAGGCGTTCTGGAACTGGAACCTCCGGTTGTATTTTGGAAATTTCAGATTTTCTCAAAGTTCCATAAAAACCGTCTAAATTAACTTTTGAACGTTCAAAATATGGCTACCGGCTCCTGAACAGGTTGAAACTGCCTGAAATTGACCGCATGTTAAATTTACGGTATTAAGTACTTGAATTTTTTTCATTTTTTCTGGAATTTATGTGCAGATAAAAAATTTACTTTTGATTTGAAATCGAACTCATGGAATTTTGCGACAACTCCCTAAAATGGTCGAGAGGGTGCTCAATGTGCACTGACAAAAATTATAGGGGCTGAACTTCATTTTTAGCCTATTCAGAACAATACAGATAGTTGAACGTAATAATTGAGCGCTGTAAACATTCTATTTTCACATGCGGCAAATATCACACACATTCAATTGTATACGTGCAATTTTGCACGTGCAATTTGAAATGTTCAATTTTCACCAACCTGAATTTACCAAAAAAATAACCAGTAATTTGCCAAGAAATTACCAGTAATTTACCAAGAAATTACCAGTAATTTACCAAGAAATTACCAGTAATTTACCAAGAAATTACCAGTAATTTACCAAGAAACTATCAGTGATTTACCAAGAAATTACCAGTAATTTACCAAAAAATTACCAGTAATTTACCAAAAAATTACCTGTAATTTACCAAAAAATTACCAGTAATTTACCAAAAAATTACCAGTAATTTACCAAGAAATTACTAGTAATTTACCAAAAAATTACCAGTAAGTAAGTAGTTTACCAAAAAATTACAAATATTTTACCAAAAAATATCAAAAACTTACTAAAAGTCAACAGTAAGGTAGGTAATTTAGTATCTAAATTAAATTAGCAGTAATTTGCTAAAAAGTACCAGAGCTTTACCAAATATTACCAGAACTTTTATAACCAAAAATAGCCAGTAATTAACCAAAAATTTCCAAAAACTACCAGTATTTCACAAAAAATCACAAGTAAGGTGATTTACCAAAAATTATCAGGGATGATGTAAAAACAAAACGAAACGATTTTTTTTTTTGAAACAAAACGATAAACGTAAGTGTAACAAAACAAATCAAAAAATTGAACGAAAAGCAACAAAATAACGAGACAAATAAATGATTTTTGAAAATGTTTCTGCTATTTCTTCAGTTTTTGGCTTTTCATGGCAAGGTTCAAAAAATTTTGATACCGAACAAAAGTTTTGAAATATTTTGAAAAATGAATCTGAAAATTGTTATTTATGTACTTAGATCCTTCGAAATTTGAATTCATCAATCAACTACTCCCATTTAACGATTCAGCAGAATACATACGTTTTCAAAATCAACATGGCAAGAGTTCTTATTAGATAAAATGTGGATATTTATATGTAGGTACATTTGAGATGTATTTCCTACCTAATGGATTATATAGGGCGTTTTATTTTGAAACACCCTGTATAGTAGGTATATATTCACCTGAGTAGAAAAAATGACTTCCATAGATAATATGAAAATCTGAGTCACAAACCGCGTTTCGTTTTCTTTTAAAGGCAAGTAAAATACATATATACACACGAATAAGAGAGAGAGAAAGCAATCCTACGTAGGTATATAAACTGAATATCCTCCAGGGTGTCAATTTTAAAGAAAAATTTCCTCCGTTATACTGTAGGTAATAGGTATACTGTAGTATATATTCGCAGACTTTTGAAATATATTTTTTAGGCCGGCTTGTTTATCTTTTATCTGTTTGACTTATGTAAGGAAGTAGCGGTAAGAGGCGAATAGGGAGATGAAAAGTGGAAACAGGTTTTCCGCGCGAATTGCTCACCGTTTCGTCGTCGTTGCTTAACTATATTGACATTGTTGAATATAAACTGCTTCGATTCTTAATTCTGTTTACAATGACGGCGTCGCCGTCGTCTTCTCTTCATATAATAAATATTTAAAGAACAAAAATCTAATGCTTCCACTTCCAGCTACCTACCTACAGTTTAAGAGTAAAAGGCGAACACATCTGTTAGCGGGGTACCGGGGGAGGGGCTGAGGAAGGGGGCTTACAAAAGTAAAAAGGAAACAGGCTGAATAACATTTGCGAAATTCGTCATGTGCGTGATAAATTTCACCTACTTTTCTATTTGCAGTCGTTATACGTATGTAGAGGTAATAGTACCAGTGCCTCGCCTACCTATACGCTAGTACGTTGCGTACCTACCTACCGCGCGGTGCACAGAAGCTTAAATAAATAGCGTCAATCGTAAAGGCATTAAGTGTTTCACCGGCAAAATAAAGGAAATAAATTCCATTGCTTTTTTGGAAGAAAACTCTGGATAGAATTTGCATATTGGTAAGGAGCCAAGGCAAACACACATCGTACCTTGTTAAAGTAGATGTACGAGTATACCGAACCCTGTGTTTTCTATTACGTTGAAAATTCGCCCATTTATTCCCTCGTCTATACCGAAGAAGGTTTCGCCTTCGCCCTTTTTGCCAGCAACATTCGGCCTTGCTGTACAAATTTTATATTACTAAATCTGCAGCACCGACAAATGGTCTTTCACTTCGTCATTCCCAGAGGTTCGAATTACACCCTGTTGTATTGACTCCGTTTGTAATTCCTACCGATCTCTAATCTTTTACGTCAGATTCCCATTCCTGCCTATTAAATGCTGTTCAATGATGCTGCTTCTGTACCTATCTTCGAGCTTGAGCTAATTTTATGGAGATATTCCGACAAATGTGTAATGTCTATCTTGGGGACGTGATGGGGGTTTCATTGTTGGTTGAGATTGGGGAAGAGTTTTCCTAATTAGTCGATTTAATATTCGATGTAGTAATTTTTTAAAAATCATCATGGGGGGGGGGATTTTGAGCCAATTTTCTCATGTTCAGTTAGTGCTATTAAATAACTCTGAAAGCTACCATAAAATTTGATTATTTCAAAACACAATAGATCTACATTAGAATACCTACTTATTTAATGGATACATCTCGAATTGCCTACCGAAATCAATTTGCACACATTTAGTTGGCTTTATCCTACAAAAATTGGTTTTATTTGATCTTAATACTTTTGAAAGTTCTGTTTACTTAAAAACTTTAAAAGAAAGATAAGTAAATTTATGCGTTTGAAAAAAAAAAAGAAAAAACACTTCAGCTTCGAAGTAGGTGCTACGATAATATAGGTATAGATTTCTCGAACATCGGTGAATACCAATTTCGAACTAGACTCATTATTTCGGTCGTGGTGAAATTACCCTCTCGAAGAAAAAAAAACACCAAAGAAAAGACATTTTCGCTAAAGTAAATAAGACGCATCAAATTAACCTCGGTTAACAATAAATAAAAGGGTTCAGCTGCGGAATTGAATTTGAAATTGCAAAAACTTAAAAAACATAGTACTTAATTATACTTTTACTATAGCAACAGTACAACTGAAATTAAAATGAAAAAGTTGTTTTTTCTAAGCTTTAATTGCATCGCTATGTACTATATAGGTATAGGAAATAAACTGGTAATTTGGATTCCGCTCGTAAATTTATACTTCACAATCGTTTTATTCTTTTTTCTTATTCCGTTTGTGTGTTATGGTTGCAGGGTGGATACTGTAGGTACTATCGAGCATCGATGCTTCGCGAAACAATTTACATCTTTAGTAGCTACTTTTATTGAAAAAAGTAATTAGAAGGTGTAGTTTTTCGCTGAGCAAGATTTTCTTGTTATCATGATCGTATTGCATTAGATATAATGGAAAATGAAAATTATTCAATACCCCTACCTACAGATGAGGGCTTGCTTCTTTTTTCTTGTCTCTAGCTTTTATGATTTACTTATTTGAGTACCTAGGCACTTACTACCTACCCAAGTTATTATAGCTGATACAAATTTCAGCCCTCTTTGCAATTGATCTGAATTTGAAAACTTTTGTCATGTTAATTTTTGAAAACGTATTCAACTGAATCATTAAATGAAGGATGTTGTTTGATGAATATGATTTTCAGATTCATTTCTCAAAATTTAATTTAAACCTTTTGTTGGGTATCAACATTTTTTTAAAACACTATGTCTGAATAAGACATCACAACTTTGCCCAATCAGTTTCGAGGACCACCGCAATCATGTATTCTGGGTTGTTATTGTTGATTACCCGATGGATCTAATCAAAATCTGGAAATTTTCATTTTTCATTGACAAAATGCAGATGAGAAAAACTCTAGATGCATGAGGTGCAACAGCAACTGTAATTGACTGAAATCTGAAAGAAACTTGCCATGAAAAGCCAAAAACTGAAGAAACAGAAACACTTTCAAAAATAATCATTTGTTTCGTTATTTTGTTGCGTTTTGATTACTTAATTTTTTTGTTTGTTTCGTTACGTTTCTCGTTATGTTTCCAAAGAAAAAAAGTTATCATTTTGATTTGTTTACACAGCACTGGTAATCTTTTGGTAAAATATCGGTAGTTTTCGGTAATTTTTGGTAAATTACTGATCATTTTTATGAAATTACATACAGGGTGCCCACTGCCCAGAAATATCGAGTACCCCAAAGAAAGTTTTTCATTAAAAATATAGGTTGGCAACGTGAAATAGGTGCATATGATTGGTGGAATGATATCTCTCCAGTACAACCAATCAGGTGCTATCATTATCATCATTCACTGTGACCAACCAAAGTACGTATTTTAATGGACAACTTTTTTAGGGGTACTCGATATTTCTGGGCACCCTGTACTTGCAATTTTTGGTAGAGTTCTGGTACCTAATGATTTAATAAATTAGTGGCAATTTTTTGGAAAATTACTGGTATTTTTTTGGTAAATAACTGGTATTTTTTGGAGAATTACTGGTAATTTTTCGGTAAATTACTGGTAATTTTTTGGAAAATTACTGGCGAATTTTGGTAAATTACTGGCGAATTTTGGTAAATTACTGGCAATCGATCGTAATTGGCCTCATCGGTTGTTATTTTTTTTTGGTTTGCAATGCTTGAAAATCGTAATGAGCGTAAGGTATAATAATGATTGTGGAATTTTGCGTCCAAAAATTAAAATTACATGGTTACTTACAAGTAAAAAATGTAAAAGTTTTCTAATCTAATTCGATCTTTGTCCATTTTCATTGGATTTTCAATTAATTTCATTTTCAATACGCGATCAGATGCAATTCAATTTGAATTTAAAATTTCTAATATACATTTTAAAAAACGTAGAACGAGATATAGATATGAAAAAATTTGCCACTCCAGTTTCATTTCAAGCAGCCAACAATTTCTCAAAAAAAAATTTATCATTATTATCAACTTTTCAAGCATAGCAGTTTCCCAATACGACAGTTCACGCCGTTTTCGTCAAAATTTTTATTACGACCGATCACACTGATAAAGCCGATTACGAATTTCAAGCATCACCGCCCTGGTGATTTTTGGTAAAATATGAGTAATTTTTTGAAAAATTACTGGCAATTTTTTGTAAAGTTCTGGTAATTTTTTGGTAAAATACTGGAAACTTTTGGTAAAGTTCTTTTTTTCTTGGTAAATTACTGGTAATTTTTTGGTAAATTACTGGTAATTTTATGGTAAAATATGGGTAATTTTTTGAAAAATTATTGACAATTTTTTGTAAAGTTCTGGTCATTTTTTGGTAAAATACTGGCAACTTTTGGTAAAGTTCTGTTTTTTTTTTTGGTAAATTACTGGTAATTTTGTGGTAAATTACTGGTAATTTTTTGATAAATTACTGGTATTTTTTTGATAAATTACTGGTAATTTTTTGGTAAATTACTGGTAATTTTATGGTAAAATATGGGTAATTTTTTGAAAAATTACTGGCAATTTTTTGTAAAGTTTTGGTAATTTTTTGGTAAAGTTCTGTTTTTTTTTTTTTTTTGTAAATTACTGGTAATTTTTATTTAATTTCTGATGAATAAATCGCAGATATTTTTTTAGGTTCAAAATTTTTTGGTCATGGCATTACTTTGTTAAAATAAGTAGGTAGTAGGTACCTAGCGAAAAATTTTTCACTTGAATTAATTTTTTTAATGGAGCACATTAAATACAATTCATCGAATTGTTCAGGGAAAGGGCCGGAAGGAATGTGTAAGTAGGTATAATAAAACGTAGCCTAATGCCATACACTACGTACAAGAAAAAAAATCTAGAAATCGTCACGAATAAAACCCATACACGTTAGGTGAAACAAACAATAAGAATTTGTTTTAATGAGTAGAAGTAGAAAGCTATCATATGACACTTACAATTAAGGCGATCATCTATCACGCAAACCCATTTGAGAAATTTGCCGGCTATGGTGTTTTTCTTCACACATTGCTCGTCTATAGTATGTATAGGAACACTACGTAGGAAGGACGTTTGCGACGACGAGGGCAAAGAGAGTGAAAGTTTTCGTTTGCAAGGGCCGTGGCAAGAAAACGTTACACCCTGTTCGGCTTTTTCTCACCGCTCGACAACTTATCACTCATTCGTGCCGAGTACTGATATATTATCAACGGGCGTGATATATTAACGAAATTCTACCCCCTAAGGCTGCTTTATCTGGGACGTCAACCGGCCTGCAGCGTACCGTAATGATAGGGCCTTGACGTAGTACAAGTGCCTAGCCTTTCCCATTAATCCATTAATAAATAGCTACGAATACGCTTTCCACCATAAATTTCCAAATAGCCGGCTAACCTCGGATGTCGCCATAACGTACGGTTTGTTGTCGGAGTTTTATACGTACGTATACGCTTTATACGAGTATACAATGTGTTTATATAAATGAACCAGATGAAGAAGACAAAAAGAAAATAGGAAGGAAAAAAACCTCAAAACGAAATCGAATCACTCGTACCACTTTACTTATATACTTACTCGTATAAGCATAAAAACGTTTTTCCGTTTCATAAGTTTCACATACTCCCGGACTACTTATCACTGTCGCGAACTAGTGAAAAGTTCAAATCATATAAGTTCGTCCCGAAAACTTGACGGATACAGTTTTTAAAGCTGTCTGAAAAGTTTACCACAATATTCTTCTTCGACTATACATATAGCAGTATTATATGCATTGCGTATATGTATTTACAATCAAAAATAAGATAAAAATTGTGCATTTGTCGTCGAGTCTAAAGTGTCGACTCAGCTACATATGAGTTTATAGCTTATTCAGTTTCCACGATCCCCACAAAATGCTGTATGTGCACAGATAAAAATTTCTATGTATAAGGATACCTACCTATAGCAAAAACCTATATAATAACGAATCCAAATTTATAGTAATTCGTATTCTGAAAACGTTATTATAATGAAGCTTTCGAGTGTTACGATTTTCAGCCTCATGTACGTACAATTCTTTTTACCATGTAGATATACCTACCAAATATGCGAGCTGATACCTACAGTTTGTTCGTCGACTTGATGATAAACTTTTCAATCATTGTTGATTTACTCAATGAACATATTTTCATAACTCTTAGTCTACTCCATGTGGTATATCGTCCAAATTGCGCGTTATATTTGTTTAAATTTCAACATTTTTCGGTTTATACGTTGATTTCTATCCTTCTGTATTTTTATTATAAAATCACTCGTCGAACCAGAGATAACGAAGTGTTTACATAACGTAGGTATTATAATTTTAGAATTTTTCCAATAGGTACCCTAAATTTTTTCCATCGGGTTTTTTCAGTCACCAGCCTGAGTTATAAATATGGTAAATTCTCAATGAATTTTTTTGTATAGGTATCAAAAGGTTCGACAGATGCTTTAAATACTTATATAGTATACCTAATCCTACGTGGGTAGAGTTACGTAAACTATAGGTACTTATATAGGCTCGTCTCCTGTTTAAAAAAATTCTGCTGAATTAATAAATACTGACTCAGCTTATTATTTAAGGATACCAAGTCGTAGAGTTATAAAATTTCTTAAAAGGTCGAGCTCTTTCATCTTTTCGAAAAAGAAAATAAATATCATTAGGTGGCTTTAATATAAGTAAACGCGCCCTGTATTTATTTTTTCTTCTTGCGATAGAACAATATCCTTGGTCTTCTTTACAAAAGCGTCTTCGTAGGATGATATAAAGGAAGAATTTTCAAATTTTTTCTCTTCGAAATTCATGATTGAAAATTGTCATCCTGTTGTCATCCGCAACTGACTCCCACACTTAGAAATTATGTTTGATGAGTTTCACAGTTTAAATCGTAGGCGGTTCAAAGAAGTTGGGATTAAGATGATGTATTTTACTTGGGGCTTACTCCCCTCCCCCCTCCCACCAGTTTAATTCTAAATTTCTCCTTAGGCACAATTATGTGGACATTACAATTTTCAGAAATCTGTCGGAAGCTCCAGAGCTGTATAAAACGGTTCAAATATATATTTAATAGATGGAGGGGGAGGGGGGGTGAAAAAAGGATATTGCCAGATTTCAGCTTTTTTTGGTAAATTTGGGGAAATTCTGAAGTTTTTGTATTTTTATAGTCCAAACTGTTTTCCAAAAATTCACAAAATTATTAGTTCGGGTTCTGTTGACCAACTTTCCATCGTTATTTTGGAAAAATGTTGTGGGGATTTCAACTTTCAAAAATCTGTTGAAGGTGTCAGAACTCGATTTCAAATCTGTTTGAAACATTTAGGATTGAAGACATGGTGTACGTATCCATGATTTTAGCTCTTTAGGTCAATTTCGTAAAATTGTGATTTTTTCACATTTTGAGCCGAAATTTGTTGTTATTTGTTTGGTTTCTGTTTTAAATTTACCAAAAATTGAAAAATTACTTCAGCTCTTGAAATTTTGACCAGTGCTCAAAAACATTCTATAGTCCTACCTACCTGATACTTTGAGTGCTTTAAATTTCATTTTTAAATTTTTGAAATATTTTAAAAGATTCGAATTCGATTACAGAAAAAATTATTCATAAAATTGAGGCAGAACCAAAGTTGTCATTTCACACGTAGAATAATAACTTATTCTACGTCTGTTATTATTCTACGTCTGCGTGTAAAATAAGTAGAATAAGTAGAATAAGTAGAATATCAACGTAGAATTGTACGTAGAATGTAGAATATGTAGAAAAAGTTTTGATTGACTGCTTATACCTGATTAGAAGTAACATGAAAATTAGCTCAAAACTGAGTCAATCTTTTTGATAAAATTAACCAAAAGTTTATAAAATGAACAAAGTGATCTTGAAACGTATCAAAATGTGTTAAAATTTCACCAGATATTTCAATTTTTTAACAAAATGTATTTTTTCAGCATTTATGGAGAATTTTGAGCTCAAAATTGAGCCATGATTTCGAGATAATTGAAAAAAAAATCTTGCATGCAACTTATTGAAATGGGCCGAAAATTCGAAATTATGCGAGGAATTAAAATTATTTTGATGAAAATATGTCTTGAACATTTCCGAAGAATTTTGAGCTCAAAATAATTGAGTCATGATTTTAGGAGAATTTAAAAGATGAAGTCATACAACTTATCGAAATGGATCAAAATTACCTAAGGAGTTCAAATATTATGACGAAAATATGTTTTGAACATTTCTGGAGAATTTTGAGCTTGAAATTGAGTCATTATTTTGATTTTTGAGATATGTAATGAGATAATTGAGAAATTGTCAGATGGACTCTCAAAATGGGATGAAATTACACGAGGAATTCAAATATTCTAATTTTTCATCAGAATATTAAAAATAATGGGTACCTAATTTGTTTGGGGAAAAAGAAAAATTGAGCTTCTTTCTAAACTTTTTTGAACATTTTTGAAGAATTTCAGTATTATAATGGTAAAAACGCAATTAATTAACCATTCAAAAGCTATTGAAGTTCAATTTTCTAGCTAATTAGAACATTTTTCACTTTTTTCAACCCTTAGGAATTGCGAAGTAGGTTCGTAAAATATTCTTTATCGTTCTTGGAGATGTAGATACACCAAATTTTAGAGTTTTACTTCAATTTCATGAATAATAAAAAATTAGAAATGAACTTTAAAGCGCTTGAATAACCAGGTAGGTAGGGCTAAAATGTTTTTGAAGGATCTTCTGATTTTTGGTCTGTCTACCTACTTCAAAAATTTCTCTGGTTGCCTAGTGAAGAATGTTCGAAAGGCTGTATACAAAATTAGCCTTTACCATTCCACTATTCTTCACCCTTTTTCAGATTGTTGAAGATATGGATTTTTAAATTTTTATGTCGTCGTAGGTAGCTGCTTCAATTGATCTAGAGCTACCCTAGTTGATTTTACACTACTTTGTAGGGATGAAATCCTACAATTATTGAGAGAAAGGTAGTTGACTCACAACTTCATGGAATATCTTTTCCACCAATTTTCAATTCTTCACTTCTCCACGTGTCACAGCCTGAAGGTTGAAAAAAACAGGCAAGTGTGTGGCTATAGGAAAATGCAATGTGTACTTTAGCCTCTTCAGATACTCAAAAATGAGTTGGACTTTTTCCACAATTTTTCTGAAAAATTTAAAAATCTAGCTCAGAGATTCGTTTGGCAAAAAATTTAGCATTAAATTTAGTCTTCTGAATTGTGCGCTAGTATACTAAGTATAGTAAGCGTTGTTTTGAGAAAATGAACCACTAACGTTCGAATGTACAAACACGTATATAGTTTAATAAAATCAAACGTGAACTTGACAACTATAAACACCATGGCTTAGCACTTGCAATTAGCTAATTTTATTAAGGTACCTAGATAAAATATTCACTCGAATGGATACGCTTTACAGAGTTGGTGCGTATAGTCATCGTAGACGTACCTCTACCTACCTACCATTACAACGTGTATATTATTTCGTTTAAGGAGAAACATGAAAATTAATATAGTAACAGTTGCACACGAAGTTTAATTCATCTCTTATACTACAAATATATATTAATGTGATTATATGTACCAAAGGAATTCATCAACTGCACGATGAAGCAATATTTTAAAATCGGTATATTGTTATTTGAACGAGCATATAGGTTGCTCTTGCTATCTAGTATGCAGTCTTCGATGTTTTAATTATTAACAAAATGAACGACGATGAACGCGAAAGCAAATATCTGGAAAATTGCTTTCAATATCTTGTACGAAATATTGAATTATTAATTTATTAGTGTTGAGTAAGATTCCTCCGATGTAATTCATGAAATAGGATTATTAGTTTTGGTAAGAATATATTATTATGTATTATTCATCGGATGGGAGGGGAGTGAAGAGGGAGAATAAGTAGCCTCTGGTGGAGCAGTGTTTCTTTACAAAAGTTGCTCTTGTGTATCTACTAAATTGCAAATGATATTTCCTATAATCGTTGAACCCACTGAAGTAGGATGTCCAAATTTTTGAGAGGTGGTAGAGAGGGGTGAAAAAGACCAAAAAAGTCAAATCAAATGTCAATGGGTAGGAAATCGAACGTTGTGCCAGATTAAAAAATCGGCCTCCTAGAGCAATTTATCCAACTTTTCAGCTTGGAATAATTTCTTCCTAAACTTTGGCACCTTGTGCAATTTTCTGTAATTTTTCTTTTAAAAAAATCATCAATTCTATCGAGAATTTTCTCATCAAAATTTCATTTTCATATTGGTTTTTAAAATTAATTTCTCCGATTGTTTCAAAGCAGAACAGGGAGGTCGAGAAGAAGGCAATAGATAACTGAAAACAACAAGGTCAGATTTTGTCAATTTGACCCATTTCTCGTGAAACTTTCAGTTAAAAGACTGTGCCAGTAAAAATATCCTATTTTTTCATTGTTCGAGCCATCTCACGAGACCAGCAGGGGGTCATCTTATCCCTAGATGCGAGATTTTTTCAAGTAGATACGCTTCCACATATTCAAGGTAAAGATATAAGTTATGGAAATGCAATAATGTACAAGAGCACAACATCGTTTGAAATTTATTACTTACAAAAAACTAGAGAGCGAATCTTTGGCCGGAAGGAGAAATTAAATAAGCCAAGCGATGAAAAATAGTCGAATAAATTGAAAAATAAGAAAATTTTTATTTACCTGTTTAGTTTTATTGAAAAAATTGACTAAACGATAAAATATATAAAACGAATTCAAAAGACAGAGATCAATTTTTAATAAAAACCGAAACTGTACACACGTTATTCTCGCTCCTCTTGTCTGGTTTTTTACGTTCCGCTTTCAGCCTTAATATGTATCATCCTTTCGTCCAAGCGGATAAAATTCAATTCGCTATTCCGTTTGCAAGGTTTTTGAAAACAAAACGTTTCCGGAATCAACGTTGAATTTTTCTCTCTCCTTATCCATCTGCTGGTGTGTCCAAAGCAGAATGTACCTACCTCTGGTGGTAGTACACTTGCATTCGAGAGAATACAGAAAACCATAAAGCGGAAATACATTTTCGCCTGAAAAGAGTTTAATTTTGATTTTAAAACGTAGCCGAACGAACGATGGAAATTAATTTTTAAAAGAAATTTATGCAGTTTTTTTGCATACGTACATTACACGGAGCGAGCTTTGATGTCGGCGTATAAACGAAAGCTTTCGTGCTTTGGCGATGAAATAAACGAGATCTGGTATTTCGATGCTAGACGAGACAGAGGGTGAGAGAAGAAAAGAGGTAGGAGAGTGAAAAGGATTGATTCAAAGCGTGAAAACGACAGCACTTGTAGGTAAATGCAGTTTTCATACAATACAAAGAGGTAAGTACCTTGTACTTGAGTAGGTAAAATGCAATGTGGACATTGGCGAAACTTGATCGAAATTTTCCAAGCTTTAATACGTATCTACTAAAAAAAAAAGATAAATGAACGAAGAATGAATATTCTTATTTATTCGGAGACGAACAAAACAGTAATTTATTTAATTTTCATGATTTTTTTTTCGTTATGTCCCGAAAACAGTCGAGGTCATCGCAATAACTCAGCAGCACTCGGAGTGCTGAACTTGTTCTAAAGAACGTTTAAAGGATTAAAACAATAGGATATGCTTTGTCTGAGTCGACGAAAACTGAAATATTCCTTTTCATGCAAATGCATTCGCTGATATTATTAATTTCCTTTGGACTAAAACAATAAACCGCTTGTTGTTTATCGATTTGCCCCAGGGTCATATGCTATGTGGCCATTATTATTCCAAATGCTGCTATAATAATTTGGTTTGCTGAAATTTTCACCATATTTAAGAAATAATATCAACGAGATGACCGTCGTGTGATAATAGAAGCGTATAGTTTTCGGTGTTAATTTACGATTAGGTACCTATTTAGTACTAGGTACATGTTATAGCCAGGGTTTAATAAACATATTTTGTATAGCTGCTTAAAAGATCACAGCAGCGTTATAGTTTATTAAACTAAGGGTTTAAGTTGTAGGTGAACAAATCTGTAATCTGGAGACTAATCTGTTTACTACGTTTGGTTTTCTCCAAAAAAGCTGTTCAAAATGAAGCAAACAAATATGTAATTTAAAGACTATAAATTCCTGTTCATTTGGTTTTTTTTTCCCAGAAAAATCTGCTCAAAATAGCATCAAATTTCCTTAAATTAGCTAGGTTTTTTTGTGAAGAATCTGCTCAAAATAAAATGAGGTTTTTTTGGTTGGAAAATCCTGCTCAAAATGAATTTGGTAGGTACATACATATATATCTAAGCAAATCTGTAACCTGGAGACAGATTTGTTCAATTCAAATTTGGGTGTATTTTTTCCTAAAAAAAATCTGCTCAAAATAAAGTAAACAAATAAAAATGTTTTTTTTTTTTCGAAAAAAATTGCTCAAAATAAAGCAAACAAATCTATATCCTTGGAACAGACCTGTTTACTTCAAGTTAGGATGATTTTTTCCCTAAAAAATCTGCTTCATGTAATACAGCAATAAAAATGTGTAAATTTGAAACAGATTGATTCACTTCAAATTGGGGTGTCTTTTTTCCGAAGAATCTGCTCAAAATAAAGTAAATAAATAAAATGTGAGTTTTCGGAAACAATTGATGAAAATAAAGCAAACAAATCTGTATTCTTGAAACAGATCTGTTTACTTCAAATCGAATTGATTTTTATCCTGAAAAATCTGCTCCGAAAAAGTGAACAAACTAATGTGTAACTTTGAGACAGATCTTTTCAATTCAAATAAGTCTTTAAAAAAAATCAACTCATAATAAAAGAAACGAATAAAATGTGTATTTTTTTCTGTGAAAAATCTGCTAAAAATGAATGTAAACTAGTCTATTCTTCTGCTTTAAATTGGAGAGATTTTTCCCTTCAATAATCTGCTCCTCCAAATGAAGCAATCAAACGTGTAATTTTGAGACAGATCTGTTTTCCTTAAATCGAGGTCTTTTTTAATGAAAAATCTGTTCAAAAATGAAATGAACAAATAATTTTTTTTTTTTGGTTGGAAAAATTTGCTCAAATGAACTAAACAAATCTATGATCTGGAGATAGATTTTTGTTCAATACAAATTGGGGAGGGGGGTATTTTTCTTGAAAAATCTGATCAAAATAAAATGAAGAGATGTTTTTTTTTTCAATTAAAAAAAATCTGATCAAAATAAAGCAAACACATCTATTCTTGGAACACATCTGTTTGCTTCAAATTGAGGGTTGGTGAAGATTGAACTTTTGAAATTGCACGTTTAAAATTGAATGTGTACGAAAATTCAATTATCTGGTTAGTAATTTCGAATTTTTTATTTTAAAAAATCAGTTTTTGACTAAAAACTATTGAAGTTGAGTCTAATTTTCAAATCATCCCTTAAAAAAACGAATCACTTTGCTAGTAGGAAATTTTACGCTCACTACATATATTTCATTTTTTTCATTTTTTCCAACCAAAGTCATTGAATTTTCTCAAAAGTAGTTTTTGTTTTTTTGTAATCTTGAACATTTCATCATACGTAAGTCAGTTGAAACCGTAGAACTCAAAGGGCTTCCAGTGCCACATTGGTTGAAAATGAGTTATTGCTACCTTAATTTGGTCTGGGCCAGCTCACTATGAACCTACCTACCCATTTGCCCGATTCCTACTTTCAAATACCTAGTTCAAAATGTGCTCTAAAAATGTCGTTTATCATAAGTAGGCTATGTCCAGCTTTGAAATCAGAACATTAAACGCGAATAACTCGAAATTTACTTTTTTGCACTTTGAGTCTTTTGAATTCTACGGTTTCAGTTTTTGAGAGTAAGAACTGTTCAAGGTTGAGTGTTGACTCGAATTTTTGAATTTCAGAAATTTCAACTTTGCAGGTAGGAAAAATTTATGATTGACAATTTTATATATTTTCATTTTTCTCTAGGGCCCTTCGTGGGTTTCTCAAAGATCATTTTTTTAATGATTCCAAATTTTTCATCACAAAAAATGATCAGTTTTTGATCTATTCTCAAGTTGAATTTTCAAGCTTTTGATCAAAAATATCAAAAAAAAGCCCCTACAAAGAAAAAAATCGTCCTACCAGTGGGAAATTTTGTGATTTACAATTTAATTTCTTTTCGTTTTTGTCCAGAGCCATTTAAATTTTCTCAACTGTTTTTTTTTTTGTAATTTTAAACTTTTTCATAATTACCTAAAATAGCGTTTGAGCAAAAAGTTTTGAATTTTTGCTTGAAAATTTCAGAGTTTATTTTATTCCTTGTAATTAATTATAATTAGATATCAAGGGTTGCGAGTAGTTTTTTTTATTTTATTTTTTTTAAAGGTTACCATCGTAATGTTTGAGCTGATAACGAAGTTGGAGTTATCCTGAACATTACACCCAACTAATGAACTGAAAAAAATCGAACTGTTCAATTTTTCGAGTACTCTCGATATAAAGTGACGACTTTGAAGATCAAAAAATGTAATCAACGAGAGTTATAAATTACCTATCTGAACTATACAGCAATAAGTAGATATTGAGAAAATATCAAGATAGCACAAAAGTATTTCGACGGTTCAAAAACGAAAAAAATTGCTCTAAAATTGTAAAATTTGCGACGTGTCAATAAAACTTCAGTAAAACTTTGCTATATATACTGCACATTGGACGAAATTGTTGGGCATTACCGCCGCCGGTGCGGTGTATGTATACCATAGTACCTACTATCCTGCAATCTGCAAATTATGCAGGGTAATTTATTATCGTATTTATCAGGGCGGTATAATGTACGCAAACGACGAGCTGATTCGAATGCAGAATAAAATTGAATGTTATTTTTCTATTCAATTCATCGAAGCGTGTAAAATTTGAAAAATACCGCAATTACTGTAAAATTTATTAATCCTATAAACTTGCATCCAGCGAAATACACTATTTTGTTACGGAATGAAGTTGTTGTTGTCGGCGCTGGTTATATCGTTTTCAATTGTACTCGTACGTATACTACGAATATGGTACGGTATCCTTGGGTCAGCAATCGGACACGATAAATTCGCAGTGAAATAATTTCATTAACAGTACCCCAAGTTTTTGAAAAGTTCACTTTTGCCCAAGTTGTTGTACGAAGTACGAGTACGTTATCGCAAAACTGGCTCCTGTTCCACCTCAGCTCGTTTTGCTTGCGCACATTTTTAAGTGAAAAACTTTCTTTTTTTCATCCCCCCCCCCCATCCTTTTCTCGTTCGTTCTTCTCAATAGTATACGCAATATTTTCACGTATAAGAAATGTTTGGAATTGTTTTAATAAAATTGAAAACGACGAATTCCGGGCCAGCAAAGTCTCGTTCGCGTTGGTTTTTGTCGAATTAAAGCACTAAATTAAGACACGTCTGCGGGAAAAGGTTTTCGCTTTCGCGGCGCAAACACGACGTTTCGTTCCATATTTCGCGAGCGCAGTTAATGAATTCCAATTTTCTAATTTCTAACTCATGAAAAATATGTCAAACACGATAACAGATCAACCGTAAAAGCGATAAAATATTAATGACCGCCGAGCTGAGAGTCGAGATGAACGAAACGTATTTGATTAGCGATGTACGTTAAATGGAAATATTTATCCGTTTGTTACGTATACGGCCGGATATTCCCAATATTTCCAAATATACTCGGTTTCCCTGGCGATTTGCGCCAAAAGCTCCCTAAATAACTATAATCATATTAAAATACGTTGTTGTTTTTGATTCCGCGTATGGCTTTAATTACTCTGTAACGAAAAAGCTATCCCTCATCAGTCGTTCATGTTAACATCGTTTTGTTTCCGTTCCATTTCACCCAGAAACCAATCTATCCTTCGTTTGCATAATTATCGTCGAAAACTAACCATTTTTTTTAGCAGTATAGCGCTGTGAGCAGAAAAAAAAACTACCCAAAATAATGGCTTTGGCAAATTGGTATGTGATGGCGCGTCATTGTGTGGTTTGTATGTTAATAAGTCCATTAAACCTAATTTCATTTTCGTTACAAAATCTTCCTATAGTTTGGCTGAAATTTCTCGTATAACAAATTTTAGGAGATGCTCTAGATTGCAAAAAAAAAAAAAAAAAAAAAAAAAATGAAAGTTAAAATTACACTGATCTAAAATCTTATTGAATTGACAAGAAACCTATCTCTCCTGTATTATTTAATTCTAAAACACTTCAGAGATAATTATTAGATAATGATTCGATATTCCCCAACTGATAAAATTGATTCAGCTTACGTGCATCTTTACGACTAAATTCCCTTTCACCATCTCACCTTATAAAATAATTCAGCTCAATATCCGGCTCAGGAAACACCTTTTTTCTATAATTTTTCTCACCTCAACGACCACTCATTGAATAAACCACTTCTATCAACCTGGTATGATTTCAAATACTTACTGAAATTCAATCAATAATTTTATATAACTTTTGACCCATCCTTTGCCTCGCATTGCCCAATGCCCATACAACAAAGCTTAAAAGTATAGAAACTCTAAAGAAGCACGTAAAGCAGAACCAACAAACGTTATTTTCCCACGACGACAACTAGAAATAAAAAATAAAAAAAGAATAGAAAAAAAAACAAGAAGAAAAAAATCCCAACTAAATCATACCAATCGGAAAAAGTACACACTTGAAAGCTTTGTGTCGTGTCAACGCAACGATTGCATTACTCGACCGGCCAGTCACCGACATCTTTAAAGGCTTACTTCCTATAAGATCGTTTAAATTTTCATTTCAACTGCTATATACGCGTACGCGACAAGAAAACAAGACCACAAGACGGTACCTACCATAGTACCTCTACGTATACGCTCTAGTCGATTTTTCTATATGATTTATTTGGTATATTTTTCTGTAAAATAGAAAACACATCTAATAATAGCTGTAAAACCATTTCGTTACCGGCAAAAAATCACAAAGGGCATTCTCTATCATGTTTTTCGGCGAAAAATACCCGTTTCAATAAAGTCAAAAAAAAAAGTAATTTTCTGTTTCATCGCGTTTAACTTTATTTTCCTCATCGACAACAATATGATTTTTTTTCCAATTTTTCGCGAAATTGTCGGTTGTCGGCTGTTGAATTTCTACCGATAATAAAAACCTTGGATTATTACATGTATAGATATACCAGTGCTGTATTGTCGTAGTATTACTTATGCTCGCAGTAAGTCTAAACCAACCATGTGTACGTCTATATTCACTCCCTGCACTCTTACAGATTTTTATGCTGCAGTAGATCCTATGGATGAATCCAACAACATAGCAATCTCAGCTGCATAAGTGCAAATTGAGTTGACGATCCTGAGAATTGAAGGGATCAAAGGTACCTACCCTTCTTTCTTCAATACATTCTATTAAATGAGCCTAAAACCAAATTTTCAATCATTACTTAAAAATTGAAGAATTATATTTGATAGGAATTCATCTCAGGAGGAAAGTTTCAGACCCAGTAGGATCCAAATTAATCCATGTTTCAAAAAAAAAAAAAAAAAAGTCACCTAAGTATAATCATATTGTTGGATCAAAATTGAGTATATTATTGTCAGTCTCGTGAGGTCCAATCAGATCAGATTTGTCCATTTCAGTCCAACCGGATCTCATCAGATATGAGTATCTTCAAATCAAACATAATTTTCCATTTTAAAATTTTTTTAGAAAAATGAAAAAAAATTATTGAAGGTCTGGTGGTGAACGTTGAATTGTTTAATTTCGCCTGAAGGTAGTGTTTCAAGTCACAATTGAAAATACTGAAAAAAAAATGTCAGGTCTTCTCCCTTTTTATTTTTTGATGTAGGTACCTACAGTTTTTGAGAATGTCACTTTTGACTCCAAATTGAGATTTAAAATCGCCCAATGCCAAAGTCTTACAATAAACGACTGAAAATTATTCGTTTGAGTGAACTGAAAGTTGATTTAGAATCATATTTTCAGAAATCTAATCCCATTAAACCTGATTACATCTAGTCAATTGTATTTAAGTTTATCTAAATCTAGCCTAATGAAATGGATCCAAATATTTTGATTCTATTGAATCCTTTTTTTTTTCAAAACCTATCAATTTGGATTCAATTGTCGGTGTTTAGAACATAATCTCTGTTTAAAACCGTTTTTATTGTTTAAAACATGTTTTTTTCAGGCCTTGTTTTTTTTAATTGCCCAATTTGTCCATAAATTACCAAGAACTTTTCTAAAAATGATTAGGTACCTAAATAATTTATTTGATATCTGTCAAATATAAAATATAAAACATTGAAGGTGACATATTTTTCGAATTTTATTAACATTTTTGATTGAACAAGAACAACAAAATCAAACTAAGTTACAAAGTACCAAAAAAAGTCTAAAAAAAAAAAACGAAAAAACTGAATCTAAAATTGTTACACATACTTGAAAAATGAAATTTTTTGCTTTAAACGTGTTTTAAAAACGTTTAAAACACAACAGGCCAAATCTTACACTTGAATTTAGGTTTAAAACAAAAAAAAATGTTTTAAACACTAAAAAAAACAGTTTTTTGTTGTTTTTTTTTCAACACTGAAAATAATTTTACCCCTCAGATTCCCAACAAGGGTTGCATCATCGCGAAGCGAATCATTTGAAATCACTATCAACAGAACACACCCACCTTCTTAATTTTGAGCAGATCTCTCAAAAAAATTAAAAAATTTAAAAAATTGAATTAAAAATTAAAATAGAAGCAAAAAAGATCTATTTGCAAGTTACAGACTTATCTACTGCATTTAGAGCAAAAAAATTTCAAAAATGAAGAAAAATAAAAAGATTTTCTTGAAAATAGGGCTCCATATAAACCAGGTGTGTTCGTCTGCCATTTTGTTCCTCATTGGACGAATTCAACATTGCGGTATACGGGAATTCAGCGAACTATGAACCCAAAAATACATATAATACGCGTTTGGAACTTTTCTACTAACATTTTCGAAAGAGAATTGAAAGATTTTTCCAATGATTTGCTGTAGGGTAGGTAATACGAGTACCTAGGTACTTACTTACGTCTTAATTGAAGTGAATTCATTTTTTCTTGATTTTCACTCATTTTTCAACATTTTTATTTTCAATTTTAAAATGGTTAAAATTGCGAAATTTAATTTTTTTATGAAGAACAAAATGTCAGATAGTAAACAAATCTGTTACTAAATTATGGTTTTGCCTACCTACTTCGGTACTTCATTTTGAGCAATTTTTTTCCCAGCACAAAAGCACCTGAACTTGAAGTAAGTTTACTCGTCTCTTGATTATAGGTTTGTTAACCTTACCTCACTTTGAGCAGATTTTTTTTCAAGTATCGTATTAATTTTATTTACTTCATTTTGAGCAACTTTTTCAAAAAAAAAAAAAAAACACAAAAATTAAGGTATTGTAAAATGAGATAAATTGGCACGTTTTTCTAAACAATTTTGACTTCACAACAGTTTTTGATTATACGTATGTCTATGTACCTCTTGAAAATATGTAAGTAAGATTTTGTGTTGCAAGGTCCTGGACTTCTCAAACAATTTTGAAATACATTCGAATCGGTTTAAATCAGGGAGAGTCAAAAGTAGAGCGAATGCATATGAAATTTGAGCTTCATTTGGTTCAATGGATATTTTCATTCTCAGCCAAAATTTGATTTAAAATTTTTTCAGAAATTCGAGAAATGGACATTGGTACCTGAAATTTTGACACATACGACACGATGATACGACAGTAAATTAGACATCAATAGAAAGGAAATTTTAACTGGCTTCAAAAAAAAAAAAAAAAAATCAAAAAAGTCGTAGGTAAATTTGAGTGAAGAATTTTCTAAACTGTTTGGAAGTTGGATTTTGCAGGAAAAATTTTACTTACCAAAGATACCTACCTTCTTTCATGGAAAGTTAGTTGCTTACTCTCCGGCTTGAAGAAGCTAGAACGATTTGTTACACGGTATACAGTACCCCCATACTTGAAAAAAAATCACATTAGGTAGATAAAATACGTTTACGTACGACTTTTCATAATATTTGCAATTTTGCTCTGAAAATTGACAAAAATGGACCGAGAATGTTTTTGAATAACCCTAATTTTCATCCTCCACGAAGTGATTTTATCAACTCAAACACAAAAAATTTCCAATTTTTGTAAATTTTCCACATCTTTGCGATCTTTTCGAACGACTTTACATAATTTCCTCGTTATTCTAAAAAAAGTTGCGAAAATCAGCACCTCGTCGACGAAAATACCGAGTAGAAAAAAAATCGAATTTCATTTCAATAATAAATTTAATTTTGAAAAGAATATTTTTGTACGAAAATCTTTAATAACTCGAATAAATACGACATCGCGATGCGGTGTTCCCATTGGTCTATCTATTTGGTCTTCAACATAGCGCTGAAAACAATGTCGCTTCTTTTATCTTATCTTTTGTTAATAATTTATTCGAGAAAAATAGCGATTTTAATTTCCGCTTTGTATTTTCGTACCCTTCCTTTTTTTAAAAAATATATTGTTATACGTAAATAAAAAGATTTTCACACCGATGGCGGATAATTTTGTTTAAAAGACATTTTCTCACGCGATGTTACAGATACTTTTAGATGAAATTTCATCGTAAGTATAATTCGTTGACCGCGTGTTTTATTAATACGAATTTATCTTTATCACTCTTACTTATAGTCTGATTAATGTTGCCAACGTAAACAAAATTAATTTCTTGTTTCGTAATATGTAATTGTCGTCGTACTAGACAACTTTTTTCTCGCACTCGGTCGTAATTATTATTTTGCACATGTGGCGTTAATAGAGAAAACTTTTTTCCAGTTTTTGTGTCCTTTCTTATTGTGTTTTGGACGTGAAGAAAAGCACAACTTTTACCGATATCGAACCTCGTTCCAAGTTGTGTTTTGTTGTGGCGTATTTTTATTTATGTTCGGGTAAATTATAACAGGATGTTGTGTACAGTTTTATTTGATATGTGTTTCGAAGTTATAAGGAGGAAGCGGATGGCAATACGAACGGAAAGTGTAAGACAAAGTTATTGGTTCGGTGTTTTCTCGAGTGCTGTAAAAAATCCAAAAATCAAAAATACCTCTCAAAAGCGTATTTTTTTGGAGGTTGATCGAATGATTTATATTTTACAACGATGTATTTTTTTAGAAATGTGTTTACCTATAGGTGTGTGAGAGGTACGAGTATTTTTTTTTTTTATTTCGTAGACTTGCTAATTGCTTTGCAAACAGATTATTTTCTCGGTAGACGATTCGATTGACCTCCACCGAAGTATTCTTTCAAATACGCAGTCTTTTGCTGTAAATTTTTCACCGTCTTCAAACATACGATAGAATTTTCGTCTGCTAATTAAAGATTGAAAACACCAACACGTATAGAACAAAAGAGGCTCGACGAATTAAAATCTTCTAAACGGATTGTTTTTCTCGATAAACTCCAGATAATGTAATTTTGCCTCTATCCTGAGACGAAAATCGAGTACCTATATAAGGAGGAAAAAGGAATAAGAGAGAAAAAAAAGGCAAGAAAATAGCGTCGTCATTAGGCATTAAGTAATTATTTACCGCAACCTCGTGCTTTATTTCTCTTTAACTTATTAATTAGAGAGGCGCTGTATTTTTTGTCTACGAGAGAAGAAAATTTTTCTCGATGGCATTGGCTGAAAAACGAAACCCCCGTTAGTTTTTATCTGGGTCGGCAATTAAATAGCTCCTTGAGACGCGAATTGATCTTTCGCCATCTTATTAATCATCTCTATGGGGACCGTAAAGTTGATCAGAAAATGGCGATATACTAACTGCAGATATAGTAGAGGAAAACGGTCACAGCTTAATCCATTAAACTAACCATTCGATTCGAAGCTGATCAAAAAATTTTAAAACTCCGGACACGATTTTATTTTTTATGTCTTTATTATTAGCACACGCGTATCCCAAATCTTCACTTTTATCTCTCTCTGTATTGCCAAACTTTCGAGTGCGTCCCCTTTTTTTCTTTCTATTTTTTTTTCCTTCTGCTTCTTCTTCTTTTCTAGAAAACGAAAACTTGACCAAGGTTGTGTATACGTATACCGAGAGAGAATCGACAAATAACCCAATGCCAATCGTTGGTTCGATGGTTACGCGTCATTGAACTCGGTATTCGCAGAAATTTCTGCGTTATGCGGATATTCCGTTTAGAAAGTCTTTTCCTATTATGTCGACTTCGTTAAAGCAGTCGAGTTAAATTTGCGAATTGATGTTTCAGCAGGATTTTTCTTTTCTTACGCAAAAACCCGACACCGACAAAAAATTTACCAAATTGGATTCCGCGCTTCTGCAGGTACATTTCTTCTTCGTCGTCTTACTGTACCATGTTCTGTCTGCAAGAGAGATGTCTCGAAAATGTATACGAAATTTTTCCATCGTTTACGATGCGAACATTTCTATTTTCGTGATTATAAGAAAAAAAAAAGAAATAATGGAATTAGTTTCGAATTCTGCTCAGCTTACGAACGTATATAGTGTTCTTCTTTAAACAACTATAATCATTCAAATGTCTCCTTTTCGTCTTTATTTTCTTGTGGATTGAAAACGAAAGTATATTTTTATCTCGAGCTCCATTTTTATAGCGGAGAATTACGTCATTTTATTAATTTAGTGACACAAAGGTCGGGATTTCACTTTCATTTCGTGTGAAAAGTCACTGTAGTGGGCCTACGTAGTATTTAAAAAATGCAGATGATGAATTACTGTATGTAGATTGCCCATCTTGAAAACTGAAGGATCAAACGACATTTTATGGGTAGATAAATTTTCAAGTGAGTTTCTGATTATGCAGATAAAAGATAGAGAAAATCTATAGTTGTTGGTACGTCAAAAAAATACTTAGATAAATAGGTACCTACGTACAATTTTTAAAACCACATAATCATTCAAAAAATTGTGTAAAATGCTTAAAAATGTTACTGGGTGACCACAACGTTCTCTCTTTTTGGCCATATAAAGTTGGAATAAGGCAAAACTAGCTTAGCTGCAAAGTGTGCGTAGCTAGCTGCCTTTTCTACAGCTATAACCGCTATTACTCGTACATATCTAAGTAAGTAGTGCATGCCTCTAATTTTTCAGAATTCTCATTATCTTCATATATATTACATACAATAAATTCATATCATTTTCAAGTTCACATATTATCTACAACTTATAGAACTTTTAATCAATTTTTGGAATTCTCAGTGTCTCTAAATGACAAATTTTCATATTTTGTTTAGAATTTCCATTGTCTTCAAATTTATAAAATTTCAAACCAATTTTCAGAATTTGCCTTTGATTCTAAAATTATTAAATCATATAAAATATGTTAAGAATTCGCATTGCCTCTAAATTGCACAAAAAAATATGGGTAATTTTTACAAAAAATTTTGACTACATATTTATCACAATAACCGGATCCCATTCAAAAATACATAATATAAGTATGATAAAATTTGTTTTGAAAATCAGTAATTTCTAACTGTTCAGTTACAATAATAATTTTTACTGTAATCTTATAGTAAAAATCATAATTTTAATAAATTTTGCTATAACATTAGTAAAAATCATTTTGTTTTAATAATTTTTACTGAATCATGATAATAAAAATTACATAAACCAAGTTGTGTAAGAATTACTCATTTTAAAGTAATTTTTATATCATAAAAAGTAAAAATTACTCATCTTAAGCCTTAAGGTAATTTTTACTGTACTTACGGTGCTATAGGTATAGTAAAAAGTATTTGAATAAATGAAATGAAAATTCATTTAGCAAAATGATATCATCATATTTCATAACTTTGTTTTTATAAATCAAAATGAGGGGGCTACAGGGTTCAAAATTCGTTTTTTTTTGCACCAGCATCATGTACTCACTCCACAGCATTTACCTATCCAATATTTCCAACGAAAAATCCGTCACCTATACCTACCTACCTGATGGGGATTCGAACCTGGGACCCTACAATTCCTATTCCTACCTACATGCCCTAACCATTCGACTACGAGTTCACATGGAGTGTTTGGGCATTAAAAGAATATATTTGTTGGGTAAACGCCCCACCAAACCACTCCCACTTGGAATATACAGCTAACAGATGAGGGGTGTAACAGGGTACAATGAGACAGCTGATTTGAAAAGCGGAGATGGAATAGACTGGGGGTATAGCAGGGTACAATGAGCGGCAGGTGTTTTGCAAGTCCCCTTTCTCCTTTTTTAGGAATTTATGCATTAAAATAATGAACTAAAATTGCAATTACTCAGCAATTACCCATCCGAATTGAATGAAAAATAATCTATTCCCTCCGCCTTAATAATTCTCAAATGGTGTCCAATAGGTACAAAAAACGGTTGGATAGTTTAAGAGAACATTCATGTATAATGAAATTTGATTTCTCAAAGCGAAACCAATAGTGTGCTACGCACACTAAAAACCGGTTTCCCAGAGTTGGGATTGCCCAAATGGTAATCTCCACAATTTTATGGATTTTTTTTTTTTTAAGAATTTGGTACTTACTTTTTCTCACTGATTTCAAAAGTTGACCTAAAAGTGAAGAATATTTTCAACATAGAAGGTTCCCAGAGGTGAAGCATAAGGGTTTCAAGTTTTCTGAAGAGACAGGATTAGAGCTCCAAAAACTTCTTTTTTCTCCCTCTTATTGAAAGTGAGCCTCAACCAGACACACAGGTCAATGATCTTAAGAGGCCACACAGACAGACAGCTTTTGGAAGTCAGACGAGGACCGGCCTCAAGGAAGGCAGGGAGGAGCTTCCCCTCTAGGCTTCCGGAAAATAGAATAAGTTGGCAAATTGGCGATTCTCACGCGTCAGTTAGCAAAAGGATCCTAATTAGAAAAAATGAAAATTTTGAAAATTTCAGCTTGAATTCCAACATAAATAGCTGCAAACTGGATTTTGAAATACCAACTGGAAAAATTCAAGGATTTTTCCAATAATTATTTCTTAGAATTTGAATTACACATTTTTGAGAGCTTTTGCCCTCGCTTTGCTTGGGCTATCTGCTCTTCTTCCAAATAAAAAAATACATGTTCAAATTCAAGAAATGTTAGAAGTTTGAATCAGAAAAATTAACTCCTCCCTGCATAAAGAAACTTTTTTTTACGTCTCAAATTTTTGAAAGCTTTTGATCTTGCTTCACTTGGTCTCATTTGCTTTTCTTTTTCATGTTCAAACTTTTTTTTAAAAATCATCATTCAAATTTTAAAATTTTGAAGCAAAAATAATAAACTCCTTACTCCTTTATTTATCTGTAAGATGTCATTTTTGTTACAAGTATATTTTGTGCGTTTCTCACACTGTTTTTGTCATCTTGGTGCGTTTGGCATTTCCGATACCTCCTGGGGTGTCGCCTCATTGAGCAATTAGTGGCTGTGTGTTTTCTATATATTTTTACGATACACAGATACGCATATAGACTTATATGAAGCGCACATTTATTATGAGGGGTTATCTTAGCGACCATGGGTGAAGGAGGCAGGGGTTCTCCCACTTATTTGAGTACAAATATACCAGCAAAGAGTTTGGCTGAGCACAGAGATCTCAGTCATTATAAGACTGTGTTGAAGTAAAATGCCTGTGCTTGTTGCTGCTGTTTTCCCTGGTCATCTAAGAGATACCTGCTCCATTGATGCTGTATTGACGTTTATAAATACGATACCAAGTATTACGCGAATATGTAAGTTATCTTACTGAGTACACTGATAAGGTGCACTGGGGCAAGTCAGAATGATTTTTCACAATTTCAACTTTGACCAGCTGTTACTCCCCTTCTAATGAACCAATATGGATCAAATTTATTATGCAGGTTCCCATAAGGGTTCTTAATCTGTGGTGAAAATTTGAGCGCGATTGACACAGTAGCTTTCGCTCAGTGGAATAAAATATAAACTGTTCTGACTTGGGGGAAGTCAGAACAGGCTAAACTTTGCAGAGGCGCAGATTACCAACGGAGCGTCCAAGAAAAATTGCACTGAAACAAAATTGTACAGAATGTAATCCTCTTTGAGATCACTCTCATCAGATTTTCACTAGGACGCACGGTTCGTCCGCTATATGCGAAAAATTAAGAAATAGAAAGTCTGTATTTTAGAACAAGTTCAAAACAACAACAAAATACAATTGAACCAAAGACATCTAAAATTGAACTGAATTGCGAAAATTTTTATGCCGTGATGAAGTGGGGGTAGTACCCTCAAGTCACCTTTAGTGGCACTTCGCCAGATATAAACCTCTAGGCGCTAGAGCAAGTTTTCTAACTTACCCCAAATTCCAACTTCCCACGGTGCACTTTACATGAATGCTTGTTAGAATATATTTCGCTTTAGTTAATTGAATGACATCGACCTTGCAGCTTAATTCAGTTCGCTTTATGTTCACTTCTTAATAGACCAACTGTGCAATGGTAATGAAATGGCACCAACATCTCACCACTACTAACACAACATTTTACAAGAAGTGTAAGGTACTGGGTTTGGGAATGGAAATGGTCATGCGCCAGTTACCCTAGGTTACCCGCTTGGAGAGAGGGGATGATAACCAACACAACAACATCAACTACAACGACAAACCAGATGACGCGCCTCCTCTCGCCTCTTCTTCTTAAGTCACACATGCGCATTGCCATTCCCAAACCCAGTACCTTACACTTCTGTAAAACTTTGTGTTAGTAGTGGTGAGATGTTGGTGCCATTTTGTTACGTTAGAATCCATATACACAGTTGGTCTATTAGAGGAGGCAACAAGATTATTTACAAGGTCGATGTTAAAGTGATATAGAAAAGACTAGTGTGCGCACTCCCCATAAGACCCAGTGTTAAATGATCGGCCGAAAAACGCGTCACGCCAAACTACACCACCATGCAGCGCATTTCGAGTAAATTGTATTTAACTACAAAAAACACGAAAAAACCATTTTTTTTCATGAGTCTTTCAACTTTGAGCTTTCGTAACTTTTCTTCTATGGCGCGGCAAACTTTCAAACCTACTCCATCGTGTAGAGTTTTTTACGTAGATCATTTTCCTTACCTCAAATACCTATGTCCTCGATCAAAATTTTGAGTAAATTGCATTTAACTACAAAAAAATATGAAGCTTGTATAGAAAATAATGATATTCCTATGGCGCTAATGCTATCAGCGCTACTATAGTGATAAATTATCCCAGTGGAGGCTCCGACCCATGATATTTTCACAGTGCGCACACTAGTCTTTTCTATATCACTTTAGTCGATGTTGAATGATATCATGGTGCATTGCGCATGCAATGTAACCAAGTATATATGATTCTAATTGGGACAGTGATTGTGATTAGTACAGTGGTCACCTTTTGATATGCTCATTATACATCTTATCAGCGAGTCAGGACCCTGCAAGGGACTCAAAGAGGTACCACTATGCAGTATGTGTGACTAGCCATACAAACGACGATGTGGCCTCTCAGTTAAATCTGTGTTGGTGCCTAGGGCGTCGCTGAACAGTGCTGCTAGTTGGCCATTGAAGATCATTCTGTTATACTGACACTGATGGGTGAACCACAGGTTACATTGGTACTTGGGTCCGAAGCATCCCCACAGATGGCCGTGGCTGAGACTGCATGGCCTGAGATGGAGGTCTTTTAGAAATGATTGAGATTGAGATATTTGCGAGTTAGCTACAAGTTATTTACGAGCCTTGCATGATCTACAAGTAGTACATGAGTGTGTACTCGAAAGCGATTATTTTTATTACAGATCGCTTATCATTAGAGCTCAGATTTTTATGCACTTAAAAAATCATTTTATGCGCATAAAATATGCATTTATTTTGATCAAATTATGAAAAAATATGCCCTTATTCATCAAAATATACACTTTTATGCAACATCAATATGGGTATCTATAGAAAGGATTTTTCATTTCAAAGGTGAAGAGAAGGCTAGAAAATTGAGAAATTCAAAAAAAAGGAGTTAAAGTCTTCAATTTGACTTTGAATAATCAATTTTAGGTTAACTGTAAATCGATTAAAAAAAGTTTTTTTTTCAATTTTTTTCCACTTTTTCAATTTTTAATAAAAAATACTACCAAAAATGGATTTTTTGGCCAAAATTTCCAAAATATGACTAAAAAATGGAAAAAATGGCCAAAATATGACGAATATGCGCTTAAAATGTCTAAAATATGCATTTATATGCATTTATACCCAAATTATGCAAAATATGCGCTAACAAGTTGGGCTCATTTTACTCAGAATTGTATGATTCACATAAATCCATAGGATATGCGCGATCTTCTGCAAAGAATGAAAATATGACAAATCATAAAAATCCGAGCTCTACTTATCATTCATCCAAGTTCCAGCCAAGCCAGAACTCCGGACCTGACAACCTCAATTGATTGATTGATCGATTTACAATATCTGTGCTTGGTAATGGCTATTTCCTGACACATTTTCAAACGAATTTTCAAAACACACTCTTTTACATATCACACAAGTTAAAATTGTTTTTATTCCTCCGAAATATTAGGTAATTTTTGAGAGCTTTTTGCTTTTGTATTTTCAAAGAACTTTTTGAAAAAGTCATCATTCAAATTTCTAAAATTTTGAAGAGATATAATAAACTTCTTTCATGAAGTAACTCATCACACAAAAAATATTGTTTTTTATACCCTTGAAATATTGATTTTTGAGAGCTTTATCCTTGCTTTGCCAAGGTCAGTTTGTTTCTCTTTTCTGTTGCGAGTAAGTTGGAAATTTTTGATTACACCTACATCACTTATAAGAATTATCAATGTTGATGTTTGAATAAAAATAAGTTTTATTTGCCATGTGTACTTCATTCTTCAAAAATTTTGAGTTGGAAATTTCAAGGCAAAAAAAAGTTACGAGTCGTCATTTTTATGTTCTCCCTCCCCCCTCCCCCTGGAAACCCACTTTGGTACGGCCCTGAGCCAGACAAACGGGTCAATGACCTTAAGAAGCCAAACAGATAGACGACCTTGAGAGGCCAGTCAGATGGGTGAATGACCTTAAGAGCCATACAGACAAGCGAACGGCGCGGCCCTGGGAAGTCACACTGACAGGTCAATGACTTTAAGAGGCCAGACAAATCAGAAAAATTGGAAAAAATAACGCACAAAATTGCGAAAATTCGCTAAAAATTGGAAAAATTAAGGCAGAAAAATATAGAAGTTTCCAATTGATAATTTTCACATTTTCATCACCGCTATAATTTTCCTTCAGTTCGTAGAGTAAAAATGTTAGTTATTACGTGCAAGGTACTGTGTACCTATCTATTCGTACCTATTCATGTACGTATTCTCGTATGTGTTATCTTTATCTTGTTGAAATATATTTTACTCGTTTGTTGGCCATGCCACGGTGTGGTTCTATTCTTCTTTCTCTCGTACGTATATATCTACGTTGGTCTCTCTCTCGCATATTCTAACATGGTAGCGAGCGTTAACTTGTTTTAAAGTGCAACTTTTTGAACTTTTCGCGGTTTTGGCGAGTATTTTGTGAATTTTTGCAGTTTTAATATGAGCTTTTTGTAAGTTTGAACTCGTTTTACGCGATTTACGTATTGGTATTACTGTGTGTCGCGATATGTCTCAGTCAAACGACAGATCACCGGTTCCTCTTTTCGATGGCATTGGATATTCTGCCTGGCGTTTTCGTTTGGAGCTGTTTCTTGAGGAAAAAGAGTTGCAAAAATGGCTCACTGAGGCTCCTACTTCGGCGGACGATAAGAAGGCGGACTTAAAGGCGAGAAATTTTATCGTAAGGTTTTTGTCAGATAATCTACTAGAGCTAATTTCGAACGAGTCAACTGCGTTTGGTATGATAACCAGATTAGATGAAGTTTATCAGCAGCAAAATGATGCTCTTCAGATCCTAGCTGTCCATGAGCTAAATATGTTACAATTTTGCCCGGAAAAAGAAACTCCCAACGATTTCGTTGCCAAGTTCAATACGGCTGTAAATAAAATCCGAGATGCTGGTAAACCTATGGACGAAAAGTCAAAGCTCCATAGCTTTATATTAAAGTTACCAGATTCGATGGGCCATATTTCGGATATCGTTGATGTTTTACCAGAGGGAAAATCGAAGTTGTCATATGTCCAATCCAAGTTTATCACGCACGGCGCAAAGTTACTTACCAATGAGCCAAAAGAAAAATCAAGTACACCAGTGTCGTCTATATCTGCGGCCAAATCAGAAGTTGAAGAAAGAGTAGAAGGTGCCGAGGTGTTTAAAGCTCAAAGAGGCAGATCTCATCAATCGAATCACTCTAGTCAATCCGGTAATCGTGTTTGTTATTATTGTCATAAACCTGGTCATTTAAAGAAAGATTGTTGGCAGAGGAGTAATTCTAATCGAGGTAACAATCGGAGGGGTAGAAGTAATAATTATCGTGGTAGAAATTTTGATAATAGTAATAATGGTAGAAATTATGATAATGGTAGAAATAATGATAATAGTAGGAATAATTACGATAATAATGGTGGAAATAATCGTAGAAGGGAACCTAGAACGTTTTTGGTTGAGGTAGGGCCTCATGATGTGTCTAATAATTCTTGTGTCGTAAATTCTAGTTCAACTGGCCAAATGAAATGGCTCTTGGATAGTGGGTGTACGGATCACCTTGTTAATGATAAAAAGTACTTTTCAAAATACATTGAACAGTGTTGTGCGTAACGATATTTTTTTTCGTTCCATTATTTCGTTACGTTACAAAATTAGCATTTTTTTCGTTACGTTTTTTCGTTACAGTACTTGTAACGAAAAAAATGCTGTAACAGTATTTTTCGTTACACCGGTACTTGAACTTTTTTGTTACGTTATTTTCGTTATTTCCGTTACAATTTTTTCGTTACAGAAACGTTTTTTCAACGTAGAATTGATGATATTTTCAAAGAAAAATGCATTTGTAACGAAAAATTGTAACAGAAATGGCTAAAATAACGGAACCAAAAGGTTTAAATACCAAAAAATACCGTTACATTTTTTCGTTACAGATATAATCATAATACAATTATGTTTATTAAAAAGGGAATTTTTGAAAAAGTCAAGCTTGGAAGGTAAAAAATCTCATTTTTTGACTCAACTTGAAAATATTGTAACTAAAAAAATAACAAAAAAGGTAACAGAATTTTTTCGTTTTTCGTTACGTTACATCAGGAAAAATATCGTTACGTTACGTTTCAGTTACACAACATCACATGATCAAAATAACGTTTTCGTTACAGTTCCGTTACCTGTAACGAAAAAAATTTCGTTATTTTCGTTTTTCGTTACAGTTACTGTTACGGGACGCCAACACTGACATTGAATTAAAAACACCTATCAATGTAAAAATGGGTGACGAATATCCGTTGAGTGCCAAAATGATAGGCACAATTAATGTCGAATTTAGAGTAGGTTCCGAAGTAGTGCCATGCACAGTGAAAAATGTTCTGCTTGTTGAAGAAGTGCCTTATAATCTCCTTAGTTCTGGTAAACTCGATGATGCTGGGTATTTTTGTTTGACTGGTCAAGGAAAAGTGGAAATTACGGATGAGAATGGCGAGATGGTTGCTATTGGTCGGAAATCAGGGAAACTTTACGAAATCGAGTGTGATTATTTTTCTGATTTGGATAGTTGTGTAAATGTTGCGTCTGTGGAAAAAGATAGGAAATTTTGGCATAGAGCACTTGGGCATGTTAATTTCTTTGATTTACGAACTTTGTGTAGGGAGCAAGCTGGTGATGGTCTTCCTGATGAAATTCCTAGCGATTACGTAAACTGTGATATCTGTGACAGAAATAAATTGAAAAAATTGCCTTTTAAAAAAAATTGTAGGTTTCGAGCTCGTCAAGTTATGGAAATTGTTCACACAGATGTCAGTGGTCCTCACAGCACCCTCGGATACTTAGGTCAGAGATATTTCGTTACATTTATAGATGATTTCAGCAAGTATGTTGCTGTGTATACGATTAAGTCGAAAGATGAAGTTTTACAGTGTTTTCAGCATTATTATAATGCTATGTGTACTCTGACTGGAAAGAAAATCAAGTATCTGAGGTGTGATAACGGTAGGGAATATATCAACAAGCATTTCTATTATTTTGCGAAGGAGAAAGGTTTCAAAATTCAGAAGGTACCTCCATATACTCAAGCTTTGAATGGTGTAGCTGAGAGATATAATCAGATTATTATGAATCGATCTATGTGCCTGTTTGATGAGTCAAATTTGGATAGAAAATATTGGCCTGAGGTTGTCAAAACGTCTGTTTATTTGGGTAATCGAATAATGGCAAATTCTCAATTGAGTGTGACTCCTTATGAGATAATACATGGTCGGAGGCCAGATCTCAGCAATGTTGTATTGTATGGTTCGTCTTGTTTTGTCCGTGTACCTGACCAGAAAAGAGTTGATAAATTTTCGAAAAAAGGTGTACAAGGTACAGTTGTTGGGTATGGTGATACTGGGTATAGAGTTTTAATTGCTGGTGAAATTGTAATAAGTCGTCATGTGAAAATAATCGATAGTAGTAAAAGTAGGATCGTCTATCTTGATACTGATGATGAGGAGGAAGAAAGTGTACCTAAATTGTCTGTTTCTGGGGAAAAAACGCCAAAAAAAAGATCAGAGAGTGAGAATTCCGAGCTGAGAAGGTCTCAACGAGAAAAGAGAAAACCAGATTGGTATGGAGAGCCTGTTGCCTATTTCATTGAAGTAGGGGCACCTCAGACCTATTCACAGGCTGTTGGTGATGAAAATTCGGAAAAGTGGCAAGAAGCCATGGAGAGAGAGTTGGAAAATATAGAGAAAAATGAGACTTGGTCGTTGGTTGATTTACCTGAGGGAAAGAAAGCTTTAGGAGTGAAGTGGGTTTACAGTCGTAAGTGGAATGGTAAGTACAAGGCAAGGTTGGTGGTATTGGGATATCAGCAAGAGGAAAACGGAGAAGAGAGTGTGTATTCGCCTGTGGCTAGTATGACAGCAGTGAAAAGTGTACTGGTGCTTGCTCAAATAAATGGCTGGGAAATTGAGCAGTTAGATGTTGATAGTGCATTTCTCAATGGTACTGTAAAAAGTGAAGTTTACGTTGAACAGCCTAAAGGTTTCAAAAAACGAGAAGGAAAAAAAGTGTATAGGCTATGGAAGGCATTGTATGGTCTTAGAGAGAGTCCTAGGTGTTGGTTTCAACATTTAGATGAATATCTCAAGTCATTGGGCTTTCGTAATTTTGAAACGGAAAAATGCGTGTATATTTTGGTAAAGGATGGAAAGGTGGTTTTTCTTGTCATTTTCGTTGATGATTTTCTGGTAACTGGTGATAGTGACGAATTTATTGAATACGTAAAGTCAAAGTTGTGTGCTAAATTCTCGATGAAAGTAATGGGCAAAGTTAAAAATTATCTTGGTATTGAGATAACAAGAGATTCAAATAGTATGAAATTGAGCCAACGTGCATACATCGAAGAGTTGGCAGAAAAGTACAGGGTTAATGGTTCTTTATTTGGTCGTTTCAATACTCCGATGGAAACAGGTTTAAAATTGGTTGCTCAGGTTGATTCGGATTGTGATTTGCCCTATAGAAATCTAATTGGTGCATTATTGTACATCTCTGCAGCAACAAGACCTGACATCGCTTTTTGTACTGCTTATCTTAGTCGAATGCAAGCAGGTTATACCAAAGAGCACTTTGAATACGCTCTACGTGTACTTTCATATCTGTATCATACTCGAGCGTTATCTTTGAATTATTCACGTCGACAAGATGAGGTACTTGATGTCTTTGTAGACTCGGACTTCGCCGGAGATATAGGCGATCGAAAGTCCACCACAGGGTTTGTTATTCGCCTATTTGGGAATCCTATCTCTTGGAAATCGTTGAAGCAGGGAGCAGTGACACGTGCTTCAACTCATGCCGAGTATTACGCACTTGCGGATGCAGTGCAGGAGGTGGTATGGGTCAAGTGGCTGATTAGCGAATTTGGTCTTGGTGATAGGATAGGAAAAATCAAAGTCTACGAAGATAATCTAGGTGCAAGACAACTAGGTAACAATGGTAATTTTACGGGTAAAAGTAAGCATATTGATATTGCTAAGAGATTCGTTGTAGATTACGTTGAAAAAAAGGAAATTGTAATTAGCGAGGTGGCGTCTATTGATAATATCGCTGATACTTTTACGAAACCCTTAGATAAGAATAAATTTGTTAAATTTAGATCCGATTTAGGTGTATATTGAAATATCTTATCTGATGTACTGATTCGTTGATTTGTTACCAATTTATTTATCTCGTTGTAATTTTATCTTGTCGTATGTACCTATTTGTGTAAATTTTATCCCGAATTGTGTTATTATTTTATCATGTTTTAACTGGTTTTAAATTGTTTCAAATATGTTGTAATGTATTATTTTATTGAAGTATTTTAGCATAAAAGTTCATAAGCCACAAACTCGAGGTGGCGTGTTAGTTATTACGTGCAAGGTACTGTGTACCTATCTATTCGTACCTATTCATGTACGTATTCTCGTATGTGTTATCTTTATCTTGTTGAAATATATTTTACTCGTTTGTTGGCCATGCCACGGTGTGGTTCTATTCTTCTTTCTCTCGTACGTATATATCTACGTTGGTCTCTCTCTCGCATATTCTAACAAAAAAAATCGACCAATTCGATGATTACGAAAAACGATCAACTTTCTCTAAAATAATCGTATTAAAAACTGCGAGCCTGTCGTCGAAATATTTATAAGTAAGTAGTTTTTAAAGTAAAAATACAAATCGCAAAAAAGGAAGAAAAAATTACCTAGCTAAAACGGAGACCAAGACGATGGGATGCGATGCGAGATGCGATGTAGGTACCGTAAACTGGAAAATGCGTCTCGTAATAGTAGTTTTGTAAATTTTGTATACGATATACTCGCGAAAATCCATATAAACGCGTTTTCGTTCTTACATAGGCGGTCGTACCTACTTTTAAACCCATTAAGAATTGTAGGTCGGCTACAATTTTAGCCTATGAAATTATCAGCGAGAAAGTTTGAAAAGAAACACGATTTGATAATTTGAAAACTACATTTTAAACTTTTTTTTTGCCATTTTTATTCTTACTATATATAACTTCCTCGTACAGCTTTATTGATTTTTGTAATCGAAAATTTTGTAGTATTTTTTGGTCCACCTTTTCCTAATAATGTAAACGTATCATGATACTTTGCCACACATATGAGTACTTGGAAAACACACATTCGGCTACATTGGCTTAAAATCCAGGCCATTTTACGTTGATAACGAAGACTTTGATGACGCATAAGAGAAGGAGGCGACGCGGAGGAGGAGGGTGCAAAAAACCGTGATAATTTTCAGCATTCAATTAATTACACGATTAAGATAAGGAAGAGTATAAATTTACGCCGGTTATACTCTTACTATATACTAAGTATAAATTGCGAATAGATCGAGTCGAGACGAACTTCTTAAAAGTGTAATCCTTCGGGTGGAAAGTTGAGAGCGTAATGTTGCCCTATCGCGCAGATAAAGCGCAGCCGGCAGATCCTCATGTAGAAATAAATTACGGCCCAGAAATCACGGCGGTTAAGATAATTTTTATTGTTTTGGCCAGTTTAATGTACAATTTGAAAATATAGTCGAGTGTGCGTTAGACACGTCCACCTCATTATTAGAATTTAATTTTCAGTTAAGACAATTTTCTTTTTGCCAATTTTTTCCGTCCGAAAACAGATAACCTCCTGCTGTAGCATCGATTCTTATCTTCTTCCTTCTTCTTCATCGCTTTTCTGGGGCCGTATCTTTGCTTATATTTTTGGCACCGTTCCCGTACTTTTATCGTCTACGAGCCGACTATACTGTGCTGTATACCGACGAATGTGTTTCCTCTTCGTTTTTTTTTTGAAATCGAGAATTCGCTTTTTAAAAACAACGCCGCCGCCATGTACCCTATGTATTTGTAAATACGAGTAGACTACAGCATCAGATTTTCTGAAAACCGGCGAGCTTCCGCTTTACGTCCGTTGTGGTTAATTTGTGGATTGAGAGAATTTGAATTTTCAATATCTAGGTATATATTGTAGAAAGAGTCCAGTCTGTATCGGGGTTAAACGTAGGTATATAGGTACCTTATGTAATTTTGTGTTCCATAGAATTAAACATCTGATAAATTTTCAAAGAATAGGTTCTTTGATGATAGTTCGAGTAATAACACCAATGTTTTGGTTGAAATACTCATCAGTCGAACAATACGTTTCGATTCAATAACAATAAGAGATGTTTTGTGCTCGTAATTTAAGCTGCAGATGAAACTTTGTCTGTTCGACTTTCTTCACATTCAGCAAAGCTTCATTACAAGTATCGAGTACGTCTTTTTTTATTGCTTTTCCCGTGCTTGAAAAATCGTTAACAGAAAAACACCGAATGTTCTTTTTTTTCCTAATGAAGAAGTTTTTGGAGAAACAAACTCGTGATTAGAGATTTTTTTCAATCTGGTGAAAGCTCGGATTAACCTGTGATTTCACAATGGTGTACTTAGTGTTATAAAATGTAAGTAATTTTGTCATCATCTGTGGTCTACTGACTACCTAACGAACATTTATAAAATGCGTACCTATAGGTCTAAGACTAGCAGTACCTATCCGTTCTCTAGAAGGTACCTTACCTATCGTACTACTATACAGGGTGCCCAGAAATATCGAGAACCCCTAAAAAAGTTTTCTATACTAAAATACTTTGGTTGGTCACAGTGAATGATAATAATGATAGCACATGATTGGTTGTTGGACTGGAGAGATAACATTCCACCAATCATATGCATCTATTTCATGTTGCCAACCTATACTTTTAGATAATGAAAAACTTTCTTACGAGGGGTGCTCGATATTTCTGGGCACCCTGTATCTATCTCACAAATGAAGTATTCAAAGTTGTTGTTGGTTTTTCTTTCTCTTGAATAATTTGTTTATCTTTTCGTAAATAAAGCCAAGTTTGTCATGACATCTTCACATTTCATGTTTCATCAGTGATTCAGTCATTCGTGAACAATTTTTTCATTATCAAGTTGATCACTCACGCGAACAAATCTTCTTCAAAACTATTTAGTGGGTTGATTTGTCGAATTTGAGCAAATCGTTCGCGAACGAATTGAGTCCAATTTTTGATGATAGGTTTGAAACAGTCGAGTTTCAGCATTCTATTCATAATTTGATTTTTCAGTTTTCAATAATCTATTCGTTCGCGAACGATTTGCTCAGAGGAGAAAAATCGTTCGCGAACGAATCGTTCACAATTTTTATTGCTAAATTAGAGAATTCAGATGATTTTTCGATTTCGAACAAATCGTTCACGAACGAATTAAATCCAGCTTTTGATGATAGATTGATAGGATTTAACCTGGTAAGCCTCATTATTCTCTGCATAATTTGATGTTTCAGTGATTCATTCGTTCGCGAACGACTTTTCTCGTATGGGCAAATCGTTCACGAACGAATTAAATCCAGTTTTTGATGATAGGATTCAACTATTAAGTTTTGTTATTCTATGCATGATTTAATTTTTCAGTGATTCATTCGTTCGCGGACGATTTTTCCCAACTGAGCAACAGCAAATCGTTCCCAAACGAATCATTCACAATTTTTTATTCAGCCTGGAGATTGTTATTCTTGTCGTGTTCGATTCTCAGCAAATCGTTCACGAACGAACTAAATCCAGTTTTTGATGGTAGGATTTAAGTACCTACCTGTCAAGTTTCGTTATTCTCTACATAATTCGATTTTTCAGTGATTCATTTCATTCGTTCGCGAACGATTTGTTCTAAGAAGGAAAATCGTTCGCGAACGAATTTAATCAAATTTTTGACGATAGGATTGAAATTGTCAAACTTTGTCATTCTAGGCATAATTTGGTATTTCAGTGATTCATTCGTTCGCGAACGATTCTTCTCATCAGAGCAAATCGTTCACGAACGAATTAAATCCAGTATTTGTGACGCGGCCAGCGATACCATACCATATGTCGGCAAACATTTTTTTCGTTTTATTGTGGTTTCTGGTAGTGTTTTTCTTCCTCTTTTCAATGGTGCAAACAGATTTTCAAAATATTAATATCTGACAAATTTTCAAAATTTCAAAGTTGCGTATTTTTTGAAATTCAAAAACCAAAATTCTGAGAAAAACGTGTTTGAAAGTTTGGGTTATTTTTGTAACATTTTAAAAATTTTTTTTTTTTTTTTTTTTGATTTTCTTCATCTTTTAATGGTTTTACAACATGATATTTTTTTTTTTTTTTGACATTTTTTTATGAAAAGCACTTTTGTAAAACCGGTTTTTCACCACTAAAACGACGTGTTTGAGATCGGTGGGTACACCCATTCCAAAGTATAGGCTTCATAGTATATGAATCGACAAAAAATTTTTTTTTGATATTTTCTGACTTTTTCTATGAAAACGCGATTATCTCAAAAAAAAGTTTTCCGACATATGGTATGGTATCGCTGGCCGCGTCACATTTGATGATAGGATTCCACTATCAAGTTTTGTTATTGTTATTCTATGCATGATTTAATTTTTCAGTGATTCATTCGTTCGCGAACGATTTTTCCTCATCTGAGCAAATCGTTCGCAAACGAATCATTCACAATTTTTTATTTAGCCTAAAGATTCTTATTCTTGTCGTGTACGATTCTCAGCTAATCGTTCACGAACGTATTAAATTCAGTTTTTGATAGTAGGATTTAAGTATGTACCTAACTGTCAAGTTTCGTTATTCTCTGCTTGAATTGATTTTTCAATGATTCATTTCATTCGTTCGCGAACGATTTGTTCTAAGAAGGAAAATCGTTCGCGAACGAATCCAGTCCAATTTTCGACGAACAGGATTGAAATTGTCAAACTTGGTCATTCTATGCATAATTCGGTATGTCAGTGATTCATTCGTTCGCGAACGATTCTTCGCATCTGAGCGAATCGTTCGCCAACGAATCAACACCAATTTTTGTTGATGAAAGCAAATAGATTTATAATGTCAAGTTTCGGTTTTAATGGTCTATAATTTTTTTTATTGGGTTTGATTTTAACTGTCGATAAACAATTTAAAATTTAATGATTCGTCTTGAAAAAAAAAAAAAAAAAAAACACGAAACGCCTATATAACGACAATTGTTTGCAATATCGACAAAATTTTGTACATACATATAACATAGCCTGTAAAATCGTCCGAAAAATCAGTGAAATTGACAAAAAAAAAAACAAACAAACAAATAGTTTAGAACTCGTAAAAATCTGAAAATTTTTAAATGAGGTACTAAGTAATTGTGCAAGATTATTTGAGAATTCATGGAGGCTAAATTTACAGAAAATATACCCAAAATGAATCAGAATAAAATAAAATGAAATGAAATAAAAAAGGTATACGAAAATGATAAAAAGTTGGCGTAAATATGATACAAAAATTAATGAAAATTGTGTGAAAACTCGAAACAATAAAATTTTAAGGAAGTTCGGCATAATTTTTCCCAATTGAAACCAATTTCCTCTCAAATTTTCAAAAATTTACCTTTATATACCTACACCTAATCTTGACCGATTTGCTGATGAACTCACTCTACGAATTTTTTCATATTGGGTTAACAGGCTTGATTTGAACAATCCCATGCGTTTAAAATCGTGCGTCCCAAAATTTGTATGTTCAGACTCTGACCCCCCCCCCATACGCCAGAGTTTGAAACTTTCAAAGTGTCAAGATGTGTCAAGAAATAATTACTAGTAGATACATATACATCTAGAAATTCCAGTGCCACTTGAATTCAAAATTGCAACAAAATTATTTATAAATTTCATTTAGCGTACGAGAAATTTCTCCACATTTAACAATGCAATCACTCGTATGAAATTGAAAATCAATGAGCCATAAAACAGTCTCAAAATATATTCTCTACAGCTCGGTTAATTTTCATTTTGGATGGCATGATTTTGATGTCGAGGTTGTCCGGTCAAGATATCAAAAGATGAGCTACACAACACGTAAAAAAAAATAGAAACGAAAATATCGAACAAATGTACTATAATGTCTTAAATTTTACAAATTCTCGGATTCGTTGATAATCTCGTTTCGCCGTCAAGAGAGAGAGAGAGAGAAAAAAAGGATGGAATTTCTGTAAAATGATTTATTTACGGAAATGTGAAACTTTAAATGAAATTCTACGCTCGAAAATTCTCTACCCATGTTGCCTTCCAATTGCGGAAAAATAAGGAATTAGAGGAAATGTCAAGTTGAATTGAGATGAAATCATCTAACTGGAAATTATCTACTGCTGATTATTTCATCGTAACTTAATTTCATTTTTAATTTATACCCAGCGATGTTTATTCATTATATAAAAATCATACTTAAATCTACGTAGATACGAGTACCTATCTAGGTATTATATAATTATTTGTTCGTAAATTAATTTTTAATCAAGTATTTCATTAAGTAATTTTTTTATTTTTTCACAAATTCAACTGATTTGTTATTTTTTTTACATGTTAAGTACAGGTGAGTCAATATATTTCGAGATTTTGGAATAAATCCAGTCAGCGAAAATGATCATTTCTTATTCCCTCGCGATGATGTACCTGCTTCGAGCAATTTCTTCGACGAACGTAAGACACGAAACACTTTAATTTTATCAAGCAAAAGAGAAATAACGTTACAGTGCGAGAGAAAAGAGAGTGGAAAAAAACACGAGTGTTTTTCCCATTCATCCTCATACACGCACATCGTTGGCAGCAGTCGATTATTAAATAATCGATCTCAATTTTTAGACAAGTTCGAACTGTTGCTCTTCGACGTTGAATTTTTTCACCATTGATTGATAACGTTCCATTTCATTTATCGCGATTGTGTATAAAAAGACTCGATGTAAGAAGATGGGGATTTAAGAATTTCTATGTTTCGACTTACCGTATTAATCAAAGTCTGCTAAGATCAATAAATCCCTTTGGCAAGGCGTATTGTCGAAGGATTTTATTTCATCGAATGTACTTACGAGTATCAAGCTTCTACTTGCTGTATACTAAATTGCCGCCAGTTTAGAGAAAATATTTTTGTAAACCATTACTTACGTATAAGGTGGAATTACGAGGATGTAATTTTGAACGTATTTCGGTACCTGAGTCCTCATATAACTCATATATAAGTAATCTTTAGTTCCCATTTTTTTAAAAATATTCAGAAAAGAAGGGTGCTTGAGTAAGTATTCAAATGCTCATTTATAGATGAATGCCTTTTTCAATACTTAATTTGATTGAAAAAATTTCTAATGCTCTTGTAAGCTCGCTTTGTGTTGTGATTGTGAGTTTTGATTATTCATCTCGAACAAATTTCCCCTTCGTATTGATGGATTTTCACTTTAGATATCATAGTTAGATACTTACTTACTTGTAATATTATCGTTGTTCGACGAATTCGTCAGTAATTTCAACTGATTTATGGAATTTTCGATGATTTCAAACGAACGTTGTTGTTTTTCGGTATCATTTTAGCGAGGAAAAATTCATCGCCCAGTTGTTCAGACAGTTCGTAATCAATCAAACAATAACCACGATTTATAATACAGCATGGAAGAAACACTCAGAATCCGCCCAGACTGTCTTCTCTCCGTTCGAGAATTTTTTTCGCTTTTGCCAAAATAATAGATATGACGACGTCGTGTTTTAAATTTTGCGTTCGTCGCTTACCGCGTGTATCGTGCGCACAAAAATTGCGAAAATTTCCCATCGAAGACGTTGAAAAATTGAAAAGGAAAAATACCACGAAATGATACATTTTATACTCGGTAAAAATATACATACAGGCTTATAACATACATATAACATTCAACAAATAGCAATAAAAAGTATGAATTCGAGGTTTTTGGGATGAAAAAAAAAAAAACCGAGAGAGGTCTATATTTTATTACTTACGACAATAGAATAAGAAGGAGAAAACTTGAAATGAAAGCCGCAGATAAAAGAATAAAGTTGAATGACATGTTATATGGAGACGGGATAAGGCTAAAAAAATGTAATCGATGGAATATCTTATGGAATTATGTGTATTCAATGTGTTGGAATTGGTGGAATTTTTTACTCGTAAAGGGGCACGATATGTCAAATTTTGAACGTTGAAGATGATTTTTATTTATTTTTTGTTGTAAGTAGGTATAGGTAATCTTGAACATCGGATTCAAATCCTGAATTCCTGAATCAATTTTTTTCTCATGGAAAAGAATTTTAGAATGCTCACTTTCTTGGTAAAACAAAAATCTGAAATCAAAAAAAATAAAAATAATTCAAAATTACCAGTAATTTACCAAAAAGCAAATATTTCCAGTAACTTACCGAAAATTACCAGAAAATTATCGGAAATTACCAAGAAATTACCTGAAATTACCAGAAATTTACCAAAAATTACCAGGAAATGACCGAAAATTGTTACCAGTAGTTCACCAAAATTACCAAAAATTTACCAAAAAAATTACCAGTAATTTACCAAAAAATTACCAGTAATTTACCAACAAATTACCAGTAATTTACCAACAAATTACCAGTAATTTACCAACAAATTGCCAGTAATTTACCAAAAATTTACCAAAAATTTACCAAAAAATTACCAGTAATTTTAATTTACCATAAAATTACCAGTAATTTACCATAAAATTACCAGTAATTTACCAAAAATTACTAGAAATTGATCAAAAATTACCAGGAAATGACCGAAAATTGTTACCAGTAATTTACCAAAATTACCAAAAATTTACCAAAAAAAATTACCAGTAATTTACCCAAAAATTACCAAAAATTTACCAAAAAATTACCAGTAATTTACCAAAACATTACCAGTAATTGACCAAAAATTACTAGAAATTGATCAAAAATTACCAGGAAATGACCGAAAATTGTTACCAGTAATTTACCAAAATTACCAAAAATTTACCAAAAAAAATTACCAAAAATTTACCAAAACATTACCAGTAATTTATCAAAAAATTACCAGTAATTTACCAAAAAATTACCAGTAATTTACCAAAAAATTACCAGTAATATGCCGGAAATTACCAGTTATTTACCAAAATGCAAAAAGGATTAGAATTTTATGGAGAAAGTTAACAGAAAGTCTTACACAAAGTGAAAGATTTACCTATGCAAGTTCTCTAAATTCAGACAATGAAAATAAGTGTTATATTTTTTTTCCAAGTTTTTAAACGTTCAACATTGATTTGAAAAATTCAACAATTTTTCCAAATTTTCAAAATTCAACGTGAAATGGATTAGTGTTTTAAAAGTTTTGGACAAGCCCCTGACACAAAAAACATTTATGTCAGAACTTGTGATTTTTGTTTGACATTTTTTTGTGGTGCAGCTGTCTCATTAGTTTATTTCTATACCTATTCACGATGTTCTATTTTTCAGATTAACTCAATGAACATTTTCAAAACTCTATCGTTATACGAGAAATGATATAATAAATCTATGAGAATATCATGCGATATACATAAATTAAATCTGCCTAAAATTTTTAAATCTCTCTTTTGGAGAGTTCGTGCGGTTGTTTTGAGTCTGGTAACATGGTACGTGCCGGGTCTAATATTTCGTAGCCGACTTTAGGCGCGTCTGGTACTTTGGCAACATCTGGTGTCAAATTTGAACACGTAAAGTGATACACTTTGTGCAAAAATCGTCGTATTTATATAACAGGCTAAAGGTTATGAATGTTGGCGCTGGCAAAAGAGTAAAATAGAATAACAGCTTGATGGGTCGCGAATAAAAAAATATATCTAGGTTGATGAAATTGAAACATATAAGATAGGTAAACTAGGTGTAGGTATACCAAGCTGCTCGTTTGTGCACTTTTTTTTTTTAGTAAATGAAGAAGTCTACCTTCTAGAAAAACTGAAAGTTTGAGATTTAATACCTTCAAGTATTTAAAAATTATTGATTTTATAAAAATTAAAATTTTATTAGCATTAAAAAAATTATTCAAAGAATTTTAAAACGAAAAATGAATTTTTTAGTCGAAACAATCTCGAGAAATTTGATTTTTAATTCAGCGAAGACTTTTTCTGTGGGGATTTCAAGCAGAATTTTTCCATTTTTTGTGGTGTTTTTGTGTTGATTTCAGATTTTTAGATTTTTGAATTTCAAAATTGATTCCGAAATTCTGAAAATGATCCTAATGCCTGCATCTGTCACGTCTCAAGGTTTCAAGATCCTAGAACGAAAAGCATATGGTACATCGCATGAGAATTATACATGAAAAGATCTATTCGCTGATTTTAAGCAAGATTTTCAAAAGGGACCTCGAATGCTTTGAAAATTTTTGAAAAATGCTTCTGATTTTCTTCAAATTTTATTTCTGATTACGATTGTCGAGACAGCAAATGCATAAAAAAATCCATTTAAAATTGAAACAATACTTATATAATTTGGTGATCATTTTCCAGCCCTTGAAATTTAGACATCACGCAATCCACACGTTTCAGAATTTCTGTCAATGTCTCCCATTGGAAACCCTTGCCATTATACAGGAACACCCTATATGTACTTACTACTCACCACATCCATAAGAGATTATTATACCTAACGGTGAAATTATTTCACACTGGCGCTGCAGCGTGCGATATTCTGTCGTTTAAACAGTTTATATATCGATATATCGGATATTATCGAGCAATTATCGACATTAAAGTGAAATTTATTTGCAATTTTGCCAATGGGTAAGTTACCCTTTTTAGTAATAGTCGCGCTATACATGCGATTTATCGCGGCGAGTTTATTTTCAACGAATAAAAGTCTTTTAAATGTATTTGTTGTTTTTGAGCATCATTCGCTGCGTCCAAACTGCCTTACTTTTCTCAGCCGGCACGATGCCAAAACACTTTATTTTCTTTACATTTTTCATTTCCGGCTTTTTTTCTCTTTCTTTGCCGACCTTTTTTTCTTATAAATAGCGAGTTTTATACTATAGGGCCAGTATAACAATATCTTTAAGGCTGTGTATTTCCTTCATGTACGTTTCCATTTTCATCTCATCGTTTTGCAAACCCTTCTACCCTGTTTCTCTCTTCGCTTCGTTATATGTAGGTATACGTACGTATATTATTCTTACGATTAATAAATTAAATCGTGTATTAGGCTTAAGTTTATGTGAGTATTATATCGTATTCGTGTATATAGCGTGTGGTATACCGACTAAGTGGTGTCGTTATATATGTGTAACAGTAGACCCGAAGCGGTGCCGATGCCGGTGCTGGTGTCGGTAAAAATTCATTCTAGCAGGCAATTTTCTTAATGATGGCAAAATGGTTATATAAGCGAAATTTTATTTGATCGTTTATCGCGAACGAGCGTAAAATTAGGGGTATGCTTTTATCCGCGAGACGTCGGCTTGTATTAATGTCGGAAGTAATTATAGATTTACCATCTCGTCGTATATTGGCAACAGTTTTTTATCATTTTGTGTACTGTATGTATTATAGTTAATACTTATTACATTAGGTACACTCTTTGGTAATCATATTCTGACAAAATGATGTAATATTTTCAATCACACATCGAAGAATTTGCATGCCTAAAAAAAAAAGAGAGAAATGAAACAATCCGATGAAAAGAGTTCACATTTTCTCTCTTTTGTCAGCGATGAAGAGAAATTTTCAGCAATCGCGAACCCCTGCTCGAATAACTTCCGCATTAATTACTCGAGCAATGACAAGAATATCGTTAGAACAGCTGCAAACCTCGCTTTATACTTTGATATCACCGATGACAAGAGACGCTGGAAGCGTTTCTAAAATTAGAAGTCTTAATTTTATACCGATTCGACGTCTCCTGCATACTCACAAGTAGTACATATACATGCAAAGGTACTCATCGTCGTACAACTTGCGGTATAAGGTGTATCAAAAAACACGCTATAGATACAACCATAACCCGGAAGTGTACTTGGTTTTAAAAATTTCAACCATATACTTTGTCTAAAACTTATTGGATTTTAATTTTAACATAGCACAGTAGGTATACCTACTCTACTTACAGTGTATACGAAAGTGTTTTCAAACTATTGGTTTATTTAGCTTCGAATACGCGTGTTTATAGATCAAACTTCAAAAGAAACTTTCAATAATGGCAGCTTTCTTTGTAAGGCAATCGAGAATCCAATATTTTTACACATTACTTTATGCATAATATAAAATAGGTAAGAAAAATTTCCATCGCGTCGAATTCTGCCAAATTGATAGAGTCTGTAGCAAAGGTGTAAAGGTACCTACCTACTTGTATTTTAGTCAATCATCCAAAATTTTCAAAAAATATGAAAGAAGCAGTACTCAAAATCGAGTTAATGTGAACGTTTTTGAGAATTCAAATTTTGGGCTGAAAACCAAAAAGAATTTAGATACTAAATTGACCTAGAAAGCTGAAGTTTGGTTTGAACCCTGGTTTTGACCTCCGGAGTCAGTTACTGACGGTTTCTAACTGTTTTGCAAATTTTTGAAAATTCAAATCTTGAGCTAAGAAATTGGATAAAATTACAATTTTACCAAATTGACATAGAAAAGCTGAAATTTGGTTTGTACTCTATTTTTGACTTCACAAGTTGGTTGGGAACGGTTTCAAACTGTTTTGCCAATTTTTAAGAATTCAAATATTGGGCCAAATGGGAGGAAAACAACTATAATTTTACCAAATTGACCTAGACAGCTGAAATTTAGTTTGTGATCTATTTTTGGCCTCACAAGTCGATTGGTGATGGTTTCAGAGTGTTTTGAAAATTTTTAAGAGTTCAAATTTTGGAGTGAAAATGAAAAAAAAAATCATGATTTTATCAAATTGACCAAGAAAGCTGTTTAGTTTGTGCCCTTTTTGCAATGGACAAATTACTGAACAACTTAAACGCAATAAATGAATGGTGTCAAACTTGGAGAATCAAAATCAATGGTGAAAAATCGAGCTAAGGGTGAAGTCGCCTAAAACTGACCACTTTTTGTAAAACTGCCACCAATCGAAAGACTGGATAAAGTTGCCTAAAACCGACCACTTTTTGTAAAACTGCCACCAATCAAAGACTATTTCACTTCAAAACGTGGTAAATGACTTGAAAGATAGGTTAACCCTTCCCCTACCTCATATCAAAATTTTGGCATAAACAAATAATTATTAATATGTTTTTTAATTCTTTCCTGCAACTACTCAAAAATTATTTTTTTAATTTTGGTATCCTAATCCCAACCACCCTAAAACGCGAGGTATCCTAATTCCGACCACATTTGAAAGTGCAGCAGCCATTAAAATACTATTTCACATGAAAATACAGTAAATGGTTAAAAAGATAGATTGAACCTTCCCCCAACTCATATTTTGGGGTTATATGTAGAATAATTCTTTATGGCTTTTTGAAATTTTCTTCCGAGGCACCTCAAAATGACTGTTTGAATTTGGTACCCTAATCCCAACCACCCTGAATTTATATGATCTTATGGGTAGTTGGGATTGGGAGGCCCATATTGTTTTACACTTTTGTAAAAATTTTCTATACATACCTGCAAACTGTGATTGATAACAAAAATGGCAATACCATCAAAATATCACTTTAATCACAATCACAAATCATATTTAACACCACAAAATTAGTTAAGTAGCTATAACAAGTTGAAAATTTTTGGTGATAAAAAATAGTGAAAAACAATTTTTTGATCATGGAATTTCTTCAAATTCAATTTATTTCGCGAGTTTTGGCTTTACAGTTGTCCGGTTGATCTTAAATTAATTGTCTGTGATAGAGGAACCACTTATATCATTTTTCAATAGGTAGTGCTAATAACAGACTGAGATATACATGGTGGTTGGGATTAGGCACTGTGTGGAATAGGGGTGTTTTACCCGTACATTCTTTTTACTAGAAGAAAAGTCGAAACAACTCGCTCACCAATGTTTAATAACAATGAAATAATTCAAACAAACGTCGTCAAATATCTGGGATTACACCTTGATAACCATCTCACATGGAGAGATCATATTCTGAAGAAGAGAACTCAACTTGACAAAAACTCAAATCACTTTATTGGCTTCTTGGAACTACTCATAATATGCTGAACCAACAAAACAAGATCTTTTAGGTATACAAATGTCTATTCAAACCATGGTCATATGGTATTGAACTATGGGGTTCAGCTTGTCGTCGTGGTTCCTTGTCCTTTACAGGACATTAGAAATCACATTTTTGTGGTACCCTAACAGGGTGCGGCGAATGCCTATTGCCACTGTGATTATTGCAGGGAATTGACGTTGTTATGAGCTTTCACATAGTAGTTTCCCATTGCTTTCTACGCTATCTACAAAGTAGCTCATACATCACTAGCCAGGTTTTTACAACCCCACGAGTTCTGTAATCACTGCTAAGTACCTATGGTTGCTCAACCAGTTACAGCTTTTTGATACCGGCAACAGATTGCATGCATTTCTGTTGCCTCTGCTGTTCTGGTGCTCGGAGCTTAACGTGTAATAGATGTTAAATGCACTGCAATGTATACATTACACGTTAACGACTGTGTCTCTAGCAGGATTTGAACCCACGACCTCTTGAATCCAATATCCTGATTATCGAAAGATTCCAGAATAAAATTCTAATAAAACTTATAAACGTGCAGTGGTATGTGAAGAACAACACAATTCTCGAAGATTTGGAAATACCTAGTGTGAAATCAACAATAACCATAAGAAGTAACATCTATCAAGAAAGAATTTCTAACCACGACAATGTATTAGTAAAAAAATCTTTTGAATCGTGATGAAGAAATACAATAGACCACCATCTGCATAGATGTGATGTATTGACCTACCAGTGAGATTGTGATCTTAATCACGTGCAAGATAAATGTTACTTTTTGTTCCTTCAATAAAATAAACTAAAATGATTTTACCAAATTGTCCTAGAAAGCTGAAATTTAGTTTTTAACCTATATTTTCGGTCTCACAAGTCAATTGGTAATCGTTTCAAAGGGTTTTGCAAATTTTTGAAAATTCAAATTTTGAGGCAATAAAAATGGAAAAAAGTCATATTTTACCGAATTGACCTAGAAAGCTTAACTCTGATTTGTATCTATTTTTGACCTCACAAGTCGATTGGTGACGGTTTCATACTGTTTTGAAAATTTTTGAGAAAACCAAATTTGAGCCAAAAATGGGGAAACATCATACTAATTTTAACAAATTGACATTATTGGAAGCTAAAATTTGGTAATGGTATGTACCCGCTTTAGACCTACCGAGACGATTGGTCATGGTTTCAAACTCTTCTGGAGCCTCCAGAGAATTTTTGGATTATCTAGTTTTCAAAAAAAACGCGCGCTGTAAGTGGGGGTGAAAATGAAATTCAGTACCCATCAACTCCAATTTTATCATCTTTTTGACTCATTCGATCGATTTAAGAACATATTTTCAAAATCTTTTTGTATGATTTGGCAAAAAACTTCAAACAAAAACAAAAATTAATGAAATTTCAGTAAGTTGAGCATAATTTGACAAAGTTGCCACAAAATATCGTTAAAACATGTTAAGGTAACCTTAGTCTAAAAGCTATTGAAAACAACTAAAAGTAGACGAAAACACCCTAAAGTATAGTTCAAGTTGAATGAAACAGAGCAGGTAAGTCAAACATTCATTAATGAACTCGATGAAATGCTGCCTACGCTCTTGGTGAAAGGTTCTCCTCTTGAATGCCAAACACAAAAACAACGAGCACAACCTGCTCGGATATATTGGTTTCATTTTACTCCGGCACGCATTTCTCACCAGAAGCTTTGGAAAATGAGAACAGTGAGGAGCATGTGTGGTTCGAATTTGATAATAATAACAACACAACATAGATCCTTAATCGAAAAGGACACCACCGAGGAATTACCTACACTGCTTTGAAGTGTTAACTTTTCGAACCGCGTAGTACCTTACCTACCTACTGGTTAAAAGCTTAAAAATTAGGAATCACTAATAGGGTTGACTTTTGGTTTCAATTTTCAAAGATGACAAAGTTTTTTCCCCCTGTTTTATTTTTATTTGCAATGTTGTGTTTTCGTTAGGTTAACAGATACCTATCCGTACTGGCAATTTTCGTGTAAGTTTTAACCCTGCAGGGACGTTTTTCAAGACGATGAGGAAAAAAGTTTCGTTCGAAATTTATACATTTGGATAAGCCGCCGCCTGTCGTTTCACCTGCATGTGAATTCGAGTAAGTCTGTAGCAAGCTGTGCGAAAAGTATGTGTATCCGCGATCCTTCGTCCTCAGCTATTCGAATAAATTTTTCAGATAAGAGAACAAATATTTAATAATGTTTATTTGTTTTATCCTTCGGGTTCGTTTGCAGTTTATATCGAAGGCTTGTTATAATTTGTGTTCGGCGAAAATATTTTTATTTGATCATCTTTTTTTCTCTGTTTTTCAGGAAGCAAAATTTTTTAAATTTTCTCAATTAAAATAAAAATTTGGCTAAAAAAATACAATCTCGATGAGTTTTTGTTTCACAAAAATCAGCTTAGGTAATTAAATACCGTGTCCTCTTTGAAAAAGAAAAAAAATGAAAAACTCGATTTCCCCCCCCCCCCCCCCCTAAAGACGACGATAATTTAAATAATGCGTTGATAACACAAAACATGACTTTATAAATTCCAAATTTATATAAAATATTCTCATTCTATTTATAGATCACGATACCTTTACCTACCCACCTGCTCGTGAAAGAAAAGAATTCAAGATTACATTTTTCATTCATTCGGGAATTTCAATTGATATTGGCAACTACAACCTACGCAATTTTTGCGATTTTCAACATTTCTAGTTTCCATAACCTTTTTCTCAGAAATAATGGAAATTCATGTAACCTCAGACACCCACCTAAAAAAATTTACGAACTTGTTTTCTGAATTTTTCATGAGAATAGGCAAAATGTCGTCACTGCTAAACAGCGAAATTTCACTGTTTCAAATTTAGAGAGTAGGTAACGAAAATTGCAAGCTGGTTCTATTTTTCAATAGTGACTGCTATTGGACAAAAAATTATTTTTCAAAAAAATATATCACCACTCCAAAAGTTTTTTTTTGCAACATCAAACACAAATCCGCGAAGGGGAAAGGTCAAAGTGTATTTTAATATAATTGGGGGGGGGGGTGGGTCAAAAAGCTTCAATAGTATTTCCGCAATACAAGAAAGAAAATAAAAATTGTACCCTTATTCTGGTAATTGGCGATTTACCTTAATTTTCGCATATTTACTTATTACCTACTTATTACCTACATTCATTCCTATAATTCCATTCATGTTTGAGAACGTTCTCGATACTGTAATGAAATCAGTGAGAAACTAATAATAAATCCTTTGTAAACTGTATCGTCGTTGATAATTCCATATTCTTTTACACAGCTTTAGCAAGTTTACAAAAATCAACCGTCATCGTACGGAATTTCGCTGATAAGGCGAGAAAAATCATCGCGACGAATACTAATTGTGTCGACAAATGATGGCTCGCTAAGAGTTCACCGAGGGTTATACTCGTATACTTAGTTACGAAATGACAAGACTGATATAGAAAAGAAATACCTATCCTGAGAGGTAATCTATTTGCGCCTCGTGGAATACTCTTCAGTTCTCAGTTCTCAGAGAAAGAAAATCTGCCGAATTGGAAATAGCGAGTTTATTTTTTTTCTCGTATTAATGGTTCGTCGAGACGAAGAAACCAAATCGCGAAAGAAAAAGATAAAAATAGTTACTTTATGCTACACAAATTTAACGCAGACGTACTTTTCTGCTTTAAATGTCACAAGTAGATAAAGGGGGAAAAAATCTCGGAAATCTCGGATTATATTTCACGAGTGAATATTTTCTCGAGATCGAGAACGCGAAGGATTAGTTAATAGAATAAGTATAATGTAGGTAGGAAGTGGTGTTGGAAAATTTGACCATAGTTTCAGCATTAGAAACGCGAGTTGAAAACTCGAACAGAAAATATAAATAACGTATTCAAACAATGAAGAAACAGTACGACGAGACGTTTCATTCAAGTTCAAAAAAATGCAACTACGAATAAAACTGCTGCGATTGCTATATATAAAATACCATAAACGAAGGTAGGATGAGAAACTTTCAAATAAACACAGCCGAAGGAAAGGAGGGAGGAAAAAAAGAAAAATGATTAAACGAGCCGAAAAAAAAAATATGGCACTTCGAAGACGCATTAATTACGGTAAAAGCCAGGTACGTGATGATCGTCTTGAGAGATTGAAAAATTTGCAGCTACAATCACACCTCCTCACTGCCTGTTGCCGAAAAACAAGCCAATAAATTCTGCTCGCACTTACAAACCGGCTACGATTCGGAAATGCGGGCTTTGTACAAAAGAAAAAAGCAACGTTGAGAGAAAAAAACTTCTCTCTAACCGAACCGAAAAAAAAAGTGAAAAAGGAAATAGGAAAAAAGTGTGCGAAAATAGGTGCTTCATTTCGCGGCCTCGGTTTTTGTTCTTTTATCGGGACTGGAGTTTTCCAACTTAAAACTAAAACTAATTGCTTTTTCCGTTTTATCATTACTTATGCAACTTTCTTAATGGCTTTTTCTGCGCGAAAAACCGAACCTCTTAAAGTTATCTTTTATTAATTTCCGGACTAGCGAGCATACGGTGTGTTTTCTCTGCAACACATACTACAGATATAGAAAGACTGTCGTCACCGAGAGGCTTTCCTCGGCTGTGGCAGTGGCACTGATGGCAGTCCAATCATTTAAAACGATACGAGCGATGCTTGCTGGTGGTAGATACGTATTTTTGTCAAAATCTTAACTCGTTTAGTGGTAGTTTAATTTATTCGACGTTAATTAGGCGCGTTTAATTTTGCGGAAAAGTTTATTAAAAGGGTGTAGTAAATCGGCCGAGTGTTGTAATTTGAATTATAGCGAAGAATACGAAGACTACGTCGAATGAATGGTAGTAGGAAGGTTGTGGGGGAGGGTGAAAATTACCTGTATTTGTTCCTATATATTTTCTGGTGAACTATAAAGAATCGACTATCTGTCCTAGCTTCACCTTATCGCATATACGAGTACGTAGATCTACACACTGTAGGCGTGCGATATGAGGACTTGTAATTTTAACAAGAATGCGAATTACCCGAAAAGAAATTTCTCATTTTTGCATTGTCAAACGCTTCCGTCGTAAATTATTCACATATCGGCGTGAAATAAAAGGGGACAACGCAGATGTGCTATAAAGTATTTGCAAGATGTCATCCAACATGTATAAAATGGAATGTAATTTTTTTACGCCTTTTGCCCCGTTAATAATATATTCTTCGGATATGTTACCCAAGTCATATAACTCTAATGCATAGCAAATGAGAGGGAAAAAACTAATATCAAAATCTTCAAAATTATCTCGAAAATAACGTGTAACCGAGCTGCTTGTTCTCTTATTGCTATATGTATGTCACTTGTGAATAAGCTTCAGTAAATTTATACTTCGTGTTTACACGAATGATTATCTAGGTACCTCGAAAGGTTTTAAAAAGGGTGGAATTTTTAAGATGGATTTTTTTTTTTCGAATATCATTTTTCAATCGTTTCTATGGATGCTTTTTAGGCATTTATAGCCAAAGTTCGACTGGGAGCTTTCAATTTGAAGTTCAAATTTTGTGTTTTCGCAGCCAAGTTGATTTCCTTCACTTTCAAACAATGTTATACTTACTCTTTGCCAAAAAATTTGAACACGAGTCGATTATAGATGGAGGAATTTTGATCGAATTCGGTGGAGACCTTTTTTTTTGAGCTGTAAATTACTCAGGAAAAATTTTAGCCAGGCGAGATAAGTAATGGGTCCTCAAACAGGGAGCATTATCGAAAAAAATCGTTGTTTCTTCGCTCTGTTTCCTACTCAACCATTTTGGGAGAAATGACACAATTCCAAGAGATATACCTAGAGCTAGACCTACCAACATATTTGAAATTTTGCTTCGATCTATGGCCATAAAAATTCGAAATCAATCGTCTCATTTGTCGTTCGTTTTTTTATTGAGTCGTGTAATATATATATGTGCATTTTTCAATGGTGAAATAAGTAGGTACCTACATTTTTCAATCTTGCAGTCCCTTTTTTCGAAGTGAGTAAATTATTTATCGTGCAATAACCCTCATTTTTCTTCGCAAATAATTAGGATCAATGGTCCTAAAATATCAAATGATATCATTTCTGAAACTGGGAAAATATTTTGGAACGCAGTGGTGCCAATTTTTTGATCGTTATAGCCAATTTCAAAAGACAGAAAAATGTCATCACCTGTCTTAAAATTTTTTTATTCGAAAATGCCCCCTCTTTTAGAACCCATGAGTAACCCCCCCCCCCCACCAGAGCCCTGATGCATTTCCTGGACTAGACAATTTTTTCTGACAAGGAAACCTTTTTTTGTCAACTCGTCACCTTCGATTTGGTTGAAATTTGGCTCACTGAAAGTTCTTGTCACCCGCAATTTCCACGAGAAGTTTTTATCTTTTTAACAGCATGAACGATAAATTAGGAGATGTGTGCTTTTTGAATGTTCTGGGCCAAAAACCCACAAATTTCTTAGCAATTTTGGAAAAATTACGATTATTCAACCATTTTATCAAGAAACTACTTCCTGAGAATTTTGACGAAAAAACATTACAAGTCAATTATTCATCATCATCAACTTGCCAAAAATTGGCACTCTCTGATTACTTTGATGAAAAACGGGAATTTTTTGATAATTTTTGCAAAAACAGGATTTGTTGAGCAATCGTGTCAAGAAGAGGGCTGTTTGACAATTTTGGCAAAAATTGGACCCTTTTGACAATTTTATCAGAAATGGGATTTTTTTTGAAAATTTTGGCAAAAATAGACACATTTTTAACAATTGTATCAAAAATGGGCACTTCTTGACTATTTTACCAAAAATGGTCACTTTTTGACCATTTTCCCAAAAATGGACACTTTTTGACCATTTTCCCAAAAATGGACACTTTTTGACCATTTTCCCAAAAATGGACACTTCTTGACCATTTTGCCAAAAATTGATACTTTTTGATTTGAGCAAATTTGGCAAAATACAGGACTTCTGTTTGGCAATTTTGAAACATAAAGAGAACTTTTTGAACGCGAAAATCAATTTTTGTTGTTGTTTGGCATGGGGATGGAGAGGTTGAGGGGGTACAAAAAATTATGGACTTCCAACTTTCGAGAATTAGTGTCCCTTCCAAAAAAGAAGTGACCGAAGAAGGCTTGCTTATCTCACAGAGAAATATTGTTGTGTCAACGCCTTCTTTTATCAATGAAAATTTTTTCTATTGTTTAAAAATGCTGTACTTACTTACCATCTAAATTGTCGTTCTTAAGTAAACCACTTTCTATCGTTCAAATGACTATCGTGCTAACCACCTTTTTTATCGTTCAATTACATGTAGGTATATACATTTCCCTTTTGGGTTGAAAATGGCTGAAATACCTAGCCTATTTTACTGATGACAAGGTTTTCATAAAAATGGTAAACCGCCAGATAAAAATCTGAAATTTGGTTTGATTATACTAAGTCGACCTTCCGAATCGATTGCAACCGTTTTTGAGACGATCTGGAGCTTCCAGCAGAAATTAGTTTTTTTCAGCACACTGGAATAGCTCCATAAAACGCTGTGATTAACTTCGGCTGCCGAAATTTTAATCTTACCATAAGTTGATATTAATATTTTCCATCGATCAGTGCTTTTTTTACAAGTTCCATTTAAGATTTGAAAACAAATTCTAGAACCCCCGTGTTATTTCTGGAGAAAATTGTCCAAAATATTGAGTACACGACAGATAGTTTCTCGTTCAAAATCTAGGTTGGCAACATTGAATTGATATCTACATGACCAATCACGAATCACCATTCGACATTTTTGTTCACTGTGACCTACTTATTTTCAATTCAACACAAAAATTGTTTAGGATTGCTCGATATTTTTAAATATGCTACAGAAATAATGACTCAAAGTGATACAATTAAGTAGTGCATGTAGTGTAGGTACGCCTATTTTGGAAAACTAATGCTAAATTATTTAGAGATTTTTTTTTTTTGATTGAGTGGGAGGAGGAGGAAGCTAAGTTTGGTTCTGAAAAAATGCACAAAACCAGTTACACTGAGAACTAAAATTCATTCGTCACTGGATGATTGACAAAACTTGAAGACGAAAAAAAGGTCATGAGAGGAAGTCTCGACGGTTTAGAAATTTGTTGTTGTTGTTGCTGCTTGTTGTTGCTGTTGCTGCTGCTGCAGAATTTGACCGCTCGACTTCGCAGACCTCAAAGGAATTCGTTCAAAACAAGTGTATTTATCTCAATGTGCTTTCAGTAACGTGTGCAAAATGATCGGTCATTCAAAAAATAAGCTATATTATTAGAACATACGTGAAGAGTTTTCGTACACCATATTGGATAATTTATTGTCTGAAAAATTTAAAATCAATGTATGCGATTGAAATTGTTCAAAAATTGTCAATATCAATTCAATTTGCTTCGTCTTGAAATATGTGATTATAATGCTATGCCTGTTGTTAAATTACCTCGTTATCTGGTTCACATGCATGAATCATGAACATTTTAGATAAAGATAAAGTCCTCTGAAAGAAAAGTGAGTGTGGTTGCCTAATCGCATAAATAACAGGCTGAAGGCTGAAACGTATTTTGTTTACTCGTAGTATGATTTTTTTCATTTTATTCGTAAACCATATTGTGTATTTTCATTTTTCTGATTTCTCAATATCTTGCAGCTTTTTTGTAATTTCAACACAAATTTTTTCAAAACTATCTACCGAGATACTATAAAATGTTGAAAGCTCTTATCTCGAAGACTGCAGCTTGAATTTACTTGCAAAAGTAGTATTCTAACCGAGAAAATAGTTCTTGAACTGGATAAAGCTAGATACATTACCGCAGCTGAAATTTCAGGTGCTTCAGTGCATTTTCGATTTAAACATACAATTTTATTAAATTGAACGAGAAAACTGAAATTTTATAGGTATTTTACTCATGCTATTGCTGCCTCACCCCCTCCCCCCTCCTAATAGATTGGAAACGGTTTTCTGGAGATTCATCAGGTTTTTTTTAAGTTGGAAGGGATCGTATTTATTTGGTGCAGTTTTTCACTATTTTCATGACAGTGGGACTTTAAGAAAATTATAAATTTATTTCACAATTTGACTAATTTTCATTTAGGTATTTTTTTTCATTGATTGGGGCATTTTTTGATTTTTTTTCAAAATGTTTGTCATGTTTCATCAATTTTGATCACTTTTTAAAACTTTTTGAGATTTTTAAAGCAATTTTACAATTTTACAATTTTATGTTTTTTTAAAATTTTTTGGCAAATTTTAGTGATTTTGACGCTGATTTTCAGTTTTTATAAAATTTATGAAAAGCCCTGAGGAGGAAAACACCTAATTACCCTGATTTACCAAACATGTCGGTTCTAAATTATTTTACTAAGCGTGTAGTTACCTATTTGCCAACTTTTCTCTTCTAATTTTTAAAAATCCCGATGATCACCATAATCCATAATAAAAAAAAACTGGATAAAATTTTGCAAAAAGGTCATAGGTGAAGTCGTTCTATCTTGGGTTGATTAGCTTGCGCATGATCAATGGATTTTTCGTAGGTTTTGCAATTTTTCAATTGATTTCTTTGTGGCCTGATTGCTTATACTAGCGAGCTACTGCCAGTCTGATAGATTGACTTCGCAGACCTCGAGAGAATATGCAGCGGATTTATATATTTATACCAGATGTGACGGAACGATGTTAGTGAAATGAAAACATTTTCAGAATCCGTTGGTGATCAATTTAGTATCGGAAGACTGGGTATTTTCGATGTTAAGGTTTTTTTCTCAGTTCTATAAAATCTTACAACAGATTATCACCAACAAACATTAAGTTGAAATCATTAATGAGAATAATTGGTCAGCCATTTATCAATAGTGAAAATAATGCTATGCCTGTTGTTAAATGAAAGTTTGAAATCCGCTTACTTTGATTGTAATTTTATTCAGTTTTTCGCCTTTCATCTTTCAATTTTGCATCCCTCCCCCCCATCCAAAATGGTATTGTGAAGGAAACGTAACTGATACAATTTTGTTGTCCCTAAATTTATGGAAGTTGGGGGGGGGGTCTATTTTTACTTTTACGATGTTTACCACAATTATTCAACTTGGCAGACTTACATACATAACAAATAATTGGTCTTCTAAAACTGACGTGTTCAATTCGTCAAAATTTTAAAAGTTTTTAGAAGAACTTTTGTACGAAAAGTTTAACTTTCTGAGATGGTCAAAAAAGTTCTTCTCAGGTAATTTAAGAATTTGTAGGCATAAAAATCAATATCTCTATTCTCTATCTTGTAAGAGGTAGGCAATGTACCTATTTCTGATGTTTAATTTTTGTTTTTTTTTCTTACAGGGGTCCACAACTTGAGGAATAAAGGGGGGGGGGGGATTTCAGACAAAATGTTAAAAAATTGAAATTGTCATGCGACATATCGTTTGTCATGTTTTTTGGGGTGCCTAGTTGAAATATCAATTTATTTTTTCGATTCGATTCCACCTACTTTATCTGTGGGTATCCAAAGTTGATCATAGAAAAAAAAAAATTAAATCAAAGTGACGTACCATGCCATGTGTACCCTTACGTGCCACAGTGGGCTACGAGCACCCTCAAAACGCCTGTAATTCAAAAACTTACAATGAATCCTAAAACAATGGTACAATAATATCCTCCCTTATGTTTTTGGGGTCGCAGAATACGAATTTGAGAATATTTTTTTTTGTAGGGGAAGAGGGGGGTGAAGGGGGCGAAAAATTCAAAGTTTGACAATAATGATGTGTGATATGTCGAAATGTATGTTTTTAAGGGTGTAGATCACGAATCTGACAATATTTTTTTCGTAGGGGTGAATGGTGGGGGATGAAGGGGGTAAAAACGTTGAAAATTCAAAATTTGACTATAATGATGTGTGATATGTCGAAATGTATGTTTTTGAGGTCGCAAAATACGAATTTGACATTATTTTTTTTCGTAGGGGTGAGTAGTGGGGGATGAAGGGGGTGAAAAATTCAAAATTTGACCTTAATAATGTGTGATATGTCGAAATGTATGTTTTTGAGGGTGTAGATTACGAATCTGGCAATATTTTTTTTGGTAGGGGTGAATGGTGGGGGATGAAGGAGGTGAGAACGGTGAAAAATTCAAAAATTTGACCATAATGATGTGTGATATGTCAAAATGTACGTTTTCGAAGGTGAAGGAAGGGTGAAGGGTGAGGGATGAAGAATTTTATGTTGGGGAGCCGTCAAAGTCCCAGTAAGAAACATTTAAACAAAATTCACTATGATTTTTCACTACAATAATTGACTGTGGAGGTCGTTGGGTCACTATCGGTCAAAGATGGAAATTGACATCTTGAAATACACTATCTCAAGTATTATCAGCCACTGGAATTTCTCGTGCATCTACGTGCAAAAATTTTTTCTATTCCAATTTATGCAGCCAAGTAGGCAAAAAACAGAGTTTTAAGATGAATTTTATCTCTATTATCACTTTATCAAAATTAAAATCCAGTAAATTGATGGAAAGAACTTACTTTCAGTTGAATTATTCATACTTGGTACATTTCGACATATCACGCATCATTAACTTATAGTCAAATTTTGAATTTTTCACCGTTTTCACCCCCTTCATCCCCCACCATTCACTCCTACGAAAAAAATATTATCAGATTCGTGATCTACACCCTCAAAAACATACACTTCGACATATCACACATCATTATTGTCAAATTTTGAATTTTTCACCCCCTTCACCCCCTCACCCTCACCCTCATCCCTCACTCTTACAAAAAAAATATTGTCAAATTCGCATTCTGCGACCCCAAAAACATAAGGGAGGATATTATTGTACCATTGTTTCAGGATTCATTGTAAGTTTTTGAATTACAGGCGTTTTGAGGGTGCTCACAGCCCACTGTGCGTGCCCTGTTCGTGATCGTTTCTTCAGTTTATGGGACGTTATTGAGTTTGGATGGACAATTTTTCCAATTCGACTCTCCTTGCTATTTTCACAGCTCACTCAGAATTTTTTCAAACCAAAAAAAAAATTTAAAAAACAACAACAACAACGACAACACTAACGGTGGAGTCAATTCAACTGAAAAAAGTGCATTTCTTTTTTTTTTCTTTAGAAGAAAAAAAAAGATTGAATTTGGAGGAAAACAGAATTTGAGAATGGTGATTAAAATTTCAATAGTTTGGTGGAATTGAAAAAGAAAAAAACTTAAACAAAAATTTGAGTGAAAGAAAATGTATCCTCTCTTGTTATCAGATTCTCAAAAATTTACCAAAATTGAGAATTCTGCAGAAAAAAATGAGACAAAAAACCACCAAACGGTTAGTCGTTGATATTGGTTGATTACAAGGTCACCTAAAATTTATACCGATGCAAAAATGTATCATCCATAAGGTAGCTACGCGTTTTGCAAGTCGAGAGGGTGAAAAACAAACAATTTTTATGTTTCGATAAAACGTACCGCATGCCTTAGCAAACAAATCTTGCAAAATATACGCCTGCGAAGGTTAATATTCCACCAAAAAAAATATATATATAATATATACGAGTGTATTCGAACCTTTCCTCCTCCGTGTTAGCTTTTTAACCGCATCCTATTCCTATATTTAGTTTGGTGTAGCTTTAAACGTTGCGAGAAATTTTTTTTTTAAGCCGCGTATGATAAAAAGGCGATTATTTTGCGCGAGATGTTTATATCGTGGCAATGGATTTGCGGAAAATTCAAAAAGATTTTATATTTTTAAGTGCGTATTTTTCATGAAAACTGGCGGATAAGAAGATAATAAGGAAAATAATGTTTTTGAAAATATTACAGGAAAAACTGTGGAAAAGTTCCAATTTATAAGAGATATGGGTAACAATAACATCTTCGGAATGGGCTTTTTTCTCTTCTTTTGTATCAAGTTTTACGCTAGACCTATTTAAAGGGTGAATTTCGGTTTAAGAATTTCAAATACTATAATGTAAAAATATAATTATCACGAAGAAGCAAAGGTTATATCACGCCACAGCGTTTGCAAAGTCTATAATGTTCTTGCTCGCTCTCTCTCTCTGAACATCGTGTCAATTTTTGATACAAACCATGGTTCCTTTATACTCGTAGGCTACATAGCGCATCACTGTTGTATAAAAATTAGTCTCTTATGGTATATATAGGACTCGAGCTACCGGATAACTCGTATTATTTGATAGTCGAATTCGCATCTCGTCGCTTTTACGAGCCTATTTTTGTAACGAAATCAAAAGAATTTCTCACAAAGAAGCCGGAATCGTTTCGCTGAAGAAAGTCTCATTACTTTGGGCGAATCTTTACGCGCTAATAAGTTTCAGTTAAACAAGCTTCAGCACCGGTGAGAAAAAAAACAATCTCAATTTCTACTCGTATAATCCGATTAACTCGGCTCGTCGTGTAACCGGGGCTAACAAATTTTTGCTAAAGTTTCATTCTAAATAAGCCGATTCCGTGTTCATTTTCGGCGCGAAAATTCCAACCTTTTAAAATTGACAACGAAAAATTCGAAAATCCGACGAAAAAATGTGATAAGTAAGTTTCTCGCATATTTAATTCGAACAGCTGAATTTTCACGTTTTGAAAAAAGAAAGAGAAAAAAAAGACGAAAATATTTCAGACGAAAGTAACAACCATCTCAAACGTTTGTCGATTTCTTTTTTTCTTCCCTCGTCGTTGCTCCTTTGCGTGAAAAAATTCGTTTTTAAACGCTCCGTCAAAGTGGAATTTTCTTCAATTTGAATTTTATTTCCATTCGCTTATGTTTACCATTTGCTGCATCGATGTTTCCAGAAATTAAAAATTTTAAAAAAATTGTTTTTCGTTCGCGAGCAGACGTTTTATTTGACGATGAAGCGTTCGTGACATCGTCCATTTTAACAATTAAACCAGATGGCAGAATTTTAAATGGGGAAAAAATTAGCCTATACCCGGAGTAAAAATAAGGATTCGATTTTGTGCTACTGCATAATCTGAAAATTACTTTTAAATTACTTCGGCTGTGTTAAAGAAAACAGCATAATTAAAACATGTTAATTTTACATTTTCCGGCTTCTCTTTTATACTGTGCTACGTCTTGTATTCGATACTTACTCTTGCTATAGCGAGAGATTTCTTTTTCGAAAGCATTCTCGTTCGAAGAAGGCCTATTTCTGAAGTCCATCTTTTTTTCACTAGATAACTGCAGAAACTCTAGTGCCTGATAATTATTTTTTTTCGAAAAATTGGGCAATGAAATTTTAATAGGAAATTTGCGAGTTCATGTTGGAGTAAAGAGAACCTGCGCGTGTATTGGCAGTTGCTACAGCTGGGGGCCTGAAAGTAGTAGAGTGAAAAATACCTAGATAAAAGTTTATAAAAAAAAATTGCAAAAAATTGATTAAATCTTATTGAAGTTAAACGAAATCATAATTATGAAGATTGGTGACAGATTCACCAGAAGTCACCAAAAGTGGGTATATTGTCTTTTTTATGGCGGATTGTTGGTGAAGAAATCACCAGATTGTCCTCATGGCCCTTGAAAATGTTTTTGAATGTTTGGTGACTCCTTGATGAATCCTGGTGACTGCTTGGTGACAGATTCACCAGAGGTAACCAAAGGATTTATTTTCCATTTTAAGACGAATTGTTGGTGAAAACACCACTAGAATGTCCTCAAGGCCCTTGAAAATGTTTTTGAATGTTTAGTGACTGCTTGGTGACAGATTCACCAGAAGTCACCAAGTGGATTTATTGCCTTTTTCTAAATGAAATGTTGGTGAAAACATCACCAGAAGGTCCTCAGAGCCTTTGAATTTTTTTTGAATGTCTGGTGATTCCTCGGTGAATTCTGGTGACTTCTGGTGAAAGATTCACCAGATGTTACCAAGGGGGATTTTTGTCTTTTTTGGTGAAGATATCACCAGAATGTCCTCATGGCCCTTGAAAATGCTTTTGAATGTTTGGTGACTCCTTGGATGAATCCTGGTAATTGCTTGGTGACAGATTCACCAGAAGTCACCAAGTGGATTTATTGTCTATTTCTAAACAAATTGTTAGTGAAAACACCACCAGAATGTCCTCAGAGCCTTTGAAAATTTTTTTGAATGTCTGGCAACTCCTTGCTGAATTCTGGCGACTTCTTGGTGAATTCTGGTGACTTCTGGTGAAAGATTCACCAAATGTTTCCAAGGGGGATTTTTGTCTTTTTCAAGATGAATTGTTGGTGAAAAAACCACCAGAATGTTCTCATGGCCTTTGAAAATTCTTTTGAATGTCTGGTGACTCCTTTGTGAATTCTGGTGAAAGATTCACCAGAAGTCACCAGATGTGTTTTTTGTCTTCTTTATGGCGAATTGATGTTGAAGTTATCATCAGAATGTCCTCAGAGCTTTTGAAATTTTTTTGAATGTCTGGTGACTCCTTGGTGAATTCTGGTGATTTCTGGTGAAAGATTCACCAAATGTCACCAAGTGGATTTATTTTCTTTTTTAAGAAGAATTGTTGGTGAAAAACCCACCAGAAGGTCCTCAGCAGAGCTGAAAACAGTACTCGCTGACAGCAGGTAACTGCTGTACCCGTATCATAAATTGTCGCTACTCGCTAGTAGCGGGTAGCGAGTTGAAAAAATGTTGCACCAGTTCACATTATAACGTGTAGCGAGTTGAATGCGCAGCCCGTACTGGCGTGACATCATAAACCACACCCAATTGTCACGTGGTAGATGATTACAAGTCAGTGGGGGAGCGGCATTGTGTGACAAGTGTTGCGATGTGCGTTATAACTCACACTGTACGAGTGCTGATAAAACCTTGTCGTTCTCGCTTTACCCCAGTTGGGTGAAAATCTGCTCTTACGCGACATAAAAATGTGGGCAGGAGATCTAACACTTTCGCCAATGCTTTTTCTGTCCATTAATCGGCACGTATTTTATTTACGCGTAAAAATCTGCCATTGATCAATATTCTTGAAAAATTTTCTGGCACCAGCGGGGATCGAACTCGAGTCCCCGGATCTGTGAGGGGAATCCTTGCTACCTACGCCACCAGAGCACTTGGTAGAAACGACTAAACATTTACGTACTAAGTTGAAACATACGCGCAAAATACCACATTTAAGCATGTTTTTCAGCCAATATGTGAATAAATACGCTACAAAATATTTGCGTAGCGTATTTTTGTGACTGGTTTTTTCAACGTGCAAAAATACGCCGCATAATTCTGTACTCCAATGCAAAAAGGATGGAAGTCCTATGACCTGGCATAAGGAAAGGAGGTTAGTGTGTTCAGTGCAGTTTTGAGAAACAGGAATTTCAAATTTTGAACTGAAAAGTTTAAAATCCCTGTTTCTCAAAACTGCACTGAACACACTAGCGTCCTTTCTTTATGCCAGGTCATAGGACTTCCATCCTTTTTGCATTGGAGTACAGAATTAGAAGCGTAGAGGCTTTACGCGATAAAAATACGCTAAAAAATATTATTGTGGCATGTTTATCAGCAGAATTTTTTTCTGCTGGGCAGGAAATGTGACAACCTAAAAAGTCGCTTCAAATTACACCGGTGAATTGAAGCACAATTTTGAAAACTGTAAAATCTGCTGCATGGCAGCAGTTTAAAGTTGCGTTGAAGTATAAAACGCCAATTAAACTGCTCTTTACTGCGTATTTATTGGCAGAAGGGCAGATTTTCATACAACTGGGACAATACTATCTGGTATCTGACTCAACTTGTTACCTGCCGTAGCAGGTTCAGCTGGTATTTTATCCGGATACCAGTTAGCGAGTAGCGTAACCGTTTTCTGTTCTAGTCCTCAGAGCCTTTGAAATTTTTTTTGAATGTCTGGTGACTCCTTGGAGAATTCTGGTGACTTCTGGTGAAAGATTCGCCAGATGTCACCAAGTGGGATTATTGTCTTTTTTATGGCGAATTGTTGTTGGTGAAGAAATTTCCAGAATGTTCTCATGGTCTTTGAAAATTCTTTTGAATGCCTGTTGACTCTTTTGTGAATTTTGATGACTTAGTCACCAAGTAGATTTATTGTCTTTTTCGAAACGAATTGTTGGTGAAAACACCACCAGACTGTCCTCAGAGCCTTTGAAATTTTTTTTGAATGCCTGGTGACTCCTTTGCGAATTCTGCTGACTCTGGTGACTTAGTCACCAAGTGGATTTATTGTCTTTTTCAAAACGAATTGTTGGTGAAAACACCACCAGAATGTCCTCTGAGCCTTTGAATGTTTTTTTGATTGTCTGGTAACTGCTTGGTTAATTCTGGTGATTGCTGGTGAAGAAATCAACAGAATATCCTCATGACCTTTGAACATTTTTTTCGATGGCTGGTGATGCCTTGGCTACTCTGATCTAATCTGATCTGATCAATCAAGCCTGATCTGCATTTGAATAGAAAACTCTTCCTTAGAAAATGCTGTAAAATGAATATCGATCAGATGTGGAACGATCCCAACAAACCCCCCCCCCTCCCTTCCGTGTTGATTGAGATCAGGTGTAATATGGTCAAAGATTAGTCCTATTTTAGATCTGTGCTGATTAAATTGGATCCATGGAATGTCTAAATCTGATCAAAAGCATCCAGTTAAATCTCCCTTTGAGAAAAATTGGAGAAACTCACGTGCCCTCAATTGACTTCTGAAACCGCGATAAAATACTATAATGAAAAATTCTGCACAGTAAAGTCTCACTTCTTTTATACAATTTACATGCGAATAAGTCTAGCAAATGCGCAAAATTTGAAGCCTGAAAAATTGCCTGCTATCAACATTGCAGTCATTCAGTCAAGTACATAATTCAAGGTTACACGAAAAACACATCATAGTTTTTCAAACAATCACTTTTTTTCACGAAAAATCTCTCGATTACATGACAAGACAAATAATATTTCGAAAATATTTCCAACGCACACAGCATAAAATTGTGTAGCAGGTAAAACGATTTACGTGAACGTGAAAAAAAAATTTATCGAAACCTCACACGCCTAAACGTCGATCGCCAGAATACTTATTATATTTTATTTCCCGGCGGGACTCGAAATAACGACCTAGATTTGATAAGTATCTGTATTGAATGGCAATTTGGACCGAAATAGGGGTAGATTTAATTTTAATTTTTTTTCCACATACATCAAACGTGTACGACGCGTATTTGCTTTATTTGAATAAACGCTAGGGTATACCTATTTTTACGTAACGTAGGTATTTTCATCGACAACTTCGCCATTTCCGACAGTCTAATCAAAATTCATTCGATACTCGTCGCAAGAATGTTACAGCGAGTCACAATAAAGCCTTTGGGCAAGTGCCATTTAACTTGAGAAACATTTGAGAAATTCAAATTCATACTACGAATCAGCGAGGTTTTGCTCACGTTTTATCGTTGGTATCTTTGTATAACAAATTTATTTACTGTGTCTGACAATGAAATCAATTTTTCTCTTAAAGCTGAGCTAGTGTACATTTTTGTTTCTGTTTTGTTTCATTTTTTCCCTGCTCTTCAACGAGATATTAGTCATTTATTTCGAGAAGGAGAATACTCGTGCATCTCGCAAACATTTATTCGTTTATGAATCGTTGCCAAAATTATCCCTCATACGGTATTTGGGAAAACGCAGGGCCGCGCCGCGTCGAGAAAAAGAGCATATACGTACGAAGTGAAGACAAAAAAGAATATAGTATGGAGAAAAAGCTTCGAAATCCGCCAAAAATAATGAACGTAATTTATCACAAGGTACTCTTCTAACACTGACATACATTTAACTAGCGTCAAATAAACGTGGCGTCGTCCGCGTCGGTGGCCGTCTTCTTTATTACCTTATTTTATAAATTAATTTATATTACACGGTGAAAAATCTAGCCGTGTTAGTCGCGCGTCTATAGGTGTTTGTAAAACGTACCCTAATGAGCATCTAATTTACAACGAAATTAATTTAATGTTTATTTTGAAAGGAAAGATTATACCAAAGAATCGCCATGTCCGTTGGAAATTCCATTTTTTGAAAATTTTTACTCGCGCTGTGACTATATGACACTCCCTTTCCCTTCATTGCCTGTCTGTACAGAGTGATAGATTGTGAACGAATAAACGTTCTTTTTACTCACCAGGTCAGAAATTTGCTCTCGGTGTTAAGAGAATTAATTTTTTTCATATTCGCCGAGCACGCCGGACAAAAAAGTTCATTAGATCTTTTTCGCGTAGTCTACACTTAACAGGTGCTTTCTCATTTACTAACACAATGCTCCTCTGCTGTGTATAAGGTTAAGAGTACCTCGATATACCGAGTTGTTATTAAAAAATTCTTCTCGTAGGGTTTCTCTCTTTTAATTTTTTGCTCGATCGAGGTGACATGAAATGAATAAGCGAGCAGAATGTTCGTCGAGCGAGACGAAAATTTAAAGAAAAAATTCTACGTTGCCACGTTATGGTGCTACCTTTTACCTTCATTCTGCTTAATTATTCGACATTTGTAATTAAGAGAATATTTTGAATAGAAGACATGATAAATTTATAATTATTAGGGTGTCAGAATTTGACACGAAGAGGTCAATATTTTGAGAATTTGAGCGTGTAATTTCGTGTTTTTCTAAATTATAGGTTAGTAGCTGATTTCTAATTTTTGAGGCAATTCATTAATACCCAGAAGTTCAAATATTCAAAATCAGTAAATTCTGAAGATGATATTTTAAAAGTACATGCCTACCTATAAAAATAAAAAGCAATTACAAATATTTTTTCTCCTTAAGTGCTTCGTGATTTGAAAAAGTTTTCCAGTTCCACGATCTAATATCATATCATAGTTCATGATGACCTCATACCTATATCTACGTAGCAGAAGCTCCTGTTCTTTTTATGAGAAAATTTGTCCAGTGAACTTTAATTTGAAAAAATTAAAATCGTTAAAAATTGAGAGACTATTAAAAATATGTAGTTGTAACCTTAGTGAAAATTTCATAAATTATAATCAGTCTTAGAAAATGACTAATCATCGAGTTATTTTGTTTTATTGTGTTTCAGGTGAGTGTGCAGCCATTTCCCCTCAATACGATACAAATAGGCACAAGGTTAAGCACGTAAGTTACCTATTTTCAATGTTTTATTAATTATTGATCTAAAAATTCAACGATAATCTGACGTTTAGATATCGCTTGGATTTTGATAGTCGCTTCTTCAGTTTTTTTTTCAAGGCAGCAGGAAATTCCCTTTTCTTTATTTTTTCTGCCAAGGTATTTTAAAATGCATAATGTACTACCTACTTATGAGAAAACCTCCTGGTCACTCAATCACTGATTTTCCTCATTTAAAAAAAAATACAGTATTAGGTAGGTTCATAGGTACTTAGTCCTGAAATTGCACGCATTTGATGAATAATTGGGGTAAAGTCTCCTTAGCAAGGAACGTTTTTGATCACGAATGTTTTTTTGTTTCATAAACTTGAGCATTTACTTTTTGTTTTCAAGTTATTGCTGAAGTCACACTTTTATTAAAAAGTTTACTTCAATGCTTCTGAAAAAGTCAAAAATAGACCACTTTATTCCAAGTTGTTAAAAGCCTCACGCAATTTTGAAAAATCGACAATTTTTTCAAAACTTTCCAGAAAGCAAGAAATACAACAAATCACAACTGATTTGAAGAAATTTACCAAACGTGACGAGTAATTTTAAATTGACCGAGAATTATCATTTTTACTACCTGGAAGGTACCTAACCATTGTCAGAGATATACAAATCGTTGCCTGTATATTATTGAAAATCATTGATAATTTGCCTGAAATTTATACAAAATTCAGGGGTGGGAAGCTAGTCGAATGTTGAAAGCTAAAAGTAGACGATTTTTAGAGATTTTTGAAAGCCAAAAGCTAACGAAAGCTGTATTATTTAAAAACTAAAATCTAACCAAAGCTTTATTCTTCAGTCATCTTCAAGTTTTTTTTTTGCATGATTATTTATCTTTCTGTTTCAGTTTCCGTTTTATTTATTTGTCAATTTTCACTTTTTACTTTTTTTTTCCTTTTTCGGTTTGCAAAAAATTGTGAGGTTTTGATACATGATCTTGCAAATCAAATGTAAACTCCTTTCCTTTTTCTCATTTGAAAAACAAAAAAATAATAAATAAATACGAAAAGCTAAAAGTCAAAAGCTGAAAAGTACAATTAAAAAGTTGAGGATTTTTGGAAGCTAAAAGCTAGCTGATGGAAAGCTGTGTATATAATACGTTTAATTTTGAAAGCCTATAAAGCTAAAGCTAAAGTTTTACAACTTTTTAGAAGCTAATAAAATCTATAGCCAAAAGTTTCCCTCCAAAAATTTCCAGCAGGTAACTTATTGTCAGAACTTACCAGAAGTTAGCTATGTACTTGTAGGTACTGATAATTTATCAAAAATTACAGAAGTAAATTACTGGTATTTTTGGATACCTATGTAAATTAATGATAACTTTTGGTGAATTTGTGATAATTACTCGTATTTTTTGGTAACTTACGTATCAACGATGTTTGGTAATTTACTGATAATTTCTGAATAATTACTTCGTCAGGTAGGTACCAAAAATTACCTGTAATTATCAGTGATCTACCAAAAAATAAAAATCAGCTGTAATTTCAAAATTTATTGAAAAAACAGTAATTTACTAGAAATTACAAGTAAATTGCGATATATTACTGGTAACTTACCGAAAATAACCAGTAATTCACCAAAAATTACCAGTAATTTACCATAAAATGACCAGTAATTTACCATAAAATGACCAGTAATTTACCATAAAATGACCAGTAATTTACCATAAAATGACCAGTAATTTACCATAAAATGACCAGTAATTTACCATAAAATGACCAGTAATTTACCATAAAATTACCAGTAATTTACCATAAAATTACCAGTAATTTACCATAAAATTACCAGTAATTTACCATAAAATTACCAGTAATTTACCATAAAATTACCAGTAATTTACCATAAAATTACCAGTAATTTACCATAAAATTACCAGTAATTTACCATAAAATTACCAGTAATTTACCATAAAATTACCAGTAATTTACCAAAAATTACCAAAAATGACTTTTTGATATTTCGTCTGGCTTTTGAGAAACCTTGAAAAAAAATAGTTACATGTCAACGTAAGAATAGAAAACAAAATTTTTGAATATCTATTTTGAGGACACTTTATCGACGCTTTTCTGTTTTTCTTCGCGTTATTATACCAGCATGCTAAGTAGTTATAAAAGAAACCTCGAGTTACGAAATGAAGTATTTAGGCGTTTTTAAATCCATAAAATGGGTACCACGTTATTAGGTACACGAATCATTTAGGAAATATTTTATATTTTCGTTTCCTTGTGCTCACCTTAACTTTGTGCCTGGTAGGTATAAATGTTGCAGGTTTGCTGGGTACTTGTGGATATCTACTCTCTCCAACATTTTAAATGTCTTTGAATACCTACAACATATGTTTTCATACCAGTTTTATTCGTGAAAAATAGGTTTTCCAAAATTGGACCGTATAGTACACCTACAAATATAACAAAATAATGAAAGAAAAAAGACACGAAGAAAATTGTGCTCGTGCGAGTAAAGTGTTTCCAGCATCGTCGATAAGACAAGTGCTAAATTTCAAGCATACCTTACCTACCTACGCTGACGCAGACGTAGACACAAGCCACTCTCACGATTATCATAATAACTACTAGCATGTTTTATATTCGTATTCAAACGAACAACAATATTTAAAGCAAACCGAATACGCGAGATCATCCGCACTGTACCAGCAGCCCAGCCCAGCCCAGCATCAGTCGAAATATGAAAAATGCTATGTAAAATTCCAAGAATGAAAATGGAATTTCCCATTAGAACTCGACGAAATTTGTATTTTCGATGTTTTCGAAATTCTCGCATTCGTATTATCTTATACGTTAACTTACGTTTTTCGGGGTCTTTCGTGTCTTTCGAATAACATAAATTTGCAATTCTTCCTTTTATTAAGTTGTTCATTTCGACGAATAAATAATTTTAAACGGTATGCTAGAAAAGATTTGAATTCCAACCGAGCTATAAAATTTACGACGCATTTAACCGTAATTAAGCTGTATGCGCTGATAAAGTTAGCAGCAGAAATACGTTTATGTATATGAAACGAGCTTCTAGTCATTAATTACGATTAGAGACGACGACGCGACGCTACGCGAAATTTGAAAATTAAATCAAAATTGTGTCTTTCAAGTTCACGCATGCAAGTTTTCGTATATGAGTAGGTATGTATTGAATTGAACGTCTATGTATGAGTAGGATAAAGGATGAATATCGTAAAAAAAGATGCCGGGCATGAAGAACGACTAACGCGTATACTAGTAGATGAATTTTCCAAAATATTTACAGATTTGTTTTCATTCAGACGAAGATAAAACACAGAATGAAAACTTCGACAATTTCTCTTCTTTTCAAATAAGTATTTTATTTACATTTATGTGAATTATTATTAGAGTGAAAAGGGGATATGCTTACCTATCTATTTATGTTCTTAATCAAATTTACTCAAATCTTACTTTCATCTTCGATACGCTATACACTAATCTGTTATCAGAAAAGTAGGAGGGAGAAGAGGGTGTAGTCTCCTACTCAGACGGGCAAATGTTAAATTATAAGAAATACAATTTTCAAACGTACCATGGTGACTCATAGGTACCCAGCAGATCAGATACCTTTGTACATAAGATTCCAGCAAAAATTATTCATTTATAAGCGAACTTTCTAATTTCTGCTCAAAATAACTCACAAACAAAGTCTTTCAAAAAAAATATCCTGCTTTACTGACAAGTGACAAGAAATTTTATACATATTTTATAAATAGGTACCTATCTAATTATTATACTCTTTTTCCTCTTCATTCTTAGCATAAGATCCCTGATTACTTATTCAATTTCTTTGTGGCACCCAGATGATTTTTGTAATCGATAAAAAATTTTTGCGTGTCAATTTTCCATTGGAATTGGACCAAATTTTAATTTTCAAGTAATTAATTTTATTTTACGATTTTTGTAGAATTTTTCAGAATCTGAATTCGGTTCACCTATTTATTCTGGAAATATCAAAAACTGGCAGAAAAACTCAGTCCATGCAACCTGAATTCATTTTGAGCAATTTTATGACAATCTTTTTGAGCTTTCGAATCCAGAAATAGTCTAGAGATTCAAAGAGTAATTCCAAACTTCTGGTACGAATACGAACCAAATTTCAATTTTTTTAATTGGAAATTTATATCTACCAAAAAATTTTAAAATTTATTTACTAAAAGTAGAAAAGTGAATTTAAAGTCTTGGAATTTGGCTTGATGATGCTCGTGGCGCATTTTTGAAAGCTTTTTCGACTTTTTTGTTCGGTTCAAAACGCCTTATGGCAGCTCCGATACCTTTTTATTCCCTTGTATGAGATGAGGTATCATAAACTTATCAAATACCTATTTTGAAATTTGTTAAATTTTTTCAAATTTTTCTTATCACTGCGAAATTACTTTGAAAGTGGTTTTCAGCATTCTGAAAATTGCTCTGAAGGATGCTCATTTTACACTTTCTAGTTTTTTTTTTCAGATTCAGAGCACTCTTGAATCGATTTCAATCATTATTTTGCCCACTTACCTTGATTTTACACAGGGAATGCACTTATGCTGATGCTCTCTGATTCGATCGGAACAAAGCTAGATCAAAAAACCATCTTCTAAAACTTCTTCAACTAAATTTTTCGGTGTTAGAGTTGATTTTTGAGGCATTTTTGTGGTGCAATCACATTTTCTATTTCTAGAAATTTGCATCATCGAGACCAAATACGTATAACTTAGCCCCTTTCATTTCTAACAACGGAACCTCTTGAGGTGTCCGCCTCCTCGAAATTTGGCGAACGTTTGAAAATTCAAAATTGACTAGTTTCGGTGATTTATGCTTTTTTCAAAAAAGTACGTAGGTACATGACCAGTGAAAATGATTGAAATGAGTCCTAAAACTGATATTAATTCCCCAACTTCAAATTTTACCATTTACAGTCATTTTGGAGCCTCCAGCGCGATTTTTCAATTTCTCCAGAATTTTTAATTCGCTCCAGAAGACGTTAATATGAAGTTGGGCAGTTGAAAATTGAGTTGTAAGTGTTATACTCGACCTGTTCAACTAATGTATCCACATTTGAGTCGATTCTGGAGGGGATACCTCAAGAGTGATTTTTTGACCAACTTTTTTCATAATGAAAGTATCCAAAAAATTCCCATTTGCGAGGAAATTTTTGAAATTTGCGCGAATCGCTGTATTTCGTCACGGACTAACCCCACGAGGCCAAATTTTGCCATTTCTAGTCATTCTGGAGCCTCCAGCGCGAATTTTCAATTTCTCCAGAATTTTGAATATTCTCCAGAAGGCGTGAATATGAAGTTGGGCAGCTAAAAATCAAGTTGTGTCTTATGCTCGACCTGTTTAACGAGTTTATCCACATTCGAGTCGATTCGGGAAGAAACACCTCAAGAGTGGGTTTTTGAGCAACTTTTTTCATACCTAAAAATATCCAAAAAATCAAAAAATTCCCATTTGCGAGAAAATTTTTGAAATTTACGCGAATCGGCGAATCGCTGTATTATTGTCATGGACTAACCTTACGAGGGCAAATTTTGCCATTTCCAGTCATTCTGGAGCCTCCAGCGCGATTTTTCAATTTCTCCAAAATTTTGAATATGCTCCAGAAGGCGTCAATATGAAGTTGGGCAGCTAAAAATCGAGTTGTGTGTTATACTCGACCTATTCAACGAATTTATCCACATTTGAGCCGATTCTGGAGGGGACACCTCGAGAGTGGTTTTTTGACCAGCTTTTTTCATAATGAAAATATCCAAAAAATCAAAAACTTCCCATTTGCGAGGAAGAGTGAGGGAGATTTTACGAAGTAATTTCGTCTACCTAATGGTGAATTAAACATGAGAAACACCTTCAGATTTTCATGGAAAAAACTTGTAAACATCGAATTTTTTTCCTGCTGTGAAAAAGGAAACTATCCCTGCTCTCAACACAAAATATGCATTTTCTTATTGAAGCATACTAGAGTACCTACTCATTTGACCCAAGTTTGACATCTAATGCCCGGAAGTGAACCGATATACTAGTAATGCATTAATTTCTACTCGTTTGAAATTGATTTTAATCCACCGAATGATGAATTACGTGACAATCTACTCGTAAAATGGTACTATGTAAGTATGTACTCGCCGGTTTCAAGATGCCCCAATCAATCAGTCTCAGGGTCGACGTAAATTTACATATTATGGTCAAAAATATCCCCATTCTCCATCGTATTGAAAAAAAAAAGAGCTCGTATATACGATAATAATACCCTATAACATACACTAAGTGCCCTAATGTAACAAATTCCAAACCAAAATATCCGTTTATATATTTCAGCAAAACCGCGAGGAAAAAAAACAACAATAAAACCAACACACCCCTCCACTTAATACGCTTTATTTATAACGCGTCCGTTACAAACAAACGCGACCGCGACGGACGCTGCGAAATGATGACGATGCTATCACCAGGCGCTTCGCAGGGCGCTCAAAGGTCGGCTCACACAGCCTTTCGAATTACACGCTAAATATTTGATTACATTACAGTGTACGTGTTTAAAATTACAGACACGGTAATCCGGAGTAGGTACAGCGTTGTTGCTGGTGAAACTCAGCCTCGTACTCAACGCCCAGAGTACCAGATGAAATGAAAATTTCACAGGTATAGTTTAGGAAGCCCTAAATTATAACGAGCTAAATGTTATAATATGACAAGATACGCGCTTATGCCGCCGAATATTTATGTTTTTTGCATTGCGAAGATAATACATACCGCATGCCCCTCAACTTCCCCTCCCCCGTTGTTTCCCCACCATCGACGCGGACGCCCAACTTATAGCATGGCAATGGCTTGCAAGCTTTTTTGGTTCTATTTCACTATACAGTGGCATTGCCGCATTTATCTATAAGTGGCATTTTTATACGCTCTTATACGTTGGTTTTAGAAGGATTTTTCTCCATGAAATGAAGGCTATTGGGATAGATCAAGTGCTAGAATGAGGGAAGGGAGCCATTTTTTCATGTTTGGGGACCCTTGGGCCCAAATTTTGTTTTTAAAATACCAGGTGTTTGGAAGAGGATGGTTGTAGTGAAGCTTTGGGCCCTCGTTATCTAAATAATAAGTAGGCAAAGATAGCTCGATGACCTGGAAATGCAAGTTTTGAAGATAATGCTACCTGTGAACTTGTAAAATTCATCATCGAGTTGAAAACTTACCTGCTCAAAAATTTCCCCAAATAGAAATCCGCCTCTTACATGGCAACATTTCCACCATTTTTTTCATTCTGCCACGTCTGCCATTGCCCCTTTTAATTCTTACCCTTTTTTATATACACTTGATGATATAATTTGTAGCGTGAAATTAAAACTACCCGGCTCATAAACGAGTGAAAGCTTATACACGCGAAGCATACGCCGCGCCGGCAAAGCCTTTGTAAAAGATAAAAAAAACACATACACACATTTTTACAATGCTGCTAAAGATTTCACGAGGATATGTTGTACGTCTCGTATCCTTATACACATGCACTATATGTATACTACACTTTGTATCAAATGAAAAATTATTTCAAAAATTATTATTAATGGAAACATCAAAAAATTTCTATACATGTAACGCGAACATTATGTACGTGTATTCATCATATCATCGTTTCAGTCGTCTTTTATCGCATACCATTAGTAAGAGGCAAATTTTCAACTTGAGTAGCTTTTTATTATTCGTCACATATACCTACTTGAAACATAGAAAGGCGTTTTAATAAATGATTATTACGCCGTTGCGCGGGTGACTTGGACGAGAAGTGCACGAATTTCGGTGCAGAGCGACTAGTTTTTGGCTTTGAAAAAAACTTCGCACCGGAGTCTTTTTTTTCTTCTATTTTTTTTTAGTATACTTGCGTGAAATTTTCATGCATTCGAATAAATGGATGATGTACCGACCTATGTACCTACTTAGTGATGGAAATGAATTACCTTGAGATGATTTTTGTTTATTATGGATTTTGTGTTTGTTTTATTTGGATAGATCCACTGCTGAAATGGATGATACCTATTTTAAGTTCACTGAAAACTTCGACACCCCCTAGCAGTCTTTAAAAAAGAGCTAGAGGGCTGCGATTTGTGCCATTGGTCATCCCTTCAAAAGGTTCTTCCACAGGAAAAATTTCAATAAAATCGTCGACCCCCCCACCACCACCACTTCTTGGTCGAATTGAAGTGGCATGGCCCAATAATTTTAAACTTTCCTTGTAGAAGAGACTTCAAAGCTATTTTCTTTACAAAGGTATCTCAACTGAGAACATTTTTTGAACCGAACGAAGCTAAATTGAAAGAGCATCCAAAAATACTTACACCACCAGTTAAATTTGAAAATTTAGACAAAAATTCGAAAAAATCGACATTTTATCGAATTGACCGAGAAATCTAAAATTTGGTACCTATGTTCTTTACCTCAAACTCGTTGACTTACCCTCTTACTCCATTTCTGCCCGTGTCTCATTCTTTTTCCTTCATCCTATTTATTTAAAGTTGTACGAAGGGTGTCCCTTAAAATGCAAAAGTGAATATTTTTTAGGTCTGACCCCCCCCTAATTTTTTAATTACATCACATAGTTCTCAAATCCGAAATATTAGCCCATTTGAAGGTCATTAACCCGTGCCGACTTGGCGTAGAAGGTTTAAATGGGATTTATTAACATAGGTTTGTAAGTGAAAATTGCATTCAAGTTCCTCTTATGAGCTTAAAAAATAATTCCGAGAGTTTTTTTTTGCAATAAAATGTTGCAAAAGCATGTCAAAGACCTTGTAAAACAATAACGGGGTCATGGGGACCCCCTGCCCCCTGCCCACCCTGGAAGTATGTAGTGCAAAATGACAATTTGGTAAATTAAAGATTTTTCCCCGCAGTTGGCTGGCAATTATACGTTTTGAGCTCCCCTCCACCTCGCTCAGCCATTTTCCTTCTTGCTATGTTACCACGAGACACTTTCCAACCCCCTCCCCCGAATCCCTTAAAAGTGATAAGAAAAAATTTGGCAAATTGAAGCCTTTTTTTTAGAGATTTTGATTATTACTTGTCAGACTCTCTTTTTTTCGCAATAAAATCCTGCAGAAGCATGCCATAAAACAATAACAGGGTGATGGAGGACCCCTCCCCCTCCCCCTCCCTGCTCTGAAAATAGGGGGAAATTGATGGCTATGAATAGGTCGACCCAGGATATGCTCTTTTTGGCATAAAACATATAATATGGGTACCATTTTACTTGTCTTGACCAGCACTACATTAAAATTGTTGTATCATTGAGTTGTACGAGTATTTTCTGAAACTTGTACATTACCTATTCACAAAATAGAATAAAGTGATCGAATGAAAATTGCATTTCATAACTTCAAAAATCATCAATCGTTTTGAGAAAAACAGAATGTATTTCAAAATAAATCAAACTTTCGCAAAAATGTTTGAAATATGTATTAAAAATATTTCAAAATCGTATTTGATACCTAAATTGTGAAATAGGCAAGGTGGCAATTTTAGACGATAATATTCAAATAGCAATGGAATATGAAAAAATATGCATTTTAATTGAAAATAATCGAGAAGAAGTTGGGCTTATTTGAAAGGAATTATTCTTCAACATAAAATAATATTGTTACTTGTAACCAGCATCCCACAAAAAAACGTTAAAAAAATTTCTTGGTTTACCAAAGTTTTGATAAAACAAAAATTCTCAGAGATTGTTATTTGAAGATTCGACAAAAATCGAAAACATTTCTCGAGCTACAGAAACAAAATTTGAGGATGAGGATTCATTATTACCAGGATCAGTCCTCTTAGACTACACACAAATTGCATAAATATGTATTGTAAATCAACATTTAAAGTTTAAGAATACATTGCATTGAAGTTTTTGTTTCAATTTTTTTTAAAGGGTATTCACAAAATTTCAATTTTCCCCCATATATCAAGGGTGAGGGGGAGGAGGAGGGGTCCTCCATCATCCTGTTATTGTTTTATGGCATGCTTCTGCAGGATTTTATTGCGAAAAAAAGAGAGTCTGACAAGTGATAATCAAAATCTCTAAAAAAAAAGACTTCAATTTGCCAAATTTTTTCTTATCACTTTTAAGGGATTCGGGGGAGGGGGTTGGAAAGTGTCTCGTGGTAACATAGCAAGAGGGAAAATGGCTGAGCGAGGTGGAGGGGAGCTCAAAACGTATAATAGCCAGCCAACTGCGGGGAAAAATCTTTAATTTACCAAATTGTCAATTTGCAATACATACTTCCAGGGTGGGGAGGGGGCAGGGGGTCCCCATGACCCCGTTATTGTTTTACAAGGTCTTTGACATGCTATTGCAACATTTTATTGCAAAAAAAACTCTCGGAATTATTTTTTAAGCTCATAAGACGAACTTAAATGCAATTTTCACTTACAAACCTATGTAAATAAATCCCATTTAAACCTTCTACGCCAAGTCGGCACGGGTTAATGACCTTCAAATGGGCTAACATTTTGGATTTGAGAACTATGTGATGTAATTAAAAAATTAGGGGGGGGGGTCAGACCTAAAAAATATTCACTTTTGCATTTTAAGGGACACCCTAAATTTTCGATTCAATCAAATTGACAGGTACCTATCAAAGATTCAAATTTTAAAACATTCTGGGATTCATTGTTGTTCGTGAGTAACTTCAAGTAGGTAAATCATCTCCAACAGAACCGCATCAGAATTCTACACGAATGAAGAAGTTATACATTTGTTAGTCTGTAACTTTTTGCCCCTTCAATTCTAAAGGTCGACAAAACAATTTACATATGTGCAATTCTGATAGTCGTATGTAGCATTTGCAGGCAAATTTGAAACTATGTATTAACAGAACACCTGGTATACCTACATGTGTGCTGCTATCAATGTACGCAACTAATACATGCGACTTTTTTCACATTTTAACATATGCTTTAACAATGTTGCACCTGCTTTGTACAATTTTACAAAAGTATGCGCGTACCTTAGCACGCGATGATTGTCTCCCTGGGCGATAATTCCACGTCGCGAGTGTTGACGATTTATGTTTGAAGATGTTTTCAGCATTACGTATTTCGCTAATACAATTACTCGCTGAGTGTAAAAATCTGAAACTCGATATAAAGCTCGTTACATATTCAAACTTTTTCCATTCGTTTGAATCAGTTGGAATAAACGAAGGATTTCCAGCATTTCGCAGTCTGGTATCTTCATCTACATTGGTTAGATACATACTTATTCGTTGGTGTGTTGTGTATCTACGCGATATTTTTACCCCACTTTTCGGTCACCGTCATCCTCCTTGTGTGTACTCAACGTTATGACGATAAACGTCGAAAATTCGCGACCGTATAATTTCGCCGAGAAAAAAAGTATACACACGTGTGCGGTATTTTCGTCGAATACCTACTTTATTTTCACATTTCAATGATATCTATATCGTTGTTTTCATTTTCCACTTATTCGAGCATTGTCTCTCGCCTTTTTTCCTCCCCCTCCCTCTCTCTCTGTCCCTCCCTCGTTTATCCAAAAATACGCGTGTCACCTACAGAAGGGAAGCCGGCGTATACAGCTTCTTTTATTTGATTTCAATTTGAAAAAAACACGAAGAGAAAAATTTAATATAGCGAATGTTTTTAAACAACGATACCGTGCCGCACATCGTTGGTACCAACTTGAAGACGACGAGGATGATGCGGTGGTGTGTTATTAGTTGAGAGAATTTTTTCATAATCCAAAATTTCACAAAACTCGGTATTTCTACTCCGGTTTAAATGACGCATAAAGCAAGTTTCAAAACCATCGGTGCTAATTAATCATTTTACTGTAACGAACGCCTTATATATTTTGTATACGACGTGGTTAACAAACTTAAGCAGCTGTATCTCTCCATGAATAGTCAATAAAGTTAGGTTAAAATACGGGTTTCATTAGGATACCCCGAAAAATACCGCCCTCCTACGTCTTGCCACTCGCTCTATACCTGCAAATATTCAGTTTTCATGCTTAACGTGAGAAATGAAATTCGCTTTATCATTTTACATAGTAATTGCCTTATTCGGTCGCGTTTCCACATAGAGAGAGTGATAAAGGGTCAGGTGTTTTGTAATGTGGTAAAAGATCTCTGTGATTTGCAGGTAGAGGTATAGTATACGGCTGTGATGGAATTTTTATCGGCTACCTATTCAGGCCTTTTCAGCAGGATTGACGTGTTAAAATTGATCCTTTAGAAAATCTTCACCATGCTCTGTGGTCGTCCTCGAAATGAGTCGTGGATTGCTATGGATTTTCATTATGGTCTCGTATGATGTCGTGGAAAATTTCGGTTGATAAAGTCAAGCTCAAAGCTACCTACCGAAAATCTGTGAAATTTTTTTATCAAAATTCATCGTAGGTACCTTTTTGAAATTATCGTTTTGGGTTTACTGTTTAGAAAAGGCTTAAAGCGTGAAATTTACTGTTCATTTACCGACACGATGATTTCATTTTTACTTCGGAGATGCATATCTCCATAATCCTTTACTTGACTAGCTCTTTGATGAGATTGAGAGGTTCTAAGTGGAATGTGTATGAGTTGCAGGCCAATTTTGATATTCATGCAGAGTGGCGGTGACTTTGAACGATTTTTTTCATGATTATTTTGATGGTGTTTTTTTTGTGGTGATTTCAAAAACTTGGATTTTCTTGTTGTGGTTTTGAATTTATTTTTTTCATGGCAATTTTAGTGTAAACTTTTTAGATTTTAGAGGTTTCAGAGGTGATTTCAAAATTTATTTCCAATTCAGTGAAGAATTTTTCTGTGAAAATTTCAAATGGAATTTTTTTCATTTCAAATATTTTTTTGTTTTGATAATGACGAGTAGGGCTTTTAACAAAAATAACAATCTTCTCATAACTTGAAAAGTTAAAAACTAAAAGGTAACTTCTGTCTGGTGGTTAGCAGCTCGGTTTCCTCTCCATCCACTTTGCTGCTTGGATCTGCTTCTGACTGGTTTGGTGATTGACTGGTTTGGTGGTTGACTGGTTCTGGTATTTGACTGATTGGTAGTTGACCATTTTGGTGGATCTGCAAGCTCAGCTTCATCTTTGTCAGCTTTGCTACTGGGTTCTTCTTCAATGGTGCGTTGATTTGTAAGTCAGGGTAGCATGCCTGGCCCATTCACCTAAGGTGCACTGGGGGAAGTTGGAATTCGGGGTAAGTTAGAAAACTTGCTCTAGCGCCTAGAGGTTTATATCTGGCAAAGTGCCACTAAAGGTGACTTGAGGGTACTACCCCTACTTCATCACGGCATAAAAATTTTCGCAATTCAGTTTCATTTTAGATGTCTTTGGTTCAATTGTATTTTGTTGTTGTTTTGAACTTATTTTGAATTTGGTCTAAAATACAGACTTTCTATTTCTTAGTTTTTCGCATATAGCGGACAAACCATGCGTCCTAGTGAAAATCTGATGTGAGTGTTCTCAAAGAGAATTAAATTCTCTACAACTTTGTTTCTGTACAATTTTTCTAGGACGCTCGGTTTGTGATCTACGCCTCTGCAAAGTTTAGCCTGTTCTGACTTCCCCCAATTGGGGTAAGTCAGGACAGTTTATATTTTATTCCACTGAGCGAAAGCTACTGTGTCAATCACGCTCAAATTTTTACCATAGGTTAAGAACCCTTATGGGAACCTACATAATAAATTTGATCCATATTGGTTCATTAGAAGGGGAGTAACAGCTGGTCAAAGTTGAAATTGCGAAAAATCATTCTGACTTGCCCCAAATTTCCAAAACAGACTTTGTGCAGTATTATTCGTCATGATAAAGCTTAAAAACGGACTTGCGTAAATTATACATCGTGAAAATGACGTGTTCCAAAACACGCTTTATCCAGGTACTCCTGTTTGCAGCTATGTTTCACACCGAATACGTATGGTAAAAAATTTTTTTATGAAGGGGTTCCTTCCAGTGAATGGTGTACTAGAGAAGTACACCATCGCCGATTTCTCACATTCAACACGTTAGAAGGGGAAATGTTTTTAGTCCCTCCCCTCCTGAAAAGTTGCGAAAATGGACAAAGCGAGTTTTGGAATATCACTCTTCATTTATAGGTTTATCACTGTTTGGGAACACCAAAACTTGGCACTTCAGATGCAATCTATGAACTAGTCAACACAATTTCTGACATGGTACAAAATAATGAAAAACCTATTGGCATATTTTGTGATCTCTCCAAAGCTGTTGACAGAATAATACAATCATAAGGTGCGTTCATGATTGTCTGTAACTAACCGTAATAAAAGTTACGGTTTGTTACGGAAAAGTAAAATACAAGAATTCTTATGGCGTAGTTCACGTTGTCCGTAACTGTAACTTTTTGTTTTACAGAAAAGAACAAAGAAAATTACAGAAAAGTAAAAAAATTTTTACTTTTCTGTAACAAGCCGTAAGAGTTACGGACAATCATAAATGCACCTATAATGTCCTTGTGGCTAAATTGGAACATTATGGTATTTGGGGTGTCACCCGTCGACTGTATATACATAGGACGAATAATTCAACGGTGAAAAAAATGATAAAATGTGATGGCTAGATTTTGGATGCAGAATCCAGGAAACCTTCTGCTCATGCGCCAAACATGACGCTTACGGTGCTGGTGGAGAGAGAGACGGTTTACTGGTTGAACATGGGTTGAACCAGTGAACTGTCTCTCTCTCCACCAGCGCTGGTAAGCATCATGTTTGGCGCATGTGCAGAAGGTTTCCTGGATTCTGCATCCAAAATGTGGCCGTCATTTCCTGCGATTTGAATTATTCGTCCATTATATACGGTCGACGGTGTCGCCAAAAAACGTATAAAATCTTACCTATCCCAAAGGACTCAAAGGGTAAAACTTGTTTCAAAAGAAGGGATCGCAATATCTGACCCAGAATATGTTACAAAGGGAGTACCACAAGGATCAAATCTAGGGCCATACTTTTTTCTCATATATGTAAATGATTTTCCCCACTGCACAAAAAATAAAACTATACAATTTGCAGATGACACCATAGCAATAATAAAAGGAATAACTTGGACCCTAGCATTTGAGGAAGCAGAAAAAACCATCCTAGAAATGCAAACGTGGTTTATAGTCAACAGCATGGAATTAAATCTAAATAAAACAACAATTATGCCATTTTGTTCAACTAACACCCAACCCTCAACTTTGATCTCTCCAGACATCTCAATTTATCTTGGTCACACCCATACTTCAGAAAATACTACATGCCTTAGCACTGTAGTTTCTAATAACCTAAGGTGGACAGTACAAACTGACAAGTTAGCAAGTCGTCTCTCCACAATATCATATATCATGACCCAACTACGTTGCTTTTAGTGCATTCAAAAATGTGTTTGGTTGTGTAATCTGAGTTGGTCAAAAAAAGTTTGCAAGTACCACATTATTTGCAAGATTATTCAACAATTCATTTTATTTATATGTACTTCTTTTTTGTCATAATTGAGCTTTTTAAACATCATCTTTGCCTGATCACCAATGTGAAAATTGAAATGTGATTCTAGAATTAGTGAAATCGATCATAGCCAGAAAAATGGTATTTCTCGTAAATTCATCGTACTGGAAAATTAGGGAGGGAGGGGATTTTTCACATTTCCGTCTACATATTGGTGAAATATTTCAAAAATGCAAAAATAGGTATTCATTTTTTAGGTTCCTGCTCTTGTTCAAAACAGCGGTGAAGTTTTTTCAATATGGTTCACTCTTAAAATTATAGCACAAAAAATGGAATTTCTCGTCAATTTGATGACAAATTACGGGGGAAGGACATTTTTTCAAATGTTCGTCTACACATTGGTAAAATATCTCAAAAATGCAGAAATTTTCATTTTTTTGGTTTCTGATGGTATTTTTGCAATAAGTGCAAAACATTGTGATTTTTTATTGTTTTTCTCTAAAATGAAAAAAAAATGCCAGTCCAATTTTTTGATATGTTATTCTACGTAAAAAGAACTGAAACTGAAAATTTTTCAGAATTTTTACTCTTGAACATCGAGGTTAAGTTATATTTAAATTATAAGTTTTTAAATGTATTTTTTAGGTTTTTGAAAGTGGCAACACTGATTTTGACATCGTTCGTCAACTTCCCTCTCAAAGTACTACAATTTGAAAAAAAAAAGTTCAAAACTCTATACCTCGTACAACCGGAGCAATTTACAACTGAAATTTTCCATTTTTGGCCATTTTGGAGAACTTTGAACTTTGAAGCCCTATACATGCTCCACCAAAAAAATCGAAAAATTTCCAGTTTGCGTCATTCGTCATCGTTTGATGATTTCTACACGTGCTCTGATTTTGAAAAAAATCGAAGACTACTCGTGCAAAAATCCGCCGATTTGGCAAGGAATGACCCTCAGTAATTGAAATCATGAATTCTGAAAATGAAATATGACGAGTAGGTACCTAGGTAAGTATATCTGATTCGAGTTCACCCCAGGTGAAATTATTCCCCTTACATAATAATATGTTTTTATTGCCATAAAATAGAATAATCGATCTTATAACATCTTTCTTTTTTTCTTTCTCCATTGACAAAATAAATCAGCTGGAATATACTTATCGAAAAGAGAATCGAGAAAAATGGTCCTATCGATGGCTACTTTTACTAATAAAACCATCACAGCTCGTTGGTATAAACTATCGCATCTAACCGGATGTTAAAAACTAAGATATACGTAGTACCGTACACCATATATACTTAATCCATATATACAATCGAGCCAGTCCATAGGGAAAAATCAAACGGACGGGAGGACGGGGCAACAAAAGTCCTTTAAATTCGCACGACCAGATCCTTAGGTCAAACAAAAATGGCCGTATAATTCATTTAACAAGTAGCACGAAAAACGAGAGCACTTTAGCCAGGCTAACAAAAAGCAAAGAATGGAAAGGATATGGCGAGCTTTTTAGCGCAGCATAGTATACGTATAAGGACTAGAACTTGGCTCTTGGTACGCTATAAAAACGCGTCTAATCTTTATCGTTTTCGAAACCATTATACAAATTATCGAAACACATCTAATATTTGAGCATGCTGCAAAGCAAAAACCACCACACAGAAGAAAAGACAAATCGAGGAGAGCGGGGATCAAAGAAAGAGAAAGAGTATATAAGAGGAACCTCCTAACCTACGAGTATACAAGAGCAGCGAAATGGCAATCGTAACTGCGAGTTGTTTTTTCGAGCAAACAAGATTTTCGTATATCTATTTGATACACCGTGACGAGGATGATGTAGGCGGATGAGGGAAAGAAAAGCCTTACTATTAGCTCGCGTATATAGTAGGTATTTACTTAACAAATGGAGCAAAAATCGCGTAACAAAAAAATATATAGGTAACTGATTTTAAGTAGTTATATTCGGTTTATTTTTTCACATCGCTTGAGAGATACTTGATGGAGTTTTACTCTGTGGTTTTTTCCTCAACATAAACCAGCCCATTATCGACACGAGTCGCGAGTATAAGCTCGCGCTCCTCGGCACCTGTCTCAAAATGAACATCGAATTCGTTTCATACATACCTAACTATACATATAACTAATGCATGATTTTGACAAGTTTCATTTTATAGTTTAGCTCTGTGTGTGTTTCGGTTTTAAAGAACGAATGACAACCGCTGAAAGCGGAAATAACAGATACAAAAGGATTTTATGCAAATAGGAAAGAATGGGTTGTTAATTTTCAAACGAGGGTATTACTTTGTTATGCTGATTCGAATTTTGACATTTTCTGTTTAGTGTAACACATGTTACTTTTTTCCCTGTTTTTTCAGTTTTTTCTTGATTCTTTGTAGCACGTCAGTTCGTACGTACCCTTTTCGTCCTCCAGCGAACCTAACCAAACGTGCAGAGTTTTTTTTCCACCATTTGAAACGGCAACGTGTACGGTGACATGTCATTGGCATAATATTACATTTTTTTTTCCCCACATTCTATAAAATGTATAATGTTAATCGAGTTTTAACTCGCAACTTTCCCCATTTGGTTTTCTCCAAAGGTACGGGGGTAAAATACCTATACACAACAAGGTAAAACGAGTGTATTTAGGTAGATTTTGACGCCTCTTTTAAACTATATAATATATATAAACGGGTTCATTTGATTGAAAATTATAACCGTGTTCACTCGTACGATGCCTTTTCACCCGTGATCGTCCTAGTCGTCGCGAATACACCATTAATTATTTTCTTGTTTCCCCCCTTCTTTTCCACTTCCTCGCAGATTCAAAATTTCCCCGCAGTTTTAGGTATACTTGTGTGTGTGTGTTTTTTCCTCACTAAATTCCATCTTTTTCTCTCTGTTTGAATAAACTTCTTTATAAATCAAAGTAAAAAACTAACGCTAGCAGCGTGATATTTCTTAAAGAAATTAAGATTGTCACGTGAAAAACTTTTTTAATAAACGTTATTAAAAAACTTCTTTGCATTATTTTAGAGGAAAAAATTCAATAAACATCTCGATAATTAGTTTTTGAGTATAGGTACTTTCTTTGATTCGTCGTCGTGATGAAATTTTGTTTAAAATCTTAGGTATAGCTTTCTTGGTGATCAACTTCGCATTTATGAAATTGTATCCTGTATTATGTGTATTAAAGTTTCTATATAGCTGTAGTGTATATCGACTTACACTACTGAGAATATATTTTTTTTTTACCTTAGCAATCGAATTAATGTAGTTTTTCGAGGGAAAAAATATAAATTAATTTTCAAAAGTTAAACGCTATCAAGTTGGATTTTACTTGGGTTAGGTACATTTAATACCTACCTACTGCGAAATTGATATTTTTCCGGCTTAAATTTTTGTATTCTAGTTGGTAGTTGGTGTAAGCAAATCGTAGGTAGTATACGTGAAAGTATTTTTATTTAATTAATTTCCAATATCACCTTGGCCTACTTGTACTTTTACAATCCATGCAGATAAAAAGTTTAATTTTGAAAGATTTCCCATTATACTTTTTACATTATTTGAAAAGTTTTATAATTGATGAATTTTATAAAGAAAAAAAAATTTCGCCTCGATAAAAAAATCTCGCAACGTCATTCGTTCATGGTACATAGAAGAAGGTAACAGGAGACAGCCCACGGCTCGAGATTCGAAATACCTACTTTATGGCTGGTGGAAAAAAGGGCACAGTGTGTAACAATGGCTGATGAAAATCTATCCGCGATAATCAAATATAAAAGGTGTTATTAATAAGTATACACACATCTTGAAGCTGCACCCCAAAAAGCGATCCAAATCGGTCTAGCGAACTTTAATGTATCAGCACACACCGAAGCTGTTCGGTGAAAAGTCATTTATTTTCAACGAGACATTGAACATAAACAACGTAGGTAACGCTAGGGATCCGATCGTCGAAAGAAGAAATAAAAAGGATTGCATAACTCTCCTTTCGAAGGCATAATTCCCATTAATTTCCTAAAATGTACGTATATCTTCGAACTTTTCGCACGTTTGTACGTGATTTTTTTCTTCACACAAAGGATAACGTTTGGGTATATAGGATGGTTTGAGTTTTTGGTGGAAAAAAATTATCCTACCACCTTATGCATCCGATATTTGGAAAGAAATGTCGTTGATATCATTGCATCTCTCTGTTTCCTCTACCTTTTTGATCATCATGGTGCTATAAAGGGATTTTATGGCAATAACTTTCTAATCAAGAGTCTGTCGCCGGAATAAATGAAGTTCTAGCCATGGCTTAGAAATAATTAAGGGAGTGAGTGGGGTATTTTGAGTCTGTTGAATGACCAAAATGAGCTACGTAAATGAATCATATCATGAATTTCGTCAAAAAGTGGTGAAGAAGTTTGCTTTGAGTGGGAGACTACCCAAAAAATTCAAAGCCACCTGTTGTGCATGCAACAGACTATGCCAAGGATCCTCATACTTGTGCCAATTTTGACATTGGCGAAGCCAAAATTTTTCTGATAGGAAAAAACCAAATTTTCAAGAAGTACCTAAGTATAGAAAAGTTGAAAAGAATTTGAAGAAATTTTCTGAAAATCTTTCGTAGGTAATATATTTTGTACCTAGAATTAGAAATTTAACGAAGATGAAAGAAATTATTATTATTTTTTTTTGAAAAAATTGGTTTATAAAGCAAAAACCGCCGAGTATTGTGGGTTCTGTGTTGAGTGGGTGGGAAGAGGAGAGCAGAATGTGATGATTTTCACCCCCCCCCCCCACCACGAGAAAATTATATTTTGAATTCAGCACTACAAAAACTCATTTGGAATTGGTTCAAGAACATTCACAGAACACCCAAAAAAACTTTCAAATAAAAATAATTGCATTCCAAATTACCATCACACAAAAATTCTTCAATAAACTGAAAATAGAACTCAGTAGTTGTCTACTTCAAAAAAACCTTTTTGAAATTAGCTTGAAAAAAATTCACAAAATGTTTGAAAACCACTACAAAAAATTCATTAAAAGTTACTACATAAAAAAACAAAAAAAAAAAACACTCACGCATTAAGAAGACTAACTTTTCTTCAAATAAGTACAAATCTTTTACGAACAAAAAAATTAGTTGCTTTTTTTGAAACATTTGTATAGCAATTGATCTTTTAACAATCGAATCGAATCATTCACGAACGATTGGGGATTGAATAAATTGATTGATTTGTCGGTGAATCATTCGCAAACGGATCAATTAATTTACGATTGGTTCGGTTTTTGTGAAACTATACGTATAACCTTATTGTATCTATAGGTAGGAATTGATCTGTTTTCAAGCGAAGTGAATCGAATCGAATCGAATCATTCACAAACGATTGGCGATTGAACAAGTTGATTGATTTCCAGGTGAATCCCTCGCGAACGAATTCAATATTTTGGGGAATCATTCGCAATGGCTTGATTCGTATAAGTGACTCGTTCTCGCGAACGAATCGTATATTTACTCAATTTTTGATGAATCATTCGCGAACGAATTGAATAATTTTTGGTGAATCATTTACGAACGAATTGAATAATTTTTGATGAATCATTCGCGAACGAATTAAATAATTCTTGGTGAATCATTTGCGAACGAACTGAATGATTTTCAGTGAATCATTCGCGAACGAATTTATTCGTATAAGTGACTCGTTCGCGAATGAATCGTATATTTAGGTACTCAATTTTTGATGAATCATTCACGAACTAATTGAATAATTTTTGCTGAATCGTTCGCGAACGAACTGAATAATTTTTGGCAAATCGTTCACGATCGAATTGAATCATTTTTGGTGGATCATTTACGAACGAATTGAATAATTTTTGATGAATCATTCGCGAACGAATTGAATAATTCTTGGCGAATCATTCGCGAACGAACTGAATAATTCTTGGTGAATCATTCGCGAACGAACTGAATAATTTTCAGTGAATCATTCGCGAACGAATTGATTCGTATAAGTGACTCGTTCGCGAATGAATCGTATATTTAATCAATTTTTGGTGAATCATTCACGAACGAATTGAATAATTTTTGGCGAATCATTCGCGAACGAATTGAATAATTTTCGGTGAATCGTTCCCGAACAAACTAGATAATTTTTGGTGAATCGTTCGCGAACAAACTTAATAGTTTTCGGTGAATCATTCGCCAACGAATTGATTCGTATAAGTGACTCGTTCGCGAACGAATCGTATATTCAATCAATTTTTGATGAATCATTTACGAACGAATTGAATATTTTTTGGCGGATCATTCGTGAGTAGTATATGGGGCACTTGACTGAATTTGATGCGGACCATCCGGGCAGGATCCGGGCAGGGTTGCGGACGTTGCGGACCAGATGCGGGCCGTTTGTGGATGTTGGGTTGGGGGTTTTTGTATTCAGTCAAGTGTCCCGGTGCCCTCAGAAGGGCATTTTAAAATTTTTTTGGTGTTAGTAGTTAGGATTAAATTTAAGTTAGATATTTTTGTGGGTTTTGAATTTTTTATATTTTTTTGGTGACTTATAAAATACTTAGAACTAAGTAATGCTAAATTTTTTTGGGTTTTAAATTTTATAATTTTTTTTGTTTTTTTATTTTTAAAACTTAAATTATTTTGTAAGTAGGATGATGATTGCCTTACCACGCAATCCTTGATAAACCAATTTCAAATTTTCTTGAGCATTCCATTCGTCAAGTTGTTCGTCTGTTGCAAACAAGCGTTGGTAACGTTGAGGTAGATGGAAATTGCATTCTTCAGTTTCTACTACCACAGATGGACCATTAACTGTTTTGCATCGGAAGAAACGTTTCACTTCAAATGTAGTATTTTCAGGATAGTCTTTAAAATGAGCGAATGGTTTACTTTTGTTAAGATCGTTGAAGTTGTTAAGTAAAGCGTCCATCTTGTAAGAGTACCAAGAGCACAATGACCAAACTGAGGAGCTATACCTATATTTATAGAAAATTAAAAGTGGTGGGGGTAAATTTAATACCATCTACATGGATATTCATCATCATCATCACTTTCGTGACATTCCTCGCATATAACACACTGTTTGCAAAACCAATCAAATCTATCTTCTCTGCCATTACATTCAATGCATCGCTCAAACATCCATGACGACTCCGAAGTTGAATACCCTGAATCATTTGCTAAATCAACCAATCTTTCTATAATGTGTTTAGGTAGAGGTAAAGTAAAGAGTTTCTCTTCAGGTACATTATTAACAATTACTTCTCCAGCCATAAACTCCAATTTCCAAGGTTGATATGTTTCCATTGCTCTAATTTACCTAATTTTGATTGTTGTATTTATACAATTCAGATGGTAAATGCGCATGCGTTATATTGTATCGAATTTTATTGTAACAGATTTTAACTAGATCATTGTATATTTGTATTGCAACTAATTTATCACTATCCGAGAATGTAGCGAATATAAAAGTTCCAGAAGTTTCAAATTTATCAAGGTTATTCATAAAAATATCTAAAGCCCCACTACCTTTCTTTTGGAATGTTTTTGTACCCCTTTTAACAATTTGATTAAAAATTGCTCTAGCTGTACCAGAATGAGACTGTGCTGCCAAATTGAATGATCTACTAATTTTTATCAAAAGATCTGACAAGTTGAGGTTATCCTGATATGTTAAAGTGATACCTTTAATCAGAATAACCCTTTTATTGTTTTCCCCAACTGTAAAGCGGACTACATTGTTTTCGAATATTTTTTCAGTACCTTCTAACGAATCCTCACCCTGAAAGTACCTAATAATGCTGTAATCCCAAGTAAATTCCTCTAAACTAGTAGGACTTGAGAATATGCAGAATGGTTCGAAATTATTTACCAAGTGTATGGTTGGTGTGAAATGTATGTCCTTTGTACTCAAACCAACCAATACATCTATAGTATCTCGCAAATGAAATCGTTGAACAGGAATCATTGTGTTATGTTCACTCAAAGACATCATGATCAACAATGAACCACTCTCCCTCTCACACCTACTTATATAGCCTCCTACTTGAGATGCGCACCCACTCACAGTTAATACTCAGAGCAAAAGTGTGCATTGTTATAATGACATTCCTTACATTAACCATTTTCCATTATATTTGTATGGATTCCTTACAAAATTGTAACTTTGTGGCATCTCATCATAATTTTTACAATATTCCTGTTTGCATTGATCACAACATTTTGTTTTTGGTCCTGTCTTACAACACTCACAATTGCAAACACAATGACCATGACACCATTTACAAACAAAACATATGGATGTAGACCATGGACTAAGAGGAAAAAAATGTTCATACTCAATAGCATAATAAATCAGATCATTAATTATTTTTTCAGGTAGGATATTTTCAAAAGTAGGTTTAATTTTGTGAGTAATTAGTACTTTTTCAAACGAAAATCGTGTAATATACTGTATAATTTTTCTACAACATATGTGGTATAATGGATAAGGTACGAGTTTATATGTCAAGCACCATATATTTTTAGTGTTATTAAAACTTTGAATTTTCTGATATACATAAGTATTTTGTTTTATATTTAATGTAACGTCAGAATTACTAAGATCAAATAATGAAGTCATTTTGTATAAGAAGCTATCTAATAATCTATTCTTCTATTTATTACCTAGTTTGGATGTGATATTATGACGTATGAGTTCAGTACATTGATGTGTAATGTCAATGAATAATTTTGATACCAGTAAATCGTCAATATAGAAATTTTGCTGTAATACCTCCGAATCCAATAGTTCAAAACAAGTACTAAAAACCAAATCAATATTTTTTGTGTTGTTTATTTTAAGAAAACTCAGACCTTCATTAACCACAAATTCAAATATTTTTGCAACAATGTTAGAATGTATAAACACTGTATGGTATGCATTCTCAATAGGTTTAGCCAACAAATTAATTTTCTCAATAACAGGTATGTAATAATCAACATCAAAGACTGCTTGGTCTGGATAGAATGTATGCATTCTGTTGTATAACAGTTCAGTATTTGATTTTATATGGGCATTACCCACAAATACAGTGAACATATACACATTTGGGAAAGACAAAATTGGTTTACCATTCAGAGCTAAACATAAGCAAATTTTGAATTCAACTGTTGATGGATCAAGTCCAATACGTATTTCAAAACCATTGATCAAATTGTAAGATGTAACACAGATCAACTCTTTGTTAAACACTGCCAGCCAGCGAGACATCTTGATCAATACTGAGGTATATTCACTGATAAACTTACTTATATAGATTCTTTGTTAAAATTTGGTCCTTTGCAGTTCTTGCTTATAGAATTTCCCTGACACTTTCCCACCATCCAAAGATTGTATACTATATGTTATTGGTTGTGTTAGGTGTACTTTTTGAACAACAAATATTTCACTAGTCCATTTCTTTGAGTACTTATTTCCAAATGTGTACTTGTAGGCTGTTATTCGAACACGATCACCTGCTTTCAATACTGGTTTGGATAGTTTAAAGTTCTTCAGACCATACATACGTTTGTAAATGTCATTTTCATTTTTCTTGTTTACGCCATCCGGGGTCATACCAATTGTTCGATGAATATCTTTTGTGTTGTACTCTTTCACTAATTTTGGTAATAAGTCTAACCAGCAGTGATTTTTGTTTACTTCAAAATGTAATTTTAGTTTTTCATTTAGCGTACGATTGAAGCGTTCAATCATGGAAGCTTTAATTTCACTGAAAGTATGGTACATAACGATCTGATGTTTTTTCAACATATTCTTGAATGTAGCATTCACAAACTCTTTTCCTTGGTCTACGTGTAGTAACTCAGGTTTACGTTTGAGTAGTTTTTCAAATGCACTACTCACCTCTTTACCAGATTTACTTTTCAATGGTACACACCAGGCGTACTTGCTAAAACAATCTATCACATTAAGTATGTAACCATAACCTTTATTTTCCTTAGTGTATTGAGACATAATTAGTAAATCAGCTTCCCAAATGTGGTCAATACCTTTGGTAATAATTTGTCTGGTTTTAAATTTTTTAATTACAGGTTTATGTAATTCACGTGCTAAATCCATTTTTCAACAAAAATTATCTACATCACCACTTATATTTATGTAAAAATTTCAAACATAGGTGTCCGCATATAACTTGATTCAACTGTTGATCTTGTTCGTAATTGTACACAAGTAGTACTTTTTCCCCAAAATACTCGATCAATTCAGCTGGAGGTGCTACTCCAAATGAGTCGTAATAATCTACAAAATTACCTTTTTTCACATAAGCAACCCAATGAGTACCAGGACCATCACTACTGTCCAAATTCACAATTCCTGACTCGTTAGTACCCACCTTTGAAGGTAGACGATCACGCATAAACACACCTCGGAAATAAGGTACCTGTAACTGTGCTGCATACTTTGTTAACTCAATGTTATTTAGCGGAGTATCTTTTTTTTTTCAAGAGTTCATTCAATAGACTATTACCAGAACCAGTGGGTTTCTTGTTAATGTACACACCTTTACCTTTGGTTGTTTTACATCTTTTAACAACACCTTTACCTGTAGGTTTTTTATTGATGTATATACCTTTACCTTTAGGTTTCTTATTTCTGGTAACTTTACGTTTTTTAGCCACACCACTGCCTATGGGTTTTTTATTGATGTATACTCCTCTACCTTTACGCTTCAAACCACTACCATCTTTAGATTTTTTGCTTTTAAATGCATTAATCAGGGCAGAAACAGTTCCAATAGCTGCAGGAGCAAGTTGCAACATTGTCTTTAGGTAACCTCCAGATTTGATTCTTTTAACTTGTGCTACAGAGAGTTTAATGTTTTTTGAACCATTTTTACTAGATTTGAGCATTTTTATCTGCCTGGCTGTTAGTGGTAGATAAGATTCATTCATCACTGACTCTTTAGTACACACTGTACTAATTTTCAGTGTGACAGATTTTTGATTTTGTACTGCTTGTGCTAGTTTTTCACACTGTTCAGCATCCAAATTAACTGGATGTTTTTTCAGTATACCAGCTCCAAGTGCTCGTTTTGCTTTCATTGCAGTTGTGGTCAACCAACCTACAGCTTTCTCACCTAAACCTGCATCTTTGGAAAGCACACGATTCCACTCACCTTCTTGCAGTGCATAGTCTGCTGCGTGACGGTCTGCTAAATTTTTAGATTTTGAATATGCAATATCATGTTGCATTGCCAACTCATCCAGTTTATTGCTAGGTTTACAACCTTGTTGCAGTCTCTTTTCCAACTTGGTACCAGGTCCAAGGTAATTGTAACCTGGCATATGTAGTTCAAATGGTAAATTGTTTATTGCTGAATTAAGAATACCTTTACCAGTTGCAGTATGTCCACCTACTGGTACTGGCATAATTTCTAAGCATCTCAGATACCTTTGTTGACGATAATCCATTTTTAAAAATTGTTACGTCATCATTAAGGTACTTCTATTTATAGATATTTACAGTTCTTTGAATTCCTGTATGATGTTGACAATTTCATTGAGTAGAAGTGGGTTGGTGTTCCCAGACTGAACTTCACCCCATAAGTGGCACAATCTTTCAATGAGTTCGTCAACAGTGTTCCAGTGCACATATTCCACATCGTGATTAGTGTGTATTTTACGTAGACCTGACCCTTTTTTGCCATATTCTCCCGCATCGTAGAATTCATCATCATCACCGTCACTGGTATATTTCAATGGAATAACTGCTGTAGGTTTGGCAGATTTCAAAAGGTCATGCTTTGCTAAAATTGGTCTAATAAAATCATTGTATTTCGTACTTCAATTACTTTTAATGAATTTACTGTTGCGATCATTATTACGCTTATAAGCATACGTTCGTAAAATGATCTGTTCGTAGTTACTCAAATCCGAATCGTCATAGTTTTGAGGATTTTTTGAAGTAAGTAACTCCCACAAACCTTGTGTACCTTCATAAACACTCTTATCAGACTCCAGGACAAAATCATTTGCAGGTGTGAAGTCAATTTGAGAATTACCAACATACAAACCAGTAGATATAAAATGTATTTCCTGGCACTGGAGTAAGAATTCTTACAATACTTTTTAAATTCAAAAGTATGTGGAAACTTATGTGAAAAATTTCACATAAACCTTCACATAGTTTTTCATTCAATCAAATGCAAAAATATTTACAAAACTTAGATATTGAAATGAAATGCAAAATTTTTTGCAATACTTAAACATTTCAATCAAATGCAAAAATTTCATCAAAACTTGAACATTTCAAACAAATGCAAAAATTCATTCAAAACTTAAACATTTCAATGAAATGCAAAAATTTCATCAAAACTTGAACATTTCAATGAAATGCAAAAATTCTTTCAAAACTTAAACATTTCAAACAAATGCAAAAATTCATTCAAAACTTAAACATTTCAATGAAATGCAAAAATTCATTCAAAACTTAAACATTTCAAACAAATGCAAAAATTTCATCACAACATTACCATTATACCACTAGTTAAAGAAAACATTATCTCTAATAAAGCGGTAACACAAACACCAACACCTTTATCATAGAAACTGATTCTTTTAACTAATGCACCCACCAGATGTGGAGGTTGTTATTGAAGAGAAATTTTTGCATTTGATTAAAACAAATTGTCATTTTTTTTTCTTTCTATTATAAAATAAATAATGAACACTATTGAAAAGAGCCACCTTGAATTAATAAAAGATTATGTTGATTGGGAGGGAATTTCAGAATATCAAAAACTATCAGAAAATTTCATAAGAGAATTTAAAGGCAAAGTAAATTGGAGTGCAATTTCAAAATATCAAACACTATCAGAAAACTTTATAAGAGAATTCAAAGATCAAGTACATTGGAAAAAGATTTCAAGATATCAAGATCTATCTGAGTATTTCATAAGAGAATTCAAAGACAAAGTATATTGGGAAAGGATTTCATGGCGTCAAAAACTATCAGAAAACTTTATAAGAGAATTCAAAGACAAAGTATATTGGAGTGAAATTTCAGGAAATCAAGCACTATCAGAAAACTTTATAAGAGAGTTCAAAGATCAAGTAGATTGGCATTGGATTTCAAAACATCAAACACTATCAGAAAACTTTATAAGAGAATTCAAAGATCAAGTTGTTTGGGGAATGATTTCAAAACATCAAACACTATCAGAAGATTTCATAAGGGAATTCAAAGACAAAGTAGATTGGGGAGGAATTTTATGGCATGAGATGCTATCTGAAGATTTCATGAGAGAATTCAAAGACAAAGTAGATTGGTATAGAATTTCAAGGTATCAATATTTATCAGGAAATTTCATAATAGAGTTCAAAGACAAAATTGAACTGTAAAAATCATACAAAACTTTAACAATTATACCACTAGTTAAAGAAAACATTATCTCTAATAAAGCGGTAACACAAACACCAATACCTTTATCATAGAAACTGATTCTTTTAACTAATGAATTTTTTCCACTGTGAACGAATTTTTTTGCATTTGAAGTACACCATCTTTTAGAAATTGATCCATTAGTTAAAGAAATCAATTTCAATAATAAAATGAATAACTATAATAAAATGGATAACCAAGCACCTTTAAGAACATGTGAGAAGTGTATGTGTAAAATTACATACAAGAACTATGCCAGACATTTAAAAACAAAGAAACACAATGAAGTCAAGATTAATGTGAAAGAATTAAAGACGGAATTGAAGTGGTATGGAATGAAAAATGTTGATAAAATGAAAAAATCAGATTTGTTAGTGAACAAAGATAAAATCAAGGCTATTAATATTGATAGAGAAAAATTGTTGAAATTATCAAAAAAGAAATTGATTGAGTTTATTCAGGATAACAATTTCAATATTAATAAACAGTTGAGAAAAGATCAAATAGTAGAAAGGTTACTCGATTTTCACTCAAATAAAACATTACCTCTGCCCAAATGGGAATTTGTGGATGAAAATTTTAAATCAAGACATGCTCAATTTGATATGAAAAATAACTGGGATATTAAAGATATGTCAAAGTTTTTAGATTTTATGAAAAAACATGTTAGTTCTTTACTTCAAGAATGGATGAAAAAGCATAGTGGTATTAAAGTGAATTTTTGTGTTTCTGCAACTTATGTAGACACTCGAGATGAAACAAAAATTGCATACAAACATTTGCAAACTAAGAATGATAGAATTACTAATAGAAGTGAATTAACAAATGGAATTTCAACTTTAATGAAGAGTGTACTTGATAGACATGAAAATATCATTGATGAATTAACAGGTAGTCCATGGCGAATAATATCAATCAATAGTTTTAGAGTAAATATAAACAAATATGACCCGCTTAGAGCAAGTTCCTATATTGATCTTCCAAAAATTTTAAAAGATAAGAAAGCAATTATAAATGTTAAAAATACTGATAATAAATGCTTTTTATGGTCACTTTTAGCATGTTTATATCCTGCAAAAGATAATCCACAAGAAATAATAAAGTACAAAGCATATGAGAAAACTTTTGATAAAGCTTTGAAAGATATTGAATTTCCGATGAAAATTAAAGACATAGAGAAATTTGAAAATAAAGTGAATGAATTGAAATTGGTAGAAGGTGGATTATCTATTAATGTTTATCATCATGATGATCGTTATAAAATTTATCCCTTACATATTACTAAAGAAGAGAAAACAAAACATGTTGATTTATTGTATTTATGTGAAGAGAGTAATGATAGAAATACTCACTACTGTTGGATTAAGGATCTAACAAAATTGATTAAAAGTCAATTAACCAAAAACACTCAAAAAATACATTTTTTGTGCAAAAGGTGCCTTTGTCATTTTTACAGTGAAGTTAAATATTTAGAACATAGAGAAAGCTGTAAAGTACATGATCCAGTTGCAGTAAAACTTCCTCTTAAAAGTGATAACATTTGTGAATTTACAAACTATAATCGATCAATGAAAATTCCTTTCACAATAATAGCTGATTTTGAGTGTATACTTAGAAAACTTGAAAAAACTAAAGTAGAGGAAGATGCTAAAACACAAAAAATTCAAGAGCACGTACCAATTAGTTGTGTTTATTACATTTTATATGAGAATGGAGAAATATCAGAGAACATGTTTGAATATTTTGGAAGTAATACCCCTCAAGTATTGTGTGAAAAATTATCAGAAGATGCAGTACGTATTGCTAATGAATACATATATAATTGTAAAAAAATGAAGAAACTGACCAATATACAAAAATGTGAATATAAAGAAGCAACAATATGTCATATTTGTGAAAGAAAATTGAGTGATTTCCCACCTATGATGGAAAAAAATATTAATAAATTGAGAAAAGAAATAGAAATTACTTCAAATATTTTAAAGTATCATGATGATCAAACACTGACTGATAGACTAGAGAAATTAGAATTAGATTTGAAAGAGAAATTAGATGATGAAGAAAAAAATAAAAAGAAAGTTCAGGATCATGACCATATAACAGGTGAATATAGAGGTGCAGCTCATAGTCTTTGCAACTTGAATTACAATGTACCTAGTTTCATACCCGTCTTGTTTCACAACTTTTCTGGTTATGATTCCCACTTATTAGTCAAAGAATTTGCTGGAACTACAGATAATTTAAAACTAATTCCAAATAATGAGGAATCTTACATCAGCTTCTCAAAAGTTGTAAAGTTTCAACACTATTCAGGAAAAGAGGGTAAAATAGAACTTAGATTTTTAGATTCATACAAATTTCTATCTGAACCACTTTCTAAATTGGCTAAAAACTTGGAAATGTGTCATTTCAAAAATTTAAAGAAATGGTTTGATAATACAGTACCACCTGGAAATGATTCATTGTTCAATTTGTTGACTGAAAAATTGGCTTACCCTTACGATTATATGGACTCATTAGAAAAATATGATGAGGAAGAGTTACCATCTAGGGGAAATTTCTACAACTCCTTGAATGATGAACATGTAGATGAACAGGAATTTTTACGTGCTCAAAAAATTTGGGAACATTTCAACATTAAAAATCTAAAAGAGTTTACAATGTTGTACAATAAAATTGATGTACTCTTGCTAGCAGATGTGATTGAAAATTTCAGAAAAACTGCACTTGAAATTTACAAGTTAGATCCACTTTGGTATTATACTACCCCCGGATTTGCTTGGGATTGCATGTTGAAAACAACAAAACAAAAATTGGAATTGATAACTGATGTAGACATGTTGTACATGTTTGAAAATGCCAAGCGTGGTGGAATTTCCCAATGTTCAAATAGATATGAAAAAGCCAATCATAAGTACATGGGTGAAAAATTTGATAAAAATAAAGAATCAACATTCATTCAGTATTTGGATGCAAATAATTTATATGGATGGGCTATGAGTAAACATTTACCATATGGAGGGTTTTGGTGGGCAAATCCAAACGATTTTACTTACAGTAGAATTTTGAAAATGAGAGATAACCAAAGCAAAGGATATCTGTTTGAAGTTGATTTAAGCTATCCAGAAACATTACATGATTATCATTCTGATCTACCTTATTGTGCAGAAAATATTATTGATGAAAATAGACTTCCTAAATTATTCACAACATTATATGATAAGAAGAAATATGTTTTACATTATTTGAATCTTAGACAGGCTCTTGAAGCAGGTTTGAAATTGGAAAAAATTCACAGAGTTATTCAATTCAACCAATCAGATTGGATGAAAGTATATATTGATAAAAATACAAAGCATAGACAAAATGCAAAAAATGAATTTGAAAAAGACTTTTTTAAATTGATGAATAACTCGGTGTTTGGTAGAACAATGATGAATGTGCGAAATCATGTGGATATAAAATTGATTAGTGAAGGTAAAAAATATACAAAGTATGTTTCAAAACCAAATTTTGTAAAATCAACATTTTTTGCAGAAGATCTTGCAGCTGTTCACATGAAAAAAACTCACATCAATTTCAATCAACCAATTTATGTGGGTGTTTCTATTTTAGATATTTCAAAAACATTGATGTATGATTTCTATTATAGGTTGAAGAGAGAATATAAAAATGATGTTAAACTTTTGTATACTGATACAGACTCATTAATTTTGTCAATAAAAACGCCAGACTTTTACAGTGATATGAAAGGAATGATTGATGAATTTGACACATCAGACTATCCTGAGAATAATATATATGGTATTCCTCAAGTTAATAAAAAAGTTATTGGTAAATTCAAAGATGAAATGAAAGGAAAAAGTATTGAAGAATTCATAGGGTTAGCTTCTAAATTGTACTCCATCAAAGTATTTGAAGAAGATGAAAAGAAAAGAGCAAAAGGAGTGAAGAAACATGTAATCAAAAATCAAATCACCCATAATGATTATAAAGAATGCTTAGAGAAGAAAATAACAAAGAGTTTCAAGCAGAAAATTATACAAAGTAAAAATCATAATATTTACACAATTGAACAAGATAAAAGAGGTTTATCTCCATTTGATGACAAGAGATGTATATTTGACAATGAAACTTTACCTTGGGGACATTATAAACTAGAAGTAGAAAGACAGAATTTTATCACACATTTGAAAACTCTCTCTTCACTAATATAAATAACTTTGGTTAAAATTTTTTTTTTCCTTATTATAAAATAATAATATGATCAATAATGAAAAGGGGCATCTTAAATTATTACTCTCTCATGTAAATTGGTATGATGTTTCAAGTAATCAGGAACTATCAGAAAATTTAATCAGAGAATTCAAAGACAAAGTATATTGGTTTGCAATTTCAGAATATCAAAAACTGTCAGAAGATTTCATAAGAGAATTCAAAGATCAAGTAAATTGGGAAAGGATTTCAGAATATCAAAAACTATCAGAAAATTTCATTAGGGAATTTAAAGGCAAAGTAAATTGGAGTGCAATTTCAAAATATCAAACACTATCAGAAAATTTCATAAGGGAATTCAAAGGCAAAGTAAATTGGGAAGAAATTTCACGTTATCAAGAACTATCAGAAGATTTCATCATGGAATTCAAAGATTGTGTAAATTGGCATTGGATTTCAGGTCATCAAAAACTGTCTGAACATTTCATTAGAGAATTCAAAGATCAAGTAAATTGGCATTGGATTTCATGCCATCAAAAACTGGCTGAAGATTTCATTAAAGAATTTAAAGACCAAGTATGCTGGGAATGTATTTCATGGAGTCAAAAACTGTCTGAACATTTCATTAGAGAATTCAAAGACAAAGTAGATTGGAAAGAAATCTTAGAAAATCAAGAACTATCAGAAGATTTCATATGTGAATTGAAAGATTGGGTATCTAGGAAAAAAATGTAATAGTTAAAAGAATTGTTTTCTATAATAAAATGAGTTCTATTATAGAATTGGATAATTTTATAACAAATACTTTAAGGAACAATATTCAATTATTTCAAGAATCTAAGCAAAGAGTGAAAACATACAACATTGAGGATGCTCTTTCTCCTGAAGTTGTGAATGATTTTAAAAACATGGACAAGTTTCAATTTTCAGAAAGCATATTGATGTTATATTTGAGAACGAGAGAAAACTTGATGAAAACAAATGTGAATACATATTTGAATGAAATGAAAAAAATCATTCCTTATGAGATTATGAAGGAAGCTTCACAGAGATTTGGTCTCATATGCAATGTATCAAAAAAAGAGTATTATCCATCCAAAAGGTGTCAAAACTGTGGAAGTACTCGAGAATTTTTCAAAGATCGAGATAATATTTTAATATGCAAAAAATGTTTTGCCGAGGTAATTCACTACAAACATAATTCTAAACCTCATTGCTTCAAGAAACAAAATTCAAACTACAATAGGTTAAGTAATTTCAAAAAGTGTTTGGAGAAATATCAAGGAAAACAAACTGATTTTATAAGTCCAGAGGTTTATATACATTTACAAGAAGCTTTATCTACATTTGGACAAGTGAAAAAATCAACTGTTTTTTATTTCTTGAAAGAACTAGGTTATCATAAACACTATGACGATTATATTCTAATTCATTCTAATTTAACAGGGCAGAAACCAAGTGATATTTCCCATTTAGAACAACAACTTCTAAATGATTTTGAAAAATTTTCCAATCAATTTGATTTGATAAATAGCCATAGAAAAAACTTTATAAATATGAAATTTCTTTTACATAAATTAATGTTGAAAGATGGTCACAATTTTGATCCAGAAGATTTCATTTCACTTGGCAACAAGAGGGAATGTGATGAAATATGCAGAAAAATATTCCTTTCTTTAGGATGGAAGTATTCATCTAATTAACTGCTTTGTTCTTTTAGAACAGTGTTCTAAAAGATATTACCACTTTTTATAATTTTTTGTAACCACTAAAGCTGTATAAAACTCATTGTTTGGACTCACACATCTGTACGCATTTTGATCTGTAAAAGTTAGATTTTTGATTTCAATAAACAAGTCTGTGGTACGAATTCGCTCATTAGAAATGATGGATTCATTGTTATAATTGAACCACTTATTATTTGACTGAAATTTCTCAAAATTATAAACACATTCAATTTTTGTATTGACTCCCTCTGTTTCCATAAGCAATTTTACCCAAGTTTTTGTCACCAAATGCTGTTGACTCTTTAAATTTTGCTGCGACACTACCAAATAATCATAGTAATAGTTACTTGAAGATTCACCAAATTTTTTTGTTCTAATTCGACACATGTATTGTCCTTCATTTATAACTTTCAAAAATGATACAACCTCAACCTTTTTCTTCGATGTTGAATTCAAATATTCAAATTTATTGATACTTAAACGTTCTGGAATGTCAAAAGGAACATCTTTAAGCCATTCCAGCTGATACACAAATTCTTGTTCTGAAAATGTAACATTACAAAATAGTGTAACCCCATCATTGTTGACTATTTTTTGAGATCTGAAGAATAAATCATGTTCTTGTAAAGTTGATACAAAAAGGGTAAACAGAATAATACCAGCACACTTCATTTTATAATAGGAAAAAAAATTTTTCTACTATAAATGAGCAATAATTACAATTTAGTAAATGAAAATGTTAATATAAGAAAGGAATTGAAGGCAATGTATCAGGCAAGTAAAGCAGGTAAAATTTATAAGCAAGAAGTATTGGAAGAACAGTTTAAGCCAATCATTACACCACTAGAAAAAATTAGAAACCAAATAACTCAAAATGTTCCAGAAACCTTCCAAATACCTTCCCAAAATCTTCCAGAAACCTTCCCACAACCTACCCAAAATATGCTTGAGTGGAATAGTTCTCATGAAAATGTTCTTGGCGAAATAGCAAAACAATATTTACAATTTTATGCTGCTGATGATAAAAAAGAAATTTGTGATACTACTTTTGGGATTCGATATGATCCAGACATTAATAAATGGATGATTGGCAATGAAGAAATTACTTTTAATGGTAATAACATCAAGTTTAAAGGTGGTATTGAATTTAAAGGAACTCATGGTTTATGGCAGTTGTTGACATTGAAAAATCCAGATCCAAATCAGTATGATTCTGAAGATTTAAAGGATTTTTGGGAAATTATTGATAAAACCAGTAGTTATAAACAAAATAATAATCCATCTTCCAGAGTGAAATCAAGTTGTGGAATCAAATACATTTCTGTAATAAAACCTTTGCTAGATAAATATCTGAAAAAGGGAGGAGGGTTGTATCAAATTGATGATATCATAGATAAATATCTGAAAAAGGGAGGAGGGTTGTATCAAATTGATGATATCATAGATATTTATCTAGAAAAATTTGTTACAACTTACTTAAAGATTCGAAATGGATCTTTAGATGGTAAGGCAATAGTACCAATTTTAAATCATCTCAAAAAAATGAATTTGTATGCCAACACATCTGGGGATAAATATATTTATTGGGATAACTTGCCTGAATTGTTTGATAAATTAGTTGTTTTGTATGGTGAAAAGAAAGCTGGAAATTCCAACCCTCATTTAAGAAATGAAATTGTTAGGATTTTGCAAGAACTTAAAGAACTTTGAAAAAAAAAATTTCCTATTATAAAATGAATAGTGACTCTCCATGTAGTAGTGAAGGAAATAATTCTAATACACAAAGTGGGAGAACAAGCTCCCAGCATCAAAATATGAAAACATGTATTTTCTTGATGACGATTCTCTTGAAAAGTATTTGGAAATTTAGAAAAAAAGTGATTAGACGCAAAAAGAAGAAATGATATTTTTTTTCTGTAATAAACATGAATAGTAACAACTTTAAAACTATATTGAATGACAAAATTCGACAAAGAATTCCCAAGGTGATGTTTGATGGTGAAGTGAAAGAAGGTAGTGGTATGTTGGGTACAGTTGCAAATTGGGCAATAAAGAAGCTTCCATTACCTCCCATGCATTTAGAAGATCATAATTTTACTGGACCCTGGACAAATCCAACTTTACAAATATTGAAAGGAGTTGAACCAAGAAATAAACTGGATTATGCATCTAGGAGACATGATGTTGCTTATGAATTGATGGAAGATCCTGCTGAACTTCATGAAGCTGATTATATATTACAGAGAGAAGCTTCAAATATTGCACGTGATAAAGATACAAGTAAAAAATTGGAAAAACAAGCTCAGCTTGTGGATGCTGTCATGGGTGCAAAAAGGTACTTTGGTACCGGTATGAAAAAGGAAAATTATGAAAAAATTCCTGTCAATTTAGATGAAAAAGAGCAACTGTTAATTCTAGAGGGAATAAAGTTAGGGAAACCAATTACTTTAAACTTGGATCACAAACAATTGATTCGAACAAAAAACAGTGTGATGAAAGAAACTTATTTACCAGTGACAACATATCAAAAGAAGGAAATCAGCAAAGCGCGTACCCAAAAGAAATCAGTCAAGATAAAGTTGTCTGCAAAACAATTGGAATTTATCAACACAAATAATAAAACTGGAGGTTTCTTACCTGCTCTAGTTGCTGCTTTACCAGCTATAGCTGCGGCATCATCCATAATTAAAAATGGTTTTGATGCCTATAGCAATCATAGAGCAAACAATCAGTTAGTTGAAGAAGTTAAAAAAAGATATAAAGAAGAAAAACCTCTTCACAAACAACTAACTGATATACTAGAGGAACCAGTAAAGTCTGGTACAGGTTTGGAAAACAACGAAAAGGTTTTGCAATTTATAAATAATTCTAAAGATATCAAATTAGCTATGAAGAAAGTAGGAAAAGGATTATATTTGAATCCAACTTCTCATCGAAAACCTGTTGAAGGTGAGGGGTTATATTTAAATCCAGCTTCTCATCGAAAACCTGTTGAAGGTGCTGGGGTTAATGTGAAAGCAAAAAAAAAAAAGAGGAAGGGAGGTTAATAAAAATTCCTATTAAACCCTTATCCAATATGGAACTAGAATTATATGCAAAGGAATTGTGTATACCTTATTTTAGGGGAGTGTTTATGAAAGATCAACTACCAAAACAAATTGGAAGAAATGAAAGCATGATTATCAATTTAGATGATTCTATTGGACCGGGATCTCATTGGGTTTGTTTTTTCAAGAAAGATGATTATATAATTTATTTTGATTCTTTTGGTGAAAGACCTCCTAGTGAAGTACTAAACTATTTTCAAAAGAATGTATATTATAATGTTGACCAAAAGCAAAATTTCAATCAAGTTATTTGTGGACATCTTTGTTTGAAATTTTTAGCTGAGTTCTAAGTATTTTAAGAGAATTTCTCTTAAAATTACATTTCTCTAATATCCAATGCTACATAAATTTTTTCATCACCAAAATCCAACAGATTACCATCTTGATCTACAATCTGAACTACAATTTCCCTGAAAGAATGTGTATTTATTTCATAGTATAAGTAGTGATATGGGATTATCCAATATTTTTCACCTGTTGGAGCTGACCAGGGGTGGGAGTATATTACACCACCTCCTCCTTCTCCATTTTCATAATTTGTATTCACTAAATTACATTTTACTTGAATAGCAGTAAGAGGAAAAATGTCAATCATTCTATCTGAATGATGTGTTACATCTTTTTCTAAAACCCTTTCACTATAACCCAAAACTCTACAAATAGAGTTGGGTACACTAAAGTCAACTTTTTTACCTTCAGATATTATCTTTACTTTATGAGTATATGGTGTTAAATTCATTTTCAATTTATCTGCTGCACACCTTCTCTCTTTAATTGCTTGTAAGATATCTTCTACTTTGTACTTATCTCCAGGAATGTGAATGTAATGACGACACTCTTTATCTAATAACTTATCTAGATGTAAATCTTCCCTTTTTTGTATTATTGTACTTAGTTTATCAAATTCCTTTGCTTTGATTGTACTCTCTAGATTATCTACATCATAAATTCCTTCTGGAACTGGAATCATCTTCTTTTCATCTTCTGAAAGATCAAATCGTATATTTTTTCTCTCAACATTATATAAAGAGTTGAATTTTTTATCTCTTATAGCGTTGATAATATCCGTAACTTCGTAGGCACCTTCTGGAATATAAATTTCCTCGTGATTTCCTTGATCATCTACAAGATCAAACCTGTTGTTATGTTTTCTTACATTCATTAAAGAATTAAAGAGACTAAGAATGAGTAAACAAACTCCATAGAGTTTATTAGAACACAGATTAACTCTATTTTTAAATATTGTGTGAATGTAAGAAGATAAAGTTTCTCCTTTACGTTCGCCTATTAAATCAAATCTCATATTTATAATACAAAAAAAAAATCCTAATATAAATGAAGAAAAAACGTATTATAAAAGTAGTTAAAAGTGATATACCTATTGAAATTGAAAATTATGATTACAAGGAGGTGGGTCCACGATATAATAGAAATTTTCCAAATGTAATTCGAGCTGGTATATTTGGTCCATCAGGTTGTGGTAAAACCAATCTTTTAATTCAAATTCTAATGGAAATAAATACATATACCCATATTTATCTTTGCTCAAAAACATCTCATCAAGAAAAATATATTCGATTGAAAAACATAATAGATATTATCAACAGAACATCGCCAGAACAGAACATTGGTTTTAGTACTATATTACCTCAAGATTTGAAAGAACCTGAAGAAATGAAACCAAATTCAGTTATAATTTTTGACGATGTTTTGACAGACCCTCAAGATAAAATAGCAAATTTCTATCTGAGAGGAAGACATTACAATATTTCTTGCTTTTATCTAGCTCAATCCTATTCAAAATGTCCAAAACAATGTATAAGAGATAATTTTAATTTACTGGCAATTTTTATGCAAGATCTTAGAAATTCGAGACACATTTACGATAATCATGTCTCGCATTTAGTAACATTTGATGAATATTTGGAAATGTGCAATATTTGTTGGAAAACTAAGTATGGCTTTCTAGTAATTGATAAAGATTGTGATAATGTGAATGAAATTTTTAAACAAAGTTTTAAAGGATTTTTTTATATACAATAAATAAATGGAAGAAGCTAAAGAATTACATGCACCTATTAGGAAAAAGTTTTGTAAAAGAAGTATTGTAACCAAAGGTATTGATGATTTATGGGCAGCTGATTTATTAATTATGGACAAATATTCCAAAGAAAATGATGGTTTTAAATATATGCTCAATGTTGAAGATACATTTTCTAAATTTGTATGGATTGAACCTTTGAAGAATAAGTCAGGTAAAGCAGCTACAGATGCTTTTGAAAATATTTTGAAAATCTCGAAAAGAAAACCCAATTTACTTCATGTGGACAAAGGTGGGGAATTTGTAAATCAAACTTTCAAGACAATGTTGAAAAAACACAACATTAAAATGTATCATACCAATAATGAGGAAAAGTCTGCAATAATTGAACGTTTCAACAGAACATTAAATCAAAAGTTGAAAATTTATTTTGAGATGAGGAAGAATTTCAGATGGATTGATATTTTACCTAAAATACTAGAAGAATATAACACAAAAGATGTTCATAGAACTATTGGTATGCCACCTATTAAAGTTGATAAGGATAATGCAGAAGAAATTTTGATGAAATTTAACAAAAATAAACCCAAATGTAAATCGAATCAGAAATTTAAGCAGGGAGATAGAGTTAGAATTTTTGCATATAAAAAAGTTTTTGATAACAAGTACAAGAATAACTGGACTAAAGAAATTTTTGTAGTTGATGAAATATTTCACACAACTCCTGTAACTTATTCTATTAAAGATACTGATGGTGAAGAAATTGAAGGGAAATTCTATAATGAAGAACTTTTAAAATCCAAGTTTTAATAAAAAAAAATTTTTCCTATTATAAATATGATACAAAATTACATTGAAAGTGAAGACTTTGTAGTCTACAGACCCTCTCCACAAGATGATATAAATAAACCAAACAGTAAAATTCGTATAAGAACATACAATGAAGATGTCATTACCCATCCACATAGAAGTGGATTACTTGTGAAAGGAATTGTTACAGTGACTAAAAATTCTGACAAGAGTGCTGTAGCAGAACTTGATTTGAAAAAAATATCATTTGTTACTAATCCACTACCACATTTATTTTCAAAAATTGAATATTTGGAATGTGATAAAATAATAGATTCAGTTGAAGAGCCAGGTGTGGTTACTACTATGAAAGGAATTGTTTCATTTGGTTCTGATTCGATTTACAATGATGGAGGCTGGAATATCTCCTCTCCAAACTCAAATGTTCTGAACAAATCTGGGTATTTTACTTTGTATAATTCTTTAGAAACACTATTTGGTTATCATGAGGATCACAAGGATTATGTATTTCACGTCCCACATGAATTAAGGTTAACAAAAACCCATCTCAATAATTATAATAATATGTTTCAAGTTGATAGTACTTTTGCAAATGAACATACTATTACTATAAAATTTACAGATGTTGCACTAATAATGTCACAGGTAAAATTGAGAAGAGAAATGGAAAACAAATGTCTAAAACAAATACTGGCTTCAAAAGATTTACCACAAATTTTTAGACATTGGGGATATGAGTTTAAAACTGGTATAACAACAAAAAAGTATACATGTGAATATACTTGTGATGGGAATCCAATATTTATTCTTATTGGGATGCAAAAAAATAGAAATGATAACATCAAAGTGGATAATAGTCAATTTGATTTATGTGGCCTTGAAAACGTTCAAGCTGTTCTCAACAATAATGAACATTATCCTAAAACTGAACTAAATATAAATAGTTCAGAAAATGATTATAATAAAATTTATCAAATGTTTAAAAATTTCAAACTAGCTTATTATGGTAATGAAGGGAAACCAATTTGTTCTTTAAATGATTATGTCAACAAATATCCCATAATAGCTATTGATTGTACCTGCCAACCTGAAAGCATAAAGGAGAGTACCACAAACGTAAAATTAAAATTTAGATTCAAGGAAGCTCTTTCTGCTGATACAGTAATACACATTGTAACTATTTATAATGTTGTTTCTACTTATAACCCTTTCACAAATAGAGCTGTTGTAAATTAATCTTACATCTTTTATGAAAAAATTTTTCATAAAAAAGTTTTTTATTCACATCATTAAAGTCTGACAATATGAATATTACTTGAGTCTAAGTTACATAAAATATGTTCAATTAAGCCTTTTGAAATATTGCGATTTGCTATGTCTTTAAGTTCTTTTGGTAGTTTTTCATTTTCTGAAATTGCGCACCAATTTACTTTGTCTTTGAACTCTATTATGAAATTTTCTGATAAATATTGATACCTTGAAATTCTATACCAATCTACTTTGTCTTTAAATTCTCTTATGAAATCTTCAGATAGCATCTCATACCATGAAATTCCTCTCCAATCTACTTTGTCTTTGAATTCCCTTATGAAATCTTCTGACAGTTTTTGATGAACTGAAATCCATTTAAAATCTACTTTGTCTTTAAATTCTCTTATGAAATCTTCAGATAGCATCTCATACCATGAAATTCCTCTCCAATCTACTTTGTCTTTGAATTCCCTTATGAAATCTTCTGACAGTTTTTGATGAACTGAAATCCTTTCCCAATTTACTTGATCTTTGAATTCTCTTATGAAATACTCAGATAGATCTTGATATCTTGAAATCTTTTTCCAATGTACTTGATCTTTGAATTCTCTTATAAAGTTTTCTGATAGTGTTTGATATTTTGAAATTGCACTCCAATTTACTTTGCCTTTAAATTCTCTTATGAAATTTTCTGATAGTTTTTGATATTCTGAAATCCTTTCCCAATTTACTTGATCTTTGAATTCTCTTATGAAATACTCAGATAGATCTTGATATCTTGAAATCTTTTTCCAATGTACTTGATCTTTGAATTCTCTTATAAAGTTTTCTGATAGTGTTTGATATTTTGAAATTGCACTCCAATTTACTTTGCCTTTAAATTCTCTTATGAAATTTTCTGATAGTTTTTGATATTCTGAAATTCCCTCCCAATCAACATAATCTTTTATTAATTCAAGGTGGCTCTTTTCAATAGTGTTCATTATTTATTTTATAATAGAAAGAAAAAAAAATGACAATTTGTTTTAATCAAATGCAAAAATTTCTCTTCAATAACAACCTCCACATCTGGTGGGTGCATTAGTTAAAAGAATCAGTTTCTATGATAAAGGTGTTGGTGTTTGTGTTACCGCTTTATTAGAGATAATGTTTTCTTTAACTAGTGGTATAATGGTAATGTTGTGATGAAATTTTTGCATTTGTTTGAAATGTTTAAGTTTTGAATGAATTTTTGCATTTCATTGAAATGTTTAAGTTTTGAATGAATTTTTGCATTTGTTTGAAATGTTTAAGTTTTGAAAGAATTTTTGCATTTCATTGAAATGTTCAAGTTTTGATGAAATTTTTGCATTTCATTGAAATGTTTAAGTTTTGAATGAATTTTTGCATTTGTTTGAAATGTTCAAGTTTTGATGAAATTTTTGCATTTGATTGAAATGTTTAAGTATTGCAAAAAATTTTGCATTTCATTTCAATATCTAAGTTTTGTAAATATTTTTGCATTTGATTGAATGAAAAACTATGTGAAGGTTTATGTGAAATTTTTCACATAAGTTTCCACATACTTTTGAATTTAAAAAGTATTGTAAGAATTCTTACTCCAGTGCCAGGAAATACATTTTATATCTACTCAAACCATCTTTACCAATACGTATACCAAACTGTGAGTCTAATTTCTTACCTGAAGCTAACATTTCTCCAAGGTATGGTGGAACAGTACCTTTGTTTGTCACAACAGCGGCTGTAGCAGCAACGGGTTTCAAGTTGTCACGTAGTTGAGATAGTTTTTCAGTTATTGGTTTGAACTTTTCAACCATCTCCTCACACCTAGTTAATTTTCCAAACTTCAATTCATCAAATTTTTGTTGCAATGCTCTGCCACTTTCAATGTATTCTTTAATTTTTCGATCCATAATGATCAATACACCACACTATTACTAGGTTTTATTTATATTTTTATTCACTTGAGTGGCCTAAAGCCTAGTGTTATAGATATTTGTTCACCTTGGAAATCAACAATATTATCATCCTGATCCACTATTCGTAGGTGTAGTTGGTAAATGCTATCAATACGTGTAAGCGGATAGTAACATAATGTTATTGGTCTTTCAATTATTTTCTCACCACTTTCTACTCTCAATGGAAACTCATACAATGTATTGTCATTTCTCTTCATATTATCAATGTTGCATTTAATTAGGTTGCATTTCACTTTAATGGTTTGTACAGTGAAAATTTGTACTGGTAGATCTGATTCATGTTTTATATCTGGAGGTAGTAGTGCAGGACTGAATCCCAATGTTCTACCAATGGAATTTGAACGTGTGAAGTCAATATGCAGTGGACTTTTAATCTCGAGCTTAAATGTATTTTTATTTAGACGTAAGAAAGTTCCTGATTCAGGTAGTTTTTCAATATTTTCCACATATTTCACAATATCTTGTATCTCATACGTGCCTTTAGGTATTGCATATGAGTACTCTTTTTTGGTCTTTGGTCTTTTTTCAACATGAAGCCTATGTAAAATTGGTGTTGTTTCATTACTTTCAGTATTGTTATTTATATCAGTATTATATTGGTAAGTTTCCATTGGGATTTCATTTTCCACTTCTTTACCAACAAATGTGATATTGTTATTTTTTTCAGTTATGTTTGGTATGTTGTTATAAGTTACAAAACTCTTTAAACACATTTCATATGGTCCACACAACTTAATACCATCACCATACTCAAAATTAAACACAGATGAATTTTGTGTAAGTGAAATTTGAAAAGCCATTTTTATAATAATTTTTTATCCTTTTCAACTCTATTTATATTTTTTTTGTTAGTATCCATGAGTCAGTAGCCAAGCCTTATAACTTAATGCTTTGCTCAAAGAACACCTTTTTGTTTTGTTAACATGATTTTCACATTTTACCTTTACAGTTGTGTCACAATCATCCATAAAATGGTCCAAATCCCTCACCACAATCCTAGGATGTAACATGTTCTCCATAAATTTTACACGTTCACTACCTTTAATGTAGACAGTATTAGCACATAAGTTTAACACGTCTGCAACATAAGCCAAAACATCATCGCTATCTAGTTCACCTGAGTCCCACCTAAGACCATGGATGTGTCGAGTTAGGAAATTAACACGCTTTTTCATTTGAGGAGTGAGTGTGAAGTAAGGTTGTGGTGGTTTAAGTAAGAAATGCATTTCTTTGTTACCATGTATACGTACCACAGACAACTCTTTCACAATGTAGCTATTGCCAATACTTTTAAAACATTGAAAATCAATAACAAAATCCATTGCAATAATTATTTTATCCATTTACTGTACTTCTATTTATACTAATTGTAACCAAATGGAAGAGTATCAAAATTAGTACGAATGTATCTTTTGTCAAAACTAAAACTATATTTCTTTATTAGGGGTTTGTTAACTAGTTGTTTTGTATTGTCATCTCGTTTGATGATGTTATCGAATGTGAGAACATTTGGGAATTCACGATCTATCAACAGTTCCATCACAAGACCACAGATTACTTTGGTATTTTTGTAATGCATAGTGAATCCTTTCATTTTTATCTCCTCTTTACCTGTGTTTGTACGGTAATAGTATGATTTCGGACCTGTGGTAATGAACTTCTCGATGTAAGCTCCGTTCAACTCATCTGTCCATTCACCAAGCAGATCACCTGTTTGTACTGTATTTGTACCATTGTCCACATATATTACAGAATCTGTATCGCAATACAGCACAGCCTCACCCAACCTGTCCAGCATATCGTACAGTCTGAGTCGTGCATTAGCTGTGGTGAAAGCAGCTATGTAAATGTTGGTGTTGAAATTGTCCTCTACAAAAGTATCTTTGAATTTGTAATCTACTTGGACCATTTCTTCAGAAATATAGTTAACATGGAGATTTGTCAACTTGTCATCCAACAATAGGTCATATAACCTGGATGGCTCTGTCACAAACTCCTTATTACCCATATTGTCACGTTGACCAAATTTTCCCCACAGCGAATTCAGACACATTTTCGATATGGCACGTCTTCCTGGATTAGGTTCAATTTTACCTATATCCAAGTCAATGCCATAAGAATATTTTATAGCATCTGCATACGCTTGGTTGGTTGGGTAATTATGAGGGCTAGTTTCCAACTTGATTTTCATAAAGTTGGTCACATAACCTTTCCACAACTGGTTAGTACGTTCAAAATTCCAAACTTCGAACACTTGCAATACTTTGTAACCTTTTTCAATGGCTTTGTTCAGCTCAATACTGGACCATGTACCATGGAATTCACGTTCAGCATCAGTATGTGTACAGCTCTGTTTACTTTCAACTGTACATTTCAAGCAAAGAGGGAAAATCAATTTTTCAGTTCCACCTATCTTAGCCCGAACAGGTAACACAGGTATGTACAGTTTAAGTGGAGCTAGTACACGACACTTCACAAAACCAAACCAATTGGAATTGTACTGTGTGGGATTCACTATTTTTGTTGGATGCCCTTTGGGAAAGTCATCATAGTACATTACAGTTGGATACAAAGAACAAACATCTATGTAACCAATACGTTCGTTAACACCATCAACAGTTTTCTTCAACTTGAAAACTTCGGTTCGTCCTCCAAAGAATGCATCACGGGGATTCAGTGGGTCAGTTATTTTAGCACCAAGTTCGTTTCTACATCGTCGGTAAGCAGCTGTTTTCAACCATTCACATTCCCATATCTCAACAACATTGTACCCAGCTTCTTTCAGTTGTTCAGTGAGAGCCATGGTCTTATGGTTCAGATCACCCATATTTTCTTTATTTACTTTGTTCTTTGTATCCTCGTGGTAACATTCCAGACACCCGTGCCAGAAGCATCTGTGAAACTGATATACTGTTTTTGTTGTGCTATCAAATCCATCAACTTTAGCACCACACAGTTTCACTTCACAACCATTACCTCCATGCACAATGTTAGGATTATTGAATGAGTTCAGCCAAGATATCGATACCTTGGAGAACTGGTCTTTTATGGCCTGTGTTATTACTGCTATGGTTTCTTTCTTTAGGTACTTGGTTCGGTGTGTTGCCATACAAACACTAGCAATGGTAATGTATTGACTGAAAGGGTCTATATTTGCTATTTCAAGGAACTGTTCTCTGAACTGTAAACAACCTCGACGTAAAATATCTACATCAGACCTACAGTACTCTAACAGCTCCTTCTTCATATCGAATATGTACCCTTCAGCTTTTCTTGCATCATGCCATTCAATAAACTTTTTACGCGCTTTAGGAATCATCTTGTCACAACCATATAACTTTGGCTCTGGAATGTCCCCTACATAATTTGCATTTGCAGCTGTGTTGAAGAAATGTGGGAAGTAACCTTTCTTCAACTCATCCAAACCAAATGTACTAGGGAATGCTGATAGAGGCGAAGCAATAAAGTTGTGACTGTTGATTAGACGTAAGTTAAGGTTTTTAATGGTCATGATCATGATTTTACTGCCACTGTATATAACATCAGGTTCAATTGTATTTTTTACACAATACTGCATAATGAAGTGAAAATCGTATCCACGTCCATAGTGAGCTATGGCCACGTGATCTTTGTGTTCTTTTCTTATGAGCCAAGCACAAAAATCATCATTGTTATAGAATACATTTTCATTGTTATGGTAGTCACGGGTTACAACTAAGTTAGGTATGTGTGTTCCAGTCTCTTGTTGGCATTCATAGTCAAAAAATATGTATTTTTCAGTATATGTACAATTCTTGGCAGCCTTACGAGTAGAGGTGGGATCACAATTTTTACAACCATACTTACACTTACCACCTTTTGGCTGCTGCTTCAACATGTAACACTTGTGTTCATTTTTGTCCACAATCTGTTTACAATTTTTACACTCCTCAAAACCACACTTGTGTTCTGAACTTTTTTCACGTTTTACTTCTTGGTTACATTTCTTACACTTATACCATAATTTGCACACTGTCTCTTTGTGTACACGAAGGCAGTCATTGTTTTTACAGTACCGATTACAATCCTTACAGTATACACGTTGCACGGTGTCATCAGCATGTTGTGGATTGTGGCACAGGAAGCAAGTTTTCTCACCCGTACAGTTTGTATGACCATTTTTATTCTTATAAACTTTGAAACATTTATCACAAAAGTAACTACTGCCAAAGAAAGCTTTCATTTTATTTATGTTATCATAGTGGTCACCTTGTTTGTACAAGTAAATTTTTATCTCTTTATCAGCGTACCCTTTATACAATACTTTGTTGAACATTTCAGCATTGATGATGATAATCTGAATGTCCAACAACAACTCAACTTTCTTAAAGTCTTCTAGTATGAATCCAGTTTGAGTGTAAGAATCCATTTGTGAGCATAAATTTTCAGCCAGTTCTGTTTGCATGTTACCACGACCACAACGTATTGTATTGATTTGAGCATCAGTGTACACTGTATCGAGAATGTTATTTGTATGATATGTAAGGCCCACAATAACAGCTCTAGGCCCACATAAGTTATCGTCATTTACAATCTTGTTGATGCATTGTTTTGTATGTGTGTCTTTGCGTAGATTCACTATTTTTGTTCTTTGACCACCTCGTGGCATTGCAATGGTATGCACTTGAAATAGTGACTGGAACACATCTACTGACTCGTCAGATGTCAATATCTGCATAAGTTTCTCTTTCAGTGACTCCACATGATCATCTCGTTCGTAACCTGTTGTTATATGGCGTCCATTAAAACCTGGATTAGTAACACCTAGTTCTATTTGGTCACCTTCCTGCACATTTGCACGGGACTTGGCAAACTCTAACATTTCCTCAAGAGCTTTGGTGATGAGATCTACCATTGGTAGTTGATGTACATTCTCCTTCAGTGAAATGGCATAGTCTCGCATTTGCATTTTGAATTTTACACATTCCCGCTTACTAACTTCCTTCACTGTAATGTACTCCAACTCTGTGATCTGGCCACCACCACCAAAGTATATGTTTTCTTCATCATCACTTGAGGTATTGTCACCAGTTGTACTATCAGTGTTACTGTTACTGTTATTTTGGTTTCCATCTTCATTATTGTTGTTTTGGTTTTCGTTATTTTCATTTTCGTTATTGTTGTGTTGGTTTTTGTTATTTTCATTTTCGTTATTGTTGTGTTGGTTTTCGTTATTTTCATTACTGTTATTTTGGTCATCATCGTTATCATCAGAACTATCATCATCCGAGCTACTGTCATCATCCGAGCTATTGTCATCATTAGTAGAGTTGTCGTCATCTGAGCTACTGTCCTCATTGTCAGAACTGTCAGAATCATCATCGGAATCATCGTCAGAGATCTCATCATCCGAGCTACTGTCATCATCAGTATCATCGGAGCTGTCATCTGCATTTTCATCAGGTTCATTGGAGTTAGCATCCAAATCTTCCACATGATCAGCAGGAACAGCTTCATTGTCTCTAATTGGGTTGTCAATTTCAGGAGTGTCGAAAATTGAGCGCACATAACTACGTCTTGGTATAGGAGTAATTTGTGCAGGTTCTATTTCAACTTGGTTGTCATTATCTGTGTTATCGTCATCATCAGTGGTATCATCGGACATAGCCAAGTCTTCCCGGAGTTGTTGGAGTTGAGCTTCACGAGACATTGGTGCAGATGGAGGAGGCCAAACTACATCATCACCAGCATTGTCTTCTTCGTCAGAGGAGCTCGAAACTACCAAGTCATCTTCCAGTAGCTGTGTCCTTGTACATGGTTTCAAGTACCTATCCAACGGCATAGGCCTAGTGGGCTTTCGACTTATGAATTGATCAAGTTCACTTGTCGAAGGCCCTAGGTCATACTTGAATGGTGGTGGATAGGGTACAATGTTACGAGGAGGATGGGTTACATTAGGATAATATTTGGTATACACAGGTACAGGTCTATTGAAAATCATGCGTTTCTTAACAGCCATCGAAGAAGGTTGCACTTCTTGTGGTGGTTCATAAAAATGTTTCAAAAACTTTGCCAAAGCTTTCTGACTCAACTTATGATAATTTTTAATATTCAAGTCGCGAGCGTAGATGCGTAACTCAGACAAACATGCTGTATCTAGGTTAGCATCACGAAATTTAAAACGATATATATCTTTTACCTGGATCTCCGGGATGGGCTGCTGGGGCTCTGGTGATGCTGGTGGTGCTGGCTGAGATACGGTGATATCCAGTTCATTCACTAAGTTGGCCAACTTATCCTCTTCAGTGTTGGTGATGTCCAGTTCACTCACTAAAGCTGCTAATTTGTCCTCCTGTGGTTGATCTGCTGCTACTTCAGGGATGCTGGCTGGTTGTGGTACTGGTATCTGGATATCCAATTCTTTGAGAATGTCTGCAAGGTTGTCTGGCTCTGCTACCGGCTCGTTGAAGTCCATTTCATCAATCAACTGTGTGAGGTTGATTGGTTCCTGTGGCTCTGGTTCTGGTTCAGGGTCTGGCTCGATGAAATCTTCCATGTCTAACACATCATTGATGGCTTGGTGAGCTGCTTCAATAACTTCATCTTCGCATGGTGATATTCCATTGGGCAGTTCCTCCACTGTGGGCTCTTCATCTGGAAATGGTTCCAAAGGTGGTCTCAAACTGGTCATTTCTGTCAAAATCTCCTCCACAGACGGACCTGAAACATTAGAAACAATATACTTATCTAATTTTAAAGGTTTAGTATGCTTACGTGAAATCATTGAAGTGAAAACGAAGTCTTCATCCTCTTCATCATTATCCACTGGCAAGGGTTTCAATACTGGTGCTGGGGGTGGTGGTGGTGAAGGCAGAGGTGTTGGCGTTGAAGGCGGTGGTGGAAATGTAAATTCTTCATCTTCTTCTTCATCTGGTTCAGGTTTCCATACATCTGCTGCTGCTGCTGGTGTTGTAGGTGGTGGTGGAAAAACAAATTCTTCATCTTCTTCAGGTTCTTCATCCATGGGTGGTGGTGGTGGCAGCCATTTGAATCCTTCATCTTCTTCTTCAGCTGGAGATGTTGATTTTTCTTCATCACACTTCAAACTAGCAATATACAAAGCAAGTCCTGGTCTTACCCAACCATTCCTTATTTTACTCTTATTAAATAAAGCAGCACTAAATGGAAAAATTTCATGCAATTTTATATTTTTTTTGGTGTTAGTATCACTTGATTTTAAAGCAGCCTCTAAAGCTAATTTATTTAACTTATAATAATATTTAATTTTTAATTCCTTAGCCTTAATACGTAATTCTTTAACAGTACGGTTAGTAGAAAGCTGATTATTTACTGCAGGGCGTGGCATATTTACAGGGGCAATATTTACATTAGAAGTACTTGCATCATTGGTAGGCAAAAACCTGGTTAGATTATCTAAACTCATCAAAGCAGCAATTAAATCTGCTTTTTTAAGTTTATAATAATACTTAACCTTTGCCTGCTTACCAATGTTGCGTAACACACTCACTGTTTTGCTCTTTAAAAGAGCTTCTTGCACCAAACACATGTTAGCATCCATAGTATGGGTTACACTGCTAGCATTAGATGTATTGACAAGCATGGTATGAGAGTTCAATAAAGTAGCACCTTCTTGTTCCATAGCTTTGGCAAAACTGATTTCACCTAGGTACTACACCTCTATTTATAGTTGTTTGGCTACACTGGTTGTCATCCAGTACTGCACATATGCGCGAGCACCCTCCTCCCCCCTCCTCCTATTGAGTAGTAACCACTTGCCATGAGTATATTACACACCATGCATAAGCATCAGCATTTTTGTTTCCAGCACACACTTGCATTCCAGTATGTGATATGACCATGCTAACTTTTTTTATAATGCCTATGCTGAGATTTTTTTCAATCCCTTTGCACCGTACATGTTAGCCTTTATGAGGTGAAAAATGAAACTTCACCAAATTAGCATGTGTGACATATCAAAGTATAGGTTTTGGATGGTGCCGATTCCATTTTTGACAAAATTTTTGGGGTAGGGTCGAGGGGTGAGGGGTTAAATTTTGAAAAGGGTGAAAATGGCATGTGACATATCAAAGTATATGTTTTGGATGATGCCGATTCCATTTTTGACAAAATTTTTTGGGTAGGGGTTGGGGGTGGGGGGTTAAATTTTGAAAAGGGTGAAAATGGCATGTGACATATCAAAGAATAGGTTTTGGATGGTGCCGATTCCATTTTTGACAAAATTTTTCAGGTAGGGGTTGGGGGTGGGGGGTTAAATTTTGAAAAGGGTGAAAATGACATGTGACATATCAAAGTATATGTTTTGGATGGTGCTGATTTCATTTTTGACAAAATTTTTTGGGTAGGGGTTAGGGGTGGGGGGTTAAATTTTGAAAAGGGTGAAAATGACATGTGACATATCAAAGTATATGTTTTGGATGATGCTGATTCCATTTTCGACAAAATTTTTTGGGTGGGGGTTGAGGGTGGGGGGTTAAATTTTGAAAAGGGTGAAAATGACATGTGACATATCAAAGTATATGTTTTGGATGATGCTGATTTCATTTTTGACAAAATTTTTTGGGTAGGGGTTGGGGGTGGGGGGTTAAATTTTGAAAAGGGTGAAAATGACATGTGACATATCAAAGTATATGTTTTGGATGATGCTGATTCCATTTTCGACAAAATTTTTTGGGTGGGGGTTGAGGGTGGGGGGTTAAATTTTGAAAAGGGTGAAAATGACATGTGACATATCAAAGTATATGTTTTGGATGATGCTGATTTCATTTTTGACAAAATTTTTTGGGTAGGAGTTGGGGGTGGGGGTAAATCTTGAAATCAGCCAAAATAACATGTGACATATCAAAGTATAGGTTTTTGATGGTGCTGATTCCATTTTTGACAAAATTTTTGGAATATCAGTTATAACTAATGTAGTACATAATCAAATTCTCATTCTTGTGTAAGACAGCATTGTTCTTACATTTTCATGTAATGATAGTTACTTTCTACTAAATTAGTATAAATAGGTCTGGTAATTAACTGGTTAATGATGGTTTGCATAATGAATAAGTTGAAAAATAGCATTGATGTTATAAATTTTGATAACCAAGTTAAGAAAGTGACTAGGAAAGTAGAAATGTTTCCAAATGTAATTCGTTGTGGTATGTTTGGTCCAAGTGGTGCTGGGAAATCTAATTTATTACTGACAATGTTAGTACATGTACGACCATTTAAAAATTTGTACTTGTGTTCTAAAACAAGCTACCAGGAGAAATATGGTACTCTAAGAGAATTGATATCCAGTCATAACCAGGGAAAGAAAAGTAAAAAACAGATGATTAATATTCACGAAATACAGGTTGAATCTTTACCTGAGCCTGAGGAGTTGGAAATGGATTCTATTGTTATTTTTGATGATGTACTAACCGAAAAGCAAGATAAAGTTGCAAATTTTTTCTTACGTGGTAGGCATCGAAATATATCTTGTTTTTATTTGAGTCAGGCTTACACAAAAATTCCTAAGAAGACAGGTATTAGGGAAAATTTCAATTATGTTATTCTGTTTAGGCAAGATTTGGTGAATTTGAGACAGGTGTTCACTGAATATGTAACAGATATGAACTTTGATAGATTCCGTACCATTTGCAACAGTTGTTGGACTGAACAATACGGTTTCTTGGTTATTGATGTTGAAAGTGATAAGTGTAAATACAAAAAGAAGTTTGATTCTTGTATAAATTACCGATACTTGTCCTAGAGAGCTCATTATGTTACAATGGCTCGTCCAGTATACTACACTGCAAATTTACAATGTGAATTGGACCTTGAGTACATTAGCGCATATTACGGTACAATTTATAGAATGGTAAACATCTCATCAGATTGCTTAGAGGTACATGTAGATGCACCTGAGTGTGTTGTGAGTGTATATGTAACAGGTAAGTTGATATGTTATGATGAAAGTGGTGATTCCACAACATGCATTATAGCCTTGAAAATAGTTGATGAAATAATACAAAATATAGGTTATGATACAAAATTGACAGATTTGAGAGAGTTCAAAATTACTTATCCTACGGTGCAAAACATTGTAGCTACAGTGGATTTAGATTGTGTGTTGGATTTGCAGGAAATTGCATCACGATCTTACAATGTAGTATACAATCCTAAAAAGTTTAATGCTGTAACCATGCGTCTGAGAAGTCCACAAGCTACAGCAAACATTTTTACTTCTGGGAAAATGGTATGTTTAGGTACTAAGAGTGAGGAGTCTGCTAGAATAGCTTGCCGAAAATTTGCACGTATTATTCAGAAACTGGGGTTTCCTGTACGATTAAAAGAGTATAAGATTTCAAATATAGTAGCCAGTGGTTCGTTGGGATTTAAACCTAATTTTGAAAAGTTTTATTATGAAAATTTAAACAAGGTATTTTACAATCCTGAATCATTTGCTGGTATGTGCTACTACAAAGGTGACATTACAGCAACTCTGTTCAGGACAGGTAAAATCAACATGACAAATATTAGAAACCTACATGAGATGCATGCTGTGTTCAAGGAAATCTACGAAAAAAGTATAAATAGCAGTACATAGTCATGTGTTTGGACATATTTTAAAATGGCACCTAGCACTGAAAGTATTGAAAATTTCATTGAGCGCTATGATTATTACGATTACAAACCTCCAATGTCTGAGAATATTAACCAATCTGGTGGTGAGTTCCCTATAACAGTATACAATGAAGACGTTATTACACTGCCTTGCAGGGATGTTCCGTCAAATAACTCGAGTTATTTTACTGTAAAATAACTGTGTAAAATAACGTAATTTTACATTGTCAAATAACTCGAATTGTTTGACACATGTCAAATAACTAAAAAAATGTAAAAAAACTACAAAAATGCTCAAAATTGAATTCTCACAAGCCAATTAACAAGTATTTGATTTTGAATTTTTGATTGAAGTTTCTGTTTCTTTGAGTTTGATGTTGAACTGAACTTAGTTTGATTTAACTCATTTGCGTTGATTTGAAATTTGAGTTTGAGTATAATTAGATTTGAAAGTTTTGTGAAAATAAATGTGAAAAGGAATGAGATGAGACCAAAGGGTACTGTTGGAAGAGCAATGATTGTGAAAACAAATCCGAATAATGATATTATGAATAAATTTTCATTGACTCGACTGTGAAGTGTGATTTTGTGTTTTTAACGTTATTTCATGAGATGAAATGAAAGTGTTACTCTTTGCAGCCTTACTGCAGGTGGTAATTTATTTAAAATTTTTCCATTTTGAACGAATTTTGACTCGTAATCATTCATAATTCATTCTTAAGCTGAAAAATTAGTGAGTTATCAGTTGTTATCAGTGAATTTTCCTTGTCTGTGATTGGCTGAATTATTTTACATTCTCAAATGTAATTTTACATGTTATTTGACACTAATAGTTATTTGACATGTAATGTCAAAAAAGTTATTTGACATGTCAAGGAACATCCCTGCTGCCTTGTGAAAGTCAGTTGGTGTTTATCGGTCAAATTACTGTTAATGAACTACAAACTGATGGTACTTCAAAATTGGTTACAACTATTGATGAAAATGAGATAGGTTTTGATACAAATGGTATTTTACATCGTTTTGAATTCATTGAGTATAAAATTGGTGAAAACAAAATTGATGATGTTCGTAAACCTGGTATTGCTACAACCATGAAAGGGTTAGTATCATTTAAACCTAATATGGGTCAAAGTCTGTCGGGGTGGAATCTATACCCAAATGCAAATACTCTGATCTCAACTGGAGGTCACTTTTGTGTAATAAAACCACTTCGTGAAGTGATGGGCTTTTTTGAGGATTATAACAAATGTTTGGTACGTGTTCCTCAAACGTTGGTATTTCACAACACAACCACAGGCGATAACAATGTATTTTATTCTAAAAACGCCAAGTATAGTGTGACCATGAGTTTGACAGAAATTATCTGGCGCATGCGTCACGTTAAATTACGTATTGATAAGGAAACAAAAATACGTAAAGAGGTGCTAACTAGTACAAATTATACAATGTTCTTTTGTCATTGGTTGTATCAGAATACCACACTACCGGCAGGTACCACAGAATACACTTGGGATATACCTGTCTCCCATTCAAAAGTAAAGTATGCTTTGGTGGCTTTCCAACGAGATGTGAGTGGTAAACTAATGAAACAGTCCAGTATGTTTGAGTTTCTAGATCTTGAAAACGTACAATTAGAAATTAACAACTACTTATGGTATCCAAAAGACCGCATGAATCTCAAGTATGAACACTGTAAGGCTGGTGGTGCTTACGAATCATTCAAGTCATTTCGAAAATCATACTATGGCATTGTTGAAGAGGATCCCATTTGCGATTACATTCACTTTCTAATGAAGTATCCAATTTTTGTGATTGATTGTTCACATCAACCAGAAGTGATCAAAGATTCACTCATCAATGCAAAACTTCATTTCAATTTCCGTGCTGGATTCCCTTTAAATGCTATTGTACATCTAGTTATGATTATGGATCGTAAAGCAGTGTATAATCCATTGAGTAATCAAGTTATTGGTTAAATAAATAAGTAAGTGTATAAACTTTGTAATGTATTCGATGTCAAAATGCGTGTAATTCACCGCCTCTCTTATAATACTAACTGTAAGATGACAATTATTGCAGATTATTGTACAGATGAGGTGTATGTAAAATCTGATTTCATACAACACTTGTTATCTGTATCCAAAAGTATAGTTGAAAATGTGTTGAATGTCGGTAAACATAAACTACTCATGATACATGGTGAAAAATTCATTCCTGTAAGGTACATTGAAAAAATATTAAAAATTTTGGCATGCAGTGATGAGAGGATGCGCGCGTTTCTTGATTGGCTGACAGGTGTTGAGGAAAGACTCATGGAATAGTCTATAAATACAGGTAACGTAGCTAGCTTTAGTCAGTTGTTACGATGGCTTCCTCAATGAAAGTTGGTATCTTTGGCTCCGCCAATACTGCCTTACAAATCGATGCGGTAAAGCAATTGTTACAGTATCATAAAATGCTTGATAAAAATGTGTATGTGGTTTCATCACGTCATGAGCAAATTAATTTAGACAATACCGCATTCAAATGCAGTAAGGTAAAAGATATGCCTACTCCTGTGAATGATTCTGTTGTGATTCTTGATAATGTAGGTAAGTCAGTAGTTAAATTGTTCAACTGTGAAGATTTGAATTGCATTTATCTTACGAAAAAATATTGGAACATTCCTGAAGATTTAACTTTCAATCTTAATTACAGTATATTGTTCCCAATGAGTGATGCTGAAGTTAGATTGTACCATACAGATCACATTTTTGGTATGACTCTTGATGTTTTCGAAGATATGTGTGAGTTTGTGTGGACAACAGGTCCAACTGATTATCTGGTTGTTGACATGCAGCATTGGGTGTACATGAAAAACTTCAGATTCTCCGTAAGTATATCCAACAAGTGTCACATTATTGATTTAGGTGAGTAAGTTGAAAATAGTATAAATACAGGTTGTGTAGCCAGATTTAGTCAGTTGTTACAATGGCTACTGAACTAACAGCACAGAGTTCGGCAACTTTAATTAAAAACACCCCTTTTCAGAGTTACACAGTTAAAGAGCTTCGTGATGAAGTGAGAAAAAATTCACTTCATTTTTGTGGTGCTGTGCGCAAATCAGACCTCATTCAACTTCTTGTCAATCAAAACATACAACCAGATTTAGAAAAATGTAGGAAGCCTCATACTGCATCTAAACCTAAAGCACCTCCCACTGAATCTAAATCTAAAACAGTCACTCTATGCTCAAGTGATAAAAAAAAGGTTTTCATCAATACAGAATGGTTAGAATCACTTATAGGTTCTCCTGCATCATCCTTACGGATTCAGCTGGGTCCATCTCTCATAGATGCATATCCTGGATTGAAAGCATTATATGAACATGTCCCTGTACAGGAGGGTGCAACAAAACACCAGTATATTTTAGCTATTCGTATAAGCCGAGGTATTACATCAGAAACTGCTTTTACTGAATTTTCACACACAGAAACAGACATACCATTAATGATAGATTTTATATATCGGTATTCAGAAAAAAAGTGGCCTGGTTTCACACCTGAGATAGTAGTAGATCGTGGTCGTGATGATAGTATATATCAAATTGCGGATGATATGAAACAGCCACATGTAATATGGTGTGTTGGTAAGAAACTGAAACTTTTTGAATGGTATGATAATAGTTATTCAGGCTTTTTGAAATTCTTGTACAGAGAAGATCAAAAGAATATGCCAAAACTTTTTTGGTAATACACTCCAACATAAAAAATAATAAATATAGGTTTTGTTCATGAAATGTAAATTTGAAATGACTAATTCATTGATGATATGTTTTGATTTTATTATAAAACGATTTAAAAGAAAAAAAACACCAAAAATTATAATCTACACTTGTTGTTGTGCGAAGTGTGACGTCATTATAATTTGTAAACAATGTAGGAAAAAAAGTATATAATTAGGAACACTTGAATTAGAAAGTCATTCCAATTCTGGAGCTCTTACTGGCAACATCAAAATGGCACAGCTACTGAGACATTGTGACTTGCCTGTACCTGCTACTCCATACATTGAGAATGAATATGAAATCTTAAAAGTTAGATACATATCAGCAGTGAAAGCTATAATTTTTTTCACAGAAAATTTTTGCTGTATGGTACCTCGGAAGTGGACTAAAAAAGCTGATCTTCATTTCTTGGCAGATTACTGGGATAAATTACCCAAAAAATATCTTAGGTGTAGTTGGGTGGGTGAACATACAGTATGGTGGGAATTTACTTCTTTAAATTCACTTATTGGTCATTGGAAGATTTACTTAGGCGATAATGAAGATTAGGTTTCTATAAATAAGTAACCATTTCACATTTTAGTCATTGTACTCTAACCACTCTTACAAGATGGCTGAGGATGACTATAACTACTATAACCCTATGAATGATTCCAAACCTTTTCCTAGTATATTTGAGTTGAAATTTGAAGATGAAGAAATTGAAATAGATGAGTTCATAAAGTGGTCCAAACAAGAAGTACATGTTGATACGAAAAAATGGGGTTACTTTATCTTACCTCCAGTTGAAAAATCCATCACAAAAAGAAGAACAGATTTTTGGAATAAGATTGATTCAAAAACCATGCACATTAAATACATTGACTTTGGATGTTTCAAATATACTTTATATGGTGAATATGCTAAGAAAAGAAAATATGAAATCGGCTGGTTTACAACTCAACAACGTCAATTTTATTTTTATGAAAAAATGGTCAGAATTTATTAAATTATTATTTTAATATTAGTTTTAAGTTTTTAAAAAATAAAAAAACAAAAAAATTATAAAATTTAAAACCCAAAAAAATTTTGCATTAGTTAGTTCTAAGTATTTTTTAAGTCACCAAAAAAAATTAAAAAATTCAAAACCCACAAAAAATATTTTTACCTTTACTTAGTTTTTATTTCAACACCAAAAAAAGTTTAAAATGCCCTTCTGAGGGCACCGGGACACTTGACTGAATACAAAAACCCCCAACCCAACATCCACAAACGGCCCGCATCCGGTCCGCAACGTCCGCAACCCTGCCCGGATGGTCCGCATCAAATTCAGTCAAGTGCCCCATATACTACTTTCGTGAACGAATTGAATAATTTTTGGCGAATCATCCGCGAACGAATTGATTCATTTGCTTAATTTTTAGTGAATCGTTCGCGAACAAACTGAATAATTTTTGGTGAATCATTCGCGAACGAATTGAATAATTTTTGGTGAATCATCCGCGAACGAATTGAATAATTTTTGGTGAATAATTCGCGAACGAATTGAATAATTTTAGGTGAATCATTCACGAACGAATTGAATAATTTTTGGTGAATAATTCGCGAACGAATTGAATTTTTTGGTGAATCATTCACGAACGAACTGAATAATTTTTGGTGAATAATTTGCGAACGAATTGAATTTTTTGGTGAATCATTCGCGAACGAATTGGATAATTTTAGGTGAATCGTCCGCGAACGAATTGATTCATAAATTGAAGAGTTGATCAATTCGTTCGCGAATGGTTCTTTCAAAAAATTAATCAATTCGTTCTTGAATGATTCCCTTAAATGAATTGATACCTACTCTCACGCGAACAATTCACTCAGAATTGAATCACTTTAGACGCAAACAATTCGTTTGAAAACAGATCCACTTGTTAATAAACGATTCGTTAGGAATGGTGGAGGCTTTAGGAGATTTCTAGTTTCATCGAAATCGGTTCAGCCGTTTTATAACTCATTAATGAGTTGTATGTAAAAAATGTCGAAAAAGAAAATTTTGTCGCTCGATAAACTTGGAAGCTTTGATCTTTTGGAACTTGATGATATTGTCGAAATGCCTGGCTGGTAGCCTAGTTGTAAAATTTCAAATTTAATCAAAGTCGGTTCAGCTGTTTCTGAGAAATTCAAATTCTTAATGAATTTTGTGCATAGTCACCCCATACAATTTCCAAAAGATCAATTTTGTTTGTGATTACGCTCGAAAGCTGCAAAGTTTTGGGCTTGTGAGATTTCAACCAATAGGTAACATAAATAGTAAAAAAATACATACCTACCTGCATATCTATGCTTTAAATTTACGATGAGCTCATAAGGATATTATTGAGTCTGTAAATGATGTAACTTCATACATATGTACTCAAGGTGGGTTGCCATACATATACGAGTATGTCACCAATGAAAGCTGAGACACCTTGTAAGTATGTACTATGTACAAACGACTAAGTATAGGTATACTTCTTTCAATCTGAAAATAAGGGAGGAGGAGTACAAAAGACATGCATTTTGTGCATATGTAGAACTGCAGTAATGATTTAGCGAATCTCCTCATGCAGATTTTCAATTGACTCGAGGACCATTGCTATAGTTTAAAATTTATTTCATCGAACAACGCGACACGTTACGACGTGATAATGACATGCAAATGTAATCTCAGCGAAATGCATTTCGGTTACTGAATTTCATCGTGTTGAACTGCAATACTCACCCATAAATGTACTCGATACTTACTGAAGACAGAATAGTAGGTAAAGGTAGGTATATACTATATACTTGTCTACATTTCACACGTATAAAACCTTTTTAACATGATTTCGGAAGACACCTTGGAAAAAAGCTATACTCGTACACTCATGAATAATACGGTATTTAAAAGTCTCTTTATTAGAATATCCAGCACGAATTTCAAATGCTGTTCTTCTTCTCGCGAGACGGAATGAATTTAATTAAATAGTACGCCTCTTCCGCCCGCGCCTCTTTTATAGTATAGTAGGTACTACCTACTGTCGCTGCAGCACCGCACGTCGAAATGAACTTCGTCGCGAGTTTATAGCGTTAATCTGTAAATTATTCGAGTCAGAATTAGAATTTCATTTGGGTAAAATGTAAAATTTAAGAAGTTAAATATTTCACACTTTTTGATACATTATATTTGATAAAGTTGCAAGTCGAGAGACGTAAATGAGTTTGAAAAATATTAGGTAAACTAAGTAAAATATCGCGTTATTTTCAATGAAATATTCAAAAATTAGATAACTAGGTATACTCAGATGATATTTCAATTACAAGATTACCTGAAATTGTCATTATTATATAAGTGGGTAGATAAATAAAAAAAATAAAAAAACTGTAACTCGACGAGATAAACTACTCGTATGTACTTTGGAAAAGTAAGCTTAATAACGACCAGTTTAAATGTACCCAATGTATTATTCAAACTAATGAAATTCGATCGAGTCAAATTATGGTCCAAGACAGATTCGTCGGTCGGCAGTTTATGTGTACATCGAATAGTGGACAAATAATTAATGAACTCGTGCCGCAGCTCCAAACCGTATGGTTATACTGATGGATAGATTTTATCCTAAATAATGTTTTATGTTAATGAAAAAAAAAAAATCTCTTTGACAAAAAAAAAACGTCGAGCGAGTAATTATTAATTATTTAGGCTTCAGTCTCACTTTGAAACTTCTACAACTTTCAGTCGCTAAAGTTTGAAAAATATTCTGGGCACGGGTGTATTTTTTTCATAACTTTGATGTTTTTCAAAACAAGATGGCAAATTTTCACATCACAACCTCGTGGCTTCGATATCTGTAGAAAAGTGTTTTCCCCAATTTGCGATTTTATTAGTGAAATGAATCGTTTAGATGAGGATATAAAAATGAATTTGAGTGCTCAGTAAATGAACCGTCAGTATTTTTTTTTCAGGGAGAGAAGGGAAGGGGATGAGATGATTTAGGTCTTATACCTACATATTAAGATTAACTCATCATGAGTGAAAAAGGAGGACGATTTATGATCGATCATCAAAAATTATAAGTACCTATTCTAGTTTATTTAAAATCAACTTTGGAGAATTTTGCCTGGCAGAGGTAATATGCGAGAAAAATCCAAAAAAGTGGTCTCATATATTGCTTAAAACTCGTAACAGTAATTTTTAGCTATTGGGTTTTCGCAGTTTGAAAACGAAACGCACGTTTTAAAAATAAGGCGCAGAAAAGCGAGAAAAAACGCAGCATGCCTGACATATTAGCGAACCTTATACAATGTAACTGATATTCATTCATAGATATAAGTAAGTAGTTTTTCGCTTGTAGTTTCGATTACAATTAAATTTTGTTGGCGAATTAAATTTTCCATCACTATAGGATACGAAAAACAAATAAAAGAATCGTTAAGGAAAATCCCATAGCTTAGTTTTGTTTTCATGGTATCGCCAAATATTTACCCAGAACCCATTATACTTATACGTTGTGCTTTTAACGTATCCTATTACCGTGTAGAGTACATACGCGATGATGATGATGAGAAAGTGAAATACAAATTCACTGACGAGAAAATTCAAATTGAAAACGTGTTATACTAAAAATGGCATCTTATACAGCCGTTTCATTCTATATACCTAACCCACCTATAAAATCATCCTTTATATGGTACCCCTCCTAAGTAAGAAAAAGGGATCATTTATAGAGATGGTTTAAATTTTCAATATTTCAAAATATGAAATTTTTATGTTCACAGGGAAGATTGTTCGGACGAGCAGACACATACTTTGGACCATTCAGAAGATGTAATTACCCAAAGGTGAACTCGCTCGGCCTAATCGACATCATCTACGAATGTGGTAGATATTCTAAGTAAGTTGAACAAATTAACTTTGTCTGAAGCTCATTATAAACTTTATAATTATAATAGTTGAGTCGGGTAACTGGGGACTTATCTTTATCTTCATTTAAGCTTATACGTATATACGTAGGTAAGGTACCTCTAACCTACAGATGCAAATTCTAAACCGAATTTAACCTCATATACTCGAAAGCGACGTCTCGTGTTGCGTTTGTTTTTTTTTGCCTAGCTCGACTTTCGAGGGTTTGAGTAGATGATATGCGAATGAGGTACTGTCGTTTAATTAATATTATGTAGTGTCGTCGATGTTACTGTACCTACCTATCTGAAATATAACCAACGAGGTGAGGAAATTATCATTTTATTTTTAACACCCTTGTAAAGATATTTCATCCACACTTTTGGAATTAGTTCATCGCTTGAGGATAGGTAGGTAATTAGGTAAGTATATAGATATTCTTCTTCTGAAAATTTTTGTTGGAAACCTCTCCCCTTCCCCTCTTTCAATGAAAATACAGCTGACAAAAGATGTAGAAAAATTCAAAACAAAAAAAGTATATATATACTTACATAAGATTTCTCCACTCTCCATCTCTGTAATCAGTATTCCTTGATGTTTTTTTTGGTCCAGAAATTTTTTATTTTGGAAGGAGATGAATTGAATTTTAAAAGGTTCTGGCCTTGCCAGCGGTCCAATAAGTAGGTATTCATACCAGATTTTTTTAATGCTGTCATGTTTTAAAACCTCTGAAACTAAAATTTTTGATTTTCAAATTTTTGGTGAGTTTCTGAACTTTGAAAAAAAAAAATTCAAAAAACGTACTTCAAAGGTCTCTTTTGGGAATAACAAAAAATGTTGAGGGTCTTTCGTGCAATAAAGACTTCTCGTCCATCCCATTGAGGTAGCACTCAGTCGAAAATTTATTCAAAATGAGCTGTACTTGCTTTGGTGAAATTGAGAAAAAATTTCCAAAAATTGATTGCAGATTTGTGAAAGTGTTATGAACACAGTTAAAAATGAACAATATTGAAAACGTTGCAAAATTTGAACAAAATGTCGCAAAAATGCCTTCAATTGCAAAAAATTGTTCAAAATGCAAAACTAATCAAATAATGGAAAGTGAAACCTACAGTTCAAATGGCTAAAAAATTGGCAGTAAAACCACCGAAATTATCCAAAAAGTAATTGCAGATTGAGAATTTGCAAAAAATGTTTTAAATTTTAAAGAATATTGATTAATTTCTAAAAAAAAATTGTATAAAATGTTGCTAAAATACATTAAAAAAGCTTTGGCTAAATGAAAAATAATATCCTATAAACGGGTTTTTGAATGTGTATGCTTATTTGAAAAAAATTTTAAAAACAACGTTAGCAGAATTGAGAATCATAACTCATTAGATCGTTCTTCAAATGAATATGTTTACTGAGGCATTTTTTTTGAAAAACAATGTTAGTTATAGGATAAATCATGATTGATAAGGTGGTTTTCCAAAGTTATGTGTTCATTGGTAATAGGTACTGAGGTATTGAAAAACAACGTTAGTTAGATGATAAACCATAATTGATAAGGTGGTTTTTCAAGTTCATGTGTTTATTAGGAATAGGTAGATAAGTACTTATGTAGTTATTGAAAAACAAAAGATTTTTCAAGTGTACACGTTCACTCCGAGTATTCCTAGAAAAAAAACGTTGGATGGATAAAAAATCATAACTCATAAGGCGGTTTTCAAAATTGATGTGTTTATTTGGAATGCTTCATTTTTGGCGAACAACGTTAGCTAGATAAAAAATTGTGATTCATAAAGTGATTTTTCAAATTTGGATCTTGACTCGTTTTTTTTTTTTAAATAAAGAACAGCGTTAGCTAGTTGGAGAATCTTGATTCATAAGGTGATTTTTCAGATGCACATTTTTGCTAAGAATACTGTTTGAAAAACAACGTTAGATGGATGAAAATTCTTAACTCAATACGGCGTTTTTTAGATTCATGTGCTTATTGAAAATGGGTATTTGGTTTTTGAAAAACAACGTTAGATAGATGAAGAATTGTGATTCATTAGCTGGTTTTTCAAATTTACATCTAAGTATACTCATTTTTTTCTTCAAAAAACATTAGCTAGATGGAGAATCTTGATTCATAAGATGATTTTTCAGATGTAAGTACATGTTTGCTCAGAATACTTTTTGAAAAACGTTGTTAGATGGATGAAAAATCATAACTCATAAGATGGTTTTTCAAATTTATGTGCTTATTAAGAATAGCCCTGTTGACAATTTTGCTAGATCAGTATGCTAGCATCACTGGCACCCATTTTTCCACCTTTGCTATCATGTATGCTAGCACACATATGCTTGCATCAGCATTTAAGCTTCACTCTATTATGACAGCCTCGTTATAACACTGAGCATGATACTAGCACATTGCTAGCATTGTCTTCTCTTGTGATTTACTTTCCTTATTGACAATTTTAAGATGGGAAAAAGCTAGCAAAATGCTAGTGTGCTTGTGCTAGCATGTGTGCTAGCAAAGGTGGAGAAAAGTTCCCAGAGATGCTAGCACATTGTACTAGCACATGGTGCTAGCATTTTGCTAGCTTTTTTTCATCTTAAAATTGTCAATAAGGAAAGTAAATCACAAGAGAAGACAATGCTAGCAATGTGCTAGTATCATGCTCAGTGTTATAACGCGGCTGTCACAATAGAGTGAAGCTTAAATGCTGATGCAAGCATATGTGTGCTAGAATACATGGTAGCAAAGGTGGAAAAAAGGGTGCCAGTGATGCAAGCACACTACGCTAGCATCCTGCTAGCAAAATTGTCAACAGGGGGTGCTTGGTTTTTGAAAAACAACATTAGCTAGGTGAAGAATCGTGATTCATAAGGTGGTTTTTCAAATTTACATCTTAACTCGTTTTTTTTCTTCAAAAAAGATTAACCAGATGGAGAACCTTGATTCATGAGGTGATTTTTCAGATGTAAGTATAAGTACCTACATGTTTGCTCAGAATACATTTTGAAAAACAACGTTAGATGGATGAAAAATCATAACTCATAAGACTGTTTTTCAAATTCATATGCTTATTGAAAATTTGTACTTGGGTTTTTAAAAAACAACGTTAGCTAGATGAAGAATCTTGATTCATAAGATGATTTTTCAGATGTAAGTAGTAAGTACATACCTACATGTTTGCTCAGAATACTTTTTGAAAAACATCATTAGATGGATGAAAAATTATAACTCATAAGATGGTTTTTCAAATTCGTGGGCTTATTGAGAATAGGTACTTGGTTTTTGAAAAACAACGTTAGCTAGATAAAGAATCGTGATTCATAAGTTTTTTTTTCAAATTTACATCTTTACTTGTTTTTTTTTCTTCAAAAAACAACATTAGCTAGATGGAGAATCTTGATTCATAAGGTGATTTTTCAGATGTAGGTACATGTTTACTATTGTTTACTCAGAATACTTTTTGAAAAACAACGTTAGATGGATGAAAAATTATCATAACTCAAAAGACTGTTTTTCAAATTCATAATGCTTATATTAAGAAAAGGTGCTTGGTTTTTGAAAAACAACGTTAGCTAGGTGAAGAATCGTGATTCATAAGGTGGTTTTTCAAATTTACATCTTAACTCGTTTTTTTAATTTTTTTCTTCAAAAAACATTAACCAGATGGAGAATTTTGATTCATAAGGTGATTTTTCAGATGTAAGTACCTACATGTTTGCTCAGAATACTTTTTGAAAAACAACATTAGATGGATGAAAAATCATAACTCATAAGACTGTTTTTCAAATTCATATGCTTATTAAAAATTTGTACTTGGGTTTTTGAAAAACAACATTAGATGGATGAAAAATCATAACGCATAAGACTGTTTTTCAAATTCATATGCTTATTGAAAATTTGTACTTGGGTTTTTGAAAAACAACGTTAGCTAGATGAAGAATCTTGATTCACGATGTGATTTTTCAAATTTCCCTTTCCCAGCAGAAAATAATCGGATCTAATCAAATTCAAACATACTGATCTGATCAACGTTTTAATTAGATTAGATTTGTTCAGATGTGGTCAGATCCAATAAAGGAGAAATGATTGGATTTGATCATTTACTAGATGTAATCAGATCAAATTTTTTATCACAATAGTTATCTCTTCAGACCCTGATCTTATCCTATTGGGGAGACCAGATTGAATCTCCTCAGATTGCACCTGATCTGCAGATCTGGACATTTTCAGGGTCCAATCAGATCTGTCCAAATTCAATCAGATCAGAGCTTTGATCAGATCAGATTTCTTCAGACGTGATTAGACCCAGCAGAGAAGAACTATTGATTGAATCTGACCAAATCTAATGAGGTCAGAGTTTCAATCAGATTGGATTAATTAAGGCGGACCGGATCGGATCTGATCATTTTCTTCTAATAGGGTTTCAAATTTATATACCTACTAGAAATGTACATTTTTTGCAAGATTTTTTGCATGTTGATGATATTAAGGAGAAAGTGATTGAATCCGGTCATGGTCTGATCAGACCTCCGATTAATAAAACCTTTAATCAAACTCTGTAATTTTGATTTTTTCCAATATAATCATCAATTCTCATTAATTTTCAACTATCTTCATTGCACTCTAACACGTTTTTACCCTATTTCCCAAAAATTTTGCTCAATTTTCTCAATTTGATGTCAGTTTTATAGACATTTTGACATCTTATGCCATTCTTGCAAAATTATTTCATTCACTTGATTATTACCTATAAATAACTCTGAGTAGGCACCTACCTATCAATGTCTTACACGATGAACAACCGATGGGAACGATGAAGGAATGTACAAATCGGCTTGATATTTCGACCATTTTCGCAAAGGTAAAGAATACCCTGAAGGCTACATATAAGAGTATGATTTGGAGTTAACATTTCCCAACCTCCCGAAGGTATATACCATATTCATTATACGAAGCGCATGTATTCGTATTAATAAGGTATTTTTGCTTTTGTCAATAAAGCTACATATTATATGCTTGGGAAACATTAAAACTAAGCCACATAGAGCATCCATCTCAAAAATCATGCGTATAAAATGTAATGATCGTTTTTGCCAAACGCATTATCGTAAATTGAAAACATATTTTGTTCTCTGCTCTGCTCGTATAACGTGAACGCCTTCCAGGCATTTATAAGATTTATGAGAAATACAAACCTATACGTGGCTTCATACAGGCTATGAACATTAAGTAGGGAATTTTTTCCATGAGATTAATACGATAATATAGACTTACATCGGTTCAAATTTTTTAAGATTTTTTGAGATTCGATTTTTTAGGACTTTGTAAAATACGTTCTGCCTATCTTTCCTTCTCTCATCTCGAAGCAAAAAATGTGAAAAGGGTAAAACTGACATGATTATTCAAAGAATAAATTTTGGACCGTTTGAATTTTCAACTTTGACAAAGCATGAGAAGAAAGAAAAGAGGCAAACTAGCTAGGTAATTTTGTGGAACTTTTCAACATTTGTAAAATTGGATGTACTTACTTTGAAGAAGTTACAATAGGTACAAATGTATAAAAGAAATGACATTTGATATTAAATAACATTTCCCCTTTGAATATCAAAAGTCTGCAAACCTACTTACACTCGTGTATGGTTCAAGTTGGCGTAGATATCTTCGAGAATACAGTGAACTGCGAATGACACCCCTTATAGAAAAAATAATGTCTCTGTATACGTTATTCCTACATAAGTATACCTAAAGGTAAACCGATGCTTATACTTACAAAGAAACAAACGTTTCAATCGTTCATTTGGACACCTGCAGTTTCATCGTTCATCTGGGAGTTCTACGAGCTCGAGCATTTTCATCTTCTGGCACATTTAACCTTAGATATATTCGCGCTTTTAAATGTACAAGTTTCGCTCTACACGCTGTCACAAGAGTACAAATTTTTGAAAACAATATATTTTCGAATTGGCAAAAGAAATATGTCTCTGTTGAGAAAATGACGTATCCGGTGATTTCTCAAATGATATCAATTTCGGTGACATTATTTTGGAAAATTTCAGCCTTACGAAGAATATGCTGTTAAAATATGACACCCCGGTATTCTTTTTCCGATACGAAAACGTCACGTATATAAATGATTGCTACTTGAAGATTCCGCCATGTAATTACTATATATATACGCGTTGCAAGAAGAGAAACAATATAACGCGCGTTAACGTTAACTTTACGCAACACTGTATTGTTCCATATTCTACGACGGAAACAAATAGGTACAAAAGAATTCTAGTCTTATTTTAAACTTATACACGAAAGACTGAAGAGACTCCGCATTCGCCGAGCTTTTACCCGCAGACTTACGAGTAGATGTGAACGGCATAGAGTAAAGTTCTCGAATGGGATTAGGTAGTGCGCTCTCTCTCTTTCTCTACTATGCTCGTGTCAAAATTTACCAAAAACCACACTCGAAGTTTATCCAAATAGCTGAGGTGGTAACGTTGGATAAACTGGGTAAATATTTTAAAGTCGTTTAATTCTCTCGTTGGATTTTCATTTTGTGTGTTTTTGTAATTTTATATTAGCACGTGTCGTCCGACGATGAGATGAAATTAGCTGCGAATGATGCGTCGTCGTGACTGAAATTTGACTCGGAAGTTGATATTTCTATCGTATTGGTGACACGAATATTATACGTTGATGCGCGTGTGAATTAACAACGTTTTAAAAATTTTTTTTCAACGAGTAATTTATGGGAAGACGGGGATCTTTTGCATAACCTATTTGGAGAGGTCACTACAATATTAGGACTTTTACGAGTGACATTTCATAAACCAATTTTAATAGAATTAATTGAAAATTAAACCATTCAAAATTCTTTGAAGGTGCCAGAAAGGCTCAAAAACGTTATCAATTGACTTATTCGGAGGAGGTAGAGGGGAGGGGTCGAAAATTCCAGTGTTTTTTTTTCGGTATTGAAGTTACAGTAATCCAAACTACACTAATGTAAATCTGGTAGCTGATCTTGGACATTGAAGGAGGAAAATGATGGACATTAAGTAGGTGTTCCGGTCTTCAAGATTGTGTCTATGATTTCTCACCTGAATATTGCAAATGTTGCAGAACATTGAAACGAATCCAAAAATTAAACATTGAACACACTATACTTATGATGATTTTCCCCCATCATTACTTGAAATTATTCTGACTATACTTCTCGATCATCTTTGGAAAGATCGATCACTCATGTTTCAAAATCAAAAATTACAAAATTAGATTTTCAAAGGATCGATTTTTGAAAAGAAAAACGTGTGTATGATTCTGATCAATATCAATTATTTTCGACAAATAAAAAGAAAAATGAACCAATACAAAATAAATATTTTTGAGCATTGATTGATCATCACAGTTGAGCTGTGAGCACCCTCAAAACGCCTGTAATTCAAAAACTTACAATGAATCCTAAAACAATGGTACAGTGATATTCTCCCTTATGTTTTTGGGGTCGCAGAATACGAATTTGACAATATTTTTGTTGTAGGGGTGTGGGTGAGGGGGGTGGAAACTTCAAAATTTGACAATATTGATGTGTGATATGTCGAAATCTATGTTTTTGAGGGTGTAGATTACGAATATCTGATATTATTTTTTCGTAGGGTTGAATGGTGGAGGGGGGTGAAGGGGGTAAAAACCTTTGACTATATATACATGGACTACTATCTTCATTGTTGCCGATGAAGCCGAAGTAATAGAGGTACTAGATCGGGAGCATCGGGAATTTTCATGCGCGCGCAGGAATCCCACCCACCCTCGCACCTTCCAATCACGGTGAACCACGGAGCGACGAACACCCTCCTACGTTCCAACAACCGCTACGCTCGTTGCAACGAAATCTCGCGCATGCTCAGAGCCCATGTCCCGATCTAGTACCTCTATTGCTTTGGCTTCACGATTCCCATTCAACAACAATAGGAGATAGCAGTCCATGTATATATAGTCAAAGGTAAAAACGGTGAAAAATTCAAAATAAATTTTTGCACGTAGATGCACGGGAAATTCCAGTGGCTGGTAATACTTAAGATAGTGTATTTCAAGATGTTAATTGCTATTTTTGCCCTAAAGTGCCCCGGTGACCTCCACAAATTTTCTCTTACTGGGACTTTAACGGTTTCCCAACAGAAAATTCTTCATCCTCCACCCTTCACCCCTTCTACACCTTAGAAAACGTACATTTCGACGTATATCACACATCAATATTGTCAAATTTTGAATTTTTCACCGTTTTTACCCCCTTCACCCCCCCCCACTATTCGTCCATACGAAAAAAAATATTGTCAGATTCGTGATCTACACCCTCAAAAACATACATTTAGACATATCACTGTCAAATTTTGAATTTTCACCCCTTCATCCCCCACTATTCACCCCTACAAAAAAAATACTGTCAAATTCGTGATCTACAACCTCGAAAACATACATTTCGACATATCACACATCATTATAGTCAAATTTTGAATTTTTCGCAGTTTTTACCCCCCCCTCCCCACCATCCCCCCACCACCATCCAATTCTACGAAAAAAATATTGTGATCTACACCCTCAAAAACATACATTTCGACATATCACACATCAATATTTTCAAATTTTGAAGTTTTCACCCCCCCTCACTCCCTCACCTCCCACCCCTACAAAAAAATATTGTCAAATTCGTATTCTGCGACCCCAAAAACATGAGGGAGGATATCATTGTACCATTGTTTTAGGAATCATTTTAAGTTTTTGAATTACAGGCGTTTTGAGGGTGCTCCCGTGGAATCGTTAATCGCAAATAAACGAATATATTGAGGCTAAAATTGATTTTTCATTTCGAAAATGATCGAGCATTATGGAATCGAAAGTAGAATTAATGAACCAATTTTCGGTTCTGTGATGATCAATTTTTGATCAAGAGAGGTCGAATTCTGACAATACACATTTTATATACTAAAATATCTTCCCTTTTTTACACGTAAGTAGTTTTTTTAAAATTTCATTTATGAAGCTTGATTTTGAAATTTAGAAAGGAAAAGATTGGGGAAACACCAATGCACGAATTCTGCAGAATTTTGAAAAATTTAGCATTGTTTGAATTTCTTTCAAAATAATAAGTAATTTATTACTTGGTAGGTCAATTTTTCTGCCACGTTGTCAAATTTTAGCGATTTCTTGTAACTCATCAATATTTTTGACTATTTTAAGTACATTTTTTGGGCTTTTATACACTTTGCTGTTATTTTCTACTACCTATTTTGCGTGTGAACTCGGTTTATTTTTGTCCTTTTCTGTCATTTTTCTTTAATTTTACTAATTTTTATCAATTTTCAGATAATTTTAGTTTTGTAACTTTTGAAATATTGTTTGAAATTTCATCAATTTTTTATGGGTTTTTCATCATTTTTTCCTGCAATTTTTAAAATGCTTTGGAAAATTTAGTCCTCTGGAAACAGTATGTTTTTCAATTTTTATAAACTTTTGTTCTATATTTCATGATTTGTTTTTTGGAACGGGGGAAGAGGGGGGGGTCACCTTTACCAATATTTTTGAAATTTTTAGAATATTCTGTGGAATTTTATCAATTTTGAAAAAAATCACTAATTCACTCTTTTTTAAACAGTTATTCTCATTTTCAATGTTTTTTGTGATTGACTTTGCCGAAGTTTTTAATCATTTTCAAGCCAATTTGTTGTATTTGTGGTTATTTTCGACCATTACTGAACTAATTTTAGTAACTAGATATTTTAAACCGAAATCGATGCCTGGTCAATTTTCGACTTGTTTATGGAATTTATAACCGCAATCAGGGTGAAAAACTCAACATGTCAGCTCAAAAATCACCATAATTTGTGAATTAACTCGTTAAACAGATGGAAAATAAGCAAGAATTCTATTTCTATCTATTAAAAATTCATTTCAGCAACTTATGGAAAAATGCAAAATTTTTGAAAAAATCTGAAATTGCGCGAGAGGCTCTAAAATGGCCGAAAATAGTGAAACTTGGATGGGTGGGGGGAGGGAGGCTGGAGGGTGTAAGAAACGGTCATTCTGGCGAGTTAAAAAAATTATTTTACGCGGATAGAAATTTTCTGATTTTTTGAAATTTTATTTCATAAAAATTCCTACTGATCAAAAAACATACTTACTACTGAAAATGTTCGTCTGGAAATCGCCCCAATCGCGAATAAACTGGTTGAACTATAGTTGAACTAGTCAAAAATACGAGTAAGCCAGATCTCGATTTTTACCCAGCTTTTCAAATTATTTTCTGTGTATTTTGAAGAAATATAAAAATTATGGTAAACTTGAAAATCTCGCTGGAGGCTTCAAAGTTCAAAATGAGTGAAAATGTAAGAATTTGATTTAGGTCTATCGATAACATAGCTGTAAAATTGGTTTTCATGATTTTTTGCTGGTAATTTAGGTGCTAGGTACGTTGAAAAAAAAACATGTGGAGTTCAAAACATCGAAAAATCAATTTTGGGCAGCTAAAATTTTGATTTTTACGAAGGTCTCGAACGATGCTCTTTCCAATTATTTACATTCTGTGTAAATCGTCAGAGAAGATTGTACCTCGGAGACTTGAAAGTTGCAGTACCTACCTACCTACCTACCGACCTAAGATAAGACTACAAAAACCATCGGTTTGTTTTCATTGAGCACCTTAAAGAAAAAGAAAACAAAGTAAAAATATAATTACTAATAAAATTGATTACAAAAGTTTTCGCAAGTCGTTATCTATCTCGAAGCTTTACAGCTTAAAACAGTCAACTTAATGTTTGGCCTGAATTAACGGTACATTTGGTAGGTATATTATTCGTTCGATCGGGTAGATATGCCTAATTCGAGATGAAAAATTAACGAGAAAGAATTATATAGTAATGGAACATATCTAGAGACTATACTAATTAGAGATGAGTTAATGCCGCCATTCCTGACCTAATATTTATCTCGTATTAAGATCATAAACTCAAACGATACGCTCACGTTTTGGAAAACCGGTCCCAAAAAGCGGAGGAAGATCTGTACCACAAATTCATGGTGGTCGAATGAATTCATCTCTAAGGAGCAGTACGATGTTGGTAGTTTTACGTACGTATAACGGTCGAGTCGAGTACGTAAAGATCACTTTTCTTTTTACTACATTGTCGCAAAGAGACCGACGATGAGACGATTACATTACTACGTGAGAAATTCAGCGTTCGGAAAACTACCAGGAGGAAGAATTGGTTCGGTTCATTCTGCCAGGCAGCTTAAACGTTCGCCGTTCGGAATACCTTCGCACATTTTATTCAATAACAGCACACAAAAGGATATCGAATAGGGTAACCTATAGCGCCATGCCTTTAAAGAACCGACAACAAGCCACTAAAAAGGGGAAAATGACCGTTTTAGGTAAAACGTAGGTAGACCAAGGCTGCTATACGAGTATACCTATATGCCGCAGAGGGCTATATCGCGCAAAAGAACATTCCTATCCTTCTCTCTCACTCTTACTCTCGTAGCTAAAGCACACGATGTTAATCGAAATACCAAAACCATAAAGAACAAATAAAGAAAGAACCGCGTAAATCAAACGTCGTCGTCGTCGCAGCACCCGTAACTATGAGCACTATTTCTATGAACTCTTTTGAATCGCATCCTTTTCCTGATACCCGAACCACGTAACATTCCAACGCAACAACCATCTCTTTCGTATAGCCGATTACCATTGAGATAAAAATTTCCACCATAATGGTGCGGTTATAGGGAAAACGTTAATTTTACCCTCGGAATCTCGATCTGTCGACATCTTCGCACTACACTCTCTTTCTCTCTTCGGCCAGTAACAAATTTAATTTTCGTCTTTACATAAAAACGCTCTTCGACGAAGAGGATTTTGAATAACTCGCTCGCTCTTCTGCGAAACCCGACGATAGGCGACGACCGACGTGGACGTGTCTCCATCTACCAATACAACCGACGACGTCACGCTCATCGCGTTAT